>NC_079298.1:29116798-29755174 GCF_023638135.1 Falco biarmicus
TGATAATGCCCTTTTCACACCAAATATATAAAAATACTTCATTCCTTTGATAGGCCTCATTTATTTATTCTTCTTACTATAAAGGGTCAGTGCGTTAGAAACGCTGAGCCTCAAACTGAAGTTACTGACAACTACAACAGATCTCATCTATTTAAAAGACAGGTTTTCTCCAAAAATTCTCTTCTCGATTACTGTATGTAAAATTGAAAATGTGCACATTTGCTTTTCGTTTCTAATTAACTGTTTTTTTGTTGAGGTTTTTTTTTGCAAACTGTGACTAATTTGAATGTAACAGTTAATTTATTAAAAATGGAGAAACCTCTTTGCTCCAACATTGCCTAATCAGCCCATGCCTCTCAGAATTTAGGAAGTTATCGAAGACCTCAGAAAAAGAGGCTTTCATATATATGTATCTAAATATATCTATCAGTGGTTATGTGTATTATGTCATTGTGAAAGTACATATTTAGGACATCTCATTCATATAACTTACAAAAAAAGCAGTTAATGCCACACAGAATTATTAAATATGGAAAGCTACTTTAGAAAGTACTGATAAATGGAAAGCCCTGGGAAGGAAGGGAAACAACGTGGCAATGAAAATCCTGTTCCTTAACTAATTGTTTTGTACTATATGATCTACACTGTTAGCCAGCTATGGACTATTTTCAACTGGCTGTAAATTACTTGCCTTGTGGAATAAGAACCAGACTCCTATCAGTTTGCTCCACTGGTTCTACAAGGATCGCTCTTGTTCTCTCCCAGAAAAGCCATAACTTCTTCTGGTGAGGACTCAGAAGTGAGTCGGTGTGCCCCTGCCCATCTTCTGACAGGAGACAGGTGACTTCAGCACACAAGCAGAACAGGGGTTCTTAATGTAAAAAAATCTAGTGTCTTCAGACTGACCAGAATTATTATTTTTTTCCCCCCAGGAAAAAACTTATCTTTTCAAAAAGTCATATTTGTGCTAAAAAATGGTTCCTTAAAATGCCTCTGACCCTCTGCAGGGGATGCCCGGCTTTGCTTTGTTACAAGACATCCTCATCAACAGCGCCTGGCCTTCCAACACCATGCAGAATGTGTCCGTTATGCTCGAGGGAGAGAACCATGCCCGGCACCAGGAAGATGAGACACCTTACCTTGGGACACTGGGAGGAGCCCGGGTCGGCCGGGAGGGAACCTGGGGGGGTCCCCCAAGGGCTTCACCACCACTGGGAAAGGGCGGCAGTGGTCCTGGGCGGAACGGGACCGGGGGAGCCCCCGACTGAGGGCCTGGAGATGGGATTGCAGGAGCGGGTCCTCGGCCAGATAAAGGTCTGGTCGGGGGGTTGTTTAATGTAGGTCTCCTCTGCGCTGACGGACTCGGAGGGGGTGACCTAGTGAAGTATCAGAGATTTAAGAAGTTCAGTAAGGTGGGTTTTGTGGTTTTGGGGTTGGTTTTTTTTTTATTTAAAATAAATTATTTTTTAAACAAAATTAAAAACCTTTGTTATGCCTATGACAATTGTTTTTTCTCGGCATTTCCCTTTGCTGTCAGTGCCAGAGTGTCACACACATTTAAATGTCACCCGTTTCCCACAGACAGCATGCTTTGCAATAGTCAGAAATAAACATACAAGCAAAAAGGTAAACATGATGGATTTTAATATTAGAGTTCTAATAACGTTCTGTTAAGTGGATTTTCTAGGACACGGAGCCCGAGATACTGCATTACTATAACAGCTTGCCAGAAGAGGCTTTGTGGGTGCGTAATTGGGGCAACAGAAGCAGCTGCCATCTGAAGCATCAGGCAAGCGGTAAATCCACTGGATGGTCTTCTACAAGGCAAATACTCCGCATGGTGCTCACATACGTATCCACAGAACATGCATGTGTGGGAAAATGTTTTGATTTCCTTTACGAATGTCATTAAAGACCTGGAGGAGCATCTGCCCAAAAAGACAGGCGGGGGGAGCCAGTGATGCTGGCAATGTCTGTCTGTCCTAAATTTTGCTGCAATATGCTGGCAATGTCTGCCCATCCTAAATTTCGTTGCAATATGGATTTGAGGATCCTTACCTGCGGGCATGCTGAAGCCAAGAGTCATCTACAGGCGGGGGTGCGGGGGTTGAGACGGTGCTGGTGCTAATGTCGCCGATGATCGCTAGGGCTTCCTTTAGGGCTTGGTACATGCGGAGCATTTCATCTCGCCTCTGCGCCTGTTCAGCTGACTCCTCCATCAGAGTATTTTGGTCCTCGGAAGAGTACAAGTGAGCCAGGAGCTCTGCGTTGATAAATTCTTTTACCTGTTTCATCAGACAAAAAATCCAAACACACCACACACCAAACAAATAAACAAAAACCCCTACTGAAAATGCACTACTGAACAAATACAGCATAAGATCCATGGAACCAGGAGATAGCTCGATTTCATCAGTTTCTCCTGCCACCTTACATCAGTTCTGCCGGTCACGCAGTTTGTGTTCGGTCAGATCAGGGACTACAAAGTGCTGACCCCTGGGCTGACGGTGCAGCAGCCTGAGGTCTAGCTGTGCGGCCCAAGGAAAGGCTGGCACATGCGGCTGGGCAGAGCGGCTGGAAAAGGACAGGCTGGACCTTTTGGTAGCTGCCCGCACACAGATGGGCTTCACACGATTACGAAGCCATGTTCCAAGACAAGGATTCACATGCCAGGCTGAGATGGGTTTGTGTGGTCGCTCCACTGTGGCCTTTTTGTGGTCTGGCTTTGAAACACTGGGTAAGGTTGGATAACTCTGGGCTACGTCTCTGAGGTGACACCTACGTTTACAGCTGATTTCAAACAGGCTTCCCAACAGCTCCCAGGAGCCAGCTGGAATTTTGGTCCCATTCTAAACGGCTGATGGAGAGGTAAATGGCAGCCATGAGCCATACCATCAGACACTAAGTTCCCCTGGGAACTGGAATTTTCAGGTTTTATAACATCTCTGTCAATTATTTCCTTAGCAACCCTTTACCGTACTGTAGATGGTGTTTTTCATCTTCAACAATTTTCTCAGATTCTAAATACCCCATCCACATGCATTAGAAAGAAGTCTCCAAGCAATCTAATATACTGCATTGATTTCCAGCTACGCCAGCCCTGGTGATGGAAACCTGAGCCACATTAACAGAGAGAAAAAGCCACAGGTACTCTGATTAAACAAGACTGTGGTAAACAGACCAACTGCTGACCTACTAAATCCTTGCAGCTGAGACTTTCGTTGCTGTTCTGATGTCCCTCTCATCTGGCTTTTTGCTCTACAAAGCTTTTTTGAGCTGGAGATACTGACGGCGATACATTCCCGAGATTCTGATTACACAAACCTGAGCTCCCTTTGCCCAGGGGCTTGTGCTGGTTTAGTAACGTTGATTTAAATCCTGACAGGTAGGCTAAAGCGATGTTTGTGTTCAGACAAGGTCAGTAAGAGCAAGCAAACTGCACAGGCATGGGACCCTTTATGGTCACCTAGCAATGAGAAAAGGCACCCAGGACAGACCTTGCAGGGAAACAAAACCATATTGCCTGGGCTTGGCTGTCATTTCCCATTCACGTATGACAGGAGATGCACAAATTCTTAGCAAAGCCTGCAAAAATTTTCCATGAGTCTCATGCTGTTTTCCAGTAGATGGTACTGATCAAGAGCCAGAGTACACTACTTTCCCCATGACTGCCAAAAACTCCACATTAAAAACAGATATCACAGTTAAACAGCATCACATTCTACTCAATGAAATGAATGTTTTAATGGCATCACTTCAAAAAAAGAAGAAGTCGTCGTCCTAAAATTAGATTAAGGCCAGAGCTGATTGTAAAAGCATTGTTAAACCACAAATATCTGTTTGAAAAAAATCAGCCTGTGACAATTATCATGAGAGATCCCTGTTTGCCACTAGCAGGAGACTCGAGTAACTCCCTGAACCCTTCTGGAAGGGAAGGACGGTTTTTGGATCAACCTCCTGCCATCGGGCACACCATACTAGACAGAGGAAGACCTTCCATAACAGCCACTTTCTCCAGCTTGGAAAAGAAAGGGAAAGTGACACTCACACCTTTGTTCCTTTCTAGAAAACAGAAAGACTCCCAGGAATGTTTGAAAACATTTTCCTTCACAGACATCAGACCTGCAGTCAAAGCTGAGCCACGGCAAGCATCCAAAATGCCAACGCCACAACGCCTGCCCCGTCACTCCAAAGTGGGGTACGATGGGCTTGCGAGCCCACCCATCAGCGGGCAGCCCACGACAGCCAGCATGGCCTCCAATGCACACACAAACCATTCCTTAATGCTGTTTGCTACGAACAACTGCTTTGGAGTTTTTCTGCTCAGCTGAGCCTAGTATCAGCACTGCTTACAGAGGATACGCTGTCTACCGTAAGACCACCCCTCATGTATAATCTGCGACAGCCCGGCACGAGGAAATACAAATTCTGAAGTGCGTGTTTTGTTTGTGCATGTTTGAGTTGCTAATGGTAATTCAATGCAGTTCTGTGTGGTAAATGTATTTTCTTTTAAGGTAATCAGCATCCACCCTGAGGGAGGAATGAGGGACGCATCTGGAATGCAATGATCCAGGCTTAGGCCTCAGAATGTGCTCAGGGACAGCATCTAATTATTCCTTATACACTGAGTTTGAATCCAATACTTCCCTCGAATTGTAAGTGCTCACTTACAGGCCCACAAAGTGGAAAAGAAGTTCTAGGACTTGGGAGGTCACAATTGTCATGGAAACAAACTCCTTGAGATCCATTTGTTTCCAGAGTTTTGGAGGCCACATGATGGTGCAGCAGAAAGTACAGAATATACTCATTAAGGCGGAGAGGGGGTGCTTTCCCTGAACTCCTGGTGGATGGGTTGGACCTCTGAAGGCTCCAAGGAACACAGACACACAACTGAACAGAACCCATCGTCCCTCACGGCTCCACCACTTTCCAGGCCTCTGCACAACCTTTTGGCATGGCTCAGCAGTCTCCATTTAAGCATTTCTCTCTCTTTTCAATAGCGCCGTTTTAAAAATATATTGGTATTTTAGCTGTTGTTCTTACTGTGGCAACTTACTGCCTGTGCTGCATGGAAACAAGTGCATTAATGCTTCTAGGCTCAGTCTTCACGGTCCTTTAAGGTATTTTGATTCTTTACCACAAATTTACATTCTAGGATCGAGGTGTAGGTCTTGGCTCACTTGCAAGCCCAAGCACGGCTAAGGGCTAGGAGGTCACCTGAAAGGCAGATGATGTTTTCAGTGTGTCAGTTCTGTGTGCCACGGTCAGCCAGCACGGCAGACCTTACCAATGTAACTAACGGTCGATGGGATTGAAAGTACAAAATCATATAGTATTCTGCTTCTGAGTAAAGCACACACTTCAGAGACCCTTAAACTATTCCATATGAGGAGGTGAGTGGCAGAAGTTTAATGTAAACTTTCAAAAGGTACTGCTCACCAAGCTGCCATACATGAAATGAGAGCTAAACCCCAGCCCTTTCAAAAGTCAAGGCAGCAAGTTGCTAGCTGTGATGTGGGAAGAGCAGAGGACATGCCCACCCTGTAAAGTCTAGAGCGTGGCTTATTTCAGGAAAAAAAGGGCAGTTGCATTGATCCCATGCTCTTTTGTAAAATCTCACCCAAGGCTACAGCATCATTTGGAGCCTGACTCCCCTAAACCTAAAGTTAACGCGATATCTCTTGCCCTGATGCAGAAATTCTGCTGGTATTATAGGTACCAGGAATTGCATTGAGGTTTCCCGTCTGACCACCTAACTCGTAAGTGCAACACAACTCTCCAAGGCTAATGAAATCCACCAGACAAAGGCTAGAGGTGGCTCTGAGTCAAAAGTGAATGCTACCTTCTAACTGGATTTGCCTTATAGCAATCGTATTTGGAAAGACTAGTTAGTTTGATGCCCTCACAGAAAAGGTGCTGCTGCCCATAACCAACGGGAGCTGTGCTCTCCGTTATTAATTTACGTGGCAGCAGTGGCACTAATATTTAAGCTCAGTTTTCAACCAGGCACGTTCAGAACTCTGCCAGGAAGCAAAGCCTGAGGTCCTAGCGCAGTGGAAAAACAATGGTATCTCAAAGCCATTTCTTTAACCAAATAATCTTCAGATCAAAGACACACACACATGAAATCAACTAACCACATCTGCTTATCTAAACAACAGTATCCAAGGCTCCTAGATTTATTCCTTGAAAATGTTAACCTGCAAATAGAGAGAAACCCGAATAAAATAAGAACTGCTTTAAGAAACCATGACAGAGGGCTACAGATTGAAAAATGAATGAAGCACAACTTTGCTCTGCTGCCCTCACAAACTGGCTAGATGGAGCCCCCACCTCCCTTCTCCTGTTATACCAAAAGTAAGGGTGGGGGGCAGGAAATAAATAAAAAGGTTTACCATTAAATCACTCTGATTAAGATGTAAATTAATTCAATCTTTAGCATTTTGGAATAAGCACTTAAGTCAGTATGCCAGCCTTTGAGAAGGTTGCAGAACCTCCTACTACTATGGAAGATTGGAATATTTTGTCTAAGAGCGTGCCATGTATGGGAGCGTGTTCTTCTCTTCAGTACGTGCTGCTGTTCTTATATTCAAGAAGTGTGTTTGAGGGTAAGAGATTTGACAGACACATTAAAATAATTCAGAACCCTGGCTGCTACTTACATTATTGATCATCAGATGCATGATTGTTTTTGGTATCAAATCTCGGATACACTTGTTGATAATAGACATGTAGGAGTCCACAAGATTTCGAATTGTCTCCACCTGTCTTTCCAGCTGGGGGTCCATTGAAAAGTTGTCTGCTTGGCCATTCTCATCGTTTTCAGTCTACACAGAAGAAAAAACAAGAAAAGTCAGTCTTTCAGGCTGCAGTAAACTCGAATTACAGTGGGGAAAACCCTTGGACTTAAACTGTAGTAATCCAGCAATGTAACTCATACAAAGAATGTCTGGAGGTTAAAATATGAACTACTGGCCTGTTCAACATCGGTGCTTAGTGTCATGAAATTTGGACCTTTTAAGGTTAATGCAGTACGAGTTGCAAGACCTTTCTCACAAAGTCCGTTATATATTTCCACAGAAGTCTGTAATTTTAAATTAAAGAAACTTTTCAGACAGAGATGTGTGGTAGTAAACGAAACCCCAAGAAATTATCTCCGATCACTTACTGCAGTACTTATTATCAAATCTCTTACCCTTCTGATTCAGCCAGGTTGACCCAAGTGAGAAAGCAGCACCACGAGTCTGGATTTTGAATTTTACCCTCCTACATGTAAAAAATTTCCTTTTTATTTAAGGCTGACTCAGTTGCAACAAATCCTACAGTTCAGCCTCCAACTTCTTAGATGTGAATAGCACCTATATAAACAACGGATTTATGAAGGATAACAGCAGAAGCATCATTGGTTCCAGTGCTTAAGGCTCAACATAACATAGGCTGGATTATATATTAGAGGTCTCTTTTTCATTGCACAGAAAAAAACCTTCCTTGTATGTAAACAGCTGACCTAATTAAAAAAAAATACCAGGAACTTTAACTGGAAGCTAAAAGGTATGTACTTTGCTTCGGTTTGGCCTGTATAAATATAAGAAAACCTAAAAAAAGAATAGTAGACTTTTGGTGAAAATCAAAGTGCTTGCTGAGGCTCAAAGATGCCAGAAGAACGGAATTTCAACCTGGGAAGTACAAAGTCCTTTCCCCAGACTGCAGCATACAATATTTCTCCTTGAAAATGACCACCAAAGCCGTATTAGCATGAGCTACAAAATCTAAACCTGTTCTGTTGGTACCTAGAAGCATAACACACTCCATGCACAGCACAGTGTTTAGCTAAAATTTGCACATCACTAGTGCTTTACGATTCCCGGAGCAGTTGAAATTAGTAGCTAACCCATTAATGAAAGACCATGAGAGCTAGATATGCAAACGTGTCACCAAAGAGGCTTCTCCCTGCGTGGAATGCATCCTTGCTGGGCCAGAAAGAGATCTGAATTCCATCTCCCAAGGTGGGCTTCTGCCCATGCAGCATTGGCAGGTAGACTGCTTCGGATTTACGCCTCGTAAACTACGGCATGGTCAGCCCAGCCTAAATGAAATGGCGATGGTTGTGATTTGTTAAGAAATAAGTTCCCATATAGCATTTACAAAAAAAACCTAGGCGTTTGTAACAGAAGTTTCAAAAGTTCAGATGGTTTTTCATCACAGACAAATTACTGAAAAAACAGCTAATCTGTAAAAATAATTTGCAGTGCTTCCTAAAAACCTTGGGACTGTGGAGGATACTGAAAGAAGTCTTGATGAAAATAGTGTTTTCAATTCTGTAACACCAGTAGACACACTACCCTATAAACCTTAATCATTTTGCTCATAAACTGCGCATGCCAAAAAGTCACAGCACGCAGATTATTTTCCTTAGCCTCCATGTCTGAAAAGAAACTAACTGTAATTTTCCCTGTGAAACAGCAAATAAATGGAAAATCATACATCTAGCATATATCCACAGATTTTAGCCAAGTAACTGCAAACCAAAAAAATGCTCCCTTTGCAGCTCCCCTTGCTTTTGACTTCTATTCTCTTCCTTTCCTTCTTTGCTGTCTATATAAAGTGCAGTTTGTCAATGTTATTTATTTTTTTTTCTCTCTCTCTCCCCCCCCCCCCCATTTAAATTACAGATGGCAGTAAGATTCTTAGCTGGCTAAGCAGCAAAGTGACAGATGTTTATCATTATCCTCATCAGGAGAATGTAAAGTAAAAATAGTAATTTGTCTCTGATCTTTAAGGCAAAGGGTAATAGTCTCTTGTTTGAAATTGTAACAGAGCTGACTTCATACTGTTGATTTATTTTCTCTGAAATCAAAAAAGATCAATCTTTCATGAGTTTACAGTAATTTATTATGAAAGCTTCTGGCCATAGTATTCTTAATGATCTGATGTCTCAACTGAAGGCTTTTCATGCCAGAAACCATCTTGTTTGCATCGCATCATGCACATGGCAATCTGCTCCTAACAGATCTCCGTGCCCTCCAGCACCTACAAGCACCATCAGGCTTTCCTCTGTAAGCCCCCTTTGCCATGGGCATCTGAGAGCAGCACCTGAAAGTAGGGCTGCCTGGGAAAGCCGGGCATCGCAGCAAGGCAGAGGTTACTCAGACCCTATTCCAGCCCCGTGTCATGCCGGCAGAACGGCTGGTTTGCTCACCGAGCACCACGGTGGCTCCAGCTTGGACGCCAGCCAGCCCCCAGCCTGAGTCCCTGCCACCCAGCGCTCTAGAAAGGCTCTGGCGAGTCTGTTGCAATGAACAAACCCAAAGCAGAACACGTAAGAAACCCCTCTCTGACCGCTGTCGAACAGAACGTCCATGCTGAACAGAAAAGGAGAACGAAGAAAGTGGAAACAGGTTTCTGCACCTCCTTTCCCAACAGCCAAGGCAGCCACAGTCCCCTTCCAGGGCTCCTCATCCTCCAGCCAGAGCTTGCTACTTCCAATAGCAAGTGTTAAGTGACAGCACATGAACTGGGCTAAGTATTCGTTCAGTTGGCTCTTGCTTAATACTGCTATTAATTGTTGACAGGGACGGAATATTATTACTTCAAACACACACAACTGCAGCTACTTGAGGGACTTTCGTAAGCCCCCAACAAAGAAACCATGGAAGAACCTAGAGCACTAAAAACCAGGTAAAGAAAATCAGATTCCTCTTGGAAAACTCAAATTCAGAATATCTGATGAAAATACACTAAAGCTACAGAAAAGCAATAAGTGAAAAAACCAGGGATGATAGGAAGGTAACACGGAAGCGGGGATGTTCCTTCCGTTTATACACACATACACATGGCCACAGAGGTCAGGTCCTTCCCTTCTACTTTCTCTGTGCTTTAGAAGAATGCAAATAATACCCATTTCTTGCGCTCTGCAGGGGTCTCGCCTGTCCTTGGTAAGCTGCTTTGTGATCCCTGCGTGGGAAGGTGCTAGCGAAACACCGAGTATGCATCATCGCTCCCCTTCTGCCTTCCCTGCCTTTCGGTACCTTCCGCACACAAATGTATTAAGGATTAACTAAAGTGTCAGACAAGGGAAGACTAAAGAACTGCATGCCAAATCCAAACCACTTAAGTTTGTGGGAATTTTACTGCTGGCTGCAGTGGGAACACGATTTCACCCTACGCATGCATTTCTACCGGAAAAGTTATTGGTCTTCTGAAGACTGTAAACCCTCTGCTGCTACAGGATGGATTTAGTGTAGTACAAACGGAGGGAGGCACGAGGAATTGTGTGCAATCCAGGAAAAAAAAAAAAAAAAAAAAAAAAAGAAGAAAAAAAAAGGAATATTACCTCCAAATATCAGGGTAATAATTTTCCTGATTGTGGGAACTATAAGCATGTTGAAGAGTGTCCAATAAAAAAAATAAGGAAAAGTGGTTCCTTTTGAAATTCACAGCAACACTGGGTAACATACTGAAAACAGTTCTGAGCCGGCCACACAGAGAGCGCAATACTTCTAATTTCCATGATTTCATTACATTCAGGGCAGCTGCCAGCATATTTAAGAATGTCTTGTATAACATTCCTGATGTCAGTTCCAAGAAGGAGCATTTGTCTAGCATTTTCATTAAAGCAGTGTATCAACCAATTTTCGGTAATCAAAAAGGCATTCTGTTAAAAAATGACTGGGAGGAAGCAAGCTGGAAGGTGACTGACGAAAGGGTAAAAGTCAAAGCAGCAGTGAAGCGATACTCTATGTGCTAAGAAGTCAGTCCATGGCTGCAGAAAGAAACAAATCATTTAAAAGCTGCTTACGGATCTTTAATTTACAGATGTGAGCTCATAACAGCCACCACAACCTGAAAATTAATTATTCCCTCCAGATCATGTTTACATTTTAATTCACAGCTGCTGAAGATATAATCTATTTTATTCCTTCCTGTCCAAGTCAGGCTTTTCTCTGATGCACCAATGCTCAGCACATTGTGGTTGTCCTGAACCCCCCTGCTTTTCCCTAAATCTTGTTCTTGATATTCCCTCTTCCCTGCAGTTTGATGTGGGATATGTAATTTTGCTAAGACACTCTCAGCCATACACAGCGTGCCTGTTGCCAGAGGACTGCTGAAACCACGCGATGGCTTCACACAGCGAGGTTTTCTTACTGGAAAGGAACCACAAGTAAATGACAATACATTACTTTTGTGTATTTACAACAAAGCAAGCAGCAGAAAAAGAACATTTCCCGGGTAGCTTGGAAGCTGTCCTTTTCCCTCACAGAGGATGACTTTGCCACTCTCTTCCATGCTTTCAGCATCTCCTGACTTTGTACTGCTGTTGCCTTTCCCGAGCCACCCACAGGCTGCCCCTTGCAGCTACTACGCTTGCAGCAGCAGCCTCGAACCGCTCTAAGCAGAGGCTGTGACCTGGCTTTCCCCTACGCGATCCCTCTCGCTTCGTAACAACCTGGAAGAAAGACACAGCCTCGCTCAAATGAATGCAAAAGTATTTAACTCTGGATTAGCTTAAACAATTGCCTGCTCAGATTTTTCTCTGTGGTTACGGACACGGGACGGTACAAACCATTAGCTAAAACAGTCTACAGAATCCACACACTGCTCCCCAGATATTTACACAGCTTTAATGAGCCCAAACGTTCAAAATCCATGTCAGGCTCTTGCTGTCTTCTTCAATCAAGGAGCTGGTTTGGAACTATGCAACTGCAAGGCACGATGCATTACCAGAGCTCCAACACATTGGGAGTTACTTTTGTCTTACGGTTCTTAAAAGGTTGACAACTAATCAAGCCAAATCAATGCAACCTTCTTTCAGAGCAGGGATTCCGATCTTACGGGTAAGGTATTAACATTAGAAGCCACATATTCCAGACTTCAGTAAAGCTTTGTGACACAATCTCAAGTGACATTGTCATTAAGGGAAGTGTGCCCTCCCTGCCGTCACTGGTTGGATCCTCATTTCCATAGAAAAGCTGTCCATGGCTCACTGTCCAACTGGAAAACTCTTATCAAGGGGACTTTCATATGGGCTGTATTTTTTAACATGTTTATTAGCGCCTTAATGCTCAGGATGGTGGATTACAGCCTGCGATTATTACATTTACAGATGAGGAGAAACTGGAAGGGGATGTGACTACATTAGATGACAGGACCAGGATTCACAATAATCTGGAAAAACTGTTTAAAAATCTAGATGAAATTCATTATGAATATAAAATATTTGACTCAGGCAGGAATAAATCAGTTATAAAGGTACAGCATGAGCACGGCCACCGAAGGAGCGGTTTGGCAGAACAGGAACTTGCCTGCAGTGCCTACAAACACAATATGAGCCAACAATGCCTTGCCAGTAGGAAACCAGTACAAGAACCGTGCACCCAGTTCTGGTTATCACACTACCAGAGATTTGTGGCACATTTTGAGAGTGTTCAGAGGAAACAGTTGCAGATGATGTTCAGGGCTCTGTAAAATATTATCTGAAAGGAAAAGCTAAGATCAGTTGGGACTGATGAGTTCAAAAGAAACCACCTGTGACAGGGGAGAGATGAGTGTCTTTGCAGCTAAGAAAAGATGTCAAACGAATATCTGGGAAGTGCCATATGGCAAGAACAGTGAAGCACAGAAATAGATGAACTAGGAAAGGTGCAGAATCGCCTCCAGAGATTAGACCAACATCCCTCAGAAATGGCTATGTACAGAGAACCTGTCTTGAGGCAGGGGAAAGGACCAGACAACCCCTTGCAGCCCTCCCATCCAGTGGGTGATGCTAGGTGCAAAGCAGCCTGAAATTATGAAAAATTTGCAGAAAACTGCAACAAGAAAAGGCATTTCTGAAAATAATAATAATAAAAAGACAGTATCTTCTACTTTTCTTTTTGTTCTATGCAAAAATTAAGTAAAAAATAAAACACTGCTGTGAATAGCCATCTCCCCTCAAAGAATCTGTACTCCAATTTCACCATGTGCTGCCATGTACATCTCTCACACAAAGGACTTTTACATAACCCTCCCTGCGCTGCACGTTTTGATTCAGGGCCAACAGCTGCTCCATGCCTTTCAGAACAGACTGCTGGACAAGCAAAAGCAGAAAGAGGCTGGCATAAGGAAAACAGCACCTTTGTTTATAAAACAAATACTACTTTGGAATTTGCAAACTTTTCAGTCAAAGAATTTCCTTGTCATAACAACACGTGAAGTGCCCCATACTTATAAGAGCACATTAGAAAAAAAAATAATCTAGGATATGACATACTATTGGCGTGATATTTGCCATTATTGCAGCATAAGAGGAGGTCAATGGATATTGGGAAGCCTCAAATAGTGGTGAGTTACCCTGGAATCCAAGTCATGATGGTGAAGATTCAAAGTGTGAGGATTAGCCCTGATGATGTTCAGGTCAGAACTTCTTGTGCGTTTATTACGAAATGCATGAAACACGATCCGAGAGACAACAGCCTGAGCCAGCAGTCGGCATTAACGGCGAAGGGAACAGGCTCATTTGCTGTGAGAGGAGGTAATGGGTGGGTGGAGGCATCGACCCGACGGCCAAGGATTAAAGCTACTGCCTGCGGTATGCAGCTCCCCAAAGGAAAACAAGAAGAAGGTTTGGAGCTTCTACCAAAGACAATGAAACTGGAAAGCAGGAGAATTAGTCGTCCACGATGCTGATCAGAGAAGTATTAAAGAGTCATCGCACACTGAAGTAACACCTTGTCTTTCATCTCTGTTATTCACCTTCTTACCGAAACCATTTTTTGAAGAATTGTTGGCAGAACTGATCACTAGTGAAGACTTTTACTTAGCAGTAACCACGCAGGAGAGGGTCATTAAAAAAATTGTCCTTATTCCGGCAACAGTGCACAAGGCTTGGCTGAAGGATCCCTTTAGGGACACGGAATTGTCCTATTTTATGACATTAAAATGGGGCAAGGAAGTGCTGAGTGCACGGGCAGTGGCCTGGTGAAGGCAAATCTCAGAAAACACCTTATGTTTTTTTACATGTCTATGTGTGTGATAGGAGTTACACATTTTTCACAGAACCTGATCATTTTAGAGGTAGGCACCCAGGAGAAAGAATAAAAATTGCAATTCTGTTTTTTCTAGATCCTGTACTGAACTCCTCCTATGCCATGGTCCCCCTTCACCTCTTCCAGCTGAGATGGTAACTTCTGAGTACTTACCAGCCTGGTTCAAGGAGCTGTGAGTATGGGAGGAGCAGGGCAGTGTGTGCACGTGTGCCTGTGGGGAGGAACTGGCGCGGAGGCGGCTGCGCAGTGGGGGAGCTCTGTGCAGCGTCCAGTGCTGGGGCGCTGTAAATTACAGCCCTGTCTTTTATTTTTAGTTGATCTAATGCAATGTGTCACCTATAACTGCACTCTTTTCCATAATTAATGACGTCTAGGAAAATATTCTGAAATTCTCCTCTGATAAGCACCCAGACAAACTTGATGTTTCCTCTCCGAGACGCATAAGAGGACGTTAAACTGTTTTCACCCCCACATCCCTCGAGCCATGAGAAGTACCAGATCCGTCTCTGCTGGGCCAGACTAAGCCCTGGTTCACCACAAACTCAGTGCAGGACCGACAAATGATCGCCACAGTAAATGATGCAAATAAGAAATGTCAGCATGTTCCAAAATTCCTCACTTAATCTTATTGCCAGTTGTATAGTCTGGATAATCAGTAAATAAATCCCTCTAACTTTGCTCAAATCCTTAGGGGCCGAATACACAGAGAGCACTTTCTAATTCATTCTCATTAACCTTCCCAGCTCTAAACAAAGTAATTTCCTACTTTTCTTAGCATCTGATTTTTCCACTGGCCTCTGCAACACCTGATTTAGCAGCAGTGATTTCTCACTTGTGATTTCTGTTTCGAACTGGCATTGTTCTTTCTCCTCACACATATGCTCGCTGGAACAGCACGAATCAGCAAGATTTAAAACCTCCCATTCTCAAGTTTGAAGCCCCTAAAGGGAAATTGCAGTTGTGATGCCAAGGAACACAGTCGTACGTTATTTGACTTTTCCTCGGCCAGGCTGACAGCAGAGGGGGAGGGAGGAAGGAAGGAAAGGGGAAGGCAGAAGAAGATGGCATTTTAATAGCACCCACACTGATTTTACACAGTTGGAACCCTGTGCTCCGAAGCAGCATCGTTTCCTCTCCCTTTTGCCTCGCATTCAGTCAACGCTGCTGAGCCAGGCTCTATGGGAAGGATTCTCAATCTTTTTCTCCCAGTGTGGACTGCATCTCAGTACAGAAATCTGTCTTGTGGACACCTCCCCCCGCAGGCTAGCTGGCCAGCCCACCCTTTATCCCCACTTTTGACCGACCATTACCCACTCAAGTCTGGCCCAGACCACCCCACCCGCATCCCAGATGTGACTAAATGAGCCAACATTCCTGCCAGGACAAGATGGAATATCCCCCCACCTTTTGCCCCCGTTTCATAGTCTCCATAGCACCTACCCGCAGCCATTGCTGACCTGAAAAAAACATTAGTAACAGGAATGTATTTAATCCAATTTAGCAAGTGGACATACAAGAACCACCAGCATCTTATGGAGGACTAATTTGCCTTGCCCAGGTGTTAGTCATATGCCAAACATATCTTGGCTTGAGTTCTTGTCAAAACATTTCAGTTGATTATTCAGGTCCTAAGACTCAGAGCTCTTGTGCACTTTCATGGGCTTTCCCTAAGGCCTCCGGCAGGCAGTGACAGTGGTCTACAAATTCTGGCAGGAATCTGTACCCCAGTGAAGTGTCAATGATCACCACCATCCATGCTCCCCATTCAAGAACTCCTTCAACTCTGCAAGGAAAAATTTGAGCTGCAACATTCCTGTAGCAGAAAAGACTCCAAACAGATCAGAAGAGGAATTTGAAAACACAGAGCTTTACTGAAGTATAACAACTATTGATAAACAAAAGAAAATCACCCATCCAGGAGCATTTTGGATTCATGCCCCAAGAACAGAAATTGAAAATTATTGGGTAAAATTATTTTCAGGGAAAGAAATGAGTTGTGAGCAACTATGCTGCTCATAACTCCGAACCAAATGAAATGAAATGTGATGCTGCTTTATGACATGGCTTCCATTTTGTATAACTATGCCAAAACCCTTCTAAGTATTCTACAAAACCAGTAGAAAATGAAAGCTTTTTGGTTTTTCCCCTCCCTAAAAGAAAATTGTATTGAAGAGACAGGGAGATTCTGTTAAGTTAATACACGTGTCTGTAAGCAAACAACGTAAACACTTCATGTTATAAGACCACACGCTTGTTGGCACAAACCAAGACGGAACTATAAAGTTTAAACCTTAAGTCACGCTGAGCTCCTCCTCTGGGGGCAGTTAAAGGACATCGCCGACAGGCACCCTACCCGGGGTGCACGCAGACTCAGTACGGAGGTTACCCCAGCAGTTAAGGTCACCCAGCTTTATTGTTGCCACAAACATCCCCAACCCCACACTTCAGCCAGGAATTTTTGCAAGTTAACTTTTTTAATGACCTATGGTGTTTTCAGTGCAAAGGATTGATTCCCTGCCCCGTCACCGGTCAGCAGCAAAAGGTAAAGTCTCAAAACTCATTTGATATCTTTCATTCTTCAGCTCTTGCACAGCAACAAACGACCCAGGAACCCTGTCCCTGTGGCAGCACAATGAAAACGCAAACTCCTTCCAGGCAAGGAACAGGAGCTCACGCACACACTGCCAGGGATTAGAACTGGTTTTAGACAGAGAAAAAACCTGCCACACCATTCGAGCTAGCTCCTCTCTTCTTAGAGGCTTTGTGCCTGCTGAGCAAACCCGGGTCGTACGAGCGGTAGTTTAACGGTATCATCCCACCGACTGAACGTCTCTCAGTGGAGTTACAGATATAAAAGTTTCACTCTTCTTCCCCTACGGTTCTACTTTCAAATGTTTTCTGTAATAAAATTACTGTGAGACAGCTAAATCCAAGGGCGGGCATGGAACTTGAACCCATGGCCCTCTGGCTGAGAGGTGAGACTATTCCTAGCTGAGCCAAAGTGACACATACATAATATGCTTTCAAGGTTTTTAGAGAGCTCTGTCATGATTTAAAAACACTAAGTCTTTGTGGTACAAACCACAGCACAGGAAAGAGCTGGGGCTCCCTTTTTACTGCTAATTTTAGCTGATGAATTGTTTATAATCTCCTGCAAAATACATAAAGCCTTATTCTGCCTTAAGCTGAGAGAGAACAGCCTTTCAAAAACTGATTCTTAATTATAGCATTCCCCTGCTAGATGGGATGGAGGCAGGTTCCAAAATTGTGTCAGAGTATATGAAGTGATAAAATGAGGATGGGTGAGCTATTTTTAAACACACTCAAAGACTTTGAGGTCAAAATCCCTGAATTTATAGCCTTGTGGCCATATTAAGACTCATGGATTATTAAGACCCGCATGGCAAGATTCAAATACCATTTCATTTGAGACACACTCTGGCTTCAGACCACGTGTTCCCTCCCAGTCTGCCTGCCAAACTGGGCCCCCCAGGGAGCCACCTTTACGCACAGATTATAGCCCTACCGTGGACAGGCATGTGGGAGACAAAGGGGATGAGATGCTTCCATCGCAGCCTGTTCCCTCTTCCTCTCTCTTCCCAAGACATTTTGCAAGTGAGGGCCCTGCCTTTCCAGATGGGCAGGAAGCAAGAGGGTTAGAGACAGAGGTCGAGGAGTCTTAGGCAAAAGCACATAATTGCTTTTGACCCTGCCCAGTCTGGAAAGCTAACCCAGCCTCAGGCCCTGGCAATATCCCCTCCCCTCAGTTGTGTTTCCCCACTTGAAACGGGCAGCTGGGCACTTGCTGCGGGGCTGGGATAGAGAGCTGCTGCCCAGCAGTGTCCAGCCTGGTCTGGACCAAAGGGATGCTGCCCTCTCCTGCACGGCTCCTTCCCCACCGCAGGGAGAGAGGGTCTACAGCTCCTGAAACGCGGCTTTCCAAAATCCACATTTGTAACAAAACCGTTGTTCTGCTCATGGAAACAAACCACCTAGAGCCATCACCTGGGGGGAGAACTGGTGCTGCCTCTGCCCCGACGGGCTTCCCAGCGCTGCCGAGGAACGCTCTGCTCTCAGTTTCGGCAGCACTTGGCTGTGGAAAAGCTGTTGCCCTCTAGACACGTACTGGTTTCTTTCCAGTAATGATCAACATACACAATTTTTTTTTGAAAAAGGAAAAAAAAGCTACCGAGTGAGGAGAAACCAAGGGGATGGACTTTCCCTACCTTATATTGAACTGCAAATAGTTTTCAGACCTTTTTCCCTGTCCTTTTAGACAGTTTACAAAAGCTTTAGGTGTACCTTCCTCCGGAGGCCAAAACGGTGGCAGCAACAGCTTTAGGGCTCTGAGGACACTACAAAACTATCTGCACCATTGACGTCGTACATTCTGTGACTGAGGTATGGTTTTATGGGAAGCCACTGCACAGAGATGAGCTATTTCAGAAAAGACCAGGCAGTGTTTAGAAACATCAGAGGAAGACAAAAGGCTCTAAAGCTGTTTTCAGGTGAGTGGATTCATTTGTCCAACTTCTACAATTGCATTTACTGAAGCATCACCTAAACTTGTCACTTTTTCCATTTGGATTCCCAGGCAGTGATGTGTAACATGAAGTACTAATAAAGTGTGTATGGCCAAAGTAAAGGCAAAATATTAAGTCATTAACTTTAAGTAAAAAGTAAAAGTATGAGTCAAAATAAAACTCAAACCTTTTCTTGATCACTTATGGATTTATAAAGCAATAAAACCACCATAAAGCGGTAAAATGCACAAAACAAAAGCCTTGAAATAAAAAACGTTTTAGTACAAAAAAGGCCTAGCGAGCAGTTAAAAAAAAATAGTCCAGCATTCTTGGTTCTGTTAGTAATTAATGTTTGTACACTCACGGTTCGATCCAAAGGAGTTACTGGAATAGGTTCTGTATTACACCTACCAGGAGACTATGATGCGCTTACTGGCATTAGAGGGTCTCCCACTCAGAGCGATGCTGAATGGATCCTTGTTCCTTCCACAGGTATGTTGCAAGTACGCTATATTTTTACAAACCCATGGTATTGCATCACCCTATAAGCGTTAGACTAATTCTTTCAAAACTTCCCTGCCTCAATCTGAAAATCTTTACTGTTACAATAGCAACGTGGTGCATTCAGAGGCACTTCCCCTCCCTGAGGTCAAGAGATGTCATTCCTGTGTGGCTACAGACACCCACTACTTCCGAATTGTTCCTTTCAGGAATTAGGTCTTATCCATCTCCAGCTGCAGGCACCAGGAATCTTCCTCCCAACATCCACCGGCATTTCCTCAGACTACAACAGCCACTTCCTTACATTTCAGGAGTAGCAAACCCACTTTTAGAGCTTTTCCTACAGGTGCCCTTCACGAGTGTGATTTTTCAGGCACACAGAATTCCTGAACTCCACTCTGCACCACAAATCATCTTCCAGCTACATCCTGTACTCTGCATCCCGCTCCGCTCCCATTGAAGCCCCTGGCAAAATTCCCACCCAGTTTAATAGTCCTGTCCTACTCCCCTCAGTTCCTTTTAATTCCGAGGTTAATTTCTTTTCTCCAAGTATAAACAGAAACCAGCAGGTAAAAAAGTTTTGTCTAATGTGGCACTAAGGCTGTGGAATTTACTCCCATGTGAGAATGGCACAATAAAGTCATTTGTTTAAAAGTAAATTGAAAACATTCCAGTCCTCTCAGGCTTACGACTATTAGCTTTAGTTTCTGCACAGTGCTGTAGAATGTCTGGCATCAAAGACACTGTACATTGCACTGAACTTGCATTGGACACTGTTAGTGGCCCATTAATCACAGCGAACAAAGATCCCATGCAAACACAAGAAAGTACTGATTTTTCACGCGTTCAGCAAGGACTAGGAAAGGTTAACACCGCAGTTTTCTGGATACTACACATTTTGAGCCATGAAGTGTTGACAAGACATCAGAGAGGGTGCAGATTTTTCAATTGATAATTACATATTGCACATTAAACAATTCTTACCGGTGCCTAATACTCTCTAGAATCAGACAGAAGCATACCTCAGCCTACAGCAGCACAATTTAAATTCAGAAGCCTACGAATGCATGTACTTCTTTACACCCACGCACAGATACCGTGTGTGTGTGCAGGGGCAACGACTGTTGGCAAAAAAAAAATAATCTACGATGCAAACCATGGCTCGCATGAGCCAGGAATGACCACGGCTGGAGAAAGCGAAGGCTCATGCAAAACCCACAGGGACAGATCAGCTAGCCTGAGGGTTCAGTTCCCATTCCTCTTCCAACGCTTCCCAACATGCAGTCACATTGGGAAGCGTTGGAAGAGGAATGGGAACTGAACCAGTATAAAAATGAAAAGACCTGAAAAGGAAAACCCGTCAGCAGCCAGGCAAGCAGCAAAGGAGGCACAGAGGAAAGACCATGGTCTGGGACTGCAGGCTGTATTCCAGGGTGCAATTTACTGATAATGTCAAAGGAGACAAGGCGGTGTCACAGGAACGGGAATTACTGCTTCCTTCCAGCCCTTCATGGCTGTCCTGGGCGGTTTCTCGTCATCCAGACCAGAGCGGGGGAAAACCTGAGTCACCAGCCCTATTTGACAGGATGATTTCCATCGGGTTCCTCAGAGCAAAGTATTTTGGCTACCAAGCTTTCACAGACAACAGTTCTTGCACTGACTGTCTCAGGTGAAACAAAACTCACTGTATCACTACCATTCCTTCCTAACCAGCACAGGAGATGCAAAGGGAAGCAGCGAGGGAATAAATCACAACCCTCAAAAAAGTAAAGGACATTGCGTGGAATTTCCTAAAGGTATCATTGCTATAAACCCATATCCCATCATCAGCTCCCAGCACCCCAACAGCTGCTGCTGCTGCCCACGTGCGGGCACAGAGGCACGGCAGGGACCAGCGGGGTACCTGGATCTGGGGAACAGCCAGCGCAGCGCCCGCACTCCACAGCGTGGGAAGAAAAGCAATGCAAATACAGCATTGTGAGCTGAACCATGACTGTATGCAAGGCTTTTGAACATGTCTGTAAAGAAAGACTTTAATTTAAAAAAAAAAAAACAAACCAGAAAGAAAGATGACAGAGCATGCCAGACTCAGTAAGCTAACTGATTTTACAGTTAAGGGAAACTTGACAGATCTTTGGTTCAGCAAAGTGATACCCTTAGGAGACTGGCAATTAAGTTTATAAAGATGACTATTAATGAAACAATGGTACAGTAAAAAATACTGTCTAACACATAAATAAATGACAACATGGGAAAAAGAATCAGTAGCCTTGAAAGATTTCACCATCAAAGTGTCCGATGGATTTGTCTTACTGAAATAAAATAGTCTGAACTTGCCAGTTAAATTTGTTTCCGCCCATAATGCAAAATCCTGAGGTACTGTCAGCACAGCAGGGGACTGAGCAGTGTCCTGGAAGACACGGGTAACTTCAGGGATTGGAAAAACAGAAGCAGGATATAATAACAGTTATATGCTGATTGACAGAGTAATGACAGCTGCTGTTCTGGACTGGGAGCCCATCAGCTGGCGATAACAAAGGAAAAGAAAGCCCAAACACCTCTAACTAAGCATTGGATAATTCTGAGATGCTGGTATAACGTGGCCATCAAAAGACCAAAGGCATTGGTAGTCTCCATTATGAGCACTGCAGGTCCAGTGGAGGGAACACCATCTTGTACAGTACTGGTGGGATCTGGTTGGGATGACCGATGGCGCAGGCTGCGTGCCTGCCTTCACATACATTCCCCTTGTTTCCAGGGTTGCTGCGCTATTTCCTTAAGAGGCAAATGAACCTGCACAGCCAGAACAAAAGGATTTTATCACAATAGCACTGAAACTGCTTTCCAGCTTCCACAGGGTTTGAGAGCCCTAGACAGTTAAAACTGAAATAGCTCTGCAGCTTTTGTGGGCTATATGGCTCTCTTCGTGTTCCATATGTTCCATCTTATATTGACTATACGGCTCTCTTGATGTTCTCTCTCATGCATGTTCCAGAGGTCTGTGCAGAGCAATTTAGGGAGCCTGGTCAGACTAGAGTAGGGACACGGTGTAAAGAAACAATTCCTGCCCTTCCAAGCATGATTTTCCCATTCCTGACCTCCAGACTGGAGGATCAGTCACGTGAATCATCACCTCCTATGGGCTTGTACATAGGAAAGAAAACCTTTATTGGAGACCCTAAAATTAACATTTAAAATTATAAAAGCAAGTTGGACTGGACTGTCAGTACCAAGTACAATACCTGAGATAATCCTCGTGTCAGTGACAAGTCTCATCAAACAGAACGTTGCTTTAGAATTACTGGAGGATCAAATGACACATTTGAGGATCTGCTACTCCAGCTACATCTCCGTATCTGTTCAGTGAAAAATTTTGGGGTGTTTATCAGAAAGGAAATGGTAGAAGAGGGTGAGAGGGAGGTGAACTCTTTAAAATATAATTTATTTTCTGGCTATCTTCCTTTCACAAGACAAAAAACAACCAAAAAAAAAGAGTTGAGTTTAAATTACAGGCATGAAGACAAGCTCTCTCAGCCCCAGAAATTCATCCTACATATTGATTAATAGTCAAACTACTAGAGCTTTAGCATGAAAAATGAGCTAGGCTCCAACTGAAGATTGCCTGTAGCTAATGATGCAGTGGAATGAACATTTTCATTCCAGCTAAACCATTCCTCTTCCTGTAAAAATAAAGAAATCCAACCCTGGATTATGAAAATGACTCAAAGAGCTCTGCATACTTCTTGGCTTAAAATAATGCCATGCATTTTAACAAATCTGTATATACAGAAGATGTTACCTGTGAAGTTAAACATACATAGAATTACATATGTGTACATGCAGAGTATAAATAGCCAAAGTGAGGTCAGGGAGCGGAAGGGAAGGTGCTGACCATAACCTAGAATTTCACACATACAAGGACATTACAGAGTTACTAGATTTTAACCTAGTCTCTGTCTCAGGCTAAAAAAAAAATAAAATGCAATGAAAAAAAACCCCAAACTCAAACCACCACAAGGAAGCGCAGCAGGCTGTAGAGCATCTGCCTGCAAGGTTGGCTGACACAGGCAGGACTTGCCCAGAGATCTCCCTGAGGCTCAGCCCCTGGCGCCATCACTTGGGCTTGCAACCAAAAGCAGTGGAAGGAGGTAGTTAAAAGTGACTCTGCACCACTCCACCGGCAAAAGGCAACTCCACTGCAGCCACCGAAAGAGGGTAGGAAAGGATTCAGGGGTCCGTAAGAGAAGGCATGTGCCTTTCCAGCTTTAGTGATCTCCATTATGGAAACACAGCACTTAACAGCTTTTAACCTTTATGCCGCTGAAGTCAAATATCAACTTTTTATTTCAGCACATAAAATGCAAACTCCAGTTTGGCTCTCATCAACGACACGTTCTCCCTAAGCCGCCAGTAAGGTGCAGAGCTGAAAAAGCACCACAAGGTAGAAAGCCCAGAGTGGAATCCCACAGCGACACAGCGAGTGCCACCAGCGCTTCTGCCAGCTGGACCAGCCGTTGTCAGGACTATGGAATTCGGAGGGTGCAGGGGAAGGCCACCAGGTTCAAACCACCCTGTTGGCTGCAGGAACAACTATTAAAAGAAATTAAGAGAAAAGTCAGGCCCCAGAAGGAGCAGAAGACACCGTGTTCCAACTCTAACCAGCTGAAGGAAAGTTTATATAAAAACAATCACTTGGTTAGTGACTCATGAGGAAAGAATCCCTAAGCTTTCTTCAGGGAAACCCCAGTAAATAACATGTCTAAAAAAACATGAAGATGGTGTTGTCTGTTCCGTTACAATACTCAGTCCACATGATAAAACCTTTGGCAGCAGAACAACCTACTGAGCACAGTTCTTTTCGGGAAACCCAAAAACCGGTAAGAAGTGCTGTGGCTGCTCGCAAAGTCTGCCTCATAGTCTGACTCTTGCATGACATGTCCAGTGCAAACTGGGAAGACACGCGAACAGAATCCTTTTTTTTACGGCATTGCAGAGTGCTTCTCTGTTGACTACCTGCAGTCGTAGTCTCAAGGTAGATAAATGCCTGGATGTCAAGACATTTTGCATCTTTTATAACTAAATGCTACGGATGCAAATATCCTGCTGTACTACACCCAAAGAAATGGAACAAAAAACTCGCTGCACGCACAGCCTCTCTGGAATATGTTACCAGACACACAGCAGGCTGTGCAAGAAATAGTACTGTCCAAAGAAGGGGTGGATATAACTTGCAATGTATAACTTCTTTAGCTATGAGGGTCAGGGTTTGGGTTTTTTTTCTTTTCTTTTTTTTTTTTTATTTAATTAGCATAACATTTTGGAAGCATGTTGTGTGTTTCTAAGCTTATCTTCCAGCAAAGAGACTTTAAACGCAATAAAGTAAGTTCATAAAAAAATAAGAGAAATTGGTTTCCAAACAAACGACCAGATCTGAACACCGTGATGCCTGAGCTTGGACTGACTAAAATACTCTGCTGTGGGAGATTCCAGGTAAAAATATTAACAAAAGCATTCTGTGTCAAGCAGAGCTTACGTTCTGTAGCAAAACCACCTCGTTTTTTGCAGATGTCCAGGAGGGCAGAGTGGAAATGTGGTAGCAACTTCTTAGTGATGCTACCTCACGCTCTAATGAATTTTTTAGCTTGTTAAGTGTGAATGCAGACATTTTAATTTGCACAGGAAACCTCCCTTGCCCAACGTTACTCCTTTTCATACCGAACATAATGTGTTTTAGTTTATGCTGCTCCCCCTATTTTAAGCTGCTGTAGATCCATAGCAGACTCCAGAAATTCTCCAGGATATAGCCAGAAACTTGTCAAGGAAAAAAACTGAAGGTTGAAAGCATTGAAGAGTGATTCCCAAGGGACTGTGGAGTTACCATAGTAAAGTAGTGTTTTTACCAAAATGCTTGGCAACAAAAGCATCATTGATATTTGAACTGTGATTTTCCATTGTCAGTTGGGGATTGAATTTGGAAGGAATGGGGTATTTGTGACAATCTTTCAGGTATTTGTGACTGTCTGTAAACTCTGGTAAACAGCTTAATGCTCTTCTATATATGATGAAATATATTTTTTAGAAAAGCTATGAAAGAGTAGAATAAAGGCCACCAATACTGAAGAAGCAAGAGCTCCTCAGAAAAAAACGCAGCTGCAAGTAAGATGTAAGTAACTGCTTTAAAACAGGAGCATCTTTCAGGTCAGGCAAACCATTCCAACATCCGAAATGGAAGATTCAACTAGAAAGAGCACAGACAGGAATGACTTTGCCTGAAAACCCAGCAACGTATGAAAGAGGAACAGGTCACACTGAGAAGTGCTGCATCCTTTTATCTTTCATGGAGTGGCAACGTGCCTGAGCCTTACAGAGAAAAGATGTGTGTCTAAGTACTCTATTGCAAATTTGAGTTGCTTTGCTTTACTGTCAGGTTGCTCACCTGCTACCTACCAAACAGTTACCAAGGAATCTGGCACTGAGGACAGATGAGCTTCTGCTTCCATCGACCCACTGTCTACGAAGGGAGAGTGAAGCAGACCACAGTCAAGAGATCCAGACTTGGAAGGAATAATCACAGACCATTCTAGACACAGATCTCTAAAAATACATGCAATTCCCCAGCAGGATGCCATCAGAAAAGATCTGAGGTTTGATGGGAAAATGTTGATACTTGTATACACTAAGGGAAACCCATGCAGCGTACCCAGAGCAAAGACACCAGGGTTCTTTGAAACACATACACACACACTCACTGTCTTGGGTAAAATCCTCTGAAACAAAAGGATGAGAACTTCATAGGCCTGCTTACATCCAGGCGAGTTCACAAGAATTACTGATTTTAAATCACTTGAACAACCAACCCAACAAAACCACTTGAGCAAATTTCCAATCATACTCTAAGCTGAGATGCTTCCAAGCGGGTAAGCATGGACACTCAAATGAGCTAGTGTCAAATTTTAGAGATGAATTGAAGACAGTCTGGTAAAGAAACAGAACAGGAGGATTAATCACCATTTGTTCTTAAAAGACAGGCAGAAAGAAATCACCGTGTGCTCGAAAGATGTTGGAGCGAGGTATTTTTAAAGAAGGGAAGATGAAGATGTCTCTCCAAACCCGCTCCAAACCACTCGTAATGCTGCCTTCTCAGACTTGAGGGGGAGAACTCCTGTGAAAGAAATCATGCTCCTTCTTTACAGAAATCATTACTAACAAAATAACCCCAAATCCCACATCCTCTGCTAGTCAGAGCAGTGACAAACAGGTAGCTTGCCTTCAGACCCTCTGTTTCCAGAAGCACTCAGTGGCTAGTGACAAGCCTTTAACAAAAAACACAGACAGGACACTGTTCCATAATTATCCATCGGTTCTCTCATGTCGTTCTTTGATAGTAAGGAACCATCTTTTTACTCAAAATTTGTAAAATGGGATCCTGGTCCACAACTGCAGCTTCTAGACAAATAGTATCTATTCACAGTATTAAAACCAGCTGCTGGAAAGGCATCATGCTGTGGCTGACAAAAGAAACTGTACAAATAAGATGGAACTAAATAAAAGAAAGACGACATGGGGCAGAAATCACAGCCCCAGTCAGTCAATGCCAGGACTGGTTCTACGAAAGGAGAACTTCATTTTAGCAGAAGACTAATCAGACTACAGAAAGCATGGAAAAAAACAACAGTCCCCTAAAAACATACACCACTAAGGACAACACACCCACTCACAGCGGGTGAAATTCCAGCTCCCTGGAAGTTGATGCCATTGACTTCACCGTGCCCATCTTCCAGTCCTTCCACAACCTGGACTGGTTGCAGTCAAACCATTTCTGAGCCTACGCATTCACTTCCCAGGTTAAGAGGTATCTCCTGCTGAGCAGTACAGAACAAAGAGCACACATAGAGAGCTGATGTTTTCGAACTACTGAAGACAGGTGAAGGTCAAGATTCCTAAATGAGCCTTGATTTTCACCATTTCAAGGGCAACACGGACGGTGTTCAGAACTGCAGGCAATGCTGTATTTTGTTCTCACTGTCTCCCTTAGGTGTAACATTTCAATCAGCAGTGAGCCCTTAACCAGAAGCCATTGCTCTGTAAGTAAAGAAGTCCTACAAATGAGGGTAAGAATTTACCTTTGCATAGGGCATCGGTTACTTGTACGTACACACAGAGCTATATATTGGCCTGCTTATAAATACACCAAATCTGGTTCATGCACAATGCCACAGCTCCGGGCACCAACACATTTGAGGCTGCCTGCTGGCGGTGTCGGCCGTAGAGCCAACATTACCGACACCGAAGCCTTCAGCTGAGGAACGCCAAGGAGCTATGCCCACCGAGCTCCACCGAGCTCCTCGCTGCGCAGAGCTGGCACGAACGCGCCACATCTCCTGAGCGGTGGCAGCCCCAGCTTGGGTTGCCGGTGATATGGAAGAGATGGAGCTATCTGAGGATGCCTGACTGTATGCAGCTGCCAGAGTGAATAGAAAATAAAAGGCTGGGCTCTGCCATTCTGTTCACTGCCCTCGCAGCAGGGATAAGGACAGTCTTGCTCACAGTGCTTCTGGGAATTTGCTAATGGAATCAGCCAAATCCTATTTAATAACTATAACTTAGCATTATGGTACAGCGGTTGTTTCCAGACTGTGGTCCTAGGCAACTACAGACTTACTCCTACACAGCGCTTGCTGAACACAGCTAGGGACAACGGGCCTGCGACTGGAAAGGCTTCTAGTCGTTACACAGGGGTTCCCACTTCCACTGGAAAATACCTCAGTCTGCAAATCAAGCAGAGCTTTAAACCACGGAAGTACAACTGAATGCCAAATTACGTAGGCATAGGACTAATTTTTTCTCATCGACTTCATCTCCCACGCTCTGGGTTACTTTCTTTAGCCGACATCCCTGAACGCCCTTGGGTATCCCGCCACGGGTACAGAAACCCCGGCTGTCCAACAGGTCCAGACAATACTGTGCAACAAATGTAACCAGAAAGTTTGAGTATCTGCTGTTTAAGGGGTCTGATATGGGCCTGACGCTTGGTGTAACAGCTCACGGTAACTTCTTTTTCACCAGCCACACAGCTTACACCTGCCCGAATTATTTAACATATATCATTTGAACTTACTGGCACATTCAATGACACCTAATTCTCTCTTTAAGTTACAAATAACTTGATTATAAAAGCAGCAAAGCAGAGGCTGAGTTTAAAAGAGAAAGAATGTGAAGGAAACAGAGTAAGACCACTTGTTTCTCAGCTGCAGGAACAGGGTGTTCAGGAACAAGGGTATGAAAGTCACCAAAGAATTGCACTGATCAAACACCCTGAAATGTCCATAGCCAGCTCTTCCTAGTGGGAAATCCCAGTTCTCCAGAATCCATGCACTCAATATATCAAGTGTCGTACAACACAACAAAGAGAGGAGGACAGGGAAGGCATCAGTCCACCAAGGCCACAGTGGAGCTGGGAAACAGGCAGGACAGGAGCTGAGGGGTGACCATGGAACAGGAGCACGTGGTGTCACGACAGGAGAGTTACACGAGCAGAGAACGCAGCTCCAGAATGGAGGATTTTACACAGAACATGGGACTTGAGTCTGACCGGGCATATGGAAAGTAATTATAAACCTATCACACGCACACACCACCCCCCCCAAAAAAAGACAGGTAGGAAAGGCTAGAGAAATCCATGATGAAATACGTATCAGACTAGATATTGTATATCTTAGTTTTTGTCCAAAACAGAGTCAGGAAAAACAGCACTCGGCTGTAGAGAGCTTTATAGCAAGTGCTGGAGGCCACGATGCCTGTGAAAGACCTTGAAGGCTAAAGAAGAAAGTAAGTAAGATAAGGTTGGCTGAACGCCCAGAAGAAAAATGGGATATGAAGCAAAGCTGGAGCGGATGAGCAATGCCACGTCTCGGTGGCCGGCTGAGAACACGAAACTCACAGAGATAAGAAAGAAGAGAGAAAAAAAAATGCAAGAAGTTCGGTGTGTTTGTAGATTAGTAATTAACCAATTATATGTAGCCAAGAAGCATGTGAACAGTATTGATTAACCAATGATATTTTAGTATGTTGCGCGTGAACAGCAAACGAGAATATATAAGCATGGGTTTTGGACTAATAAAAGGTCTTCTGGTCAGATTCAGGAGTCCATGTCTTCATCTCCTCACTCAGCTTCTCCTGATCATCTTGTTTTCCCTTGTAAATGAGAGAAAAGAAGTATCTGGCCGCTCACCAGCTGCCCTCCACCCTCGTGTCCAATGACTACATTTCCTGTCACACTGTAAATGCTATGGAAGGGTGAGCCTGGTGACATTTTTGGCAGGAAAAAAAATCCTTCAAATTTTTATTTACTCCCAATTACTACTTGGGAGTAGGTTTTTGTGCATTTACTGACTTGGAAGACAAGAAGGATATTTTAGGATTGTCCCAAAGCCTTGGGATACTTATGAGCCAGCTTCCCCTTCTGTTTGGTCCCCACCATGGGTGACCCCACAGCGTCGCGCTCAAGGGGCAATCAGACCCTCCTGACGGCAGCTATTACAAGACCTGGGACACAGGGACTCCAGCTGCAGGTACCAGCCTTGGGTCCAAGGGACCTCTGTGGCAGCAGTTGGTGCAGCACCATCCAGAAGCACCTTCCTCCCCATCGGCCAGCCCTTGGCGCTAATGGACCACGGCTGGGAAAGCATCCTTAGAGGCTGGCTGCCTCCACCGCCTTCCCGCGGGCAAACCTCACTGGATGTCCAGAACAGGGCTGACACTCACACTCCATGATCTGAAACTTCACCACCAGAGAGATTTCACCTTTCTGTAGAGCTTCAAGGAAATCCTTCACCAGAGTGGAAGTGGTGCAAAAATTAGCTGCACCATAAAGAATGAAGAATTTAAAAATATTTTCAATATGCAGATGCCTTGCCAAAAGCAACGTAAAGAGCCCACCATGAATACATTACAGAAATAAAAAAAAATGTTTGCTCGTTTCTAAATTTCCTGGAGCTTGTTTAATGTCAGCAGTCCCATTTAACAGCAGAAATGTAAAACCCTGTGACAGCTATTGAACCCCCGACCCCTGATAGGCAGTTACCAGCTTCGCTGGGACTGGTTTTGAAATCATTCAGTCTGTTAGCCTGCATCTTGTTACAGTCAGTGCAACTGATGCAATACTATGAATCTCTTTCCCCCCCGCCTCTGCATTTTTAACTCTCTCATGCCAGCAATTCTTTTTACTTTTACAAGAATACAAGCCAGGGTTGCTCCGTTTCTCCAGGAACATTTGGGGAGCGAGGCTACACCTAGTCCTTGCTTGAACTCACAAATATTCAGGAGAACAAGACGATAGTTTTTATCTGATATGTGTTTTCACATGCTTGAAACAGTGAGGCAGCAAGAAAGGGACTGAAAAGCAGCCTGCCATTTCCTTTCCTCCCTGGATTTTGGATTGCTTCTGACCCAGCATGTGTGCGCATGCACGCTCACTCACTGGGTCTGCTCTTTTACACCGTGACTTCATTGTAAAATTCAATTCATCTGTTCCAAGCAATGACTGAAACACTGTCTATAAAATTATGGCATTTTTCCACATTTAAAAAAAAATTAAAAAAAAATATGTAACACTTCGTTTAAAAGTTATTTTTAAACCTAGTTGGCCCAAAGCCAATTTTTGTCATAACTGAAGTGGATTCTTCTTTTCCTAGAATTCAATGCCTTCCTTTTCTAAAATACATTAGTTAAAAAAAGGACAAAGAAAAAAAAAAAGAAAAATGAAAAAAAAAGTTAAAGCAGTGAATGCACAATGTACACTTCTGTCTATACCGTTTCACCCTCTGACATATCAGCACAGTTTGCTTCTCAAAATGCTACTATGCAACAAACCCAAGCAAGTCTTTACTTTCTAGTTTAGCAACTTAACTCAAAGATGGACTCTAGCAATCCCAGAGCAGAACCACTTTCAGTTTGAACCTGGCTGGGGCACTCACAGAGCATCAGCCCAGCGGGTAACTGGCTGAGTCAGAGTTTGTGTCTGGGAGGTAACTGAAGACCCTTCAGAAACATGGCCGAAATTGAAAAAGAAAGCATCTCGGAGCCTTATTACAATGCAAGGATCCATATGGCTTCTGGCACTATAGCTGCATTTACATGTCAGTAGGCAAGCGTGAAATAGATGAACTGAGAGAGCTGTTGTCATATGCATCAGTAGAATGAGTATCCTGACTTTACTAAGTTCCCGTTTTCCAGGGCTGTCTCAAGAGGCAGTAGGACATCTGGTCTTCTTAATGAAGTAGCTGATCTGGAATCTGCATTTTACTAAACCTCACTCAAAAAGAAAAGAAAAGAGAAGAAAAAAATACTTGAATCTAAGCAATTAATATGTCACCAAGAAGTATTTTAAGGAATAACAGGCAAACTGACCTGGCAGGGAGAGTATTTTCCTTCTCCTTTCAAAGGGAATTCTGTTTTTCCCAAGAGAAAATTAAAACTAAATTACACTAACTGACTTTATATTCAGTGAATGCTCACATGTGCAGTTATTATCTGCACTGTGACAACTCCACTGACTGAGATGCGAATATACGATTTATATACTTCTTTTGTAGAGGGTATCAGCAAGCACAGCAATGCAAAATAAGTAGAAGAACTTTGCAGTTACTTTAACCACAAAAAGTAATTGAATCAGATTTTTATTTCCCAAGTTGCATTTTCTCAAGTCTGAGCTCAGCATTAAAGTGTTTAGTCATTCCAATTAAGCAGAAATGATTGGCTAACTCGGGGATTAAGGATAACAAGGTAAAGGTGAATTTTTTATATTCAAAAAAGTGTCACTTTGGGGTTTGGGGGCTTTTTTGTTGTTGTTTTACTGCTTGAGTGCCTAGGGATTGGGAAGCAAAATTTCGTAAAGACACAGCACCTGTCTAATCTTCTAACAATGCCAGAAGCGTACTGAGGATGGATATCATGAGAATGTTACAGGTTTTGCTGCCGTTTTCAAACAGCTGGCTCTGGAGGGGTGTTTAGGGGGATTTTTTTGTTTATTTTTTACATGAGGGTGATGAAGATGCACAGGGGAGGAAACAAATTCACAATGGTGGATTAAACCAGCCAGAAGCATTCAGGTCCTCTGCCTCTGGTACCCAGAGTGAAACTACAACGCCCTGCACAATAACCCCGCTCCTCTGCACACGGCTGTGGTGGGGAGTGCACTTTTAGTATTAGCAAGACGTGGCTTGCCAACATGTGCTGGCTGAGGTGGGTCTCCATTACCTCATTCTAAACGACCCTTTCACAGGTTTGATCCAACAAAGCTTGAGAAGATGTATTTATCTTTAACCATGAGAGAAATCTCACTTACGTTAATGACTGTGCAACAATAAAAAGTAAAAATAAAAATGATTAGTAGTCTGATGATGATTATAAACCCTCTTTACTTCCCTTCCCCGCCCCCCCTCCTTTTTTTTTTTTAGGAACTCATTACTCCAATGTTTATTTTTACTTTTGTAAATCTAAGAGTGAAAAGCTAAAGGCCAAGGTATAAAAGCAGCCACGATCTGAACGGGCGGGTGGGTTTGGGTTCCTTACACATGTACAAATTACATGATCCACAGTATGAATACTGCACCAGGTAGCCCTGCTAGGAGGGTTACAGCTCTGCTTGCAAGCCAGCAAATCTCTACCAGAACAGTAAGGCAGCACTTAAGTCAGTAAGTAAGCAGCTTTGAGAAACCATCATCCTCCTCAATCCCCCATTCCTCTCTTCCCCCAACCCTTTCTCAAAAACTCCCTTATCATCTCTCAGGTTTACCCATTTCATTTTCCATGCCACTAGGTGCAGAATCTCAAGATGTTTGTCAGGTTTGAGCCCCTGCAGGCAGCTGCAGGTTGATTCTGTCTGTCTAATTGGGATGATGGAACCTCCAGACTCCAGCATGAATGACCTGTGTGAAAGAGAAGGGGGGACACACACAACACAGGGAAGGATACAAGAATCCCTGGAAGGAACTGGGCTCAAGAGAAAGATCAGGATGTTTTTCTGGAGGTTTCTTCTGGAGTTACCTTCTGGCCAACAGCCTAGGCCAGAGGGAGAACGTTTCTGAACCTATAGCAAGGACTGCCCCTTGCTCAGGGTGAAAGGAGAGCTAAGAGCTCCACCAGCTCTCACAGGTTCCTCCTGTGCTTGCCTATGGGTATCCCACCCCATGCTAGCAACTGACTCCGTGTCAGGTGCTGCTGGTCCCGATGTCCCTGGGGTGCCCTGTAGGTCAGGTCTCTGGAGAGCAAAGCTGGTCCATGCACCTCCTGACCTCCAGACCTGTTTCTGCCCGCCCCAAGAGCCTTCTTGGTGCCCCGTCCACCCCCATTTCCCTTGGCAGAGCATCTAAGTTTCTGGAGATCAGACCAGCATCCACTGCAGCAGCAAAGCCTTATGTCAGCGTATCGTAAAGAAACATCATAAACATTAACTTGACCATTTAGTGTACGCAGTTAACATTTACATTTCATACCACCTCCGGTGTAAAGTCCCTCTCCCCATGCCATCAGTACACCACTTCTCTCAACTCCTCTACACCCAACACCCACAACAAACCCTTTCCTCAGGCAGGCCAACAAAACAGAAGATTTTTGGCGCTTCTGAGCCCAGCTACTATGTAGACAGAAATGATCAAAACCCGGTTAAAAATACAAAAAATTAAAAGCAGACAAAATTCCCCAACCTTCAGATGATTTAAAACCCACCTGGGTCTTTCCCAAACACCCCAGAAATGCTTCGAGCTCACGAAGAGATGCTACAGGCGCTATTTCAGGGGCTACTTTCAACATTTGCTGTGAAGCATCTTTTGATGCTCTCGATACATCTTTCTAAGGGTTAATGTGCCAAAACAGGAAGGGGGGGGAGCGGGGGGGGAGGAGCACAAAAGCTGTATAAATTCTTTCCGTGGTATGACAGTCTCTCTCTGCATCATATTCCAAAGTGCGAGATGTGCAATTTCCATTCTTAAGCTCAGTAAAAACAGCATTAAAAAAGTCCCAACCCTGGGAACCGCTCGATTATTAGTTTATCAGATCAACATCAGCCAAACTGTCTTTTTATGTGCTGCTTACTTTCGAAAAAAACCCCAAACCCTACCATGCATATTTCAGTTCTCCCTCTCCACACCCCACACCCTTCTGCTGCTGTCCAGCTGGAACACATCAAGGGTCTAGAAGCCAAGTCAAATGTTGACCCCACCCTCCTCCATCCATTTTAAGGCACCTTCAAAGCCAGTACACTGATCTACTTCAGCTTAGCCAACAACGCCAGCAAATCTGTTATTTAAGACTTTAGTGCTGGGTTTTTATAACTGCCCATTAATACAAGCTTTGATGTATGGTCAAAAAATCCAGCTGTAATGAGTTTCATCAGACTGTAGTAACCTTTCCTCAGAAGGTCTTTATTACTATACCTTCATAATCTTTGGTCCCAATCCTGTTTTATAGTATCATTCTTGCCGAACCGCCTTAAAAAAACAACACTCAGCAACATGTAACACATCTCCTTCCCCAAAATTAAAACAAAGAACCACTAAGTGCTTTCTAGAAGACACTTTTGCACCCACATTTTTAATAGGAGTCTGCTGTTAAGAGTATGCAGGCAAGAGCTCCGTGAACCAAAAGAGAAAGCAATTTTCCTGACAAAACCCTTGAGACAGGACACAAAAGAATTTTGTAAAAGGACAAACAACTTACTCTGTTGTTCCCCTTTGCAGGATGCAGCAAGGAGGGAAGAGGGAAAAAGAAAGGAAATATTAGATACATTGATTTTTACATGCGTTCAGTCTAAGTCATGCAGTTCTGGAAACGGCTCAAACCAAATGAGGAACTGACTCAAAGAACATTCACTGAACCCTTGAGTTAGGCAGCTTCCAGAGGAGCACAGGACATTCACAAAGAATTTAAAAAGTTCAGCAAAGCTGTAAATTCATGCTGGTTTACAAATTTTTCCTCTCTACGCAAACATTCTGATTCCGCTTTTGTGTCTTTCAGTGGAAATCAGGAGCAGCTCCTGGGAAGTCAGTGGACACTAACAGAAGGGAGAAGAAAAGGAGGCCTGAAAGGATCTAGGGATGGGATGGGACAGGAGCCAGAGGGATTTTCATGTGTTGGTAATGCTGAACTTCCAGTACACAAAGCAACCCCCCGAACGTGTCTGCTTCCCCTTGCATGGCAGCCGCTCCCTGCGACGTGCCAACAAACGGAAAGTTTCACGACCCAATGCTTTTTTAAAAACAAATATTGAACTTCTAGATTAGCAAGACAAACAAGGAGGAGATGGCGTTAGAGGAGAGGGGGGACAGGAACGGACGGTGCTAGCAAGGTGAAGTGCGCAGAGCAAGTTACGACAAACATCTGTGCTATTATTTTATTATTTTTTTTTTTTAATCGCCAGTTTTGCCATAAGCTGGCATCAACGGTGTTTGTTATACAGTGGGAAGTCAGTCAAAATAAACACCAGCCTACAGTTGAGAAATACAGTCTGGAAAGGTGAGTCACAAAGTTGTAGTCATTTTTTAAAAAAGGAGGTTTTTGGATGCATCGGTCCAGCAACCCAGCAGTAAAGTCAGCTGGTAAATGGATATCGCATTTCAAAGTGAATTGGCCACAGTATGATTTATATCAAGCAAGCTGACTTGCATATGGGTTGGAAAAATAAAAACACTGATTCATTGCTATCCGGGTGGCTGTCAAAGCCCACGTCCTGACAAAAGCAAATCTCCTGGGGGAAGGAGGTGACTTGGCAAACTGCAAAAGCACTCGGGGGCTCATAGAGCAACACTGAGGGGTGATTAAAGGTAATTAACAAAGGAGCGACTATAGGAACGTGAGTGCACATCCCCATCTGCAGAGGGCCGGGGAAGGCAGGCAGAGTGAAGTGAGGAAATGGAGGAATGGGGTGACATCTGGCCTTTGATCTTTAATATATTAATTATACTTGTTTAGGCAAGAAGAAAATTTAAGAATCGACCACCTTGGACTTAGCTTAGGGGATTAAATTAGTCATAGAGACTTCATATTAGCGGGAGTAAGTACTGAGCCTCATTACCGCTGTAATCACACCATTTTAAGTAGCAACACTGAAAAAACACCAACCCCCAAATTAGTATTCTTAGCTGAGCCATTTACCCCTGCTGAGAATTCAGAACAAATCCGTCTCATTCGGGGACAAATTCCTGCTTTTCCTGCAGAAGGAACCCAGCTAGGGGCAACCGCGCTGGGTCTCAGAGCAGTGCCCGTGCAGGCGAGCAGCGGAGCGGGCGCGAAAGCAGAGGGCTCAGCTTCCAAACGCCGGGCTGTGCACGCTGCGCTGGCAGTTACAGAAAGCAGGCCAGCTCCCCCACTGCCGTGCTCCAGGTTTACAGCGCTATTAATCTATTTTTCATTTCTAAGCAGCAGTTTTTCTACTTCTGGTGCCAAAGCCTTGGATACTCAGAGTTACCAGCTGTGACTCGCGCATGAAGAAGAGGGAGGAGGTCAGTCTGGGAAGGGGCTAGGGCACCTCTCTGCCTTTTTAACTCCGGGATTGCAAAGCTGTGGGGAAGCACTGAAGTAAACACAAGTTGCTGCCATTTCCTGGCAGTCTCTCTTACATAAAAACACATAAAACCACCGTCTCCAAATCTTTGAAAGAGAATAAAAGACTGGAAGGTGTGTGTGTGTGCGTGTGTGTCTCAAACTGTTTTATACTGTCAGAGGAAGATGTGAAAGTGAGGAGTACACACAGGATTTTAATGAAATGTTGCTGATTTCTATTTTGGTCCCACTGGAGCTTCTAAGGTACCCTGGGTCTTGGAGCTTTTGCTCTGCAAAATTCAAAACTTTAATGGCAGACTTGCAGTCCACATTTGGACCTCTAGTCCTGCAGGAACAAAGTGCTTTGCAAGGCTCAAGTAGCATCAAGCATCTCTCTTGAACAGCTTGAGGGACTGCTGGGTGAATTTCAAGCTACAGGAGTTTGGAACAATAATATTCACTCTTTTTGTAACGTAAAGATAATTCCAGCTCAAAGGAGAACTGAATTTTGACTCCTTTCCACTTCTGCCTTCCAAGGAAGTCTCTCATCTTCTAAGACTCCTTTGACAGACCAAGTTTAAACAGGAACAAGAATTCTTTGTAAACATATTTTAAATACAAAATATTTTGAGGGGGAAGGGAGAGACAGGAAGAGAGAAGTTTAGAAATCCAACTAGTCTGTCTTGTTTAAAGATAGAGTAACAGATATATGAATACAATAAACAAGTCACAGAAAACAAGATTAAACCAGAGGCAGCAACAGGCTTTTTTGACATCATTTTTAAAACCTGAGCAAGAAAAAAACCCAAACAACAGTATTTTGTCCCTAGTACTGAATTAATTAGGTAGCCTCTTGTAACTAACCCTTGTAAAATGACTTCTGATGGTCCCAGATAAGAACTGATCTACTGAAAAGTCACCAATTTATTTTTTTTTTTAAAATTCTCAGATCCCTGGTGGGTCTCCTGCTAAAGTTGTATTTGAACTGTTCTTTAATCATTATCAGCATCCCTGTTTATTCCTATGATAATTGGAAAATCCAGCAGTTCAAGGATTCTCTGATTTATCCTTCGATGGTAGCTTTGAAACTTGGTTTGCAGAGAGAAAGCTGAGGATTGTTTGCATAAATAGCAGCCAGAGGAGATGCAGAATTATACTGGAAGCCATGGAGGTATCATAGGTATAGGGGAGATACAAGGAAGAGAAAGATGAAGAGATAGAAGACAGCACAAGACCCTGGCCTCAGGGGACCTGGCCTTGCCATGCAAAACAAGCAGGAAGAAGCACCAATTACATCAAAATCAAAGCATCATTTCTCAGAACGAATCTTCCACTGAAGGAATGTAGCGGACCAGCAGACTTAGTGAAGGAAGGTGAACCATGCATCACAGAAACATTCAAAAGCTCAAACAACAGGTATTTTTGCTAGTCAGCCTTCTCTCTGGATACATCGCCTCAAACCTTCGCTTGATATTAAATACCAAAATAACTAAGTGCAAAAATATGAAATGGTAGTTGGGCATACTCCATTTCCTGACTTTCTGTCACTTCTGTTAAATTAATAGAGGCTTTTTTTACTGTATCCTGTTCAATTTGCTCCACATGATGATTAGCTGAGTAAAACTGCCTTTGGAAAGGTTTAGCACGTGTTTCATACACAAAAAACCATGCAATGAATCAGTAAAATAAATATACATGATTGCCTGGAATGCTTCTGTCAGTTTTGTAATGCAGAGCTTGAGGGAATAAACACTTCAAAGCACATCTTTACCTTAGAAGACATTTACAGAAACAACGAAGCTCAGGAAACCCCAAATTCCTCAATGCTTTTTACTACATAGATGCAGTGAAAAACATTTTGGAAGGTTTGCTTTGTGGGTTGCTTTGTTTTGTTTTTAATATATTGAGGTTTGACACACAAACTGATGTTAAAATATTGCATTAGGAATATTTCAAAGTTGCCACAGAAGAGTACAGTGAAAAGGCTACCATCCCCTGAGATACCTGCAGGTATCATGTTTTCCCAGATGACAGGATTGGTTTTTTCTGACTTAAAAGAGAGCGGCTACTGGAGAACTAGTGAGCTGTTTAACTTACTGAGGATTTATCAGGATAGACACCAGCTCGTAGCAGAGATGCCTTCCAGCTATCCACCTCCTCTTGGGAATCACAGGCTAGCTCAAGGAAACGGTAATCCTTGTAAACATTCCTACAACAAAGAACACCACATTGTAAAACCAGCATTTTACTACTCTTGTATCATGCACACAGCATTTTAAATTAAAAATCCTTTGGGATCAGAAATTACTTGGTAATTGTTTTGGAAAACAGAGTTTATGGGACAGGTGCTTGTTTAATAATTACATGGAGTACTTAAAAATATCCTAGAATGCTACAGCACAGCTCTAGAAATAATAATCATCTGAAAGCACCGTGAAACTACTTAAAATCAATTTTCCAGCTTTTGCCAAAATGGAGCACTTTTATGGAAAACAAAAAGGCTGCTGTGATGCAGAGAACAAACACGTAAGACGTGCCAACAAAACCGCGTGTCTTGTCACCGATTGCTGCTGTAACCAGTAAATATCAAAATAATTAATGGTGCAACTTTTCCCCGTGTTGAGTCCTTTCAGTGTGTTATACACCATTTGTAGCTTTCAGACATCATCAGTAAAAGGGGAAAGAAAACAATCATATTCAGGTATTTTAAAGAAACAAACCAAACCTCTGATGTCTGCTGTCATAGTAAGAAAATCGAGGCACGTTTAATTAACACCTCTTGCAGGTAATTCACATAATTAGATAAATATAGGGAATCACTTAATGGAAGAAAAAAGAAAGGAGGAAAAATACGTATGTAGGAAGGTGGTACTTGTAAATTCTCCAATAAACAGAACAGATTTTCCCCTTATGGTTTAGCCATTAGTTTCCACATTCAAATCCTATATACAGACCAGATCGCTGTAAATTTGTCAGCCAACAGCCTTTTGAGGAAAGGCTACAAGCTTAGCTCACCAAGGTTCAGAAACCACATTTTGCTAGATCTTACCAGTTGCACAAGAATCCATCTTCCATCGCAACCAGACTGTTTGCTTTCCTTAGCAAGCTATGGAGAAGGGGAAATGGGGGTGGGGTGATGGAGATCAGTTCACTTTCAAGGACAGCAATGACAAGAGGTCCTTCGGGTTCATCGTGCAACTACAGAGGTCATTTCTGCCACATGTTTTGAGGGAAAAAAAAAAAAATCCCACACCACAACCACTGAATATGCTACAGAACCAGGAATTAAAGCTATTATTATCACTGCCTAGATCAACTTCTTTAGCATTCAAGGACTGGTGGGATTTCACCATCACACTGCCGGAATGCAATGGACTTGATGCAATTCCCACTCCCAGCAACGTCCCCAGACAGCTCCAAGCCTTGCTTTAGAGGGGTAGTCTCAGGAACCAGATAAAAAAACAGTTAGAAAAGTTGTAACTGAACAGGAAGGGTTCCCACCTGACCACCAAGCAGCCGTGACACCTAACCATCACGTTATCAGCTCAGCACCGGGCTTGCACTACAGTCCTTGCAAGTATCTGGATCGAAGATGCCCCCAGCGCGTGGTTTGGTGCGGCTGCAGGCAGCACACCTGCGTGCCCCCCCGAGAGCCCCCCCGCAAAGGGACAGAGACACTCCAGGCTCAGGTCCCATAGTTCAGGCAAAGCCACTGACAGTACGAATGATTGAAAGCTCTACAGATGTTTTTATTGATTAGGAATTTAACATGAAACCTTTTTCTTCCGACTCCAAATATACTAATCCCACTTTAAGGCATGTAATACCCTGGATGACCTCCTCAGATGCCGTTGTCTGAAACTGACGACGAAACACTTGAATTTTATTCAATTGGCAATATTGTGGATCTCTGAGTGAACATTTACTGAACCAAACAAAGAACTCAATAAAAATAAAGAGAGAAGCAAAATGAAGTGGCCGGGGGTGGTGGTGTGTGTCTGTGGAAACGAAGAAAAAAAAAAAGCTTTAATTTATTGTTAGGAGAAACTTTTACTGAGATAAGATTTTTGGCTAAGTTAACTAAGCAGCTATAACTTTGAAGAAATAGGAAGCTGAAACGGTAAAAGGGTCCTCTCAGAAAAGATGACTAAAAATAACAATAGAGCAAATAAAGGCTGTAAAACATAGTGATAAGGAAGTTCCAAAAATACTTATCTGCAAGAGCAAAACAACATGACACCAGCTTGTGAAAACATTTTTTCAGGACTGTCATGTTATGTATTAAACTTCTTGGCATTTTGTGACTTGCTACACAAAACATAGCTGGACAAGAAGGGATTTTAGCTGACCACTTCACACACATGGGAGCTGGCAGTCCCGCATTACTGTCTCTGTACCAAGACTTTCTCTAGGTCTAGGGACACCTTATGGCCAAGCAGCTGATGGCCCCAGCTCTCCAAGGCCCCTCTCCCTCCAGTATCGGAGAGCTCCACCATTTTAGTCTAGCTAATCTTACTCCACCACCACCAAAGACACAAGTTTCTGGATAAGTAAGGATCTGAAGGATGTACACACTGAGCCAGAACTCCCAGGAAGCTTACAGCAGGGTAGGGAAAGGGATGCTTGCCTCCCAAACCAGCCTTCTTGCTACTAGACTTCCTTTGCCTTCCTTTCTTCCAGAAAGGCTGACAGGCACGGGAACTAATCAAAGGAAAAAGAGCCAAAGTAACTTCTGAAAAGAGTGTGTCCTTTTCCTGTTACTAGTGGAATCTGACAAAAACACACTAGCATGTTTTACTCATTAGAAATCCACTGGCGTCTCATGGAAAGCCGTAAAGACATTCTTGAAAACAATTCAGATCTTTTGTTTTGTTCTCATCTTCCACTTTTTAAAATTGCTGAAGACACCAGCACAGAAACAGTTACTACTCAATCCTCACCTACTTACTCCATATGGAATACAGTGAGGTCATGTTCTCATTGTCATCTCTATAGCGGCTCAATGGGATGCCATACATCAAAGGGAATGATATAACACAGTGTACCAAGAAGGAAAAAAGATGAACTCTCAATGATACAAATCCTGTTGATATTCAGGCATCTTTAAGTCTAAGGGACTGTAGAAACAAAACAGATACAACAAATGAGAACATGCCTCAAAGTACAATTTATTTGCAACATTTCCCTTGAATATTCAATATTTTTAAAATGTTAACACATAAACGGGGAAGCTGTGGAAAGCTACATGCATATACCACATCTACCTAATGCTGCATCCTCCTGTAGGGTCTTATCATTGTGATTTAATATCCTGCGCAGTCCACGAAAATTTATCTATAGTGGCATTACCGGAAATTATCATGCTACTACTATCTTTCCAGAGTGGAAAATACCATTCGTTATCTGCAGGTTTTATTATACTCTAGATAAATAAACCTCAACAACTGCATTCCAGAAAAAAACAGAACATAATTACTTATGGAGAGGAAGAGACAACTGGACTAAAAGCATTGTTTCTGATCCCCGAGGCGTCCCACACACAGGACATACCTTCTTGAGGCCAACCCCACCACCTGAGAGCCCAGCAGACACCCAGCTCTAACTCTGCTCACCCTACAGCTTCTTCACTCCATTACTACCTTTGCTTCCAGCACACTGGATTCCTTTCCCCCACATATTTCAGGGCGAAAAGTCAACTCCCTAAGGCAGAAATTACCTTTACATTGTCCATAGGCATTTCTTTAACCCCTCCCATCACAGAAGAATTCTAACATGAAAATGGTGGAATTGAGTAAGTTTTTGAACACTGAATTTCAAAATTCAAAACTTTTGAATAAAAATATTTGAAAGTGTACAAAAGGAAATGAAGAAGTGTCAGCTAAGGTGGAAGACTAAGCCCAGCTGCGAGTTCCTGGCATTCCCGTCCTACTAGTCCTGAAGCCTGGGCTGCCAGCATTGCACAGAGAAGGCTCGATTGCCCATAAACCAGCAGAACTATACAAGCCCAGACCAACAGGTGAATAGCACACGATGGAAAATCACAAAGAAAGAACTTTCTAGTAGCCTCCTACAGCAAAGGCAATACCAGTGGGGTCCCCTCTACAGCAGCTGCACATCAAACTGTTTGCTGTCTGAGCAAACTCAGCTGCTAGACCTCGAGAAATATAGTACCTCTTGCAATAGCTTAATACTAAGATAAGGTTAAAATATTTATCTCCAACAAACCTGGAAAAATATTAAGGACAACCACTGCAGACACATTACAAACCCAGCTAATAAACATGTGTATATATTATCATATTAACCACACGCACAGACAGCTTTTAGATTGAGTTGGATCTGGAACATTTCAGTAGACAGAGATGTGTCGTATATGCATGTAATAATTTTTTTTATATATATAGAACGAAAATACAAACCAAGATTAAATGAAGATACGCTTATTCTTGCCAGCGTGGGAGGAGACAGAACAGCAATTACAGAGCAAGAATATTAAGTGAAATTTTAATTGTGCCTATGAGACACTTTAATCCTCCAAGGAACATAAAGCCACATTTAACTTGAGCAGTCGCGCTAAAACAATCAAAGCTACTCACAGACTGAAAGATAAAGGAATATCTTCATTCACAGGGATTTCAAACTGTGCTTATCATCTCAAGTGACTTTTTGGTAAATGTCTGGTCTTTTTATTAGGATGCAAGCAGAATTAAAATGAGCTTTAGAAATCTAGAACCAAATGCACATCGGCCCAATTTTATGCCTTGAAAACCACAAAAGATTCAATTCTTAGATGTTTCTCGTTTGATTGAAATTGAAATCATACAGAATATGGGTTTCATAAATAGTCACCTAAAACAAAAAAGGGAGAAAATAACCGAATCCAGATACTCCAAATATATATGCACAATCGGGAGAGAGAATCTTGGGCAAAACCCTGCTGTATTTTCTCTACTTATTCAACGAGTAACGCAACTGCACAGACTCTGCTTATTCAACCTTAGTCTTGGTCTACAGTTTATAGACACCTGTAATTCCACAACGGCTGGTTTGAACATATGCACTATTTTTCATAGAAGAGAGCTCTCATAGAAGCTCTGCAAATCATGTATTTTAAAGAAACAATAATGACCATCTGCTCCGAGTTAACAGCAATGACTAACATTTTCTATCAAGGCTTGCCATTTCAGATCAGTCCAATGTGAATGCTAATTAAAATTAATTACACGTGTCTCTGAAGATTTTTTTCTTAATATCCAGAAACGCCAAAGAGACAACCTCTGAGACAATGGCACAAAATAACAGCACTTCAGGGTTTTACCACCTAACTCAGCTAAGTGGTCTCCCAGAAATACAAGGATATTTTCCAGTTCACACACGCAACCCCCCCCCAATTTTAAGGTGAAGACGAGCAGGAGATATACTGATCGGTATATAGTTGAGCCTGGACCATGAAGTATCTACCCATATGTAATGCAGAACAGAAACGCAGCCAAAACTAACATGGCACAGGCCAAAATCTGCAGTAGTAACAGTAACTGGCACTAAAATATTCCATAACTCCCCAGAGAAGAAGGTTTGATGCTTTTGACGGTGAGGGATGGCAGCCCGTTCTGGAATCTGCCTTGGGGCCACCCAGAGGCAAAAGCTGCTCCCAGCTGTCAGTCCCAGGGAGCTGGGGGGAGCCCGGCTCCTGCTGCAGCCCGGTGAGCGGGGGGGGACGGCAGGACCCCCGCCGCGCTGGGACACGGCGAGCGCGCAGGGTGAAGCTGCCTGCGAGCTGCGGCGAGTCTGCCAGCCGTGACACAGCCCACGCTGCCAACAGCCGTGCCCTGGTCAGTGTCACTGGTGTTTCACAGCCCACACGATCCCCCCAGGGAATTTTCTTCAAGCCCAGTGTAACTATGACATTTAAAGCATGGATTTGGCACTGCTGGTTCCCTTCCCTGAGAACCCCCTTTTTGCCTGGCAATACCAGTTTTAACCCTCAATAGCTACACCACCTATCCACCATACTATGTTTTCTTTCTCATACAAAGAATTTTTGTCAATGATGACAATAAGGAAATATTCCAGAAAAACACCCCCACCTTTTAACCTTTTTTGTTTTTACCTTCCCCTCCCCTCTTTTTTTTTTAATGGAATGGACTCGGGGATAAAGGCTAGTTATTCCTTAGGCTTGTATATTTTTCCTATTTTTAAATATTGTACTCACCAGCATCTTAAAAGTTTATTTACAAATGTTAGCAGCTTTTTTTCTGGGTTAAATTTGTGGGTTTTTTTTTTTAATTAAATAGACTCTCGTTCTTCCATTTCTAACAGAGAGGGCTCTGAATAGCTTACAGTCCAGCTCTTCCTGGAGTTTAGCTTTCTGAGTAATTCAAAAACATACATCTCATCTTAGGCTTTCTCCTTTAGCCTGGCTTCCATCCAACACCTCCTCTGACCCGGTCTCCTTTCACTAGTTCCCTTTATTTTGGCTCTTGCCCAATTTCCCTTATATATGGATAGCAGTTAACCAGTTGCTGTCCATAAGAAGAAATTCAGTACTTAAAGCTCTAGTGCATTCGGAGTCCCAGAGAAGACTCGTGCTCCATCCTTTTCTAGAGCAACACTCAGCCAACAACATGGACCTAAAATAAACAGCCATACCTTTTGCTTAGGAGACACAGGGTACTTTCCTGGGTCCTACCAGACAACACGGTTTCTCATACAATACGATTCCTGACAGTCAGAGCGTACTCCAGAGTCAGTAGCTAAAATTCATCATCTGGCAGTTCTATTTCCAGCCCTATTGTATGCCCTCAAAACTTCCTTTTGATCACACTCTTCTTGACATTCATCTGTTTCTCAGATTAAGGAGCTGTTTCTACAATAAGCCTGCCCCAGACAGTCAACTCTGATGCAGCGGTAGTGGGTTCTGCTGCTCTGCATCATGATTATGGGGAGCATCTAGCTCTCAGGAACCTGTTCTTGTGAAGGCACAGAGGAACAGTCCCGTGCTTTCTCTCTGCTCCCCCAGGATGCTGCTCACATCCCGCTATCACGCAGAAACATAGAGGGGAGGAAAGCAGCACCATCATTCGGTTTCATCCAGATCCTGGTTGGGCAGGAAAGTAAAAGACGGGGAGATTTGGTGGGATGTTCCTCCACAAGGAAAGGGAAATTTCACACATCAGTTCTGCTTCTTTGGCTCCCAGGCGTAAGTGTGAAGAGGAACATAGCTTCTGTCCTGGGACTGTTGCATAGATCCTAAAGGAAGGCACGCTGAAGGCTACAGTTCTCGGCCCAGGCTACAGTACTTGGCTAGAAGAAAAAACACCCATCAGTGAATATTTTTACAGGAAATATGTGGGGAATAGGCAAATTGTTTGGGATGAAATCCTAGAAGGAAAGTCAGCTTTCTGGGATGGGCAACAAAGGACTGCCAGGTAACTCTTCCTCTTTGTACAGCTGTTACTCCCAGTGCTGGTAAGAAAAGCCTGGAAATTCACCAGTTCAACAAATGCTTCAGCCTACTACCATTTTATAACCCCCAAAATCTTTAGCTAGTAGAACCTTTTCTCCCACAAAACAGAAAGAAATCATCTCTCCAGAGTTGGAAAAGAGGTAGAAAGGAAGCTTTTTCTCTGCTTGTAGAAAAAAAAAAAAAAGTTTTTACTCATTATTTCTCCTTTACTTAAAGGAGAAGAAGTATTTAGATGGCATTGTAATACAGTAATACAATTTATTGATAAATAAATCAGGAAAAAAGTGCAACTACTCTACTGCAAAGGCAAAGGATTACTTTAGAACAGCACAGAATCTAGTAAAATAGTGACATGTGCACCCTGTAGTCAACTGGGCAAGATCATGAGAAACGATGACTGCTTGTGCTTCTTCATTAGCGAGAGATGGGACTGCTGCATCCTAGAGGAAGGCACAGTGAAGGCTACAGTACTTAGCTAAAAGAAAGAGCACCCATCAGTGAATATTTTTTACAGGAAATACATGGGGAATAGGGAAAGTGTTTGGGATGAAATCCTAGAAGGAAAGTCAACTTTCTGGGACAGGCAGAATTTGCTGTTTGTTCTTGAACTCCACACAAGAGTCTTACACGTTCATCGATGAGGACGTCACCGGTTAAGCTACTGCATGTAAGCAGAAGCGCTGACAAAATCCTCTCTCCTCCATTCTTAGCTCTGCCTAAGAAAGTCTGTCAGTGGCTACATCTACACAACTTCACATTATGTTCCACAGCAGTACTGCAAACGTTAGGTTTTCTCCCTACAGTATAATTACTTTCACACACTTTTAATATATTTGATCTCTTTTCCAATCGAATAGACTTGCCAGCAGTTTATTGTGGAGGAGAAAAGGATGGTTAACACAGAATAGCATCATTTTCTTGACAGCTTTAGGTTTAAACACATACTGCTTGACCCCACAGCACAACTTCAGCTGCTTAAAGGAAGACTCATGTAGATGGACAGGGCCAAAAATGATCTGGGAGTCAAAGGGCACTTGCTCTTGTATACTCTGTTTTAATATCTAGTACTGCTAAGGTAAGTAAACTAGAGGAGTCCATCTCCAAAGGTCTTTCATGGTGTCTATAAAGTAGATTGGCCCACTCAAAAACTTTAAATAAATTAGTTTGCTGAAAAACAAAACTCACCCTCCCCTTCTTTAAGCAGTACTGTATCTATTTCACACAAAGACTTTTTCTCTCCCCCCCCCCCCTTTTCTTTTTATTTATTTTAATTAGAAACTAACAGGAAAATAATTTAATTATTTCACAACGTAGCCTTTTCATAAACATGCAATTATGTTCATTTCATGAGAATTTATCTTCACTGTGAAATCAATCGTCACAGTCTCCATTTACTATACATTACCAAGTCACATTTGATTCCTGTCGGAGAACTGTTGACTTCTGCAGTAAATCAAAATGACAGATACTGCTTGTTCCCTTCCCCATCTATCCCCAAGCTTCAGCTAACTCAAAATGGTTTTTCCTTCTATGCAGTGAAATGAGCGTTTTCCTGGTAACTATATTTCAGAACTGGAAAGGTTTTCATAAATGGAAAAAATGCAGTGCATAATCCAGGAAACTATTGAAATGTACAGTATCAGAAACATATGGCTGCAGCAAATACCTATGCAGTGAGGGGCTGGGAATGAAAAGGAGAACAAGCTTATTAAGATTCGTGTCCTAAAGGGACTTTACTTGAAAATTAAAATACTTTAATTGAACATTAAGAAAGTTTGCAGAGTCAATAATAAAAAAAAAAGCTTCAGATTTTGGGGGGGGGAAGAGAAGAGACACAGAATAATCTCCATGCTATCATGGAAGCTGGAACAGATGATTTTGCCTTTGTTCTTTAATGATCTACATCTTACACAGCAAAATGGTTCCATAACCAGAACCCTCAGTGGGCAAACTCAGAGAAAGCCGATTTCTTTCTCAATTGCTAAGTTGTTTTTTTTTAATCAAAAAAAAACCAACCACCACCCCCCAAAAAACCCCACCCAAAACCACTATAGCCAGAAACTAAGTTAATTTTTACATGAATTTTGAAAAGCAAGCCACATTCACACCCCCCACTAGAAACCAGAAATCAAGGGATTAGCATCAAGTAAAACACCACAGAGACTCCTTATATCAACAAATCTTTACCGATCCCCGGGTTCAGTTTCCCCAACAATGTGGGACAGGGAACATGGTCCTCAGTTGAGGGCCAGATCACTTTACTCAAGCTGCACTAACCCTGCTTCTGCTGATGCAATCTATGAATTTAGGGGACAGTGAGAAGCGATACTAAACTTCTTTTTATCAAGTTTGCACCAGCAGGCAGATTTTTAGAAATATAAAACAATCAGCTGCTTTACAGTAACAGAGGAATCGCTGTCGTAATCAGAATTCAATAAATATTTCTTCAAAACCAACTTCTGCCTCCTTTCAAGCTGGAGGACTGTCTCCACAAACAGCCTCTCCCAAGGCAAAGTTATTTTGTCATCTTATCACTATGCTGTCGTGTCTTAACATGCCCATATAGATATAAGGATGTTTTTAGAGCAGCTTGCAGATGCTGGAGGGTCTACTCGCGGCCGAAATGGGCAGGGTTATTACAGACACGGCAAATATTTTAGACATCCGATTTTGAAATTGTGGCTGTCCAGTGTGTACGAAGATCCAGTGAAAACATGAATGTTGCAGCTATGTAACACCCAAAGAAACCCCAAACTTGCCAGTGGAAACGTATGCTTCTCTTGGATTTTCACAGCATTTTATCGATTAATATTAAAAGATGATGAAAATAATCAAAGCCATTAGCCAAAACAAAGGAAAAACAATGAGCTAAAATTAACAGATATCTCATGGAAGGAACTTAATATGTACAGCTGATACCAAGCCACCAGGACAAAGTTATCCTTCTTGACTGATGTTTGTGCAATGTTGGGACGATTCACACATATCCATAGCAGAATAATCAGAATTACATTAATTTCCAGCATCTGAAAAGCGTTTATGTTTTTAAAAACATGAACAGTTTTTCAAAGCTTTTTTCTGTGCTCCAGAAATGCAAGTGGTCAAGTGTTTGAAATCTTATTCCCAGCAAGTATGTGCGTGACATACTTTCAAAGGGCATCTCCTGGCAGACCACATCCACATGTAGGCTAGCTGAGATGTCAGCAGATGTAGGCAAAGCCTTCATGGGGTAGTTCAGAGCAAGAGTCACATTGCGTCCTCACGCTTCTGGGGCCAGCAGAAACCTGACAGTCCAGAAATCCTGTGGTTTGCTTTTGCTTTGTGGGAGGGAGGGGCATTCCTTGCTTCTGAAAGGCCTATTTCTGGCCAGTTCAGGAGCAATAACAGCTGGCTGTGCAGGGAACCACATCCAGCCCTCACCATCTCCAGCAACATCCGAATGTATTGCCAGGATTTGGCAAGGCAAAGGGGAGCAGGTGTGAAGGGAATTAACAGAAAAAAAAAAGCAGAAAACAAGGATATCTATCCATGCTACCACTACAATTAAATTTACTTGTTTTCCTGAAAAAGAACTTACAGAAATTGCACCTGACCCGCTGAAATGCAATTCCACTGAGACAGCTGCAAATGCAACTCTCCAGTAAGGAAAAAAATAAAATTTACAGGTCACTTGCATGTCTTTCGGTGTTGTCATGTTTCCTTGAGTTATTTGTGCACAGTCATCTGAACCGGCTGTGCATCAGGAGTAGGCTTCCATAAAGCACCCACACCACTTCAATCAGAGGATGGAGTCCGAAAGGAAAAGTATGAGGCAAACACTACAAAGCAAAGACCCTATTAACTAGGGAAGCAGAGGAATCCCATTTGCTCTCCATTCAGCAGTATTTAAACCCAAATAAACGATAGAATGACTCCCAAGATTATAAACAGACAAGATTTTCCACCAGAGAAAGTGAAAATCAACAACGCTTTTGTGATTTACACCAGCTGAATCTGGTCACAAGGTACAGAAGTCATGAATGTTTTGGTAAGCCTAGGTGATTGCCAAACAAAACAAAAATAGGATCATGAGATGATTATTCAGCCATACAGAAGAGCTAGATGACTAACCGTTGAGCTGTTTCACCCCGTGAGTGGCTAGGAGGACACTTAACCTTTCATCCCACAATTATGCAACAGTAAAGGAGCAGATAAATCAAGAGTATCAAGACCTTTGTTCACTCAACCTAGTGGAAAGACCAGGACTGCACTCCCAGTTATTAAAATGCTCAGCTAAATACAGTTTCATAGAAGTATCTGCAGAATAGCACATTTTCTTACCTCTGCTCCGTGTTAAACAATGCAAAGATATGTTTGCTAGACATGAAGCTCTTCTCAACATCTCGCACTTTCAAGTTGTCCAAAGGAAGCATATACTTCTTCTCTTTTTCCTGGGGGGGGAGGGGAAGAAAGAAAAAAAAAATTAAACCAATACTATGTGAGGTTTCCAAGAAGCCTGGTCTCGCAAGCTCTATTTAGTTGGTAATGCCTTTAATACATTTATTATCATAAAGGAAATATCCAAAATTGAAATGTCTGCTTATCTTTTATAGACATGCCTGCAAGAGAAATGAAATCTCACTTCTAGTTCTTTGTCACTGATCCTTTTAAAACAAACAAAAAAATGTTTTCCTAACAAAAAAATTCCATTTCAAATACATAAGCATCTACATTTACTATTCTTTATTCCTTTGAATTCTAAAAAGAAAAGGATCAGACTTAACTAAAATGAAAGTGCCTAATCAATATAGAACTCTTATACCATGTCCATAGCAACCAGAGTAACCTGGGACATAAAATTAATCTCTATCTAGAATTACTATTATTAATTATTTTGGGATGGCATTCAATGATCCCAGGGATAAATTTTCATTCCTTCAGGGGAATACAAAAATCACACAAATCAATCAAAATCATACCACCACTGAAGTTTTACATATACCATATACAAATAAAACTAATCTAATGAGCTGGCTTCTCCAAACAGCACGAATTATCTATTCACCCTTACTGTAGCCAACTCCTTTTGCGCTGTCATCACAACTCTCGCTTACAGCACAACCACTATGATTTCACCTTTTCTAGGTTTCATGCTTCCTGTGACTCCACATTAAGGACTAGTAATGCTCCCAAGCTACCTTATGAAGTCAGAACAAAAAAGCCCTGACATTATTAGCTCTTCCCTGCGTTTAACTTCCTTGAAGTCCTTGTACCGATGGATAAACCAGGGCAAACCTCTCCATTTTGCTTTGCAAATACACCCGGACGCTAAGCAGAAGCGATCCAAAGACAAGTGGGGCAACACTTGCACCCTCACACCCCCATTCTCTTTCTGCCCATCACAATAAAATTGCTGACAAGGGCACTAAACGGCACAGAGTTTAACAGCTTTCAAAGGCCGTTAAGGTACTGTGAAGTCCAGTGCCATCACCATGGCAGCAATGGAGTGGGGAGAGGATTTATGCCCTGGAATTTGCACAGCAGACACCAAATGGGGTTCTTGTGAACCTGGCTACCCAATGGCTCTGTGGGAGTTCAACAAATCACCAGTGTTGGAAAGCTTTGGAGTCCCTCATGGTCCCTTACCTGCCAACATGAAGCAAGACTGAGTAGGCTCTGCCTAGCCATCGCCAGAACTGGGTGTAAAGGTCTAGCACCCATTGCACTCACTGTCAGCTGGGACACCAAGTACAGTGGTCGTGCCAGTAAGAAATATGAATGAGATCACAGTTTAACGTATGCCATAAAACAGGGCAAAAGGAGAAACCAAACAAGGAGTCACTTTCCTCAATATGTATCTCCCAGAAGAAATAGGCAGAAGTACCTTCCACCGCCGAGAACTGGCAGCAGCCCCAGCGAGGCTGAGATGTGCATCCCGCGAGGGCAGATGCAGCGCGACTTGGCCAAGCCTCAGCTGATTGCAAAACTAAACTGGATGAGAACGTACCTAAGAGCGAAACTAGAAAAACAGAGTGACTTGTCCAACAATGGCTCACTTTCCTAGACAGCTTCACAACAGGACTCTGTTGAGGAAAAAACTTATTTCAAAGGCCATTCTGGAAAAGCATGGTTTCTACTGCCTTGTTTTGCTGAATACAAGAGTTATCAAACCCAGTGTGGGAGTATTACATAAAATGAATGCGATGCATTTTCAAACTGCCTCTGGCTTAGCCATCCTAGAAATTCTTACCCACAGAAGCTCGTACACATGTGTAATCTTCACTCTTTCACCTAACAATAATTCTGGTGAAGGAGTCTAGTTCTGCACCAGTCCATAGCTACATATCACAGTTCACATCTATATTCCGCTTTCAGGGAATATACACCCTCCAAACCTTTGCGGCTCCCCCTGAAGGGAGAGCATACTGTCACCTGTTCAGTAAGTAGCACCCCGGAGAGAAATAAAACTAAGCAAAGTAAATTCATAGTTTATCAATTAAAAAATAAATAAGTAGTAGTAAATGAAACTACACAAGGAACTTTTAGATCAGGTATTTGTGTATAAAAATTAGAAGTACCCTGTCCTCCAATACTGATTTTTATTGATCTGATCTGGTTTGATATTATAAACTTAAATGCCAAGTAGTTCTGGTAGCATTTAAAAGGTAACGATGTGTTAGCTTCGCTACTGAGACAAAGTGACACACACCTGAAAAATATCCTAGGCTATAAATTCAGGACAACCCATATTAGACTTTGAATTAAATGCAAATAGTTTTTTTCAGTTGAAAGCTGGACTGCATGGTAATGTAAAATGCTTTGTTTTCCACTTCAAGCATTTAGAGATGGTTTTTTTTAGTATATAACCTAAAACCTTTAGGACAGAAATGTCAATGTTTTTTATTCCATCATAACTCAGAAAAAAACCTAGATAAGCTTCATTTTTAGTTTTACCTTTCGCTATTACAGAATATGCTTATAATGATTTACTATACAATTACCAGAAACGTAAGAAGTTCCTGATGAAGTGTTTGTTCTGACAGACACTATTTACTGACAAACCAAGCAACCACAGAGGAGTAAAAATAAAATTGATGAAAAAAACCAAACTATACCAAGAATCTGATTGTCTAAACAAAAATTCCACAAGCGGGAAAGTTTGAGAAACATTTGATGGCAAACGGTGAGAAAGTGTTTCTTCTGTACCACCGGGAAGAAGGAAATGCCTACCGAAGGCAAGAAGTGGCTGGTATTTGTTTACATGGCCTCCTACCCACATGTGAGACAGAGCAGCTTCCAAGAAAGGGAAATCACGGGGTGCCTATGCTTGAAACTAACAGACAGCATGTCACATACGAGAGACCAGACCTAAATACTGCTTAATTCCAGGAGAAAGGTACTACTGCAACATTAAAGTGTGGCAGCAAAACCCATAGCAAGTGTCCCCCGCCCAAACAAAGAGAGGAGGAAAAAAATAAATGTACAAATGGAGCGTGAGTTAATTCAATAGCAGATGAGCCCAACATCATTTCAGCCTTAGCTCGATTAATATTATGTTATGGCAGAGCAAAAAAAGCCCCGGCCAGGACTATCTGTGACTCTGTGCCTGTTTCCCATCCTGAGAGGCTGGCCGCATGAGAAATAGGGAATGTATGAAGCCTGGGAGGAATGGGGCTAGGCACACTGCTACAAGCGATGACATGCACATAACTGTGGGTCCAGTTTGTCCCCCTCAGCATTTGTTCTTTTTTATTTATAGATTTTTATTTTTATAATGGGGCAGAGGACTTAAGCGTGACACGAGGGGAAAAACCAGCACACGCTGATCTCATGTAAAGGCTTTGCCTCTCTTTTTCCTATACAGAGTAGAGGAGAAGAAGGAAAAAGGGGGAGGTAGCACGGCTCATTCCTGCTTCTGTAACATGAAGAAAAAAAGAAAAAAAAAATATAAAAATCCCCATAATGCACCTTAGAAAAACAAACCAACCTGCTAGCCTAGGGGGGCCTGCCCACTCCTGAGACCGTGTTTCACCACTTGTGGGCATAAGTAGCACTCACATCCTTAATGGACTAGTTCTGCTCTCTGACAGGCGAGCAGGCTGCCAGGAACTGACAGCACAATGTAAATATGCCATATTACAACTGCCCCTTCCTTCTGCAGTGTTTAAATGTACTAAAAATAAATACCGCCAAAGTCCAAAATGGCACAAGGGATGCAAAATATACAACAGCACCTCCCCTTCCCCCAGTGAGGTCTCACTTCCAAGCTCATGAACTTCATTTTTCAGCCAGGGGCAGATAGCATTCCCTGCTTCTGGAACTTTGTAGGCTCCATACAAACAGCAGCAGAAGAAACTTTGGTCACGGTGGCAGCCAACTGGGTTATAAGGGGAATCAGAAGAATTAGAAGGGGAAAAGAAGAATTCTTTTGCTTCAAAGGAAAGAGATGTAATTAATAAACAAATAAATTATTTCAGCTTCTTCCAGTTCTCAAAGGTGATTCTGATTTTTATTTGTCTCTTCCAGATCCCTACGGGGCAACAGAAACACACAGGGCAAACTTTACTCCCTGTATTTTATCCTGAGGACCAGAAGCAGAATTCATGCAGGGCAACTCAAACATTCAAATACATGCTGTCAGATGCTGAAAGGCTGGCCCGAGCCCGGGTACTGGCCATTACATCCTGGGGCATCCAGCGGGTTTGCTCACCACTCTGTAATGCTTTTTAGAACACCAGTCTCTAACTGGGGGGTTGTGACACCAACCAAAACCCATCTATGCCAACTGTGGGGACCGCCAGTTCAAAGAAATCAAACTCCCAACTGGAAACACAAGCCATGCTGGAAAAGCTGGAACAAAGGTTGGTTCAGAGCAGGATTCATTCTGTGCTTCATTTGTACCCAATGTACAGCTCTCAAAGAGTAACTACTGCGCGCTGGGAGCCAAGTGAGGTGTCCATGAAATGCCTCTCACACCAGTGTTAGGTATTAACGACAGAAAACTGTAAACTCCTTTAAAATCTTAAACTGAGGAGGGACAGCTTTGAATGAAAGCTTGGGAACTAGACAAAAACATTGGCATTTCTGCCTCTCAACTAGATTTCCAGACTGACACCACACTATGGTTTTTTCCACATTAGTAACTAATACTTACCTGACGCCCAGGCACCGTGCTAGACCTCGTTTCTGCAAGCAGCTAGTGATGGCAGGGCATCATTAAGGTGTCCTGCAATCATCAAATCACAGGATGGTTTGGGTTGGAAAGGACCTTAAAGATCCCCTAGTTCCAGCCCCCTGCCATGGGCAGGGACACCTCCCACCAGACCAGGCTGCTCCAAGCCCCGTCCAGCTTGGCCTTGAACATTTCCAGGGATGGGACATCCACAGCTGCTCTGGGCAACCAGGGTGCTCAAATGTGTAGGTGGAACACCAAAGCTGAGCAACAATTTGGTAAAGCAGTTAAGCAGCAGAGCAGACAGTAACACCAAGCCGACGATGTTCTACAGCACTGTACTTTTTGTAGATGGCTGGATCATTACCCTCATTTTACAGACAGGAACAGACACAAGAAGCAGTGGCTTGTGAAGCTGCTAAGCCACAGCCATCTATATTAAAGAAAGAAGAAGAAGAAACAAAAAATAGGAAGTATAAGGTGGTGGGCTGAAACTATGCCTGTTTACTCCTGAAAAGGCATGGCTCAGACTCATTGACACCTAGGAGCTGCTCTCACTGCCAGTGCAGAATAACCTAGTCTGTGGCATTTGACGAAAATGCAAACTATTAAGATGGCTCATAGCAACTTTTACAGTATTAAATCAATATTCAAGAGTTAACCATATTCTAAATATACCCAAGAGAATTTTACTGTGTTTCTATTTCAGTTTATTTTTCTCTCTCAGTTTAGAAAGCCACACAGCATCTTCACAATGGTCTCTGCTTTACCACACTTGGCTTTAAAGCATATGCTGAAAAACGAAGCGTGAGATACTTATATATTATTCCAAACTTTTGAAAAAAAACAAAGCAAGTTATTTTATTACAGACAACTTAGCAATGTGGGATTTGAGCCTGAACATGCTCCTGGGTACAGCTGTAGAAAACATAATTCTAAACTATAAAATTAAGAAGGAGCTGCTTTCACAGAAAAACACCACATACAAAAACATTCTAAGATTTTTTACGAAAAGCGTAGCAAAAGAATCCTTAATAAAGTTGAAAATGAGAAGACCATGTTTCTTCTACCTATGCACCTCTCCCTCCAGTTTTATACCATCAACTCCTACACGGCTTTAGCTGTTGATAATAAAGCACCAAAGCCAAGCACTTTTCCAAGAATTTCTTTTCTTCGCCCACTGAACCAGATTCAAACCACCATACATCCTCATTCTTCAAGAAAGCCAGCCATACGGGCATCAAGAAGCGCGCTCATATGTACAAATGATTCCCTATGTGCTCAAGTGAAAATTTTCAGACAAAAACTTTAGGCAAAAAATGAACAGTTATTGTCCTGCTCCCCGAGACCCCTCGCAAGGCAGGTGGATCACACCTCCCCAACGCACTGCCGTTACCCCTCCTGCTCCACTCTCACTGTGCCAGAAGAACTCTGTAGCTGGGCTACACCACAACGGATGTACGTTACCCAGACAGCAATTTTACTACATGTATCTACCTTGCCAGGAATAATTCACCATGACATATTAGAGAGCTGTCACATACAGGCATATACATAATGAAGTATCAACAAAGACACAGAAGAACCATTATGCAACATGTAAGAGAAACAACTCTGGGCAAGTGCTAAAGAATCGAACAAGAGCTGCAAATTGAAAGTCTCAATACCACAATGTGACAATGGCTTAGGGCAATAAGGCAGACTTAGAAGAAAGGAGCACATGGCACAGAGCACAAATAACAGATCTTATATTCCCTCAGTGTTACTTTACCTTCTGCCATGGTGGAGACTGTGAGTTCGCTATACAAATTGAAGCTGAAAATCCCAAGTTTGAAACTGCAGCTGAATAAGATCTGATGATAGAAACAAGCTGCTTCAGGTTTGAGTTATCATCTTTTTATATTTTGCATTTGTAATAGATTTTCTAGGCAGTTACATGCACTCGTGGCACTTCTGATTTTTTCCCAATCTTTTGGTACCTTTTCCCACACCATACTACTAAAAAAAAATTCAAGAGGCCTGTTACATCTCTGATGCTTCTTTTGACTTCAACTATGAGATTAAACCTGATGCTAATGTTAAATCAGTCCTTAGTCTGGTCTTGTCATTCATTGTACAGCGTGTTATTCAGTTCCCACAGTGTTTTTCTTCAATAAGATCCAGTACTATATTTGTTTCTGCACTTTCCTTCTGCCCAAACTTCTTCAGGAATAGAATCACAAGACTCTGTAGCTGAAACACTTCATCCCTTCAAGAAATGGTCGCTAGTGTCTTTCTTGAAAGGAGTTTACTGCCCTGCTACATTTCAAGACTTCATAGAAGGACACAAATATGGGATGTCCCTACATCACTGTTTTGCAGCACAGCTGTCCAACTTTGAGGGTTTATAGGAAGCTGAAGCTGCAGCTTGTGTTCCCACAGCACACCCCAGAGCAGAACCTCACAACCCACCTGCTCAGGGCTGAGCAGCCCTGAACGCCTCCTTCTCCTTGCCCAAAGGAGAGGATGGGCACAGCACACAACAACGAACAACCAGAATCCTTGGGGGGTGCTGTGCTGAGCCGCTAAGCTGGCCCTTGAGTGGGAGCTACAAACCTGCTGCACCAAGCTCATTCCATGGGGCTGCTGCCTGCCCAGCAGCCCCCATGCCATGGTACCCCAATAAACAGCCTTCTCGTTGCCCATCTGTGATTTCCCTCAGTAACGAGGAGTGGCTGAGCAGGCATCCCGTGGTGTTAGTGCAGAGCCTGGATGGCTGGGTTAAAAAAAAAAAAAAATAATTAAAAATTCCAGTTATTTCACTGGTACTCCCTCTGCCTTTAGTTAATCAGGGCATCAAACAGAAGTGTAATCGCTTCTGGAATATATAACAAATTCAACATGATTGAAGGTTGCCCCTCTTCAAGGGAGGCGTTTATTATCACAACTGGAAGGGCTGGTCTTCCACCGATCAGTGCTGTGGGGATGTGCTGTCAGGAAAGGATCAATCCGAGAATGGGTCTGATGAAGAGGAAATCTCTGTTTAGCTCCTGTTAGTTAGGATCTTGAAAGGTCATTTTGAATTTGGGAAATCTTGTCTGGGAAAGAAGCCAGCAATTCCTCTGAACTGAAGTGGTGCTGGCATTTAAAATTGAGAGAAAGCCCCGACTGATGAACTGGTTGACAGTCTGGAAAAATTCTGCTGGATGTGTCTAGTGGCTGCTCTAAAGGTAGAGGGGGGCGAAAAAAGGATCCTTTGACCTTTTTATCCCTTGCGGTGAAGTCTGCTTGCGACAGCCTGTTTTTCTCTAGCGGTGCTCAAGTTTTTACTTTTCACTCTACTGCAGATCATCCAACAATCACAGTGGTGGGGGAGCGACAGCGCAGGATGAAGGTGCAGCATGGCTGTGCTGGCAGAGGGCACAGAGTGACAATGACATACCAGCTCCTGGGAGATCCGACTTTTCAGCTGGGTACAGCTTTCCATTCATGCAGTTTACAATGTTGCTTATTACATATATACGAACGTGTGTATAAAGATACTTTTATATATATGTACACCCACATATGTTTTGGTGGTGGGACTTTTTTTAATTGCATAATTCCTGCAACCTATTCTCTTTGAATAGAAGTGCAGAAGGTGATAGTCTGGGTGGACGAACTTCTCCAGTTCTACTGACCTCTTGCATTAGGAATACTAAGTTAAGATTGAAAAAAAACCATAGTAAGTTTAACTGAATTTTCAGCTTCCTGGTGTCCCTTAATCTGCACATAAAAAGATAGCCTCTTACTTACAAGCCTCCTGAAATTCCTTGGTAGGTATATGAAGAAGATACACCTTGGCTACAGTACCATTGTTTTCTGCTGGAAAGGCATTTCTGAAGACTCTTCTAGCTTTTGAATGCATTTCAGTTTCTATAAAATGAGCCCTAGAAAAGCTCAGACTCAGGAAGCCACCAGATACTTCTCTTTGGGTACCAGCTGAGGTATCTGGAGAGACACTTAGATCCTTTGTGCATGAGCATGCGTGGGTGGAAAAAACATAATCATTCTTGCTAAAATCAAAATTACAAATATGCAACTACATAATTACGTAAAAAACGTCAAGCAGGATTTTCCTGAGGCAACACATCTGTCTCTGCAAGACTCCCGAAGATGCAACAAAATACACGCAGAAATTAGTTCATGGCATTTATGCTGTCCTACTTGCTTGTTATCATTAGAAGCTTTCAGACAGTAATCAATTTCACTGTGGTGGAGATTACTGCAAAATGCATTAAGAGGTTCACGCCTGTGGCAATGGTCACTGAAAATATTTTGGAAAGCATCCCAGAAGTATAAGACTTTTTCCAGACATCCGAGAGAAACTCTGCTATGACAGAGCTTGTGGTGTCAAGACTTCTCCCCCAGCACCCCTCCTTTTTTTTTTTTTTTTTTTTTTCCCAACAGCAGAATTTTTTTGAAAGGTACATTTCAGCTTTTTTTCTTTCTGGGTTTTTTGGGTTTGGTTTTTTTTTTTAGTATTTTTTTTAAGCAAGCCAAGATACTTGGGTCATGGAAAACACTAACTTCTGAGACAACTGTCTGAAGATATCTCCTTCCTTGCTCTACATAATATGTATAAATATACATTGGCTTCTTAATTTCATCAAATAAAAACTGTTGAATTCTAACAAAAGAGTGGAAAACCACCTGCTTACTCTATCATAATAACATTTCTGGGGTTTTGTAACATAAGTAGCCCTGGGGATGCTCCTACATTCAATAAACAAAGAAAATTGAATACACCACAATCATCAAGCTCTATTTCTACTTTATATCAAGAATATTACCTTCAAATGCTAAGTGACATATGCCATCAAATCTTCAAGGGACTGGGTTTTGAAATGTGTTCAGAAATTGACAAAAGCTATCCTACAATAATTATGGTGTTTTGCAGGAAAACCTGCAACCCTGTGCCCTTGGAAATTCATAGTGATGAGATTGAAACCTCCTTAGAAACACTCATCAGGGTGACAGTTTCCATAAAACTTCCCCAGACTGAAAGGCTCCCAAAGCTCACAGCCAAAGCTGCTCTTCAAACTGACCTTTGGCTGCCTCTAGACCATAACCCTCTAAAGACAGAAGTCGCTTCTCAATGTACATCGTCCGCCCCAGTAGGTACTTGAACGCAACGAGGGATTCTAGACTCTGTCATAGCAAGCCCTGAACAATAACTGAACTGGGAAGAAGGAACCTGACCAACACAGGCGTGGGAACACGGAAAAAAAGGTTAGGAGAACATCCAAGACATCATGAAACTATTAGCCTTAAGACCAGTCAAGAGCTACAGGACAGCAGCATAAGATGCAGCATCAAAGCATTCTTTAAAGGTACTGTAATTAAAAAAAGCGACCGCAAGGTGCTAGGCAGTGTTAGTCTACTACTTACTCCTACCACTAGGAGTACGTGTGAAGGAAAGCGTGTGTAGGAGAGCTGCCATACACAGCATTTTTCAATCTGCAGATGCTGCACATTAAATGAAAACTTCCACACGTTGCTCACTCAAAACAGCTCTTTTCTGATAGCTGTGTGTTGGTTTTTCACATGTGAATGCATGTACCATGAAGGGCACGCAACACACGGCCAGCTACTTTGATTGTACCCTCAGCTCCACAGAAAACAGAGGTCCTGTTCCAGGATCACCCTAAGGGAAAAGTACATCAAGCTCAGGGCATACCTCAACAAACACACATCTGAAACAGGGGGACAAGTTCTGCCACCTTGGCCACCTGCTCCCTCTAAACACCACGGCAGATGGTGAAATTGGACAGGTGTTGCAGGAGGTACCACAGTCTGGGGAAGCTCAGAGCAACACCTCTGGAAGGGAAGAGGCATCCTCAAACAGAAATAACCACAACTGTTTGAGCGTCATCACTGCCCTTTTGGGCGATGGCAGAACTTCTTTCGTTTATCACCAGATCACCTTTCTCAGTTCCATACACGCTCACCTTTGTGTCCTTGCCAAATCAGGGTGACAGGGTAACACCCGTACACCAAAGCCTTACAGCTGTCAAGCGCCTGGCACCGAAGGCAGTTCTCCTGCAGACCCAGAGCAGACAAGCCCAGTGACAGATTATCCAAAGCTCTGGTTTTGCAGCCAGCTAGAACAGAGCACAGAGCTAAGACACAGGCTGGTGAAACACTCCACCAGCATCAAGCTAAAGCAAATTTTCAGTCATGTGGAATTAGTTTCACTACACTGGAGGTGACAGCTAGAGGCTTCTGCTAAGAGACAGATCGTGCGGTGCCGCAGCCCAGAGCTTTGAACAAAGCCGTCCCGGCACTGTGCGGGGCGAGGGGCATGGGGGAGCGGGCTGCTGGAGCTGGGACACAACATCTGTGATGCTTCTGGTTGCCAGATACATTTCTACCAAAGCAGCCACAAAGGCTCAGTCAACCAGAGACTCCATCATCATTGCTGTGAGCAGTGAGCATGAAAACTGGGCAATGAAGTTCTCGCTCAAGAGTATCAGCACCTGGGAGAAGGAGGCATTTCCCTTGCTTCTGTATGGTGGATGAGGTCTTCAGTAACCGGCAGATTAAGAATCTTCTGGTAATAGCCTTTTGCTATTGCAAAATATCATCCTTACTAATAATTAAATAATATTTTAATTTTTCTATTTTTCTCTGTATCTCTTCCAGCCTCGACTCACGCCAAACCTTGTCTTTTCTTGCTAAGACATTTTAAAATGCCATTTCTCCTCTGTATAAAATAACATCATCTTTAAAGAATTCCAGTTCTCCCATGCCTGGATTCCTGCAATCAAGTATTATTCTCATTCATACCCAACACCCTTTTTTATTCCATGCTGCTTGCTTAGGGAGGAAAACACAAATTGAATATACCATTGTGTAGACTAGAAGTTGTGTTAAGATAACAAACACCTGCATCCACTTAATCATATCCATTAAGATACTGTCAGTTGGACACCCCAAGAACACAATTAGGGAAGGAGCTCTTTCCCAAGAAAAAACCCCAATTATCCATATGATATAGCAATGATCAAAATAGCTGTGAGAACTAGCATCATTATGCTCTAAAAAACTGCAACATGCAGCTTGGATAGCTATTGTTGGTGAAGTGATTTATGAAAATAAGACTTCAAAGAGTCAATAAACAAGATGTAAATTTTTGCTCCAGCAGAGCTGTCTACACAAGCTTAACCTCAGCCGTTTCAAAGAACCTACGAAACGTACAATGGCGCAGAAAGTCTCCAGGAGTTTCAGAACTATAAACACACCATGACAACGCAAGAGGCAATGACATTATTGCAAACACAAAAAAGACAACGAAAAAGGCATATTGAAATCTCAAAGCTGAAACACATCTGCAAAAATGCTGAACTTTTATAGTATACATTTATATTACAGACAAGAAAGACAACACCTCTGCTTCTCTGGACAAAAGTGAAATATTTATTAGGAAATGGAGCACTTCCTCAAAAATACAGGTCTTCACCAACACTGACTCAAAATACTGTAGAATACCAATACGCTGGCCCTGAACTTGCAGGACACTATTATCTTTGTAAAGAATCACTCCAAAGTTTGCACACTGATCCTACAGAACATTGACATACAGCATGAATTCCCAGACAGTCAGTCAAAGTTCTGGGCAGGAAACCAAATACCATGATTTTTTTTTTTTTTCCTTTCCCTTTAAACACTGTGTCGAAACACTCCTATTACTCATTACTTGTGCTTTGAAAGATATACTCCATTACTCCTTAATGTCATTAACTTTTACAGATACTGCAACCAACAAGGAACTGCTGCTGGAAAAAAATGTATTACAACCATTTTCTAACACCAACATATTGAGATTGTTTTAATGGGAAAGAGGCATGGTGGCAACAAAAATCCAAGTAAAATGATGATAACTAACTTACAAAGATAGGTTACAAACTTGAATTTCAGTAAGGAATCTATAATAGTGAAACAAACTATTAAGTACTAAAACTCCCAAGTTTATAATTTTCCATATATGTATTCATTCTAGGAACAATTCTGAAAACGGAATTCATAGAACTAAGCCTTCCTGTTGTAAACACCATCATTAGTAGCCCATGAGCTAAGTTCACCCATAGTTAATTCTAGTATCAACAGAGATAATCTTTTAACATACTCTAAAGTAATGAAGAACGTTTTAGACAAACATTTTTTCCACTCATTTTGTTTCCAAAAAACAAAAAGACACAAAGCAGGGAGGACAGCTTATTGCAAAGCTGTCCATGCAACAGAATTTTAAAAATAAATACAAAACAAAGAAAATGTTTCAGCTAGTTTCCCCTCCACAAGCCTCAAAAATACTGAAATAAAATGTTCATTAAAAATATTCCAAATCTACCTAAGAGTTATTTAAACATCATATTCAGCAGTTTGATTTTCTGTAATCCATTTTTTACATTTACATCACCCAAACTGAATGTATATTTTAATTACTTCCTCAATTCATTACTTTTGCTGAAATAACATTCTATTCCCCTCTGAGAATATTCCCAAGGTTACAAAAACTAGATAGTCCTTCAGTTGAGATTTGTTTTCAATGTCTAATCATATATTACACTGAAATAGTTTGAAATAATGAGGGGTTTATACTAATACATTACCAAACTATATAATTACTAGTAATTGTCAGGAAAAAGTACATGGCAATAGACAAGGCTAAATGCATGTATATTTGAATAAAATACATTACAGAACTATTGCCATTTCTCAAAAAAAAAAAAAAAAAAAAAAAAATCCTACCAAACCGAAGTGTTAAAAGCCTGGAAAATTCACAGTTAAAAGAAATTCACATTCCCTGATGGAAACGCAATACCTCAAATACATTTCAATCTGCCCTGATATTGCACTTTAGGAATGGGGAGGTAGAGAACCCAATTCAGACAGGGGAAAAATACACTTCAGCCTGAGAACATAAGACTAAGATTTTAAACTCAAATGCGTTTGGCAGCTGCCCAGGGCCTCCACAGGTGAGCCCCAAGTCCCCTTTTTCTTCTTGCATTCACTTCCATCTCCACATCCAACTCTCACAACTCCTGCTGAGGACATTTGGTGCCAGGAATGTTTTTAAAGACAAGAACTACTGAAACGCAGAGGCCGCAGGTTGTACGCGGTCAAAACCCACTACTTCTGGGGACTTCTGTGGAGAAGGTCACCATTTTTAAAGAGACTGAAACCGTATCTCTCAGTCATACAAATCAGACACTACCGCCATCTCCAAGGGAAGGGAAGATGTGACCGCAGCTGCCTCCAATATTTTCAGCAGGCGCAAACAAAACCCCAGACCCTTTCAGAACACTAGGACACAAGCCTACCTCCAAAAGAAACACAGCATCGAATTTTTCTTATACTCACTGAAAAGGAGGAAAATTTTGTATATAATAACAGGCATATGCCCCTTAATCTAAAATAATTAGACTATTTATATATAAAGAAAATATAAATTATTTATATTTAGATTATTAATCTAATAGCCATTGGATTGTAGATTCTCACAGTATAAACAATACTCGGATCGCTTAGCAAAAAGATTGACTTATGTCAGGTGCTGAGCTTCATAAGAACAGAATTAATTTGAATTAGGCTGTAAGTTCTCCACTTACCCTACAGTCTAAGGAAACCCTCCCCATCCTCACACACACCCATCCACACAGAAACAGCACTGCTTAAAAAGAAAAAAAGCTGTTAATTACAGAATCACAACACATGTTCCCTGTTTATCCAGATCCTAAAGGGGAGGTGGGGGTGTGAGGGCAAAGAATCCAGAGGAGAGGACTTTAAAGCAGTTTAGAGTATCTCAAACATGAAAATGAGAATGTAGAAAGACCTACTGATAAATATAACACATGGTGACCTAGACAAGGGGCTGCAGAGGTGGGAATAATGTTAGGAAAGGGTTATGGAAGCAACTGCTGCACAGGTATGTTGGCAGACAGACTTACTAATGGCATATAAAATAAACATGCGAAGATAGAAATTTTCAATACTGGATCAAAACTATTAATTGATCTAACAAAAGCCTAGTGGAATAATTCAAGGAATTGGGGAAAAGTGACATACAGTCTTATTTAGGAAGTCAGACAGAAAACAGCTGGGAAAGCATCATCTTTCATATCAAAGGCACAGCTATCGGTGTGGGGTTGATACCAAACAGGGAGGGAGATGTTCCGAGCGTTTCCTGGAGGCAACTGAGGAACAAAGAACACATGCATCACTATCACCAGGCCTTTCAGTGATCCTGTAATGATTCACGGTACAGCACCTGATGATAATGAGGTATTTTAACTAAAAGAGAGATGCCGTGGAAAAAGCTGAGCCACTGCTTGGTTGCGGGGGAAAGCTATTAGTAGGCAATGTTGAGAAAGCTCCAGCATTCAACCCTTCTTTCACGTTATTCTTTGCTAAGAAGCAGTAATAGATATTAGGGGGAAAAAATGAAGTTAAAGAAAATGAAGCGCTAGTATAAACTGTTAAGTTCAATAACGTTTCCCCCCCCGCCCCGTTCTTTCAGTTCTCTCAAGTGCCTCAGTAATCAACAGCTTAAAGTCGTAAGAGTAAAAACTCTGCAACGGATGCATGTAAACCTCTTACCTAAATTACCTGAGTGAACAGAAAAGCAAGCCCAACATAAAAAGCGTAAGAGTTCCTTGGAACTCAGCCCTACTCCCACTCCGCTACTGACACTGCAGCTAGCATCTTTGCTGTATGAGATGACACACAACTTTCACCAAAAACACAGCCTCACTCAGAGATTCTCAAATGTTTTCCTGTTTTAAGCGCATTCTCTTTTTCTCCCTGCTCTACTCCAGTGCAGCCAATTTTGCATCCTCTAGCCCTGCACCCGCTAGCTCCTTCTCCCCAAAACTGCTTTTTGGAAGTCCTGGCTCCCATGCCACGTGCCTCAGGAAGGTGCTCGGACTGGTGTGTCAGACGCAGCTTGAGACAGAGGTGTGAGACGAGGGCTCTAACGACAGAACTAAAGTTACTGGGAATGGTGCAACCACTTATCAGCGTGGGGCTGAAAGGCAACAGCACCCCACACTTACCCAGCGTGAGAACTGTGAGTTTACAGAATAAACTGTGAGGACAAACCCAGCCCAGAGAAGAGGGGCAGCTGCTTTCCACAGTGCAATGGCAAGTCCAGCTGAGCAGGAGACTCAATCCATAGAGAGATGCCTTCATCTTCCAGAGAAGAGGTCAACATCTGGTTCTGCTCCAGCAACAAAGGGGTCAAGACTCTGGGAAAGAACACACCACACCTTCCTTTATCCCCTCCTGGCTGGGCACCAGCCTAACCCAGGAGTAGCTACTCCTCTTTTCCATTTGGTAGGGTAGGGTGTTGGTCCATCATCTCAGTGGCTAGTAATTTGCAGAAAAGCATCATTTCACGTGTCTTACATGAAGGCTATAGGAACATGTTCATGTGCACAGCAAAGAAGGTCATTATGGAAATGACAGAGAACTTAGAATTCTAGGTTTCATGTAACTTGTGCCCATGAAGTGTTGGTTAGCCCCAAACTAAGCTTGCTATATAAACTCTCCTTAAACTGTTGAGATGATTTTTTGCATAAGCAGGGCGAAACACAACTGTAAATGTCTGAAGTCCTTGTTCACATTTTGACCTCAGATGCCTAAAGGCACTGGTCCTGCTCCCACAGTGTGGAATGCCCTCCCACAAAGCACCCATGTGGAATCTTCAGAGGCTATTTTTGAAAAGCATAATAAAATGGCATTTCTTCCTAGAGTTTCTGTTGGTAGCAGCACAGCTTATTGACCACCTCTGTGGACGCCTACACTTCCCACAGTTTTTCATACAGATGGGATTTCTTATGTGTAGTTACCCATTACAAAAAACTAACTGAAAATTTATAGTTGTCAACAATAAGACAAAGAAGGAAGCAGGCTTCTCTTTATGTAAGGATGTACCCGTCTTCACAGTGAAAAAAGAAAATATTATTTCCACAAGGTTTACTGCAAATTTATTACAGTAATTAAACTGTCCAGTGAACCTCTGTCTGTATCAACTTATTTCCAGATCCAAAACCAGATGTAAAAAAAATGTTTCGTTTAATTTCATTATTCTAACATGGGTAGAGTACGTAGAAAGAGATATTTTGGCAACTGTTTGCTAATGTGCTTTCCTAACTCTTTAAAGCTGTTCTTGCAAATGCTTTTCCTACAGTATTTACAAGAAAAAGCTAGTGATTAGAAAATGGTTAAAGACCTTGCTCCTCCTGCAGCAGAAAACACTAAATCTCTTTTGCTCAGAAAAGGTTTTTAAACAGGCTTCATTAAACACAGCTTCCTGAGAATCCACTTTCTTGCTGGCCATTACTTCAGCCTTTTTGTATTTCAGCTGTGCAGCAAAGGGTTAGTAAACCCATCCATACTACAACGCCCATTGCCGTACTCCACCCATCAGGGCTTCTAGCGTTACCAAAAATGTGCAGTATTTTTAACCCATTGTCAAGCACTGGCATTTAAATGCTTAGGCAACAATTATTTTATTACTTTACATGTTTCATAAGAGATCTAAACACTCTCTATGAACATTAATTATGAAATTGAAAACTTAAAGGGAAGATGCATGATATTTTATGGGTGAGAGTTTGCAGAGACATTAATTTGACGTTTTCATTCCAAACAAACAAAACCAATACTGCATTCAGCAGCATAAGTTTCTACCTGTTCCTCTAAGCAACCAACTACCATTCTGTAGCTTTAAAATTAATGCTGTATGTTTGTGAATATTGTTTTCTCCAACATACACAGACAAAATCAAACAACTGACTTTTGCATTTCCTCTGTGAAAGCTGACAAACTTTTTTTAAAAATTAAAAAGGTTTATTTAAACAAAAGTTTATTTAAACAAAGCACATACTTAGGCTACGATCTCCACTGATGTCAAGCATCCTTGAGGGTAAGAATTCTGTGATTCCAGGAATCCTTTCCTATGGATGCCCCCAGCTGCGTTAGAAAAGAAAAAAAGGAACCCACGCAAGGAAAATAAAGTTTCATGAAGCCAGGGAGTGAGCCAAATGCTGCCCAGCTGTCTGCTGTGGGGACTGCAGTAGGCCATTAGATTTAGCCCCTCTTCAGCGCCTGGCACTCGCTGCTTTCCCAAACACACTGATCTGGTTTGGGACAGGAATTGTTACTTTTCAAAATGCTGTCAAATACACAATGTCAAAAGTGGAGATTCTTTTTCCTTAGCTTTTTCATTATCGTAAATTTTGTTTAAATCTAACAGATAACAAAATTGCAGACTGAAGTCTGATTTTCCATGGACAGTATCTCCTTAAAGTGACTTTAACAAGATAAATAGTAGAAACAGAAATCAAATCACAGCTTTTAACTTTTCATCTACATTTTAGTAACAAGATTATTCTTTTCTAGCAAAATGTTTAAACCACTACCTTGAGTTTACTTCTCACTTGTTAGCCAGGTAATAAAATCAGAAGGGCACTGCAAAAGTGGGAAACCAGAAGTGGAAATTTTAGATAAACAGATAGCACATTGGATATGTTTAGAAACATGGATTAGCATGTGGGATGCCTCTCGTAAAAGATGATGTATCATGTAAAAGCTACTCGCACCAAAAGTTATAGTCTGCTTTCATTACCTTTATCAATAGCCAAGGACTGACTAGAAGTTATATAAAAACAAATAGCAGAACAGATGCCGGACCCAGTCCTGTAACCTATCTCATCTGCAGAGATTAATCTCACACTATTAAATCTAACAAGAACAATCCTATTTGTACAACCCTTTTTTTCAGACTGGAGTCACCACTGTCTCTTACACTGGTGCTTTTTACCATTCCCATGCCATCTCCAGTCTCTCTGGCTTATTAACTGACTCCACAGATGGGAAAATGGCAAATTTCACTTTAACAGAACACAAGCGTACACCAGTTGATACTTAAATGATTGCTTTCTATTCCTGCTTCAGCGTGTTAGTTTTGCTGAGGCCCCACATTCTAGCGATCAGTAAAATAGATGTGTTCCAGCTAAGGTACCATATGACAACACTTCCCTGGAAATGCTCGTTTACCCCATGGAAACTGTTCCGAATTGGAAAAGAAGGGTCATAGTCCCTTACGCAGGATTCCCAGAAGCCAGGTAGCCAAGTCAAAGCTCTTGCAGACAGACTGTGCGCACACCTGTACCAGCCTCCATCCATGGGGCACACACAGTGCTTCACCCCACACGTGTTCTGCGGTGGGTATCAGAGCGGTGTTCTCAGAGTTACGGGGGGCGAACTGACTGCCCACCCAGCTTTTGACACTTGGACCTAGGGGAGCATCAGTGGGGGCAGTCAGAGCGTCATTGCTATTCCTGCTGAAAATGGCACTGAGCTTCAGAGACATGAGGCTCCAGGAATATGCTCATTCTACTCCAATTTTATATGCCAAGGTGGCCATCATGACAAAAGCGATCAAACTATGGATCGTAACTGATATATATTCGCTTCCTCGAGAAGAGAGGATGTCACCTCCGATGGTGATGACAACCATGAAGACAAGCAGACTGCCAGGAAGACTTGAAACACAACCGAGCTAGGGGATGATTTAATGACTCTATCTGCTGCACGTGCAGATGTTGGTCTGCGCCCTCCCCACTGGCAGAGACAGGACATTAACGCAAAAGAAAGCATTATGGTAATTCTTTCCAAAAAGGTGTGTTCAACCACCAGCCACCCTCATTTGCCATTATAAAGACAGACAGAATGAATTCAAATACCATTTCTTTAAGGATCCAACCTATGAGTAAGATAATATCCAGATAAATGGAGAAGAGGAACAAAGGAGTGCACCTACTATACAATTCCCCAGTGGCAGGTCAACAACAAATCAAAAATAGTGATGACTTTTCTCTACAGACCAAGATAAAACTGCCTTCAAAGCTGCACAGGGAAAAAAAATAAAGCTTCTCCTGGGCAGAACACAGAATCGTTTGTGACAACTAACAGCCTGATGTACTAATCAGTTTTCTGATCTCCTTCCTAATAATTTTTGCTCTGGTACATATGTTGTGCTCTGACTGCCAAAACAATAATTTGGTTGCCTCAGCTAATATAATATAGATTCCAAAAATCAAGTTATTATTTAAAACTACTGGAAGATTTAATAGGCTAGCTCACTCCCCCAGGCAACTAAAATAAGCAATTAAAAAAATGTTTCAGCCAAAAAATGCTATAGTAATTAGGTCTGTTACTTGTGGTTAATAAAGAGAGACAGCTCAGTAGAATGCATCATATTCTGATTACTGGTAAAAATACACTTTCAAACGTGTTGGTCTACAATGCAACGGGCGCAGCAGGTAGGCAGGTCTGAGAAATGCAGATATTGTCAATCTACTGCTACTTAGGACTAGACACAGGAGCGTTATCACCACTTGCATTGCAGGAGCACCTAAAGAATATTTCAAAATGGCACTGTAAAAATACTTACAACATTTCTTGCCCCAAGGGCTAACAATCCTTGTCACCTTGACTAAAAGCTCAGAGGTCACCTGGCAGTCTTCCAGTAACATGCTCTTTCCTCTGATGTTGCAGCTAGACCCTATTTCAAAGGCTGCAAAACCATATCATGGTAAGAAAATGAGGATTATTTACAAACTGATAACTGCTTGCCTCCATGCAGCCTCACTTAAATTAAGTACGAAGTGTCAAGCTGTGCAACTACACAACAAAACTGCATCTGCTCGGAACAAAGTACTCCTTGGGCTAGATAGTTTAATAGGCTTTAAAGTCTGCTGTAAGGAAAGATTCCTCCCTCATCACTATTACTTCAGTTTCTTCTTCCCAGTCTTCAAAACCCACAGACTTCCGATATCCTTTGCTAGACTGGCCGATACTGGGAAAGCGAATACAGCATCACCTGTTTTAAGGCCACAAGAGACAAACCGCGGGAAGCCCTGCCAGGCTGCTTTTTGTCAGCATGGCACCCTTCTGCGCAAGCAACTCGGACGCCGAGCACAAACGCGGGCGCGGGACAGCCCTGTTCCCAGGGGTTTAATCAGGTTATCAGCACAGGTTCCTGTGCAGCTGTGGCAGCAGTGCTTTCGGGTCCACAGCAGCTGTAAGCTGGCTCAGTGGGCAGCACGGTACGATACGGCATGACCCGGCTGCCCTCGCTCCAAGTACAGCAGTCGAACAAACTGTACCCAGGGACAACCTTGAAGTCTCTCCTGGCCACCCAGGAGTATGCCAGCTCTCAGAAACACAGTGGAGCAGGAGAGATGCCTTTTGCACATCCCCTTGTTCTGAAGAACAGCAGCAGCGACTCCAACAACGCTTAAGTACGCTATGAATAACCTTTACAAAATATTCTATAGCCAGGTCAGCTCCCAGGCACAAGAATTCATTTCATTCAGGTCCGTATGGCACACTTAAACCAACTGAGCTTACAGAGACCACGAGATCACTACAGAGCAGGTACGCTGTTGACACAGCTTTGTTAAATAGTTCCACAGCTCAACACTAGAGGCACCAAATCCCACGAGTAAGAACATACAATGGACCTTGGAAAAGCATTCAATAATCGCTGTGGTATGCGCAAACCCATGAGAGGATCCAACAGCACTGCAGAATCTGGGCCGCCTCCAAGCTGTATGCAATAATTATTAACTAGTGCTTTGGGCAGGATCTTGTTTTTTGGACATTGCGACTGAAGTCAGTTCTTTAAGTTACGTGGGACTCGCTACTCTAACCAGGTGGTTGTGATTTGCAGGGTTTTCACAACACTTGCTCCTCTCGTGGCTTTCTCCCCCCACTGCTGAAGGCTGATACCATGTTTTTGTTCTTTTCGGGTTTTTGTTCGTTTTCAGATTGAAGTTTAAAAGTATGCAATAACTTAGCCACTGGTTTTTTTGCCAGATTTCTAATAAAAGCCATCTAAGTATCACAGCCCCAAAAAGACTCAAGGTGATCTGAACCTTGGTCAAAATGAACCAAAAAGAAGTGAAATAATGGTGATGGTAGGTGAAAAATTTACATGACCAACCCCTCCCCCAAGACACATGCTTCTTAGTAAAGAAACACTGAAAAGAGCCTTAAAGAGCTTTTGGGGTCCACTGGACTGGTAAAACACTAGATTTGAAGTTCTCTAGCGGAATGTATGATATACAGGGTGGGGCACACAAACAGATATCCCTTGTGAATAATGTGGTTGGAAGTGATTATATATTCTATTAAATTGAACAGCTGTGGCAAGCACAAAGGATTGGAAAGCAAGCAAACTGGAAAGCAAGCACAGTACCTAGGTGTCATCACAAAAGACAGAAACCTCACCATTTGAATGCTTTAGGGATTTCGCCCAAACTTGTAATGCAACCATCAAACAAGGCCAATTTCATGTTTGGGGGCTTTCTCTGCCAGGTTTTAAGAGATTTTTTCTAAATATCTCCTGCTTTCATAACCTGAAACAGTGAAAAAAAGTCACTCTGGCTTGTAACAGAAGGTATAAAAAGTAGAGGAAAATGCATTTATGTACAGCACTAACTCTGCATTGTGAGCATGAGCACAATTAACAAGAGCTGTTATACAGAGATACCTTAACTTCAGCATTTACAAAAAACCCCACAAATTAGGGATTCCCCCACCCCCAGCCTTTCTTCACCAAACAGTATTCAGCAGCTGAGCTTTCTGGGCTCCGGGAAGGCAAAGCTGGGTAAACTTAGCCAACCACAAGGTTGCAAATGAAGCAGACGTACCATAAAAATTTAGTAATGCTTTTAAACTATTTCTCACCTCAGTGGTTTGATGGTGGTGTGGTACTGTTATACAATATGTGCTGTTGCCAAGGCAACTCGATCTCACCTCGACAGCTGCTGCAACTTCAGTGAATCAACATGACGAGCTGTGGCAAATCTGAATTATTTTTTTTAAAGAGTCTTTCCAACTATAAAGCATTTTCAGATGAACCTGGGGCTTTTTATCCAAGGTCTATCGCTATTTCTCAAAAATATCTTTCACTGTATTCTAGTGGAAACATTGTGACACTAAGTTCAAAACCATATTCTGTTAAATCAGATTTGTGTCTGGCAATTTTATACCTGGTGTAAAAACAGTATCATGCCTCTGTGTTCATTCAGTTTTAAGTGCAAGAATTTTACATCTCTGGCAACAATATCAGCCTGCCTGGACAGTTTAACATGTCCTTTTCCATTGTGGGGGGCGGGGGGGGCGGGGGGGGGGGAACCACCAAAGTCCAACTCCTTGAAGCACAGAAAGCCCAAGTTCTAGCCCATCCCTTCAACAGAAACCAAACAGTAATACTGCTTCAACTCCATTTTAAGCATAGCTAAAACAAAGTTTGAAATCCAAAACAAGATTTTTGTGAAAATTAATCGGCACAGAGTGTTTCTGTGATAAAGGCTGTTGTGGAGGGAGGTGGCTAGAGTCTCGTGGTCCAAACCCCAAAGAATTTTCTTTTTTTATTTTCATGTCCTTGGCTTCAGGGACACTGCTGTGTGAGCAAGGACTAGAAAAAAGAACAGTACGAGTCTTCCTCGCAGTAAGTATCAACTGCAGCTCTTAAGAAGATTCAGTGCTATTTCTTTCTTTTTTCTCAACTTATTTGGGTATAGAACCAAAGTAAACATAAGACAGTAGAGAAAGCCTGTGAGGGTGTTTTGTGAAACTCAGCCAAGATTTCTGCTATTTTAATTTGGGGAGAAAAATAAGTGTTACAAAATGTCTAGGAAAAGTTTGTGCTGAGAAAGCACACAAGTATTTAAAGGTGGGCAATTCAATTGATTAAAAAGGAAGAACAGAAAAAGTGCATGAAAATAATTAGGGGAAAAATAGATTTATCTATTTATTTATTTTTTTAAACCAACAAAGCAGCAAAGCAAAAGTTGACTTTTTTCCAGTCTAGACTTTTCTCCTTCCCTTCCCCTTTTCTTCTTTTCCCATCCCCATTGTAACTGTAGATCTGTCAAAAAGTACACAGCGGTGGCTGAGAGGAGAGGCACTGGCCCTAAGTGCACACACTGCGACAGTCCTCTTTCACTGCGGCCAGCCACTGAACAAAATCTGTGTAAGAGCGTGTTTGTTACCTTCAGTTCTACTCCAATCTGCAAATACAACATGAGGAAGGGACGTTGCTTTTTTTTTCAGCTTATGAAAGTCTCTCTCTATAAAACCTTTCAAGTGTCCCTCTGCCTTTCAACTAGTGTTCACGACAAAAATATCATGATACACAACATACAAGCGCCTGCTGCTACTCATAAAATTTTCAACGCACAACACACACTCATACAATCCTTGTGATTCTCCTCTTCTATCCTGCAGCTCAAATAGGTGTAGCAAAAGCTCCAGCTGTAACACTGAAAGTACAATGAATCTGCTAAATTCAACAATACTAAACGAGTTGAAAAAACCCAAAACAAAATAAATAAAAAAAAAAAAGGAGCAAAGAATGTACTTAATTACCACTAATCTTGCCTATTAGATTTCATTCAGACACCACAACTTCTTTCAAATAACCCTAGTTTATTTTTTAAAAAATTCCTTTCTTCAGACAGGATATGGGGGAGGAGTCAATTGGTGATGTTTTACACATGCACATCTGGATACAGTCCAATTATTCCCCTTATACATTCCTCCAGTTGTTTTCATTTTGCTCCATGCTCTGGCATTCATAAATTTGTGAGATTAATTGTGTGTGAGCGTCTGCAGTCTTGGATCTGGGCACGGGTTTAGCTGCAACACAGCTAGAAGTCAACATTAAAGAGAGCTCCAGTTCAGAAAACACAATTTACATTTATACATCTTTGGTACAGTAAAGATTGAAGCAACCGTCATCCTTACCACATGCATCAAATTGGTAAGATTAATCCAATATCAACTACATTCTATTACTGCAGTTAGTTTGAGCCTCATGGAAAGTTATTCAGTGTGAATTGCAAAGGAAAGATTTTTTTATATATTTTTTTTTATTATTATTATTTTTAGTTTTTAGTTTTTCTGGTTATGATTTCATTTGTCTTTGCGAACGATATACCATTGCAAAGACCAGGAGCATTGTAAAGCCTCAAAGGGGTCCAGATAATCTAGCAGATTATGCCATTCTGGCCACTAACAGGGTCCACAGAGTTGGCAAATCCAGCAGCTTGGGAAATCCCCGTATCAGAGGTATTCCCATGTGAAGCTCAGATTCCTCGCTGCTGTAACTTGCTATTTACAATCCTCAGCAAATGCAGACAGGAAGGTTGTGACTGGGCTTCTGCAGTGCTCTGGCTATTCTGGGCTGCTGGAACAGCCCCCTTTGGGGCCAAAGGCAAGCGAGCTTAAACCAATCACCACAACAGGGAAAGCAAAGGGGCTAAACACCGCTGCTCCTCTCCTAGGGCCAAGACTTCCATTTACTGATGTTTTGTATTTTATGTGCAATTTACTAACCAAAACCACCTGTTTCCTCAAGCTCTCTGCAATTTATTGTTTTGCAAAATCAGTTTCACATTACACTTCTGATCAGTGCAGTTCCACATGAGAGCTACAGAACTGAGGTGATGTATTAAAAAGCGAGGGGTCGAAGGCCAAGAATCTACTCACTGGAGTGCAAGCTTTCTGACCCAAATACAGCACGGGATGCACAAATCCCACTCACACTCCAACAGTGCAGGCAATTCTACCTTGTGATGTAGCTGTCAAGGCAGGGTGACAAGGGAGCTAAACTGTGCCCAGTTCATGAAGCTTTTCCAAAAGCAGTTAGCTGCTGGCAGGAATGGTTGGACACCTATAGGTTGTTTTGGGTTGGCTTGTTTTGTGCAAGATGACTGTTTTATTTTTGAGCAATTACCCATCAGGTTTGATGGGCTATTTAGAGAAGATAAATTGAATGGAAGCCTTCTTGCAATCACCTACTCTTTTCTAAAAATCTTGATGCACTGCAAGATAGTCACTCTGGGCACACCATTTCCAATTTAGCAGATGATAGTAATCTAAAATATTTTAACTCCTTCATATTTCCCACTATTAATTCATCTTGTGCATTAATCTTTCAAGATTGCTTAAATCTGTGCAGTTTGTAGTAGGCTCTTGGTAATATACAGCAGGTAAAAAACTCCAAAAATTCCTCAAACCAGGAGGCCTTTTTTTTTTTTTTCTCCCAACCCATGAAATTCTGCTCCACCTTTCTTCACCCAGCAGGAAAACAGATTGAATTTGGCATTCCTTACGCCCACAATACCTGAATCTGGCAACTAATTGCCACTGCACAGAGACAATTTTTTCGCCCTGCCAGCCACCACCGCCGATCCCTACAACTCCTCTGACAACGATTTCTATTGCAATGCTGACAGTAGAAGGTCCAAACGCACGGAGAGTGGTTACGGTTGCAGCAGGTTAATTACTGGGGCACACATAGCTGATGTCCGCAGCACCGCACTGCTCCCATCTAAAGCAGCTTGTGCTGTGTTACTTGAGAACTGGACCAGCTGCAAAGTTCAGCCCCTCACCCTGAACTTCCACCCTTAGAGTGCATCCAACCTTAACAGTTGCATGAAGTCTTTTAGACTTTTCCTTTTTAAAGTTAGGAAATGGTACCTAAAACCAGCAAATGTTGCAACTTAAATGAAATTCTTTCAACATCAAGTACCTGAGAGTCAGGGAATGTCAGATTTATGGTTGCACATGCAACCTTAATTCCGCTCCACATGTGTATGCATTGTGATTAAGTATCTGATTACGTGATTGTGCACTACTTTTCTCTGGGACTCCTGCCTTGTTCAGTGTGCAGAAAGCACACACGGGAGGAGAGAATTACATTTGCACAAACAACCATAAATCCACTATTTCCTAGCTTCTGAGTACTTGACTTTGCAAACAATGTTCCTTTCATGTAGATTTTTGGTTGCAACATTTGTGCAGCATACACCTAAAGAACATTGCAACTATTTAAATGTCATCTAAGAGCCCATAATCAATTTCTGAAACCTTCTCATTTTATGGATGAAACATTTTCAAAAAAATCTCATTTCATGGTTGCACTATCATGCTTATAAAAGTCATATTTTCCACACAATAGAGGCAGTGTAAAAATTAAAACAAGCTGCACACTGATTGACCAAGTTGTCTGAATTATTCTCTTTCTTCCTAACAATGAACTGTGTTCTCTGAGCTCCAAGTAAACAATTAAGAAGGGTGGGGGTTGGAGGGCAACCTATAGTAAATAGCATTATAATTGCACTCTTACAAAAAATATAAGGGAAACAGTAATACATCAGATAAGCCCCGTTCTCCCTTTAAAGCTACTGGAGATCGTGGTGCTGTCTTAGTAAAGCAGAAGTTCTGAGCTGCAGGAGAGGGCACAAATCTTACCAAACACAACTGGAAAGAAAACCAGAAAGTACCTCTTACAAACTTCCAGAAACATGTCTTCAAAGGCAGTAGCTTTTATACCTATGTTAGACTATCAGAGCATCAGCGGGTTCTACGCAACTCTACGATCAGAAAAGACACAGTGCACAATGCAGTTGCTGGCTCAGCAGGTGGCACTGGATTAATACAGATATGATACTTCTACTCCATAGCCCCCACACAGAGTTCTCAGGCAGCTAAAAGCACAGGTTAGTAAACTGGGGTTCCACTTTGAAAAACCACCATAACAATAGTACTGAAAGGTCCCATATTACCAGGTCTCATTGATTCTACTTTGAGAGCTCATGGAGGAAAACCCTTCCGACTCAGCCGGGGATATCTGCGGCATCTCCAAAAGCCACACACATCCTGCAGTTTCAGGTACTCACCTCAATTCGGCTCGTTCAACTCCTTTAACTGTTAGAACATTTGCACCAGTGCAGAAGCAAACAGAACTTTGCAAACTGCTGTGTCTGTTTTACTCTGTCTTTGCTGTGCAAGCTAGTAGGGCAGTGAGCAGAACAAAGCAGTAAAATTAAAATCCAAACCCCACATAAAGTCAGCACTGAGAAGTATACAAGTAGAGGTGTGATATGTCCCTGAATAACTATCTCCTCTTCTAGTTGCTTTCCATGCCATCCAGCGCTTGCCAGAATTCTTAAACTTTCCCTTTGACATTGGGAAGATGCTGGGACAGAGGCTCTGAAGAAGATACTGCTACAGCAAATTCAAGTTTTTCACTAGATAAATGAAACATTTCAGATAAATTGGGGTTGTCATTTCTATTGAAAACAGGTAAGCAGGTCTCCAATATCGCAATTCATTCAGAAATTTTCATAACGTGGCTTACTGTGGGTCTTAATGGAGATGGAAACCAGAATGCAGCATTTTCAGGTTAAATGTGACTTTATTACAAAAGTGGTATGGAAGCAAGTAGAGATTTCTGTTAATATACATAACCATGCTTTAGCAATGGCCTTGGTATGTAACCTCTATGCTTAAAAGTACAAACAGGGTCATTAATTTTCAGAAATTATAAGAGATTATTATAGAACAGGAAAGCATAATTTTTCCTCACACACACACTAGAGCAACATCTCTGATTCAAACCAAATATTGTGCAGAACAATATTAGCAAACCAGTTTGAATAGCAAGTAATGAATATACAGAAAGAGCTCCTTGAGGCTAACCTTTCATTGCCTAGGAAGAGTGTTCAGGCCATGTCCTTCACACGCTCAAACCAGTTCAAGGTATACATCTTCAGCTACAACAGACACAAAGTGCTGGTTTTGATCATCTGTGTTTCCACACAACATTAAGGCAGAACTAGCGTTCATTACTAAGCAGCCACCTAGCTAAGACTGAAGGATTAACTAAATACCGACACCTGCATTTCTTATTTCAGCTAACAAGGTCTTCAAGCACACCTACTCCAAACTTCGGGTGCCCTTTCAGAGTCTAACACCTGCATGTGTGCCACAAGCCCTAGGAGAACCTAGCTGTTACCAACACGTTTAAATTTTATCATTAAACTTAAAACTGTCACATGAAGATTTCTGGGAGGCTGCCAATACTATTTAGGCTCCTTATGGTCTTCTAACAACATATACTAAGACTTGTAGTGCGACCTGTTCCACATGAGCCAGCTTCCACGATGGAGTATGCTCCCTCTCCAGCTCCTCCTTCCCAAGCTTGCTGTCCCCACTTCTCCAACCTCCTTCCAGCTGACAGTTATTTGCTCAGCACCTTTTCTGCTGTTGTCCTGTACTGTACTTAACATAGGCTTCACTTTCCCTTTCTTCACAAATGTATCCCAAGGCCCACAGGAATAAGAACCCGGAGACTGTCCACAAGATGAGGCTAATTCAATAGTATTTACTCTCATACGACACATTGAACAATTTTAGTTGCCTCCTCTTAGGATCCTCATTTCTTTTGACCTCAAATCAGGTATATCACTATCATTGCAAATCCAGTCACAAATTACCTTGGGGAAGATAGGCCAAATGGGGTAAACGACAGCTATGATTTCCCTAAACAAAGGAGTTAAGATTAATCTCACCAAAGGCCATGAAATATGTTTTTTAGTTTGAATATAGACTCAGTCAAATAAGCATGTTCAGATATGCAAGAAAAAAGAACAAAACTCACAGACAGCAGCAGAGGAACATTAAAAGAATGGACCACCAACATCTTCATAAGCGTAAGGACCAGAGCATGGTGTAAAATACCAGATTCTGCACAGAATATTATGAATTGGGCATGAGTTTAACAGCTTTCCATGTTACCTTCTGATACCATAGAGTAAGGCCTCATTTCTGACGTCCAGGCTCTAGAGAATGTTTTTCCTTAATTACATGCACATACCCTTTGTAAAAGGAATTGACTGTTCATTTTTTTGCCTTTAGCATACATCTTCATTATTTTTTAAAACTGAAATTATGATGGGTGGTGAAGAAAAATGTAACCTCTATGTAAAAAAAAATTCTGTAGGCGATTAGATTGCAGCTGCAATTAGGTGACTAAGCCCGTCATGACATCCACAGGTTCCTCTCCTAGAGGATGTTCTTTCCAAATTCAGCTGTGCACGGTATAGCAAGGTCTCAGATCGTGACAGATTGGCCACAAACTAACACTTTTCCTTCCATATGATCAGTTGAGTGCAAAGCAACAAAACAACAGAAAAATAAAAGGAAAAAATAAAAAGCAGCTCTCCAGCAGAATACTCAAGACCATCCCAAGCAGACACACTACGCAAACCGAACCCCTGAGAGAAACATTCTCTGTTTAGAACAGTCATTCCTTATTGAAAACAATCTCTTGGTAACCCAATCTCCTTTGAGAAAAAAAAAACCCCACACCTTTTTGGCATATTAGTAGTTGTTTGCCCTCAAAATACATAGTTATAGGGATGCATTACTATTTCTGGTTGTGTTTTTATTTCTGTGCACAGTGAATGAACTACTAACCCCACCACATATAGTGCGGAGATAGCTGTGGAGAGAGTAGAAAGAAGCTTGCAAAGAGTAACAGATTTGGGAAGGTTGTCCTTGGGAGCTGGAGTAATACCCCAGGCAAGGCAGCTTTGGTGAAATACAGGTGAAGGATAACTAAAGCAGCAGGAGCTATATGCCACTGCCATTTTGATGTGACTGAAATATACTGGATGTGAAAGAAATGTGCAGAAATGGTAAAGTGGGATGAGACCGGTTCTGGGGAGTAAAGCAACTGGGTGCAGAAAGAATTGCAATATCGTATCTTCTAAGCGGCAGTTATTAGGAGACTGTGGCTTGCAGATAGGACAGTGGAAGAAAGAAACTCATTGTGGGGAGGAACTGAAGGCCCCTGAAGTAAGAGATTGATAAATGGTGATGGTGGTTTGCTGGAGATACCTGTAAGGGAAAGAACTACTTAGACCTGCAGGAAACCACTCCGCAGCTCTTGGGCCAGGAACACCTCTCTGGTTCAGAGCAATGGAGCAGAGTTAGCTTGGCAGAATCAGTTCAAGGGACTGTCTGAGAGTTACCAGAAGTGCCATATTTTCAAAAACACAGACTCAAAAATATGGCCTTCAGGCCACATGACAAAAGAGGCTTCACTGAAGTTCTAAACTGAATCCAATTCATTGAAGTCCAAAGTAGTCTCAGACAAATTTTACAGGTGTAAGGATCCAGAAGCACTGACAGATTACATTCCAAAGCCAAGCTGTATCCCAACATGACTTTCCCGCAAACCTCTTCTCCTAAGACTGAGGCAATCCATTGTCTAAAGAGGTTTTGTCCCCTCCAGCTGTTCAAATGCAGGACTTCTGAGAGTTGTAATGGGGACACTGGAGATTTTGTGGGACAGAATTCAATCTTGGAGCCTATAAAACATAACTGTATACACAATCCATCTCCACTGCATACACAGCTAGCCTACCTTGCATAACTTCAAACATCCCCTACTACCTGGTTTTGTTACAATTTTACTGCAGCTCCAGACAAGTGCTTGGCATGGCATCATAACATGGTCATCTTTTGAAGGCTTTACAGGAAAGAGAAAGAACCCAAAGCAGAAAGAATTTGCTCCAGGTCATACAAGTAGGTGACAGAAACAAAGGCAAAAAAAAAAAAAATCTTGATTCAATTTTCACTCCAATCATACTGCTTATTCCAAACATGTTATCATCAGTAAACTCATTTAATTCCTCTAAACATTTCCAACACTGGTGAATTATGAAGATTCCTTCCCTTCTATCGTTCCTGAGCTAATGCTTTTTCAGCATCTCCTCCTGGGGAAGGAATCACTATCAAAGTGCCTTTAAATCCCCAAGCCTATAATGAAAATTAACAACTTGTGGGGAAAACCCCCCAGCAAAACAGATCCTGCTGATTTCTTCGTTATATGAAGCATTCCACATATATATAACATGTATAGTCTCAGCCTCAGGAGAAGAGGTTCATGCAGCCCTCACATAGGGCTACAGCCTCTCTTGGGAGTACCACCTGCAATCAAAGCTGATTTCTTCATTGATTTTCCAGCTTCCTTTTACGAACAATTTGATTTACAGGGGAGATACAGATGCTGGGAGGCAACTGCAGTTACTGAGTGGGCTGCATAATCCGACTGAGCAGGCTGTATAATCTGTCACATCTGACAGTCTGGTATGGTCATCCCTTTTCAAATAATTAAACACTGTCTTCATACATTGCACTCTCTCTCTCCTATCAATGATCAACTCAAATATTTGTTTCAACTCCTATGTCATGATTCTATCACAATTGCAAGAGATGTGCAGTTTTTCAAAAAGGAAAGCTAATGGTGTAATAAGCAGACAATAAACTGTAGCCATGAAAAGAAATATTCACATTACATGGAGATTTATACAAGCCTGCCGTCTTGAACAGGAAATTTTCTATCAGCCCTCCTAGGAATGAATAAAACTCTAACAGCCCTGGAATTGAATGCACGGTATCTTTAAACATAACTGAGACTTCCAAAATAGCAGCATATTGACTTTACATAATTAAATGCCTGGTGAATCTTCAAAGTGAAGAAGGGAAGGACACCACCAAGAATGTTTTTTTTAAATGCCCATGATTGTTTTTCCTAGTCAAGGCAACAGTCTGTCAATACCTCAGAGTATGCCAAATATGAAGTTTCAAAACAGGGGCTTGAATTATGAACGAAAGCTAAAACAACACCACAAATATTTCTCAACAGGTGGAAAGTATATAAATAAAATTTCAGATAATTCAAATACATTCAAACAGCTAAATTTTCCACAGAAAAACATGTTTCTCTAGCTAAGTAGAAAACTTCAGACCAAAGACAGCATTGTGTTTTATCCAACCTGAAAAACAAAATATTTCCCATCCCTCTGAAATGAAGGAACCCGAAAGCAAACTGCTAAAAACAAAAGAGATTTTGTGAAACGCACAAGCCACATGTTAATATTATTAGTAGAAAATATTTCTGTTACAGTAGGATCTGAATGCCATAACTTAGATTCACATCTTTTACGTGGAGATTTCGATGCACACAGAGATAATCAACATTTTGAAGTGCTTATAGTTTAAAGACACAAGCAGGGAGCATTGAATAGGAATGAGATACTCCAGGCAACCATATTTTATAAGGATTAACATAATTTTTTTAGAGTTCTTTGTTTAATTTGGGGGGGTTGAGGAGTGAAATGTGTTTCTAAATTATTCTGTAGTAATCAAAAGATAATTTTATATGCTTTGTCAATAAGACACAAGGGTATGATAATTACCTCTCCTGTCCACTCAGCACTTAAACATAAATAGAAGTATCCTCCCCCCAGCAATTGCGTGGTTTTCTATAAAGCTTTGGCTACACCAACCCCAAATTACACTGTAGCTACTCTCACAGGGCAGGAATCTGAATGCAATTTAAAAAAAAAATAGGTGAATACAGGAATTAGGTATATCTCATTAACATCTTTTCAAAACGAATGAAGTAGAAACAATTCTCTCCTGTATTTAATGATAAAAAAGCAGAAATTCAAAATTGCATTCCATTGAATCACATTTCAATTTCTTTTCCTGCTTGGAATTCAAATACTCTGAGAGAGCATTTTAGTTGTGCAACACTGACAAAACAGCAGAAACATTCAATAGCTTCCCTGGCTTGCTTTTCAGTTATGCCCTTATGTGCCTTCAGGTCTTCGCTGTTAATTAAGTCAAGCCAGATTTCAACCAACTGCATGACAGCAGCGTCATCAGCACGCAATCTGCTGAGGCTTTCTGAAAGTCCCTCTAATTACTTTTGTGAGTTTAGTGCCCCTTTGTGCAATTCTTCACTGTATAAACTGTACTATCACTTGATCAATGCATTTCTAGCGCTCAGAAACTATTCTAACATTCTCAGCTACAATAGTTACGTTACAATACTGAAAGTTTCTTTAAAGAGATAACAGCAAATGAAACTGCTCCTTCACCTTCCTTAATCTGTGCAGCTGACAAGAGATGCAGAAACACTTTTGAATGTTCCTTGAATGTTCCTTTACGATGGCGGTGTTATTTTTCAAGCAGATTTAGACAACGTTATCCTTGGAAATCTAAGAAAACTGGATCTAGGGATCCATCTCTTTTGCTTAATTTTCACTACTACCCTGACCAAATGAAAGAGATTCCTTACCACGCTGTTTACATGGCTGGGTAGCACGGCTTGAAATCACAGGACAAATGTAGGTGTTTACCATGTGCACACACATACCGCTGAGCACCTGGTCATTATCACCGAAGATCTCCATTTTGTACAGCTTCCAAAACGTCCAAGAGGCAGAAGATCTTCATGACTTCCCTTTCAAGCCAGTTAAGTCCTTCATTCACAGACTGAACTTAAAGTATAACACATCCAATACATTAAAAAGCTCAGCTTTTCTTACAGCACTGTATTCTATTTTATTTGTCCTGCGGCGCTTCTTTTCCCAGGCTCTATGCAAAAAACAAGGGACTACCTCAGCGCTAAAGAGTCTCAGTGAACTTTTAAAAACTGAACTTCTGTTCAAAAGTAGGAAAAAAAAAATCCAAACCCTGAGACTCTGAGTAAATCTACTGGACTGTTTTCAGAGATGGTGAAACTTTCCACAACTCCACACCAGATCAAGGATTTTTTGAACAGTATTAGAAACCACTACATATTTTACTTCTGCATGCAGAGTTCATCAAAACTTTTACACTGGTGCCACTACTAGAATGGTACAGCTGTATTAACTCAGCAACCTTACAGTTCTGTTGATATCGTATCAATTCAATCCACTAAGACTTAAAACAACAGATGTTCCCGCATATTATATACAAATTGTTCTCTTTTCCATAGAATCCTACATGAAATTATACTACCGATCAAATACCTTTTTTCCCCAGTTTAAAATAAAAACAACACAAAAAAACCCTAACCCCACATTGCCTTTTATTTTAAGCTCCATACTATTCATCTAGCAGTTTGTTTCTCTCTCTTCTACTAGCAGAAAATATAATACAGGAAAAGATTTAAATGAAAAACAGATCTGTGTAGTGAATTGCATATGGTTTCCATTTTACTTCATGCAATGTTTCATAGACAGTCAACGAAGATATCCCTCCCACAAATCCGGATCTGAAGTCCACTTTCAGAATCTTGTCAGCACAGGAGTTAGGAGACATCTCTGTGCACGAAAATGCTGCAGTATGTCTGTGTTCTATCTCGTTAGGGTAAATCATTCCTAAAAAGTACCACTGGATCTAGCTAATAAATCAGTATATATAGAATATGCACACTCAAATGATGCTGGCTGTGTCTGTGTGAACCTGCCACAGAGCTGTCTGTTTTCAACCATACCAAGTTTGGTCCACGCCACACAGCTTGCTGCATTTTATGCCTGTTCACAACACACCGAGTTTTCCAGCGCTAACAACTTTATACCTAGTTGACATGCTCCGTGCTATACTAAACCCAGCCAATAAATACCGCTTCTGCCAAGAAGCCTCTATAACTACTACATTCCATCAGCTTTCCTAGCTGATTTAAACAATCGCTTCCAAGGTCTTTCTGACTTTGTTTACATAAAACACATCTTGTGCTCTTGTTCCTCATAGCCTATACTATTTTTTTTTCCTCCTGCATCCTCAGCAGTTCCCAGTGACAGACAAACACCAAAGCAAGCGTGCCATGTTTCTTATCAGACACCACAGGAGGTTTACAAAGCAGCAAGGTCCTTTTTTTACCTAGACACGCTCAGGGGATGCACATGTCAATGGAAGAGAATGATGAGCTGCTGTTTGTCAGATGCATTTGCTGTTTCCATGACTTAACAATTTCTTGGATTTCCTCCCCTTCAGAGATTGGCTTTAAAGGGGAGAATGAGTGGGATACAAAAATGAAACAGAAGAAAATCTGGAGCACCTCCCCTTTTTCCTCTCCAAGGTGAAAGTCCAAGTAGGAGGGGGTGTGCATGGAGAAGAATGCTCTCAAGAAGCATTACTTGGTGAGCACATCAAAATGACACAGCACTGATCCCCATAAATACAAGACACTTAAGTTTTGTTTAGTTGGAAGGTGGAAGCAAAGACTTAATTTAGCAAAACTTAGGAAATCATATATGGTGGTCTTGTCTTTAACAGAATGTGTTGCAAGCATGGAATGAACACATCTTGCCTGACAGACACAGCCTCTGCTTTAAAAGTTGCTCAGTGCCTGTGTACTTACGTGGGCTTGGAAAAATCAAGAGCACAAAGGTTACCTGTTATGCAGGTGTATTTCTGAGGGAGACTTGTGAACTGAGAATTCTTTGCAATGCTAAAAGAAAAAAAGGAAGTTTTGCTGATTCTATGTCTCCTTATATTTGTGCATAAGAAAATGAAAAATGTTACCTAGGGAAAGAAGCAGTCAGTAGAAAACTAAAAATATGAAATATATAAATATATGACATATGTAATTACTTTTTTCTCTGTACATTAATCAACATGGCAAACTATCTGTACAGTATCACGTGTTCTAAAATCTAGTAACGTACCTGGCATCCCCACTAAAGTCTACAGCTCAGTTCAACCTGGCAACGCAAATCTTAGCATCCTTGAGTGCTGATCCTGAGACCTGGCCAGGTCAGGTTGCTGACAAAGCAGCAGACATTCAAGGCTTGGGACACCACCTTCTCATCCCAGAGTCTTCACATTTAATTCACTTCCAAAAAAAAGCCAAACTTGCATGAACAAACTGTTCCATCGGTTATTCCTATCTACTGTCCTATTACCTTTTTTTCAATCTTATTAAGTTTTCAGCTTCCCAAACTCTGAATTTGCTTTCAGAGGATTCTCAGATACCTGACAACTCTCTTCAGTTGGCTAATTTTTAGTGTTGAGTCTACCATCATATATTTTCTTTGTCCAGTGATCTCCACCTTCCAAAACCCATACAGGTCCAGCTGCGGAGGGAAGCTGTGTGATGACCCAGTACATCTCCCTAGTGTTTTTCAGCCAGTCCTGGTCTATGAGGCACACAGTCTGAAAACCTTCTTCATCTGTGCACAAGACACGGGTGTTTGATACTCTGGTTTTGCTAAGGTCATTGAAAATTGGGGTTTGGAACAGAATACAAAAAGCTACACTTGCACACCGTGCTTTGGTTGCAACCTGGATGGTGAGTGCTGTAAGACTCAGTGGTGTTTGGTGATTTTCTCAATGTAACCATCTGACATATGGATAAAACACATTATAGGTCACAAAAAGCTGAAATGATTGAACCCGTGGGATATACAAGTTATACAGAAGACTAACACATCAAGTAACAGTTAAAAGTCTTGGTGAAATATTCCAGAACAGAGCAGAGAAGAAAACTACTGAAAAATAATGTTGTAGTATGAAGTCTTTTTTTGTTTTTTGTTTTTTTTAATACAGACACCAGTTATGTGAGCTTTTTCAGCAGTAATGATGCTCAGCTTCAGTCAGGCTTGTGAAACCTGCTTGGTTGCAGAGATTTTCAGAACCATACTTAGGCATCCATTACGTCTTGTCTTCTACACTCATTTTCCTGGATCTCTCTTGAACTTACCCACTGAACTGCTTTTTCAGGTCTCATCCTACGTGCGTAACATTTGTGAATGATGTTGTAAGCAACATTAATACCCATAAAATATTGGTGCTGCTTCTCCATTTTCTGCATTCCCCATACAACTGCCAACACAAGGCAATATTTTGGTTCAGTGTTCAACCAAAAAATGCTTTTGCAAGACTTTAGGAAAAGACACATTTAATAAACACACCTTGTAGCTGGAATAAAAGATGACAGAAGGTCCATTATGGAATCAAGAGTATAGCTGTCCTAAACTTCAGTCAATCTTCAGAATATACTTAAGATTCACATATTCGATGTACATCTGGGAAGCAACAAAGGACACCCCTGCAGATAGGTGAAACGTGAGCAATGATATGGGCAAGTCGGTCTTGGGTGTTGCGATGTATTATAGTAGCACCCAGAGAGGGCCGGAGGTGAGTGGGTGGGCTGCGGCTGGGTTTGAGTTTGGTTTTGTTTTTAAATCAAGATCAGATCCTCAGGAGGTTAAGTGCCATACATAAAAAACTTCAATAAAGAATTTGCTGTCTTAGGTTGAAGGACTCAGTTGGACAGCAGAGGGGGTAATTCTATACATCCAAGGAAAGGTCTTGCCATCAGCAAAAGGAAGACCTGGAATGAAGCTACGGAGACTGCTGTGAAAGGAACAGATCAACGTGCAGTGAGATGACAGAGCACAGATCAGCACAGCAAGAACATGAAAGGAGAGGGAAGGGTCATGAACGATCCTGTAGAAAAAGATGCTGAAGCAGAAGGAGGGACTTCCGAGAAGGAACACTATTCCTTTTGGGGTCCTACACTGCAGAGGTGAAGTTATTGCTCTGATTTCAGACAATAATGAGGAGAGGGAAGAACCTTTTGACCTCTGAAGAGTGTGAGCCAAGAGGCATCAATTGAGGTGTTTGTCATGACAAACAGTTTTAAAGCGTCCCTGTGATCCACAAGGATAGGGACCTGAAACAACTAACCATTAAAAATCTCTTCATAGTGTCTCCCAAATGGCTTCATCTCTCAAACTATCACAGTAACTTGTTTAGTTTCGCTGGAACTTACATAAACATTTGAAAATGCTTAGTAACTTGAGGAAAGAAAATTCTACCGTGAACATAGCAGGCCTGAACAGAGTATGTTTTACTGAACTACTGGTTAGTAGCTGCACTGAATTTAGACTGTTGGGTGTTGTCAAACACTTAGAAACATCTACCTGACCAACACAATGGCTCACAAGTTTCTAACATGCAACTTGTCTCAACTGTTAAGAGGGCATCAGTGAAGCCACAATAAACGTGTGTTTCTCATATTACGTGCAAAGCAACAGCTAAGGCAAAGCACTAAAACTTTATTTGTAAAGTAATCAGGTGAAGTAAATAACAGACAGAAAATCTGTTAGCACCTCAGCTTTATCAGAATTTTAAACTGATCCATCATACCCTGGTTGTCTGACTAACAACCACCAACACATACTGCCATGGCAGCAGGACACAACCTCTTTTTGGGCCATGGAAGCTCAAGGGACAAGTAAAAAATTCTTATTCTTTTTAATTGGAAGATACAGGGGAGTGATAATGAGCCATTTTGAAACCTCTCTTCCTGGGAGACACTGTTAAAAAGAGCGTCTATAAATATCAGGGATACGGTAATAAAAAATTATTAAATTCTGTTGATTTATTAACTCTTCTGTTTCATACATTTTCAAGAATCAACCTCTCTAAAAAATTAAAATATTTAAGTTATACCGGGGAACATCAGCGTTCACCAGTTCACATGAAAATTTTGCAGAATTCAGATCTCAGGGGACACCTCAAAATCTTTGGGCAATCAAAATGCTTTTAAGTTGGCCCTTAATTCTAATTTAAATGTTTATGACTACATAGCCAAGTCAGATAGTACCAGTAGATGATTAAATCTCCAGAACCTACAGAAAAGGCCGGACAAAATATTACTCACATGACTACTCCTTGGATATCATTTATTGATCTTTGGAAACGTCATTTAGAACTCAGCCATAAAAGAGAACGAATGGTTCTGTTAGGTGGGTACACTCCAAGCATTTCATGGAGCTGGAGCAATGCCGCCCACGGAGGCTCTTTGGCAGTCACCTCTTCTTAGAGCTCACATCTCTGCACAGAGATTACTACACATTTCTATTGTCAGCCTCAGGAAAGTAACTCTCGATTTCACATCCAAGAACCTGGCTCATTATTGTTAAGTCTTTATCAAAAGCAAGTCAACCTCTGAAAAAACTATGTTATGAACAGGACTTTTGGCAAGACAAAGACGACACTTCATGCAGCAGCTAATATAAAGAGAGGATAATAGTTCTGCCAAAGACAATAAATACTAGAAGAAATGGCTTTCAGTTTTAGAGGCCCTGAGCAATATTGCTGGTGTTCATTTTAAGATCTGCTTCTACAACACAATTCCTTTGAGATTATTCTTAAATGTGAAAAGGATGGATGTTTTTGTTTTGGGATCGTTCACAATGTTGGCATTGCAAACCACAGGCTTGAACTGAGGTGAGAGTTAACATCACTTTGCCACTAATTTCTTTCAACTGCATCTTTCTTTTTCTTGATGTCCCTTACCCCCGCTAAAAAAAAATCTCCAGGCATTACTATCGAAAAAATACTCAAGTAATAAATCATGTATTTGCTCTCACGTGACTGGTATTCATTAGAGTCAAAGATCTCCAAGATCTGCCCCCAGGGTGTATTATGTTACTGAAACATAGAAATAGCTGCAACACAAAATTTTGCCAGAAAAAAACCCACAAAAGTAACAACAAACTGTCTCTCAGTTGGGCAGAAGAAAGAATGTTCATAAAAATATGTTTGAGGGGTGAATCAAACCCCAATTCTAATTAGACAAAACCAGCAGCTTAAACCCAACAAGACACAGGATTTTTAACTAGAAACTTCTATGAAGTATATACATTTTTGGTCACCCATGCAGTTCTCTTTTCAAAGAGATTTTTTTTTTCTATAAAGGAATGAAAAAAAAGATCCTAAAAAGCACTGCAAATTTATCCATTGTATATATTTGCTTTGGTTGAGCAATAAACAACATGCCCCTACGCTCACTGAAATGCTTCATCCCCTTTTATCATTCAGTTATTTTGTGTTACTGACTGCTACAATCACTTGGTAGCACAAGTGGTATCTTCTATGAGAGAAGCAGTGAACTTCCAGTGATGCAGTAACCTGACTGAATCATCTGAGTCTGAGTGGGGAAAAAGAACACTTGGTTCAGCTGCACATCTGGGTTTTATAAAGGGTCCAAAAGCTTAACACTAACGTGCTTCAGGGCTAAAAAAAGTCCAAGGAGATCACAGCAGTCGAGAAAGAAGACAGTGTTAATCCAGGGCATATCGTGCTCTTCACCACCACTCTGGAAATTAACTTAGCTCAGCTAATTTTGCATCTCCAGTAATTGTGTGTTGTGTATGAGTAAGCAATGACTAAGGAAATGTCAAAGCTATTCCATATCCTGTTCTTTTCCTGAAGAAAAACATGACAGGCTGAGGATACCTCCCATTAGGCCACAACAATTCAACAAGGCAGCTATGTGTTTTAGCAGGAACGAAATAACCTATATGCAACCTAAACACTGCCAGTCATTATAATCACTTGTTACCGCTGTGCTGAGTTGACATGGCTCCCCCAAAACAATTTACTATCCCAAAATCAGTTCAGATGTTCAAATATGTGCAGCAGCACATACACAAAATTTAAGCTGGAAAATACACAGGGGGCACAAAGTCACCCACATATGAAAATTCCTGCTCTGCAGAACTCTAGTTATTTTCCAGTGTTCCCAATTATGAATTGGTAAACTTTGACCGCTGGCTAGAAAGGCCATAAACATACCGAACAATACAGAACACGAGGTGATGCACACATTACAACCAAGATGAAAATAACCAGGCTGCTAACGAGGCAAGAAGAGTGTCATCGGTACTGAACCTCCTGTTCAGCTCCTCACATCTGCCAGGCCAGAAATCAATACTGGTTACCCATAGATGTCCACCTCAAAGGTGCCAAGTTGTGCCCTGCTCACTGAAGATCAAGGAAACACAAGCTCCAACACTTAGCTGTTAATAATTTCAACTCTGTTAGATGCCCAGGATAGCTGGGCTGCTCCCTTCCAGCTCCACTTTCTCCCTGTTCATGTCTCTCCCACAAACTCAAAGTACGAGGCAAAGCATGTATGCCGAGCAGAAAAGTGGGTTTGGGGAAAGAAAGGCCACAGGGGAGGTGCAGGAGTAAATATACTAAAGCATCCAAGGTTCTATGTCTGATGAGGAGGGAAAGAAGGATGGAGGGGGCAATTACGTCGAAGTGATCAGCACCGGCTGACGACACTCTCGTGTATACTTTGAATCACTGATATTTCTTCTAACATGCTAAATGATAAATTGCTTTGTCCTGAATCCCACTAATACAAACGGAATTTGTAAACGAATGCAGAAGTTTGCTTTGGTGAATTTCCAGCTGTCCTGGTAGGTGAAGGGAAAAGGGCTGGGAACAGGGAACACCGTGGTTAGAGGCTATGGTTCTCACCCATCCGTTGTGTTTTGCTCCCAGGAGCTACACAACCGAGGGGCATTAGGCTGGAACATTATCCAGCACATACAGGGCTGCACTAAAGTAATTTGTAAAAGAACAAATCACTACTGGCAAGGCCAAGCCCAGATTGCTCTGAAAACTGTGCCGCACACAGATGCAGCTCTTAGCAGCCATACAGCCTTCACACAAGGGTCCCTACCAGAAGGGGGTCTCCAGTTAGCACTGATAAACTGCTGCCTGCCTCATCATTTTTTTCAGAGATCATGAATAACATTACAATCAATAGGTAAGGACCATGGTACAAGCTCAAAATGAGTACCACACTTCATAATGTGTTCTCCTAACAGTGGGCACAGCTACTTAGAAGTACAGATCACTCCTAACTGCATTGGCCAGAAGTAACAAAATTGCTAGGAGGCAAACTTTTTTTATTTTTTTAATCAAAATAAAAAATTAATGAGTCATATTGCAGCCGAGTACCAAGAAACAACAGGATTGCAAGACTGCATTAGACCTTGCCCAACCATCAGTGGTATTTGTTGGTTAACAGGAAGGTGACAAACTCTACAGAAGCAAGTATCAGGTACTCTTGCCTCATACATTGATGCTTCCCCCACCCTCACCTCTTCTCTCCCCACGTTATCCTCATCTTCTTCCCTGCATCTGCACCACAAGCATTCTGGGTAAAAGTGAACATAATATCACAGTGTAACTCAGGGGACTTTCTGCAAATGGAGACTATGCCTTTGCATTTGTTCACCCTCGTTGGCATTTAATTTTCCGCTTTGTTTGCTATGCTACAAAATCAGACCCTGGCAGTAACTTTATGTGGGATATTTTGCTATAATGGCAACGCAGCCTACCCATACTGCTCCCCGTGTCCTATGCCTATCTGTTTCTAATCCTTCTAAAAATCATGATTTAGCTTACTGAGTGCTGAAAACAATTAACCTTTACTGCTGGATGTGCAAGGAAACCTAGAACAAATCATGGCAGACAACTTCCTGTTGCAGAATTTAAAAAATAACTATGTTCAGTTGTCTGCTATTATTTCAACTCATTTATAAGCTGCAGGCATCCCGCTTACTGTTCTCTAGTTCCCTGGATCATGACTAGAGCTTTGGAAAACAGAGATACAAAATTTACAATCTCCCAGATACATTCTACAATAACCTTTTTTAACGTAAAAATGCACATTAGCAGCAATTCAGCAGCTTTGCTAGTGTAAATGCAGCCTAGAATGTTCTACAAGCCACCAGAAGCTCCCGTACTAGCCACACGCTTCATGATCCTTTCAAAGATGCCCATCCCGTTCAGTATGAAGAATGGCCTGGCTCTGTGCTGCCGTTTGCCAGGAAAAGAAAACAATCAAGCATAAAGATAGCTATCTTCTGTTCTGGAGGTAGCCCTCCTAAACCAGTGTTAATGAAGAAGCTGGACTTCTCAAAATCTTTAGTTTCCTCTGAGTTAAAAAGCAAAGTATGTTTTAGGCTTGTGGAAAATCATCGAATCGTTGGGCTGAGTTTGTAGGTGTGACAGAGATGTCAGCGTGATGATACACTCATGAAAGTTGATCAGCGCCTTTGGAAGGCACTCAGGATGAGTGCTGGGTAACAACTTGTTACTGATATCGACTCTCGAGTCGAGATCCCCGCACCCGTGAAAGCGGCTCACCATTTCATAAGCTACAGCTAAACCAGTGCCTCGGAAGTTGCCCTGCAGCAGTGTGAAATCCCACAGTATATCTGCGGAGCTATTTAGTGAAAGCCTTTAAGTATTTCAAGTACAGTCCGAACTTTGTACCAGAAGGCATGGAAATGTCGACTGCTTTCAGGGCCTATTCCTTTCCAAATAGAGATCAAGCGGAAAAGAGGGATTGGGTCTAAACGTCTAACACAGATGCATGTAACTAGCTGAGTAGCCCTTTGGAAGGAAAGAAAATGCGCGTAAGAGGTCTGAATAGCTTTGCACTTTATTAGAGGTTCTCCCCGACAAGGTTTTAGCATCTTTCTGGGCACCCAGAAGGACCCAAACCCCCTGCTCTTGTACTCCATTCCTGTGAAGCTCTGCTTGCGCCAGGAAAGAAAACGTACAGGGAACGAATTTCCAGGCCGCAATGTGGTGAGCTATTCTGGTTCTATTTAACCATCTCGGGAAAAATTCACAGGCTACTGCTGCTGCACTCGGCAGCAAGATTCAAACCTCCGCTTCCCTCGGCCCCTCAGCCTGTTTGGCTCATTAACGCATCGCCTCCTGCTCTCCTCAGCCTACCTCCCTTTCTGCTGTATGGGATGAAGATCCCTGGAACCCTGTCTTTTCCTGACAACATAATTTCTTGCTCTTGGTGGCACATGCAGCAATTCATTGCCAATGGTTCCTCACTGGGGAAAATCTGACCCACGATACTGAGGGTCCCACTCACAAAAATTTCTCACTACTCAATCTTTCCAAAAATCATATTCTTCTTCCACAAGACAAGCGCCAAGTAGGAATATAATAAAACCACCAGCTCCTACACATGCGGTAATATGCAGACGAGGAGCCCTCCTGGTTTATCCATGATGTGCTCTACTTTGAGAGCTTCATCTCCAAAAGCTCTTGCCCACCAACTCACCTTCTCTTACATACTGATGCGGTGCTGCTGTTTCTAAGAAAGCCAAGCACCCTGCACATTAAACCTCTTTCTGTAGCTTCTTTAAACCTCTGCCTTCACTAATTAAAAAGGGGCCCCACCATAGCTTGGACACACATTAATCCACTGTGATCCCAATGGTAGAATCAGATGCACAATCTGAAACAGACCCACAGTGCTTGGCCTGCCGCTGCTACAAAGCAGCCTGAAGGTTACTTTTCCTTTTCGTTGACCTGAGACTCCAATTTCAACTTCCCCAGCATCCAAATTTACTGCATTCATTCTTCCTGAAGGGAAGAGTCCTGCAACCTACCCCAAGCATGCCCTCAGGAGATAGGGCTCTCTCAGAATCTGCCATCACCCAGGAAGAACTGAATCACGCAGGAATTATTTAGGACACCAGAGCTCACAGTGCACTTTTACATTTACATACACATTTACGTACATTCCCGTCCAGGAAGTTGGTGGAGATCCACCTTTCAAAATATAATCCTAATACTGACATTTGCCTCAGCTTTCCAGGCAACAATTCCATACAGTGTGTATACAGACCTATATCCGGTCACCTCCTGGTTTGACTTCAGAAGAGCTAACCTGATATGGTAGCTGTTGTTTTAGACCACAGGCTAAGGCAGATTAAAAAAGAAACAAACCACCACCAACCACCAAAACCCAACACTTTGATTCAACAGCACAAGTAACAAAGACAATAAGTTTACAGGAGAATGAGGATAGCTGCCCATGGGGAGAATATCTTAAAATCTACGGTAAAGTCATACTTGGCAAAATTCAATAGATCTGGTAAACATCAAAGATAAAATTCAGCAGAATAATTCCACCAAGGACCATTAAAAGAAAAATGGGACCAGCAGGGTTACCAGTGAAAAACAATGCCAGGCCTAATGGCACTGATCTACCAGAAGCAATTTATTATGACACCAGAAATAGCTATTTTCACAGTGGATGCTTGAAATGAAAACTTTAAAGCTTCTTTAAGTCTCGAGCTATAGCAAAGTATTCAAGCAGCCAGCCAAAATAGCTGAAGGGAAATAGGAAGGCCACATGTGGAACTAATTACTCATGTAGAGGCTATGACAAAGAACATTTCTCCAGACTTTTCATGGGGGCTTCACTTTCAGGAAGTAACTCTAATTACTGTTCAAGTCTCGGCAGCCTGCATGCCGCTGACAGTTCCAAGAAAAAAATGAACCTATTTGCCCTTTTCTTGCTCTGAAATGCCAAAACAGAAAAGCGCAACCAGAGTCATTAAAAAGAAAGAAAATCAGTGCTGGCTTGTTGCGTTAGCTTCCCGGGCAGGCTCCTTTTTTTTCTTTTTCTAAATTTGTTTTTTTCAGTCTTCTCAAAACAGCACATTCTGCGTCGACGTTCACTCGCTCTCCGTTGGCTGCAGCGAAACTGTACATCTTGACTTTTTACAGCTTTTCCATACTGGGGCCCACTTCCTGCCCAGTTGAAGAAAAAAATCTGGCCTGAAGATGAAATGACTGCTTAACATTACACTAAAACATCTGGTACCATTTTATACACAGACCCATGTCTGAGAGCAGGCAATTCTAGCGGTCTCACCAGCGGCACAGTGCATACCCAAACCTCCCCAGGGTGACATCATCCCATATATGGCCTCTCAGGCCCAGCCCTCCCCCTTTTCCTGGTCCTAAATTCATTGCCAGATCCCCCGTCTGCTGCAAATGTGCCACGTCAAGCCTGGAAATCACAGCACTTCAGTGTGTTGCAGTGAGTGCTGCAGAGTGTGAGGGAGAGCCGAGCACAACCCGTCATGCAGGAAGGCAGTTTTTCCCCAAGACTAAAAGAGGATTTAAAATAAATAAATAAGACGCGTCCGGAGATCCTGCTCCGTCGCCCCAGTGTTCAGACTACCTGTTCAGGACAATGCTGTTGTACAGTAGTCTGCACATTGGTTAGACTGGGCAAGGGAAAGCAGCGGCATGGACTATTGGGGACGCAAGTCGCTATTGCCAAGGAGAAGACAAGTCATTGCTCCTTTCAGATCTCATATACAGTATTTTTCTTCGCAGGTTTTGCACACTAGGGAATAAGAAACGCTCAGGGACACTGTGAAAAAGGCGGACTGCAGAATAAAGCGGGGAAGACATTCTGGTAAGGCCTACTTTGGAAGAACACCTGGCCTATGACCTGGCGAACCTAGGTGACTCCCCTCCCCCCTTCCTCCAGTCATCACCGCAAGAAAGATGGAGCTCTGGTGGTTTACTAAAACCTATGCAAGAAATGAGAGAGGTATATTGCCTAGAGGTATACTGCCTAGAGAAGTGTACAAGGGTAGAGTTAAAGCCGGTCCTTCCTTTTTTCCTTCTTTTTTTTTAATTTAAAATAAAGCTCTTTTTTTCCCCCCACAAACTAAAAAGGTAAATTTAAATATTTTTTTTCATTGTAGCAATCAGTATAAATATTTAAGGAATATATGATTTCTTTCTAATGCAGAAAAGGCTTGCTAGAAGTATGTATTCTGAATGTTGTGAATTAGAATCTGAAGATCAATTTTCAGAAATTATTTTCTCTTAAAGTAATAAAATAATAGAAAAGAATGCATGAATATTATTTTAAATTATTGTAAATATATATTATATCACCTTTGGGAGACCTGTACTTAGATTTTTATATGCAGCTGAAGCTTCTTTGCAAGTAACCTATGCTGTGTGTGCTAATGAAAACTGGGAGGGAAACCGTAGGGAAACTGGGACTACTCCATGCTAGCCTTGTGCCGCATAGAATACGGAATCTTTGATTGTCAGGAAAAAATACCTCCAAAAGTTCAGGGTGTGATGGAAAAAAACCCAATAAATAAACAAAACTGAACAGTCAGCTTTCCATCCCAATACCTGGCTGGTCATTGCATAGAAGTGATCAGCAGCAATTGATGACGCTCTCATGTATACTTTGAATTGCTGATATTTCTTCTAACATGCAAAATGATAAGTTACTTTGTCCTGAATCCCACTGATATAAATGGAATTTGTAAACGAATGCAGAAGTTTGCTTTGGTGAATTTCCAGCTGTCCTGGTAGGGAAAAAAAACCCTCAGGCTGAATGAAATCCCCACGGACAAAATAATACAAAAAGTCTGGGCTGCAATTTGATACCAGCCAAACTCAAGAGTCAGCTCCCCTAAAGTTAACACTAGTAACAAACTACTGCAACCAGGAAAAAAAATCCCATCTATATGGTGCTCATTATTGCCAGGAAGGCTTTGAATAGCTATACTATAAAAAGAATTAGCATAAACATGTAGCCATTACTATTAAAACCAGTCAGTTTTGCAGAATGAGTGTTATGTGTTAGACAGCCTTGATGCTGTACAATTTTTTTAAAAAATATGTATATTATTATTATTATTATTACCTTTTTCATTGCTCCTTCATTAATCAATAGAAATCCTACTGGGGAGAGACGGTCGCGTAGCATTAGTGTGGCTGTGCCTACGCTGGCTGTCTTAAAGCCTACAAAGCAAGAACTAGGACTGTCATTTCCCATAGCCTCCCATCAAACGTTATGTATTTGGACTAAAAGAATTCTTTTTTAATGTATATATACACTTACAGGTTACCCACCTTCTTTTTCTTTATTTCACAGAAGACTACCTTTAGGAGTAAATTAGTGGCTTTTAATCCATTATAGTAGGAGTAGGCAGAACTTTTATTCTCGTTCTACTTTAAAGTGGAGTTCAACACACAGTTAAATGTAGTTATTAATAGAATGAAGAGACAGAAAGAAATTAAAGGAATGGAACCAGATTCAAACTTGCATTAATATTTCTCCATCTCTTTTTAAGTATGACTGCTGTTTTAGGCATAGCAAATCTGAAAAGTTTTATGACTTAGATTTTGTTTAAGCGGTAGAAAAATGTTATCAGATCTTGTTAAGAAACTTGTTCAGTTATGCTTTCAAGGGGAATATGAACATTTGCAAACATTTTTCCTATCTAGTGCTGACTTGCAGAGCTACTTTTTTATAATTCTGATCTAGAAATGAAGAAAGGAAGTATTGTTATCCAGCCAATAATAGGCTCTCGGTGAAAATACTGTGGAAGATAGCCTGCACTAACTTTTGCTAAATAAGCAGGGACAATGAAAACATATGGAACTAGTGTTTATCTTATCTTGAGTCCACTATTTGCATTAATCTTTATTTTAAATGACCTTTCTGGATTTAGGAAGTGATTCCCCTCCCATACACCCATGACTCTTCAAAGTTACATTTTTAGACTATAAGACTGAGATCTAGGAGGCCCCCTTGGCATGGGGCTTGGAAAGGAGGCGGGGGGGTTGGGGGGGAGGAGGGAATGCAGTGTGCAAAGCAACAGATATGGAAAGAAAGCCTGTATTGTTAGGAATGAATAAGGAAGTATATCTACTTTGGCTCAGTAATCAAAACATTTTCAAAGTGAATTAAGTGATTCTGTGGTTCTTAAAACAGTGCTGTTTTAGTTGAAACAAGTTCTAGTTGATCATAATCATGCAGAAAAGATTTCTGCAGTTATAAAATGAGGTTTTAAATATGCATGTCAACAAACACAAAATAGCTGTATACTAATATTTCAAGAGGAAAAAAACCAACAAAACACCAGAAAACCCAAACAGTGCTTTTTTTCAATGACTAAAAAAATTAGCAGGATCCAATGCATATACTAAATCAAGGTGAGAGTCCTGTAAAAACAGGACGATACCAATGCTTAAGCTTGTTGTATGAACTAAATGACACAGTTCATACTACCATAAAATACACAAAACCAGGAAAGGCAAATGAAAGCTGGTATGAACATTTAAATAGGCGAGTGTTTCAATATAAGGGATTTTCTTCCATCTTTAAGGAGCACAAGGTTTTTTTTTAGTACACTCAACAAAATTAAATAGTGAAGAGGAAGAAAACATTTCAAACCTTTCCTATATGCTCCTTTAATGTTAAAAAAAAAGGAAAAGAGCAAAGAGCGGTGGGGGAAAGTCACTTAACTTTAGAGGACTAAATATAGAACAAATAAGCATCCAAATGTGAAAAAAAATAGTTACTTTAAAAAAAAACCATGTCATTTGACATTTTCCTGCCTTGTCATTAAGTTGCATGTCGTCTTCTGTATTACCATTACCAGTGCTATTTAACGCATCTGTATTTTCAGAAGACTAAAAAGACACTGCTATACTCTCCACACTTCTTGCCCCCCTTCCTGTGCTATCACCGTGTGTCCACAGACAATTCTGCAGACCACCCAAGTATCACTGCTATATGGAAAATATTTTTATGCAAATACTTGCATAAAAATTCCAAACTTCTAAATAGAATGTTAAATTATTATAATCTTTTAATCAAAATCTGTTAAGCAGACTAGAAATAGAAAACCCCCTAAATCTTACTCTTTTGGGGTTTTTTAAATAGTACATTTTAATTTAAAGCATAACTTTACTTTTACTTGCAAAAGGCTTTTCTTCCTGAACTGTACTTTATTGTAAAATAAAAGAAAAACAAATCACAACCAAAACTCCTAACTGAAATAATATTAAGGGTCAGGTTTAAACCTGCAAAAAGACAGGAAATGCCACAGTTAAAAATGAAACTTTCCTGAATAATACTACTGTACTTCTGTACTGCATTTTACGCTGCATTGCAAAACAGTATCTAAAAATAACAACCTGCCCTTAAACAAAAAGTCCTGATCACAGTTGGAGAGAATACAATTCTCAACTCAATTTCAAAGCTAGCAATATTTGAAGTCAAATCCTCAATATAGGTTTCTGTAAATACAATATTGACAATCCTGAGATTTTTTTTTTCTGTTACGAGTATTCTAAAATATTCTCAAGCCCTTTACCAACTCAATGAATCAACCAGATACAGCACACAAAAATGTTAAGCCCTTTTAGCAAATCAACTACAATTTCAAGGAGTATCAGTTTTTAAATAAGAATCAAGTGGCGATAACTAACTAGTCATTAGCCTCAGTCCAAGATGTAAAGCCCTTTGCTGATTCTTTGATTAATTCTCCTTGTGTACAGTTATTAGAAAGACCGCACAATCCTTCCACTTACAACTTTTACTCCCAGCACAACCTTCCTGATAGCTGTTGATAGAAAACCTACTAATTAAAATGCATACTTTTGTTCTTGCAACCCTTTTATATGATAAGTTGCCAATTAATTTTACTGTACGATTCTTTGCTATTTCAAGAAGGATCCATAATACAGAAATTGAGACCTAATTTTCTCCCAGACTGAAGACCTTTGATTTCTTTAACAACTAAATGCAGCAATTAAATTTGATGAAAGCAATAAAACAATCGGTGTTTTATATCTGTTTTAAAAGTACTTCTAATTTGCCACTTTTGTTTTTTCTTTAAAATTGTCGAACGGGTAGGAAGACATGCCAGCTCAAAGCTTACATTTAAAATTTTACTTAGAGGTACAAAAATTTATGTAATAACATAAAGCCAAAGTAAGACTATTTAACATCTTGGAATTAATTTTCATGTCTGAATTAGCTAGTCATGTTTTGTGCTTGATTCATTTTTTTTCACCTTGCTAGGTTCAAGGAAAATTTTTATTCATATAATTGATAAACTTATTTGGTACACTTCAACTCGCATACTAGCCACCATGTATCTTTATGGCAAAATAATGATTAGATCTAGAACACCTGAATAATTACACGCTAATTTATTATTAGTCTAACTTAAAACCTCAGCACTATCCCCAACTTTTTAGCCTCTTGGTAAATGTGTCCCTTTTCGTTTCCAGGCTGGAACTGAAAAGTGGTTTGCTGCTATTCTGTGTGGGATATGGGTTTGAGAAGGGTTTGAAAGCACAAGTTTGTTGCTTACCTATGGTGGCACTAGCGAGCAACAGTGATTTAAGAACACCGTTAAAAAACAGAATCATTTAATCTGTATATAGAAGTAATACAATTATTCTTTTCCCTTTCAAGCTTCCAGTGTGTTTTATACCTTTTGAAACAACAACCCAGTGATGTTGCAAATGTCATTGTGAAGTTGAATGACAGTCACTGTCTGTATTTTATAAACAGGAAAGTTTAGCAAAGTAGCACATCTTGTGATGTGAAATGATGCTATTTGCACGCTTTTGATCTATAGCATGGTCTATATTTAACTGAAAAAACGAAGTTCTATAATGTTAATTTGTTTTCTTACAAAGGATAGATTTTGAGAGAAAGCTAAATCAAAATAATATGCAAAGTAAAATACTGAAAGAAATACCATACTTGCATAGCTGTCACATATTAGCAAAACTGATCTAAAATGCAACCAGTTTTCTTTCCAGCACGTTTCCTTTAACGGGGTTAATGTGCAAGTGGTTGCCTCCATTTATACAGAAAGATTTTTATTTTTAACATACCAGATTATTGTACTTATCTGCTCCTAGAAAATATGTACTGTATAAACACATCCTTTATCTTGAACTTCAGTATTTCTGTGCTTCCAAGAAGAGTAAAAACATCTGGCTAAATTACTATGTGTGAGTACAATATGCAGGCAAAACCCTGTATGAATTGCATATAAAATAAACCATGGCTTCGTTCCTTTTTGGTTTTCCAAATGTTCAGTGCGACCAGTCTGTTGAAATGGCACCTCTGATACATGTCAGCACAATGATAACTGATGTACCGAAACGCTTCTTTTCTGAATAAAATCAAGTTCTGTTCTTGTTCTATAGCTCCCAATGTTTTAAAGTTTAATTCTATTCTGTGTGTTCCCCCCCAACAAAGTCCCCCAAACCGGAACGGTACAAACTGTTGCACACCAGCGGTGATGGCTCCAAGGGACTGGCTGGACGGAGTTGTCATGTGTCTGCCTGTCTACACTTGCTGTGCAGAACATCCTCTCACCTGTACAGCAGGCACAGACAGGCAGTCGCATGACAACCCAGCCTGAGGGACAGCCGCCAGTGGGAAACCGCTCTGACACACCAGAGCATCTTCACCAACAGCTCCAGCCAAGAGTCACTCTGGATCTCAGACGGCCGGTCAGTAACCAAGCCGCGTACTGCAACCCACCTAGAGTCAACCCAACACTGCCTATAAAATACAATAAAACCCACTGCTGAAATTTTTACTGTGCTTCCTATAGTACTCTTTTCCTAGTTGTTCTCATTAACTCACTAACAATAAGGTTTATTTATACGCAGCTTTGCGGCACCATTGTTTGTTTCGTCCTCCCATTTACTTCTCAGGCATAACTCGAGCAACTTGCATTAGCAGATTATTGTCGGTATAAAAATCACTAACATTCCTGCTAGCCACAGAAGCTGAGAGCAGTTAATTGTGTGGCGAGTTAATTCTGTGAACATACACAATGTCAGACCTTAAAGTAACTTCTCCCCTTTCCAAAACTCTCTCACCTCCTCACTTATTTTCCTATCTCCCTCCCAAATCACACACAATTTTACAATTGGGAATAAACTGTGAAATCATAATACAAGCTGCATCTATTGTTGGATGTTGACAATACTATCTTTTCCTACTGAAACTGAATGGAAATATTTTATTTGGAAATAAGACTAAAGGGAATTTTTCCAATAAATGTAAATTTCGCATTTTCAGAAGTTCTCATCCTAGAGCCCAGTCTGGCATCCTTTGCCCACCAAGCGAAATCTCTGGATGCTTTGGACAGAATAATAAAATCACATTCTCTGACCATGCCCTGTAAATATGCTACACCACTTTACAAATGGCATCCTTTTGTGTACAATAAAGAGCTTTTCGATTCACAAGCTAGGGTGGCGTTCCACATTCCCAAAGTCCATTTTATCCTAGTGAAAGTGTCTAATTCACAAACCTCATATTTGCAGGTTGACTCTCAAATGAATCTCAGCACAAAAGCTTACAACTTTTTGTGCTACTTAACAAATCAGTAACAACTGAGAGTGAAGATGCTCAGCTTGAATCCTTTGTGTGTGCATAGGTATGCCTTGTAATACTTTAGCTAGTATCACACGGAATGCTCTACGAAAGACATCTGTATTTGTGAGATCAATGAACGTGCTAACCTTGCACTTACTCACAACAGCCTCAAGGCGGTAGACAATATTTTCCTTGCTTCATTTTAAGCAACTGGAAAAGCACAAAGTCATGGTACTGGTCATGCAGCAAAGTTATGAACACAAGCAACTGTACACAGGATCAGGAACTAATCCAGTTTAGTATTCACATAACTGACACTGTAACTGCTTTAACCACACTGTTCAAACATCAACTTCATATTTCCATAATTACAAGCCTCAAAAGCATCCTTAGGCACTGATTCCCACCTCATCAGGAATAAAATCCTGTTGCACGTTTGAGCAGCAACAGAATCATGTCAAGAAACCATTTCTTTTGTAGTACTGATCCCATACAACACATTTTGAAAACTTTTGCCAAAGTAACTCGCTTCGAAATGCATTCCACAGTGAATTTTTCACTTCTAAAAGCTGCAGCTCTCAAATAAAGGAAATAATTTACATCCTTCTGATGGCACTAGCAAGCAACCACTTGCATTCAGAGAGTGACTGTCATCTCAGAGTAAATTCCAGAGTACAGAAAATGGGCTCAGCTTACACTAGAGGGGGTGCACAGCCCCAGAGGTCCTAGCAAGCGCTGTAGCTTTGCACAGTATGTTGTGAGAGCCCTCTGGCACACATGCTGCTACAACCTTCCTTTTACTTGGGGACAGAGGCGCAGGGGGCACAAACTCATTGCTGTGGCAAGACAGCAAAGGTGAGACCTGACTTTCTGCATCTTCCCCAGCTGTGATGGAGAGGGTCATGCTACTGTGCAAGGACTGCAGAAGTGACAGGCCCGAGTGGGAGGTGTGGGGGATCTGAACTCCCTGCGACCTCTCAGCCTGCACAGCCGTGCCGAGCCCGGGCACAGTCCGGACACATAAACATGGGTATCACTTCACACATCACTGCAGACTATGTATCTTACCAGGGTGGAAATGCACCAGCGTGCAGCCATTTCAATAATCATCTGAGAACGGGATGTGACAACTACTCAAACAAGCTGAAAGTGAAGAGAACATTTTAAGGAGACGAAATGTAGTTACAAAAATTGGAATTCAGCCAAGAGACCAAATATTTCCTTCTTAATTTTCAAAGCCAGTAGTTCCATTTCTGAAACAAGTCACTTGCCTTCTGACTAACCTAATGGTCAAGCTCTGGCTTTGACCTTGTTCAGAGAGCATCTGAAACAGACCTCACTAATTTTAAGTCGTATTGAGAAAAGCCCAGTAAAGAGAGAGAGAGAGGGAGAGAGTGCAATCCTGCAATCCAACATAACTTTGTGAACTCTTTCCCAGGACAGAATAATCAAACTGTACAGCTAATCTGTACTCAAGGAGGAACTTCTTGAACCAGCAAAGCATGGAATAGTACTACACTATTATCTTCTCTTACCACTCTAAGAAGTTCCTGAGTGATCTCCCATGGTGGCCTGAATGTACTACTTGTATTTTCATGACTCCCAAAACACAACTCTTTGGCAATTAAAAGACACTATTTTAAAGCATGCATACAGCAAACAGACAGTGGCCATTTCCCTCCACATACTATTCTGAGATTCCCAGGTGGCTCCCTTGCAGGCTATCAAAACAAACAATTCATTTTTAAAGTTGCATAGCAGAAGACATTCCATGAGTATTTTCACAAGTTTTTCTATTTCACAAGAAACAAAGATCACACACAAAAAAGCAACACCAAAACTAATGTAAAAATTGCCACAGCACATCTTAGATGCACCTCTAGTTGCCTGAGACAGAACGTAGCAAGGGGTGTTAATCTCACCACATCACTTTTTTAGTTACAGTTACCTATGTCTAACCTAAGACAACAACTTCTAGTAGCTTCAAGGTAGATCATAAAACCCAACAGCTTCAAACTGTCAAATTCATAAAGGCACTTTCGCATTTCTTTTAAATTCATTTTTATGTCACTACAATGAAATACTTCAAATTATACTTCAGTAATCTGAGAATAAAACTTCTGTCTTGACACCTAGTGCTTGGCTCCTCCCCTCTGTCTGACATGCTCTCAATTTTCCTGTTACAGGAAACACATTTGAATCCCTTTAATACTTAAATAAAAGGGCAAGGGGAAAAATCTTCAAGATTCACCTAATTTGTCCCTCGATCTTAAAGTCTATCCCCAAATGGCTCAGGAAAAACCCACGACTGGCCAGCGCAGTTCCCCCCATCAGCAGTATTGCTGAAGTAACTACCTACGATAAGCACCACATTCTGGATTCGCAGGACTCAGCAGAGCTCTGGCTTATTTATGTACATGGAGCTCTCCCCAGTAATTCTAGAAAATCCACTGCAGTAAAACACTAAGTTAAAAAGAGTATGAATTGTCTGCACAGTCCCCACCAACCAACTCCCTGTTTTGTTGGTGGTAAGCCAGTGTTGTGATTATTACTTAGAATAAGAGGGAAAGATTGAGTGATGTTTTAAAGCTCATTTATAACTCTCTTTACTTGTGCCTCTTCCATTCAATAAATTGGTTCACAGACCAAAAAAAAAAAAAAAAAAATTCACTAGATTTTGCTGAAAAGATTTAACTTTTTTAAAAAATCAGAAAATAATAATTGTGGGGTTTTTTAAATGTAGCCCAATTTTTCTACAAAAAACCCCATAAACCTTAAAAAAAAAAAAAAACTACAATGGCTTTACTGTAAAGCTGATAGTTCACATAAAAATCCCACTTTAACCTTCAAAAATTAACAGTGAGACCGCTGGAGTTTTGGATAGAGCGTATCATTACCAGCTCTGCTGAAAAAATAAGTAAACAGAACCAACAAGCAGCCTAACAACATATTGAATAAGATGAGCCACCTGGTCAGCCCATTTACTATAGATATGCTTTTTACAGTTCTCGTATCACTCACCTCAGATTTACTGATCAGCAGCAACATTTCTTACCAAGGTGCATTTTTTGTCAAATTTGAAAATCCACACCAACCAGCTACAGACCTCTGCAGACAGGCTTTTCATCCTCTCAGAATATGAGGCCAGAGCCCAATTGTTATCATTAAAGCAACTGCTGTCGTTACTTTCAGAAGTAAATTTACCTAGACAATTTATGATCAATTTACAGTAGATGTGCAAGAGCAGTCCAAGCAGGTGTAGGACAATAACAACTTTTTTTAGACCAATGTGTGGAAACCACAGGAAGAGAGGAAAAAAATAAAACAAAAAAGAAGCATAAAAACCCCCACACAACACCCTGTATTTATGTTATCAACATTTTAATGGAAGTCTTAAAGGGTCAGCATTCTCCACGAATCAAAACCAGAAAATGTAAAGAACACAGGTAAAACCTTAAAACGTTCTTGCAGTTCAAGTCTCTACAAGCTGATTTAATATTTTAAACTGGTATCAGGAAACTGAATAAATACTGGGGCTTTTCCCCCAGTAGAAAAAAGTTCTTCATTCCTTACCTCATCATCTTTATACCAGGACAAGCTTTCTGCAGTTAGAACGAACCAGTATTCCTTTGATCCTCCTTTCATGATGCCAATATTGTTGATGGTCAGCCAGCCTTTCCGGATGACCTGTGCAGAGGTGCAGTCAGGCACAAGTTTAGTTCATTACTCACTTGATGTAATTCTGTTGCAGCATTCATTCTTTTAAATAAAGACTTGCTAAATAAAACAAGAACAGGTGCATTTTTTCAGTCTCTGGCAAATTCAAGAGGTTTTGCGGGTTCCTATCATTCAAGAAAAAAACAAAAATGTAACAAAGTGAATATAGTGCTTACAGTCAAAAGGTTGGAGAGAGAGAGAGAAGCCTAAGTATTACTGTGTTGTACTTACAGCAAGTATGAGTGCATTAAGGATTGTGTGAACTTGAAGATACTTATTTGTTATATAATAACACATTGTAAAAGTCCATACAACTTACATATGACTATTCTGTTCTAGTCCAATTGTTAAAGTAATTTTAAAGTTGGATATTAGGAAAAGCACCTAGCTTCTGGCAAAGCTAAGTGGCTTCTGGCATGTATGGGGAATTTTCAGAAGAGGTTGAACCAAGCAGCAAAGTGGAGAGCTCCTCTACAGTTAATTTGAAGTTAAGATCGGAAGTAGTAAGGAGAGGTATAGGAGAGCTATTTTCGTCTCGTAAGGTAGAAGAAGAAAAGAAAAGGAAAGAGGGGGAAAAACCCAAACAACTAAGGCAGCAATAAAAATCAGGAGAAAAATGGGAAAAGCAGAACTTTATAAAATAGATACAAGCCGAAGATGAAAGAACAGATGGGACAGCACACCTATAAATACTAAGGCCAGGAGGTTACATTATGCAAAGAGAAAAATGAACAAAGGAAGCTTAAGAGGAATGAGACAACCCAGAGATGAAGGAGAAAAAATGGTCATGAGAACTGGTTTATGGACCATATAGAAACTTTCAATTTTATTGAAACATTTACTGTTTTCCAATACATATCAGAAAGCAAACGTTCCTTCCTATGATGCTCTGAACAAGACAACAGAACTCTCCCAGTCACACAGATGCAGGGAACCTCACCCATTCTGCTTCTCCCCGCAGCAACACCCTTTACATGCCTATGAAGTACCGAGATGGAAAGAAGTGCTCAGAGAAACCCTTCCCTCAACAAGTCCCACAAGCAGGGACTTTGTGAGCAAACACGAGTTTCCTCTTGCTTTTAGAGAAAAATATGAGACTATGACATTCCTCTCATAGGGCTTTACAAGACAAGTAACTCCAATATCAACAAATAACCAGAGAAAAACATTGCTCAATATATATTCTTTGCCATGTAGAAAAGTTTCAGAATCAGAATTCACTCCCATTCAGCAAGCACATTCATGTAAGCTCCTTGAAAAAAAGCTACCAGCTTTGGTATTGCACAGAGCAAGGGACTAAGTGATATTTGATGACCAAACTAATGAAAGAGATCAGAAGTTGCACCTGGAAAACTGCTAAAAGTATTGGTAATGCCCATAATCCAAGCGTATCAATTTCATTTCAAATAAGACAGTGATGTTTTCCCACTCACTACCAACCAGGCCAGCACTGTAAGTAAGAAAACCACTGAAGATGCAAAAAAAAACCTCTACAGGTTTTCAGCATGTAAGGAAATCACTAACAAAGCACTGATTTGGTTTGGAAGACTCAGTAAGCTGAGAGAGAATGAGAAAAAAAAACCTTCGGGACATGATTCCCAGAGAGAGCCTCAAGGGTATAGCATGAGCAGACTGGATGGAATAGCCTGTACCACAAAGGTTTCTGCAGAAGTTGTCATGATTTTTAATATTCACATTCTTGGGGGTGAGATGGGGCATTACTGAGTACAAACTGGAGATGGAATGCTTGTCCAAGTACAAGTTAAGGGAAACATACTGATACCAACTTGATTACGCATCAAATCCTCATTTTATTTTACGATGTTTATTGAAGTAGCTTTTTAACAGGAAACAAGCGCCACGCACATACAGCCAGCATACTGGCCTGCAGGCAGCTGCTACAGAGCAAGCTGTGGAACCAAGCTAATTTCTTCTTTTTTTTTTTTTTTTCTGTGCCGAACACCACAAATGTAAATGAAAGAAATTTTAGGAAGAATCCAGGAAATTAAGGCTCCCCAACCACTTGAACCTAGCTCCACAACAAGGTGAACTATAACTGTACTGCAGACTAAATACCTGGCAGCAAACATGCAAAGATGGTTATTCCCATGTTAGAAAGAAACTGAAATAAGAGGCTATAAGAGAGGCTGCTGTCGGACTATGCTGCCTGCAACTGAAAATGTTGTGGTGCTCCCCATAAAGCACATACCCACAGAGGGGAAGCCCGGGCAGCTGGGCCAGCACTCTGCGGGAAACTGGTTTGGACACACATCTTAGAGAGGGTAAAAGATTTGAAGGCAGATGTCACAGTGGGGATAAAGAGGTTTCTAGAAGCAAACCTGAGTAGTATGTTCAAGAACCTTACAATGAGCATTTAAAGGCACGTAGCACTCCCTCCTTATTCCATTCAGTGCTTTCCTTCATCGCTGCCATAGGCTTTGTGGCATGTTAACAAGACAAATTCTCTCAGTTCAACAAGAATGCATTTGTGGTAGAGGTCTCAGACAGACCAAGTCAAGATTTTAGTATCTAAACTATACAAGCCATTTAAGAACTAATGAAGCTTTTAATAATTCTAAATGTAAGAACTACATTAACTGCATAGCTCCAAAAGACTGCCTTGCTCCGGTCCAACATATGTCCCCATAGATACATAAGCATCGCTGGTGTGGGCAGAAGCAAGCTGACTTGCTAATACAAACATTGGTCACTGTCTTGTAAAGGAAGGAATTTGCCAGTTGTTTCCTCAAAAATCCTATGTGCTGAAGATTAGATCCAGCTGTCATTCCCACACAACACTGCATGAAGAGCAGGGCACCAAGCTATAGCAGTATCTCGGGCACGTACTTTTCATACGCGGATTTCAAGACCTGTTCATCTATATCCCTCTGGGAAAAGAGGGTACTGCATTCTCGAAAACATCCTGGACACTACAACAGATCATAATTATCCAAAATACTTGGAAGCAATTCCACAGGACATCAAGAGAGAGAAGATGAGCTTTGTGTGCTAAGCCTCATATTCTTTTCATTGAACTGTTCCCATTTCCCAGACACATTTTGTCAACTACAAAAAGCTACACTTCCAAAGCACTCAGTGCCAGCGCTGGGGTCAGAGGGGAGTGAGATGTCACCGGAGGATGCTGAGGGAGCTGGCGGAGGAGCTCGCCCAGCCGCTCTCCATCCTTTCCCAGCAGCCCTGGCAAACTGGGAGGTCCCGGCAGGCTGGGGGTCAGGCGGTGTGACACCCGCCTGCAGGAAGGGTGGGAAGGAGGATGAGGGGAGCCGCAGGCGGCCAGCCTGGCCTGGGTGCCGGGGCAGGTTACGGAGCAGATCCCCCGAGTGCCATCACACGGCCGTGCGGGACAGCCGGGGATCGGGCCCAGCCAGGGGGGTGACAAGAGGCAGGTCCTGCCTGGCTGACCTGGTCCCTCCTGTGACAAGGTGCCCTGCCCCGTGGGTGAGGGGGAGGCTGCGGATGGCACCGTCCCCCCCACAGCCCCTCCGGAGGCACCGGCTGCCCCGGGCCGGGTCACTCTGCGGGGCCAAAGCCCGGCCGGGCAGCCGAGCCCGGCGCGGTGCGGGATGGAGCCACGTCCCCTGGCGCGGGCACAGGCCGTGTCCCCGGGGCTCCGTGTGGGGCCGGCCCCGGGTAACGCCGTTACCGACGGTCTGGGCGAGGGGACCGAGCGCTCCCTCCGGGGGTGTGCAGGGGGCACCCAGCTGGGGCAGCGCTGGCCTGCGGGGGCGGGGGGCTCTGCGGGGGGCTGGGCAGGCCGAGGGGCCGAGGCCGGTGGTGTGAGGGTCCCCAGGGCTGAGCGCCGGGCCCTGCCCGCGGGTCACACCAGCCCCTGGCAGCTGCGGGCTGGGGCAGGGGGCTGGGAAGGGCCGGGGGGGCTGGCAGCCGGCTGGGCATGGGCCAGCGGTGTGCCCGGGTGGCCAAGGAGGCCGACAGCACCCTGGCTTGTGTCAGAAACAGCGTGGCCAGCAGGGCTGGGGCAGTGACTGTCCCCTGTGCTGGGCACTGCTGGGGCCGCCCCTGGAGCCCTGGGTTCAGCTTTGGGTCCCTCGGGACACGGAGGGGCTGGAGCGGGTCCAGGGACGGGCAGGGGGAGGGGATGTGTGGGGGATGGGGCACCAGGCTGGGGGGTGGCTGGGGGAGCTGGGGGGGGGTCAGCCTGGAGACGAGGGGGCTCGGGGAGGCCTGATCGCTCCCTACAGCTGCCTGACAGGAGGGTGTAGCCAGGTAAGATCAGTCTCTTCTCCCAGGTAACAAGCAACAGGACAAGAAGAAAACAGGGAAGGTTTAGACTGGATATTAGGAACAAATTCTTTGCTGAAAAGGTGGTCAAGTACCGGAACAGGCAGCCCAGGGAGGGGGTAGAATCACCCTGGGGATGTTTTAAAAAATGCATAGATGCAGTTCTCAGGGACACGGGTTAGTGATGGACTTGGCAGTCCAGGATTAACAGGTCTTTCCAACCTACAAGATTCTATGACTATTGTTTTCACTAGTTCATTTTCTGGTTGGGTTGGATTTAAGAGATCCATTTCAATATTTTCTATCATATTCCTAAATGTCAGTCTCTGCAAACCGGATATTAGTGACATGAGTTATGAACTTCAGGAAGGCGAAAAATATGGGCATTGCCAGAAGCTAGTGAAGATAATATTCTGACCGGTAGCCGGACTCCATGTACAGGATGAACAAGAGATGACACAGTTCCTTCCTTCAGGGTCCTGATACCTAATCTGGGTGTCTGAAAAATGAAACTTAGAGGGTATGAATGAACGTGAACAAGCCAGAAGGAAGTCATTTTCTGATAGTTCAGCTGCACAAACCCCAAATCATAGCTGATGTTCTTATTCTTCGCCACTTCACAGATAAACAGGAAAGCAGAATTTGACACAGTAAGTACATTTTATGTATTGCTGCATGACTTACTCCATTACATCAAATAAGGTATTTGTAAAAGAAATACATTAGACAATCAGAAGGTGTTCTATTTCTTCAAAAGAAGTGTTTGAAAGACGATTTCAGGATCAGTGAGAGATCAGTGAAATGTATTTCTGGGCAGACAGAAATACAGTGTGAAAATCATGAGACTGGCTGCCTTCACGACAATATTTGTGAAGTTATATAATATTTATCAAGTTACCTCAGCAGTATTAAGTTAACATAACTCTCTGTTAAAGTTGAGTTACATAACTCCATTGAAATAATTTTGAACACACAACACCCAGCACTACTCTATCTTCTAATTGCTGTCATAACGACATGTGTTAACAAATAGTAAGCATACTGACAGAATAAAAATTGCAAAATCTAATCTGTGAGGCAACCTTACAAGCTATTGGGTCTTTGGGTTCAGTTATGAAGATTCTTGCACTACGGAGGCTAAAAAGGAACGACAGGTTAGAAGGGAAACCTAATACACTGTTTCACTGCAATTTGCCAAATGTCAGAGCATAAAGTGATCAGATCTGTTCTGATATTGGACACAACCAAGATCTTGTGACATTGCTTCCCCAAAAAATCACTGCACAATATATCACATAACTAAGACACAATAACAGTGGCCTAAGTCCTAAACACATCTAATATAAAGAAAAATTTAGTCTTTACTGAAATAAAGCACTCCGAGTGAAAAATTGAAACATGTTTCCACATGTAGTTAAACAAAGGTTGAGGTGATCAAGTCAATCATGAAGGAATCTTAACCTAAAAAATAAGTATAGTTAATGGCCATTTAGAACAGCAATGCTTCTCTAGTCTTGATAAGGTTCAGCTTGCTAAGTTCTTGATAAGGTTGAATCTTGATAAGATTCAACAGCAGCATGTCTCATTCAAGGATATTTCAAAATTTAGCATTATGTGGTTGTCCACAGGTGCCACCTCTTCTACAGAAACACTGCCATTTCTAACAGCACAGCCTTGTCATGATTTTTCACCACCACCTCACTGACTAGGGCACATGTTTATAGAATTATTTTTTAAGCAAGTAGCTAGAAATGGAAACGTTTTTTTCTGGCTCATGCAAGGTAACAGGATTTAAGTATATCTGAAGAAGCAGCAAAGTATGCTACAAAGGAAGATTAAAAAGAAAAAAGAAATAATGGGTTACTAGGGAAAAAGTTACTTATTAGCACTATAGTTCAGGCCAGCTGATGGGGTCTGAATGCTACTTGTGTCCATAACAAGTGAATCAGATGGCTGGCGTAAGATTGTAGAAGAGGCAGGTCAAACAAAGCCTTCAGACCCAAACCTCCAAATTATTTGGACAGTGACTTGAAACTCATAGTTCAGACTAAGCCCCACCTCTAATTACAGGGGCTACTTCAAGCACCACAGCAGATTTTGCCACAGGAGCAAAACACAAAAGAGAATTTCACGTACATTACATATAATCCTCTATAATTTGAGTACCTTGCATTCTCACACACAGAGTATCAGTTGGGCACATGGAGCAATGACACCTTCATCTTCAAACTTTATCATCAAGGAGAGCTTTCAACACTAAATTTTAGTCACCAAAACAAATCTCAACGCACAAAATACACAACAGTTAAGAGTGGGTCAGCTTTCAGGAACCAGATCTTGCTAGTGTGCTGTGTAAAACCAAGCATTACACTGATTATTTCAAGCAAATTAGAAGACAGACTAACCTGTGGCTTAAAAAGAAACTTTGTGGAGTCAGGTCAAAACCTCAGGCGGTAGCAAAGAAAAGACAAACAAAAAAGGCCAAAGATTAAGCGTGAGAGGATAAATTAGTAGTAGAGGAAAAAGAAGCAAAAACATGTTAAGAGGAATTGGTATTACACTTCTTTCAAAAATGCAATATCATTGCATTCATCTTGCTTCTGAGATACACAGACATAGTTAATAGTTATCTGCATCATTCCAGTTCAAAGCACGCTACAAAAAAGAAAAGCAACAGACTGCAAATGAGCATCCCACTATTTTGGGAAAACTTAATGATCTTCACCTCCCGAGGGATTCAATTCAACTGCTGTTAGAATCAGTGCTGCCTAGACCTTTTTCCTTTATTCAAGGTAAGTTTAGTATAAGTTTGCTTGAAATGATTACTGAAGAATTCGATGGTATGGCAACAAACTGGAAAAATGTATATGTTTTCATCATAGATATTATCAAAGAATGTACATGATACAGAGATTTACTACTTACACCTAACCATCACTGAACCAGGAGTAACTTGTTATAAAATTAACCGCTGTTTAGACAATTAATTCTAATTAGTAATATTAAAGGCATTCACGTATTTATTTACTCATGAGGTGGAAGGGTTAGAAAAAGACTGTCCATGATACATTGATCTTCCTGGTGCTATGAAAAGAATGCTAAAAAGGCTTTAAATTTTCTACCAGAAGTAATTCTTTACATAAACAAAATACCAAGAACAGTACCTGTACCCATAAACAGCATGTTCATTTACGCAAGAGCTAATGCTTCCTTTCGGTTACCAGAAACTTATTTGCCCACCTTTCAAAAAGAGGTTACTATGAATAGAGGCACTCACATCAGATAAAAACTGCTTTCCAGTTATATAATAAAATAAACCAACAGAATAAACCAATTAGTCATTTTAGTTTGAGAAACTCAGTAAATTATAAAAATATTAATTTTACTCAAAGTTTTCTACAACATTTTAAGTTATACTAGTTCATACTTGTAACAGCAGGTTAGTAGCAGTTAAGTGATGAACTGCAATTATACTTTGTTGAGGAAGTGTTACAGACAAGACAGTTTAACATTAAATAGTTTAGTAGCAAGTATTTCACAAACCAATGAGTTAGAGACAAACTTTGCCCTCTGAGAAGCTAAATGAAAAAGCAACAATAAAGCTTACAGAACTTAGCTCGTACAATTTGCCTTGAAGGCGGTAGATTGGTTCCCTGAAATAGCAAATTGCAAAAATGAAGTTTTATTTCAGAAACACTTTCTCATTCTTTTCAACTCCAAACAATTAACTTATAAACATCTCTTTATTATCTTTAAAATAAAAGGTTCAGCAAAGTCCTTTATACCAAAAGTAATTAAGTTTTAACATCTAATTTAAAACGCCAAGCTTTTTCTCCAGTTCTTTAGAGAGAACATTCACTTAATTAAAAAAATCATTCATGTTATCTGTGTATTTTTGAAGAGTCAAATAGTTGGTTGATTTTCCTTTTATGGGACACTCCAAAGTGATGACGGTTGTTGTGTTTGACACATGTTCCAGCACAGCTAGACAAGAAGGAAATCTCTCCTCAGAGGGGAGACACTAGTCTTTGAAGCCATTTCAGTGTTTAGACCTTTCGACTTTTTTCATTTTAGTCCAGACCATATATTACATCAAAAATGCCACTCATGCTGGTCAGGCTGTGGGGGACCATCACATTCAAGAAGTTAATGGATTATTTTAACTAACGCCTCAGAAATAACTAGAAGTTTCTTGGTAGGAGGAAGAGGTTGGATTTCTATCCCCAAAAAGATGACTAAGTTTTCAAAAAATGCTAGAACTCTCACTAACAACAACAGAATTGGAGACTTTCTGAAATGTCAGGTTTATCACCTGAGGGATCTGAACTCAGTGGTCACATTTGAAAACCCTGATCTTTCACCTTCTGAGCTTTATTTGACCAAATTGCACATAAAAACATCGGGAAGACATTCAATACCAGTAATTATTTATGCAAAATTTCATTCTCTTATTTTTACTAGAATTTTTCATTTCCTTGTAAGGTATGCTCTGATTCCATATTTCCTTTCTGTTTAAGACTTTGCAAAACCCTCTAAGTGAGCAGAAGCCCTCAAAGTTGTAGCATTTTCATTGTTTTCATCTCTCATAAAAAAGACGACTGATCCTGTGAAGTACTGAGCACCCCTGGCCCACACAAAAGCAAAGAAAGAAGCAAAGCTCAGGAGCACTTAGCATCTTGCAAAATCAATCCCATATTCTTATGTGTTAAAAATAAACAAGTAGTTTCATTAACGAATCTCAGTGAAAATGCTGATTAGTCTGAGACCATCAACCAGTTATTCTTTGTTTACTTTGAGAGAAGCCTATGGTACATAATCAACATCTTTGTGTCATCAACTGAAAGTTTTCACAAGAGGTAAAGGCAAATCCACTTTTGCTTGCTGAATTGTCCCTTCACTGCTATTAAGCTTTGAACACATAAGAACCAGTAAAACAACTATGACAAAGCACACACAAGCAAGTACTCACCAGCATTTTGGATTCTGAAATTCACAGGTTTGCAGTTAATGACAAAATATACTGATGCATAACATGAAAGATTCAATACATGGGAGGGGGGACACTAACCAGCGGTGCAAGCAGCAGCAGAAATATTAAACAATAAATGATGGTAACAATGAAAGTCAGTTGGCTCTGAAAAATTCAGTAAAACAAGGCAATGATGACACATTTTATGTATGTGTGAAGCAGAAAAGGTAAATGACACTTGAAACAAATAAACGCAGCCAAGAAAACCAAACAGCTTGGATTAACTTGCACATGCCATTATCCATTCTCTGTTAGGTGCCTACCTGATTTCCCACTGCACTTTTGTTAACCTGACTGCTTCTTTGTTGGGCACTAAGGGAAGCAGAGGAAAAGAGTTATACTGAAGAAACTTGAACTAGAGCCAGTTCCGGAGGAATAGATTTTTAGCAGTAATAGTTACTTCTGATTCCAGCACAGAAAGCTAGAGTAACAAAGAAACACAGCAAAATCATTGCATATATGTGCATATTTCAACTACTTTTTCTTCCAGTATAGGAACGCCTGCTTAGGACAGAAGGGACAGCCGATAGCTCCCACTAATCATCTCCTTTGTAACAAAATCCTACTTGGATTGGTAAAGGTTACTAAAAGCACAGAGAAAATACGGCTCATGTGGGTAACGTTGGAAACATTAGCCTCTATAAATATTCAACTGAGACAAAAAGCATGCTTTTTCTGTTATTTAGTGCAGTACAACAAAATCCTCCCCTGCTGGAGGCTCCTTAATAGCTTTGCCTTGACAGTTTGTTTTGGATATTATTCTAATACTTATATGCACTTTGAGGGTGTAAATATAACCAATGGATGAAGCTGTCACAAAGCTGGTTCAAAAAGCTGGAATCACATAAGAATAGAGCTTATTTAAAATCAAACAATATTTAAAATACTTTGCTCAATTCTTGAACTCTAGTAATCCCAGTTCCTGAAAGAAAACACACTCCTTTCTCAAAACCATGCAAGTTTCCATTAATTCTAAAAGCATTTGCATTATGCGGTGGTTTGTAAATGTTAGGCCACAAAATTAAAATATTGCTGGAAAGAGGAAGAAAAGTGTTCAGAGAGCAGGCTTTGGCTACTCAACCACCAGAGTGGCCACTGGTGACAGGAAGGGGTTTTTTGGATCAGACTATACCATTCCACCAGGCATTGATATTAGGTCAGCTACAAACACTACTCTGAAAGAGTAAGAAAGAAAGAAATATGGGCTTGGATCACAGCCTATGGACCAATCCTGCAACTGTTTTGTGCGCAGCTGCTGTTCCAAAGAATTGCTGAATCACCAGACTCAATCCTGTCCCAATCCTGATCCTGCCCTTTGAACCACACTCTGTCAAACCAGCAGTCCACAGGCTGCCTGTGAGAAGATCCACAAGGATGTTTATTCCGTGTGCCTATTCACTGGGCTGAGCTCTCAATCATCCAGATCCTTTTGACCAAATAACACTGTGTCTTTCTGGTGCATTGTCTGACTTGCATAAGCTTTGGTGCATAAATTATGATTACATAACATGCACACAGAAAACACAGCACCAACCCCTTACCAATTCAGATTTGTTGTTCGAGAAACACACATGAGATGGTTTTAGGAAACCTAATTGACATTCTTTTTTGTTTCGTTTGGGGTTTTGGGGGTTTAATTTTATTTTATGACCTTAGGACAGCTAATCAGACCACTAACATCATACTGAGAAACCTATGCCTTTTAGAAATAACCCAACAATTGGTCCTCTATTTATTGTTCTAAATGCAAATTACTCTCTACATAGATTGAAGCATGTAGTTGTGTCTGAGTTACACCAACTAGAAACAAAACCAATCCCAACATTTAACAACTCATTCCACTAAATGCGAAAACATTAACATTCTAAGATTTCACAACTTCATAACTACACAAAGTTGTTCTAAACACTGGCATTCTTAAATCCTTCTCAAGTCAAATCACATCAGCTGTGCCTGCCTTAGGCCCTGCAATGCTGCAAGGTAGTTTGGAGTATCTTGTGCTTTCATTATTATGAACAAGGTTCACAGGACTTGGACTGATAAAACACTGCAGACACGAGACAACTGGCTAGAAGACTCAGCAAAAGAAAGGAAACACTATGGAATCTGGGGAATCTATAGTCCAGGATATTTATATACTACAGAAGCCCATATGCTACCCAAGAATTATTTCATTTTCTGGTTCTAACATAATTGCTATAACAATATGATTATAGTTTAAAATATGTATTTTCTACTTTTAAGCTCATAATATATTTTACAGTTTAAATTGTTCTTAGTTATGCAAGTTTTCTCTTCCAGTTGAGCAGAAGTCAACAAAGATACTCCCCATCAGTTTCAACCTACACAAACACTTGCTTAAACTTATCAGTGAACTTAAGCGAAGAGCTACTTGTTATCTGCTTATACCCTGTGCACAGCAGCTGGGGATTTCTAGATCTCAAGTGGCAAAAGAGGAAGGAGCTTCCCCAAGAAACTGAACTTGGTCATTGCAATTCCTTAGAAAAAGCAGAGCAGCGAGGACCACAGACTTAACTATGGGCCCCAGCAGCAGCATCTATGAGGGGGATTTTTCCAAGGCAAAGACATACTGAAATAGCTCCAGATATACCTGGCACTCCAGAATCAGAGTCTATGAAACATGGAAGGTTCCAACTTGACACAAAGAAAAATATTTTCACAGTGAGGAAAGGCAAGCTGCATAGAGAGGCTGCAGAATCTCCAGTTTTGGAAGTTTTCCAGATCTGATTGCACAAAGCCCTGAGCAACCTGGTCTGACCTCAGCATTGACCCTCCTCTGAGCAGGAGGCTGGACTATGTGACTTCCCAAGGCCACAACACATGCCACGAATATATATGGAGTGTTTTTAGCAGGCTTTTTCCTGTCAGAAAAGGATGAAAAGTAGCAAATAGCAGGCAGGTTGTTATCTTGACCTCTGGAAGGCCAGCTACCATTCCTACAACATCCTGCCATTTGTCAAGAGAACTGATAAAGTTATCTAGGACCTGCAAACAATTCTAGAGAAAGTTGCTCAAACCAAACACATCAACAGTACCCAGCTTTGCCTTCTCCCCTCTCAGCTTACTGAACTCCATGTTTTAAACCTTCAAGGCACGCTGCCAAAGATGTAGACCTTCCTTCACAGCGTGAATAGGCCATAGCATAATACATACTGCGATGCCAAACTCTGTTGCCAGCATCCCACATGGATGAAACCTGTTGGATTCCAAACACTATTATGGCAAATATGGCATGAATATGACTGAAGGAACATTTATTCTTCAAAGAGTGAAGACATGTTTAATGTTTTTACTAGTGTCAAAGTGTTGGTATGAAGTCCCTGAGGCACAAATTGCTGGAAGCCGAGGGAGAACATTCTGGAGAATATTCTCACAGCCTCTTCAATTGAGTGAGGAGAACGTCATACCAGGCCCTGCAGGGCACTCTGCTACTATTATTCTCTACAGCCAAACAGCAGGCACACTCACAATTCAGTGACATCCATTACTCTGAGCAACACTATTTCACATGGAATCACAGCTCCCAAAATATGCGTTAGCAACAATGTGGAAAGACCACCAATACTATACATTTCTGTGGTCCTAAAATGGATACAGTGAAGGCTTCGGCTTGCCAAAGCTGCTTCCTGAGACTATGTGATTCCAGACCAAGGCATAAGCTTCAGCTTCAGTGAAACCAGGCTTGTGAACTGGGATAAAGAATCCCCTAAAAGCAGGACATAGTTCAACACTGTATAATGAGAAAGAACATGCTCCTCTGTGTTTGGGACTTTGCAGCTTGCATCTTCACTGTCACACTTCAGGACTTGTGTTTTGAACTCAGTTGAAAAAAAAAAACCCAAACAACAAATAAAACCCAAACTACCAAGATTGACAGTGTCATTGTATCACAGTTTCTATATACATACTTTGCAAAGCCAATGAAGTCTTCATGGTTGGTGTTGATGTAAGAAACCTGGATATCAATCAGCAGCAGCACCTATTAGGGGAGACAGGAGAGAAAAAAAAGGATGGGTAAGGTCGAGGGAGAGATTGAGGAAAAGGAAGGGAGAAAAGAACAGAACTTTTGAGTCTTCTGCATTATTGAATATTGCTTTCAATCGTTCAAGCCAAAAGCAACAATATTTTCTAAATCCCACCACTTCTGTTTGTGTGCTTGAGACTACAGAACAGCTACTCCCTCTTCCTATTTTTTTCCTGACAGACCTCATTTTTCACTATCTTGGCCCTTGTTCACTTCATCAAGATCAATCACACATGGCCAGAGAGAATTTAATAACATATAACATTGACTCTAGCTCTACATTTTGCAAGTTAAGCAAAATTCTGTCTACTTGTAGCATTCCAGCCAAGCCAGCAAGGAACCTGAACCTTAAATCTAAAATCAGAAGTCATAGGTAAGTTAGCCCTGGCCCAGAAACCATATAGCACAGGTACGAGACAGCCATTCTGGTGTACACATCTGGCCCGAAAGGTGGGTTAGTCAATGAAATAACAGAATGAATGGTTTGTGTACTTACCACTTGCCAGTCCTTCAATAGCCCGGAGACGGAATATGACTTAAACTTGATAATCTAACTTGGCAAAGAACTTGCTAAGGTATTAAAGAAAGCTCATCCCACCCTTAAACAGCTTCTTGAACATGTGTGAGACTGCCCTTTGCCCCCGTCTATTCAGACTTCCAGTTATCAGCAAGAGGCAAGGAAAAAAACTATTGCTCCCAAATGGTAGCATTTAATCTCTTCAAAGTATTTCTGCACAGCTCCTCAAACACAGCATCACTCCCAAAATCTTCACAATTTCCAGAAGATACTAGGTGTCTCACTCAGAGCAAATGATAGTAAGGATTTGGGTCTAGCTCTTACCACTGAATATATCCTCACTAATGTTTTGATTTAGTAACGATAACTGCTAACAGCATAAATAATGATGTGAATATGTGACAATAACCTATTTGACCAATTCTTGGCATTTACAGAAAGCTGGTATTTTATACTTTGTTCTGGGAAGTTGCCAGGTATGTGTACACAATGAAGAATGGGATAATATTTAAAAAAATACTCAATAATTCTAAGTAAATTGTATCTTTTTCCAAATTTTGAAATAACCAAGTGTGCTAACTAGAACTCCCTGCAAGAACAAGCCTAGCAAAATACAGTTTTAAAAAATAACTTTAAAGACTACATTCACAGCACAGATTAAAGGAAAAGAAGCAGAACATGCTGTACAGCTCCCTAGCTCATACAGGGACAGGAATAGAGAGCCAGGAGTCCAAAACAACTTAGGAGCTCTGCCTTCTTCCCCAAATATTCCTACTGTCACACTCTGCACTCTCTAGACAGTAATTCCTGTTTCCACTTCCAGTGGATTTTCTCACATGTAATCTAAGCTTTGAGGTTTCCTAGATTGGGAGTGCTTAGCTGGGTGATAAATGTTCTGAACAAGTTTCTCTGAAATTAATTTAAAAAAAAACAAACAACTTGAAGGAAAGCTCGTCACTCCCACAACAGTCCCATACAATTGCTTGTGGGCCTCACTGCAATTACAACATTGGATGGGTATGCTAAAAAAAAAAAAAAAAAAGGGAAAAAGTAGAAAAAAGGCTGGATATTTCTGTGTGCATTTGTTTAATCATTAATTGATTTCCCACAAACAGCTGTTGTGGTACAGCTAAGAAGATGGCACACTGTGGCACAGGAACAAGCCAACGCTACTTTAAGCCATCAATCCTAATCTTGAAAGACCAGATTAGCATTTTCTGTAACTATTGCAGTCCCTTCTGTCAAAGCTCAGTGGTGGAGGAACAATTTCTTTTCCCCTCTGAAACACGCAGCCTACCAGGGCAAAAAAATAAAAAAAAAAAAAAAAAAAGAAAAAAAGGAAAAAAAGAAGAAAAATCTTTCATTGTCTTACTGTACTTTGTACACAAGAACTTTCCTCCTTCACACACTTCCTCAAACTGTTAGATCTCCTATTCATTCTCACCTGATCCTTGGTCTTCTCTTCTCTTTCACGAATGTAGCCAGCAACAATTCTTTCTGTTTCCTCACACAACCTTGGATATGTTGCTAACTGAAAAGCAAAATTAACAGAAATTTACACCTGCAGGGAGGCTTCAGCAGAATATAAACAGGGGAGCCTCCAGCTTTCTTCTTTGGAAGTAGGTAATTATTATAAATGCTTGGGCTAAACGTTAACTACACTGCAAAGCACATCTTACTTGCTATTAATGGTCATTTTCCAGAGAAACTGGAGAGACTTAAACCCTTGGATGGTTCCTGTGTTTTTGCTCCAAGGAACATTGAGGAAAAGACACTCTGGACATATGAACCACAGTTTATCAGCCTTGGGGTGAGGTTTCTCCATGCCTTTCATAATTCCAGAGTGGTGCTTTAAATAATCTCCAAGTTTCTTGTTCTTTGAAGGCTCCACCTTGTGGCAGTATCTTTACATCTCAGTAACAATACTTAAAACCAGCAAAATACAAAAGTAAATTTGGCCAATAGCGCTTGGAAAAGAATCTGCATAATTCATTCAATTGACATATTTTCCGAACTTTGAAAGAAGTGAAAAACACTGGAAACTCCACTCAAAATATTGCAGTGAGTCCACTTCTCTATGATCTTTGTCAAAAAGACTGTCACCCTTTCCTATTTTAAGAAATAACTCCTTTATCTGCTCATCGGTACAAAAAAATTTGCATTATTTGGAAAAACGCAAAGGATGTGACAGGATATTTTCAACAATGCCAGCATACCTGTGCTTACATCCCAGAACTGCTCCTGTACTTGCTATTATTTGGGTACCCTGCACTCTGAGATGGTGGGAAAGACAGATGAGCAGAAGGTGACTCCATAAAAGTAGCCAGTTAGTTAAGGAGTCTACAAGAGTCAATGGGATCTTCTAGAATACCACAGAGTAATGGGAGAAAAGAGAACTGAAAATCAGCAATTGTTAGTTGTCAATGCTCCAGACAAGCCAGTCACAGTATTTACAGATGACAACTTCCCTACAAAGGAAGGTGAAAAGCATGAGGAAAAAAAAGCTTCATATTAATGTATCTGACATGTTTCCTTAGCCACAGCTGGGGGATGTGAAGTTTGAGGTTTATTCTAAGAGTATATGCCAACCCAAGCACACACTTCAGGAAAACCACTCCCAAATACTCATAGTAATGCTATGTTTAGTTTTGATGAACTTATCTCTTAATTCATTACACTTGCAGGATCTTGATTTTCACATCAGGAAGATCAATGCTCAGCAGTTCTTCCCACTTGAATGTTCAACATTTCTGTGTAGCAAGCTCATCCATCAACACTGACACAAGGATGTACAAATATGAGGGAGATTAAGTCTTCCTACCTTTCCACTTCTAACTTCTCGACAGCTGGAGATCAGACATTTTGGGGTTGTGTATGCAATAAGCAGAAGAAAAGTTGTGGACCTACTACACTGCAAAGAACTGCGGTGCTACCCGGTAAAGTTTCAACATAGAAAAAGCAATTTTCTCTCCTTGATAGGTGCCTCTGAACACATTTAAGGCCTTTACTCTAGAAAAGCTTCACTGTTCCTTCCACTTATTAGCATTAGAAAAGAAAACTTAAAAGTATATTTTTTTTGTTGATTTACACATCCATGGAATTGCTGCCTACATTCCATTTTCAGTACCAATGTCAACATGTTTATGAAAAGAAAACTGGGGGCAACTCTTGACTCCAAAAAACTCCATTCATAAGGTGTATATATATATATATATACACACACACACACACAAAACAAAGGAATAAAATACTCGAACATTTCCAGCATTAAATTGTTTTGCAGAAGTCATAATTACTTTAGAGAGTCTTACTCTGTACATGAAGTGACTAGATCAAAAAACTCTTATAATACTGTAAAATGCAAGACAGGCTTTGTATTATCTATGATACCATTACATTATATTTACATTACCAGATCTATCTGCAAGTTACCTTTTTAGTGCACTTCTTGACAGTATTGATTAATTCTTGCATCACCAGGTCCACACTTTTTAAGCAAGGTCCTTTCAGCTTGACTATTTGTTTTTTAACAATGGCTTCAAATGCCATATCTGGAGTAAACAAACCTGTTCTGTGGACACAGAAGAATATGTAAGACAGTAACAAAAACATTATGCAAGGAAGTTTTTTTGTTTTTTTTACTTGAATTGCTCATATTTTCATTTTCAGAGGCTTAGAGTTGAGTAGTAACAAACCCTACACGGACTTCCACAGAAGTAAATTTGCTCCTTTCTCTAAAAAAAATATGTAATTCTAAGAATATTAAAGTAGAAATATGTCCTACTCCTTGAAGATGACTGCAAGAACTCTAAAGAGTACTGATATAATGCAGTAAAGCCTCTTCAGCAGTGCATCAAACCTTAGCAAAGGAATGAATGGCAGCTGCAGCACTCCATGCACAATCACTTGCATGGCAAACCCGTAAGAATCCTATAGCTGCATTTTTCACTCGCAACAGGAGATGTGCTTCTGTTACATAGGTTCATATACCCTGCAGTGACCAACGGTGAAATTCTCCATATGGGACTGTGAGTAACAGACTCCTCACAAGAACCACTTCTAAACAAATAGACCTTACTTCTCTTTCAAACACTCCTTGCAAAGGTCTATCTTGGTAGATAAATTATATTAAAAAAAAGCAAACTATAAAAACATGCCCAAATCTATCAGTTCACTACTTAAAATTGCTCATCAAGACACTTCAATAAGGCCAGAAAAGTTCACATACTGCACCACAGCTACTACAGTCAACCATTTGAGAATTTACTGTATAAGTAACACAAAGAACATATTCCAAAACACTAAGGACAACAAAGCCAGTAAGCAATGCTTTCAAAAGATATTACATACTCACAAGTGGGTAGGAGGATATGGATGGGGGATCCCTACAAAACAAAACAAAAAAACACCCAAACACAGAAGAACCACCCAAGATTTTTGGAATCTGTTCCACTGTCAAAAGAACAAAAAACGGGTATGCATGCGATAAGGTGTCCCTCCAAAATAAACTGATCATTCCAAAGTGAAATAATTAGGTCATTCCAAACCCCAAATACATCCTCTTCCCAAACCGAATAATATACTGCAGAGATATCCACAAGGTGAAACCTCAGCCAGCTTGCTTGTATATCTGTCATGTCACAAAACGGTTGAGAATAAAGGAGAGTAAGATAGTACAAAAAGTCTGCTACAATACAAGCTGAAAGTCTTTTTCCCATATCAAGACACAAGTTTTCCTTCTAAAACTTATGACTTTTTAGGAATACAAGTTTAACACAACTGCAGACACTACCAGAAAAAAAGTCATTGATTTTCTCTGAAAAATAATTTTCCAGCATTTCCAGGTAAATTAAACCTCTTTGGGCAAACCAACTGTTTGGCCCAAAATAGCGACCTGAAAAACTCTTTCCACGGAAGTGTAAAGGAATGGAAGAAAAAAAAAACAAACCACAATAGTCAGCGGCTGAGAGCAGTGCATTAGTAACATGGTCTAGCAGTCAACAGCCAGCGTCTCCACAGCATAAAAAAAGCACACCAGTCTGTCATGTGACTGGGCTTGAAAACACAGGAACACTTGCCTGATACCATGTATGTTCTTGATGGCATAACTTATTTCTCTCCGCAGTTCCTTCTCATTGAATTCCATCTAAAGGAACAAAAGTATATGAGATCATCTTAGGTGAAGGTTTTAATAAAACACCAAATATTACCTCTCCCAATATAACTGGAAGACAGGCAAATTCAACTGGCAAAATATTCATTTCTAATTACACTAAACAAAGCATAAGTATTTTAGAACACTTCAACACTAAGGATACAGGCAGCAGTAAGGACTGTTTAAAACTGTGTACCCTTCCATTCCACATATACCAACAGCTGGAATGATTTTGTAGAGTCAATAGAGTAAGCCAGAAACAGTATTTGGAAAGTTGCAACTTTTTTGGTTTTTTTAAGCCTGGTTTCCTAAAGTGGTGCAACTTCTGTGATTATGGTCTATTTATCCTCCCCTTCCCATCCTACTGTTTTTCAACCAAATTTAAGAAAGGAGTGACCTCAGTTTTTAATTTATAAAGCTTTTCTTTCATTTTCTTGAAAGCCAGCTGGCTGAACAATAAGTTACGTGTTGTCTCAAATGAAACGGGTCATCACCTAAGCCCAACTGTCATCTGTTTTGTTGGACTGCTGCCACTTGACCCACCTCACTGAACCCTCGGAACCAGCCACAACCCTGAATGGCTCTTACCCAACTGAAAGTTAGGGGATGTCAAGGAAGTTGAACAGGTAGAAACCAAGCTATGGAAAAGTGTAAAAAAAATGGAGACTCGAGATACAGTAAAGTTGATGGTGAGGGAAAGCTGACATCACTGCAGCGACAGAAAAAAAATATCAAAGAACATGTAACATTCATGCACATCTCATGTACTTATTCAGTGGTGTTCCCCAGGGTCAGCACTGGGTCCTGTCTTGTTCAACTTATTTATCAATGACCTGGATGAAGGGGCAGAGGCACCTCAGCCGGGTGTCTGGGGATACGGCACCCGGAGGAGTGGCTGGAGCCCCAGGCGGCTGCGCTGCCGTTCAGCGAGACCAGGGCAGGGTGGAGAGCTGGGCGCAGAGGGACCCAGAGAAGTTCAGCCAAGGCGAGTGTGAGGCCCCGCGCCTGGCGGGGAGCAGCCCCATGCACCGGTACGTTCTGGGGGCTGGCCTGCTGGAAGGCAGCTCTGCGGGGAAGGGCCTGGGAGTGCTGGTGGGCAGCAAGTTGCCCATGGGCCAGCAGTGTGCCTGTGTGGGCCAGCAGGCCTGTGGGATCCTGGGGTGCGTGAGGAGGAGCGTGGCCAGTAGGTCGAGGGAGGTGAGCCTCCCACGCTGCTCTGCCCTGCTGAGGCCGCGCCTGGAGCGCTGTGTGCAGTGCTGGGCTCCCCAGTTCCAGACAGGGAACTGCTGGAGAGGGGCCAGCAAAGGCTACAAAGCTGATGAGGGGAGTGGAGCGTCTTCTGTATGAGGAAAGGCTGGGGGAGCCAGGCCTGTTTAGCCTCAAGAAGAGGAGGCTGAGGGGGGATCTTATCGATATCTACAAAGATCTTAAGAGCGAGTGCCAAGAGGACGAGGCAAGGCTCTGTTCACTGGTGCCCAGCGACAGGACAAGGGGCAATGAGCACAAACTGAGTAAGAGGAATAAGAGGAAGAGCTTCACCTTGAGGGTGACGGAACCCTGGCACTGGCTGCCCAGAGAAGCCATGGGGTCTCCTCTGGAGACGCTCAAACCTGCCTGGACGTGACTCTGTACAACCTGCTGGAGAAGACCCTGCTTTAGTGGGGGGTTGACTAGATGGTCTCCAGAGGTGCCTTCCAACCCTGACCATGCTGTCATTCTGTGAACACAGTGTAGGAAACCAGATTTCATTACCTAACACCCCATTGGGACTGTTACCCAAAGAATGGGTAAGCAAGAAGAGATGCATCAAAAGGAGAAATGTTATCTCAAAACACCAAATTTGCTTCTGCTCCACCTCCCACTATGAAAGCGTAGGGCTGAAAGCTGGCTTTGATTTAATGCACTGAATACACGAAGCAGAAAACGCAGAAAACAGCTATTTTCCATAACTCATTTTAATAGATACTAGCTACTTGAACACAACAACTTAATTCACCAACTGTGGTTTTGCCTGCCCCACCTAACCAGAAGGAAGACGCCATTTGTGACAAAACAATTAAAAAGCATGGAAAATAGTAAGACCTGGAAGTATAATTATATTTTAATTCCTACATTTCAGAATATAGGAATGTGTCAGTATTCAAAATGAAATGAAGCCAGATGTCTCAATTATAACTTCATGTAATTTTTTCCACAGTTAAGAGTATGTTCTTCCAGTCAGACCTTATCTTGGCTTTACTACTATCAGTATGAACATAAGAATACATAAATAAAACACAAAGCACACCAAGAAGATGGATAAATACCTTCACTAGTTCAAAAGGAAAACGTTCATGGAAAATACGATTGATTTTGGCACCTCCTGAAAGTTCTAGTGTATCAACCTGATCTCCTGATCCTTCGATTCTTTTTTCAAAGTCCACTGAAAACTGTTGTACCATCCTAAATTTCAAAAGGGGGGCGGGGGGAGGAAAAAAAACACAAAAAAACACACAAACAACCATTTAAGCATGTCAACTACCAAATCTTATTTCAGTACTATGTGACTACCAGTGCCTATTAAAACATATTTAGAAATTGGTAAGTGACTGTAACAATTCATTCAGTCAAGCTGCCAATCCATAAACCCCATATCTACATACACCCCCCTGCACCCCTACTCTCTCACATGACACAGCTTAGTATGTTATTTTCTCTCTTCATAAATGTATTCTAGAAAAAATACTTTTTTATTAAACTGTATATTAAAGTCAGCTACAAATACAGCAGGGTACCAGGCCACATTCATGTTTATTAATGATCACAAAATTGTAAATGCTACCATTATTCATTACATAAATCTTTAATTTTTTATTTATAGGACAAGAAAAAGTGATAAGTCTTTTTAGCAGGATTGAGCAAATAAAAGTTTAAGTTACGATACTTACTGTACTTTAATAGAAAAGCACATCCATATTTAGATTCTATTCCAGAAGCTGCAGAGATCAATAGGACAGACCACCACAAGGAAAAATCTTCAATCTTATGGCAAAAGGTACCATTTGCAGAGAGTTGACTTCTCCACAATGACCCTTTGATCGTTCTAATATCTTTCCAAAAGATACAGTCCAATAGTATGATGTGAATCAAGGCACTAAGCTGATCCAGTGTTGAAAAATTTGGAAGAGGTTGCTAAGGAACTTACTTTCCTGTGCCAAAAAGCTAGCCCAAGATGCAGTGCACGTCAATGTGGCAGCTGTCAGTACCACAAGCTCCAGCTTGGTTGTGCTTAGACTTCTGCAGCTGGAGCATTTACAAGAACACACAGGAGAATTCCTCCAGTTATGCAAGATTCATGGGTAGCTCCTTTTTTTTTTTTTTTTTTGGGGGGGGGGGGGAGGGGAGGGGAGGAGTTTAAGTATTTGAAATGACAGATTCTGCCAAAAAGTAACATTGCATATATCAACTGTACATAAACCTTAGATGATGGCTAGGTTAACAGAATTATAGAAAGAATCTAAGAGTAGGGCCCCAGACTTAATTTTTGAAGAGGACTGCAGAAACTTAAGATCATCTATGGGGTGAGGTGAGGCAGATTTTTTATTTTTTTCTTACATGCATTATGGAACTTGTTGTCAAGAATCGGAGAAAAGGGTTCTAGTTACATTACTTTCCACACTCCAAAAGACAAAGGGAAAGCAAGAGAATTTTTACTGACAAAAAAAGTCAATTTCTCCTATAGCACTCACTTAGAACAAAGGAATTACAAAAAACTACGCAGAGAAGTAGCAAGTAGGATGACCTAGGCTGAAATGGAATTAAATTCTTTTTCCTTTAGAACATGTTATAATAGTAGAACAAGCACAAGATACCAGCAACACCTAACAATTCATAACACTTCACATGTGTTTCTAGCAGTTAAGTCACGAAATACAGAGTGAAAAAACCCTCCTGTGTTGTACTGTCATGGAAGAGTCAAAGAGGATGTCCCTCTGTTTTTATTTTAACCAAAATATCTTTAGTCAAGTCATGAGGGACAGACTTATGTGTACTCTTTCAGACACAGGTGTTACAAAACCAAGAAATAAATCAGTCTTCAGCTGCCTCAAGAAAGAGTCATTAATTCAGGTGACCATTTTCTCTTCTGAATTCCAGACTTCTAATGAGAGAATGAATCCTGCCCAAAATGTACGTATTTTCACAGTCCAGTGTTATTACCATCTATCCCAGAGAACGAAAAAAGGCTGAAAACCTTTGAAATCAGAGCAGGAATGTGAAAATAGTCATATATGAGAGAAAGTACATTCTACATCTCTCTTTTTCTTCCTTTAGATGCTTCCCCTTCTTTGAAACAAATTTTAATTGCATATTAATAGAAAAAGTGGCTGCAGAGGGCTATAATTAAAAAAAAGGGGGGGGAGGGGGGAAAAGAGAAAGAGAGAGAGAAAATGGTAGACCTTTCAGGTGAAAAGGTACACAATACTGAGTATCACGCATCCCTGGAAACAGACCAAGTGAGGAAGTTGCATGAAGCAAAGCAGCAGATGCTAACTGGGCTTCAACTTGAAATGTCGGCACTGCTCTTTTTCCTTAAAACTAAAATCACTATAAAGAAAGGGCTCTGATTCCACTTTCACTTGATCCAAAGTCCAATAAACAGTCATCTCTGTTCTATCACTTCAAAATAGTGTTATCAAAGTCTCAGACAGACTTATTTTGTGGATGAGACAAACTGGACAGTGACTTCAGCAGTGAAAAAAGCTTTCTACTTTAGGACTTATGACAATAATGTAGCTCCAGAAATCATTGCAATTCCTCTGACAACAACAGTATTCAATCCATGACTCCTTGAGCCCAAAAGGGTCAACATCTGCCATGTCAGTACAGTGGAATAAAAGCCATATCACGACAGTCACCAACAGTAAGTGCCTAGGAGAAAAGAGCAAGTACACAGTAATATTTCTCCAGAATACTCTCTTGGCCTCAACACATTGCTGTTCATGGATTCCATACAGCAGGAATTTGTCTTTGTACATACCAACCTTAAATGTCTTCCCCATCCCAAGAATTTGCCTAGCTACTTTCTGAAAGCACACAAATTTTTAGTATCAGCTCCTGCAGCAAACAGCTTGGTGGCTTCGGTGCACATCACATGAAGGACTACCATCTATGATTAATTTTGATCTTGTGATCCTCACTTCTTTTGGAGAGGCAAGTTTTTGTATTGGAAAAAAAAGCATCCCCTATTCTCCTTTCAGACTCCTCATCTTACACTTCTAACACAATCTCCGTCACTTGCTTGACATCATCTTTTTGGCAAGCTGAAGAATGCATCTATACAGTCAGAAGCAGGTTCCTACCTTGATCATCTATGTTGCCCATCTTTTCCTGCTCTGCTTTCTCTCTTTTCTAGGATTACTAAAATTAATTTAGGGAAAACTCTGCTGAAATTGTGAAGTAAATAAAGTGTTTTGGAACATCAAGCACAGAATTCTTTGGAGTTTGCATATAGAATCCTTAACTGTATCCTAATCTTTAAATTTAAACCAATCAGAAAAAAAAACATCCCAAACCCAACAAACCCAAACAAAGTTGAAAAGCAGACAAAAGACTAGGCACTCACTGCAACAGGGCTTTTGTTTTTCTGGTTGGATCTTCTGGTCTGAAGTTTTTGTATACCTCTACTTCATGTTCTATAGAAAGCAGCTGGCTCTGGAGTTTGCTTCTGAAGGCTGGCAGGGTATCCCGAATATGATTGGTAAGTTGCTAAAAAGCAAATAAAAGTCCTTTTATACTGTTAATAAAGATGAAAGCAGGAGCAAAACCATTTCCTTCTGACTGCCAAGCATATGAAGCCATGACCTGTACTAGATTACCAGTGTAGTTCCTTTTGATCTTTGAAGCAATGGAGACTGTTAAAGAACAATACAATATCCCTTTTGCATACACATCATAAGGAAGCTTGAAAAAATCCTAAGGCATCCTCTCACTCACTGAGCTCTGTTACTACATACTTGTTTGGTTACACAAAAATATTATGCATATTACATATGTAATTTGAAATGACCTCTCATCACCCAGCACTGACACTACCACTCCCTGGTTTTCCTCAGGCTGTTTTCCCCAGTTCTCCATATACTTGTTCAGCATGACAACTCCTCTACCTTACAGCCACAAGGCAATGTGGGACAAGGAAGAGATTCTGAGCATCCACAGCCCCTTGAGAACAGAGATGGAGAGAAGTGTAGACATACAGAGTACCTACTTTGCGCTCTCCGACCATTGGGAAAAAATCTCCTACACATGATTCCTGTTCCCTTGTACAAAGCACACTAAAGGGAAGAGATTTTGCCCTCATATTCACGATTACAGAACTTTGTTTTCTAAACACTCAACTTTTGGCTGAAAAACGTTTTACCACTCAAGACTATCAATTTTTATTTCAAAAAACATACCTAGAAGTACTGGAAAATAAATTGAAGGAGAGTAGAAAAAAGGCTTACCTCACTTTTACATATATATGTTGCAATGTGTTTGGACAGCACTATCAATGTCTTACCTCTGCCATAAATTTCTCATGCCTTGTACCCATTCCTTGATTAAAACCAAAGTGGACTTCTTGCACTATAATGCAAACCCTCTTCCCAACCCCAATCAGACAAGCTATGAATTAAGAACGTTATATACCAAAATATGTAAAATCAAAATAAAAAGTTATTCAGCAGACTGACAGGCACAAATTCAAAAGCTGGCATTTCCCTGGAGCACCACCTTGTGGATGCAGAGAAATTAAAATATTACCTGAAACCACAAACACTTATAGGTCCCTATTTTTAGGGACGAAACTTAAATAGATCTTCCCATATATAACACCCTACACATTGTAATAGCAACAGAAGACCAACAGTTTATACTGAAATAGGTAAATTTACAAAAAAGCTCACCAAAAAAGTTAATAGCACAAAGTGATGCAAGTCAGGACAGAAAGGACTGTCTAAAGGTATATGTCACTAATGCTTCAGTCTCAAAACTAAGACATGTGGATTGAACTTTCAAGATACAAAAAGAGGCAAAACGTCCTGAACAGACAAAATTGCAGGATACAAGTGAGTTCTTGCATCCTGCTGAAGGCTTTGGTTCTGAGGCACAAATAAATGGCATCAGCATTCTTTTTGAGCAAGTCCAGAGCATGCCATAACCCTGCTGTCAAGTTACAGCTGCTAAGTCACTGTGGCAAAAAATCAAACAGGCCAGCCACTCAGTTTCCTACTTTAATCCATAATTTTTCTGCTGTTTCCAGCTGCTGTTCAAAATGGACAAGGCCAGGCTGACCTGGTCTTCGTCTGCTCCAGACCAAAGGCTGCAATTTGACAGTGAACTGGAAAGAACGCTATCGAGTTTGACTTGTAGGAATGCCAAGAACACTGGTCAGCTGACAAAGTTTGTAACAAAAAAAAAAAAAATTATGGCATCACTAGCAATTTTAGAGAGGTAGGCATGACTTGATCTTGTCGTCTTCAAACTTGCTGATGCATCATCATTAGGGTCACATGCTGTTCAAGCTAAGGGATGGCACTATGAAAAGAGTAATACCCAAAGATACAAAATGGTGAAGGGAATTATATACTCCTCCAAGTCTGCTGTAGGCAGTGGCTTCATTAGGACAGTTGGATATGGGTTTCTCCTCCAGGTAACTGGGAAATAGACCTCTACTTCCTGCTGAAGGAAGCTGTGATCTGACATGGTTTGGCATGGACTCACAGAAATAAGCCAAGGGTCTGGTCAAAAATAAAGGTAGTGTGAATGAAGTGTTCCGATTACTGTATTTGTCATTTATATCATTAGAATACAGTACACTTTCTATCAAAAACTACAATAAAGTGTAGATTTTGAGGTTAAAGTACAGACACACAGAGAACACTCTGGATACATGACTTTTTAAAATGTCTTCCCCCCCAGTTTTCAAATTTGAATTCTAAATATCCTGTTAAACTAGAAGAAATGTGATAATTAAGGAACAGGATGGTATACTTCCAGGACTGGAGACAAATCTTATTTTTTACGTTCATATCCAATAGTCAAGAGAACAGGGGAGCGCAGAATTTTCAGTAAAAGTCCGAAACTATATCTCACAGTAAGTTTTCATATGCTACATGTAATATACAGTTTTGTTTATTACGTTGTGAAAATTAAAAAGGTTAAAAGCAGGAAAGAATAAGTGAGGTTCACTGACCAACATTCATGTTAATAAATATTTTATATTGGTCCTATTCCTACCATTATAAAAGCTGCCTTTCACCACAAAGGCTTCATGTTTTACCTGGTTTAGAACTTTCTGGAGATATGGTGTTCCCATCCGATCTGCCATGTGCCTATAAGCTGGGTGGGAAAGAAAGAATTTCCTTTCTGCTAGAAGAGCTGCCTTTATATCCTTCTTTCCATCAATGTCTTTCTGGCTTCTGTTTACAACACCAATATAACCTAAAAACAACACAAAACCAACGGGTAAGTCAATACAGCTATTGCCTGAACTACTGAACTCAGTTCAAACAAAACTTTCCAATTTAGGCATTTCAGATATTGTTTACAAGTAGTCTAATGACATTAGCAGTGTCTAACTGTTCATCCTGTTTATGTATATCAAATATGCTTCCTTTTAAATGACCAGTTCAAATGCATCCAAAACTTTGGTGTACCCCAAAGAAACCACTTTAAAAATAAACAAAGAAAATCAAACCACACACACAAAGATAAATGGTATGATATTAGCAAAATATAGGAAAAATTCTTCTCATTTGCTGGACCAACATACTCCATGGGAAGAGATGGTGGTCTCATCAATGTTATAACTAGAATCAAAATTCTTGATATTGTTAACAGTATGAGCAACCGTGGTAGTAGCTGCCAGATCAACTACATGGAAAATTTCTAGAAGGGGTCAAAACTTGGTTTACAGTGAGACCACCAAAGCTCTGGTACTTGCTTTGGTCATATGCAAAGAAAAAAAAGATTCTTTTATTACAAGAGAAAGAAACCTGGTACAAAAGAGAAAACTGGCTGACATTTCTTGCTTCCTCTGGAATATGTGGTGTATTTTCCAAGTCCAAAGAAAAAATAATTTTACTTGCGGAATATTTTTAGCACAGCCACCTTTTATGTTTGCTGAATAGATAACGATGAAAGCTAGGAATTTATCAAGTCCAGCATAACCTTTGATTCACCTTCAGGACTCCCAAACACCACCCTTATCTCAAAACACCTTCTGGATTGCAAATTATGTAGGCAATTGAACATTCTCACCTCTACGAAGAGGGAGTAGTTTGTTTTCTAGAATTTCTCTTGCATCTGTTCCTTCATCCATCAGATCCAATTTTGTGATCACACCAATGGTCCTAAGGCCTGACCAGGGTGGAAACAGGAGGAAAAAGACAGTGAAAAATCATGTATGTTCAGGAAGAACAACTGCATATTACAATTATACAACAGATATGTGACATTCTCAAAGCTTCCATCACACAATACCAGCTACAACTACAAGTTTTGGTATGTCTGCAAAAGAAGGGGTAATCATTGCCTGTGCGGAAATGTGTTCCTCGAATCTCTTTAACAAGGCTCAGCATTCCTAGGATCTGACCATGTCAAATTTATGATGCATTTTTCCAGAAATCCGACGAGCAGCACAGTCCATTTTGCTAGGTACTTGTCCTGGTTTCAGCTGGGATAGAGCGAGCAGCTGTGCGGTACTTAGTTGCCAGCTGGAGTTAAATCACAACAGTCCTACAAAAATTTCTAGATAGGCATTGCCCCACTTGCTTCTAAGAGACAGTAACAAAATTTTAAAAATACATTTACAGCTTCATTACCTGAATGATACTGAGCTAACAAACAGTTACTCTGATGTCGAAGCCTATACAAGAAAGTGTATACACAGACCTATATTATGAATTATATTTCACACAAGAGTTGGTCTATTACTTCCAATTCTGTTATTACACTTGAGAACAAAATGTGGTTACGTTCAATCATGCTTACCTTGAGGGTCCACTTCCTTAGCTAACTTCAGGGCATCAGAATTGGCCAGATCAGTGTTAGCTGGAGTCACGGCCAGTATCAGACAGTTTTCTCGAGAGATGAACTGCATTATCATGTCTCTGATCTGTTGTTCAATATCTGGAGGCTGATCCCCTACTGGCACTTTAGTGATTCCCGGCAAATCAATAAGGGTTAGGCTTAACACTATATAGAAAACACAGGATCACGAAACTGGTTAGCATGCAAGACACCTAAAGAGATCTACACATCTATGGCTATAGACCAATTTTAGTCACATAAACCCCCACATAATTACCTTCATAGGTACATAAATATTATCAATGGTTCAAACAAAATGCCTGACAATCTGAAAAGTATGCTTTCCCTGTTGGTCTTTCATCTCTGGATTTATTAGCGCTATTTAATGTTTTGAACGTTATAACTGGCATAGAAGAATGATACTTATACTGAATATCCTTGAAGGCTCTTAGAAAAATGAACATGGCTTTCCAAGCTTTTTCTATTAACAGGAGTACAGACAACAGACCATTTCCATTGCATCTTTCAAATCAACCCAAAACAGGCACTTTAATTATCATTTTATTTTTTAAAATAAAGTCCTCTGACCATGCTTTCAACAGTGTCTCTAATTAAGAAATTTAAAAAAAAAATCAATAGCTAGCCTAACTTAATTAGGAAAATTGTTGTTAAGGGGTTTTGCAGTACGTTGCTGTTTTGGTTTTTTGGGTTTGGTTTTTTTTCACTCTGTGACTTTTCTTAAGAAAAGTAAGAAGCGTGAAAAAGTTTATCCATTAAGAAAACCTATTTTGCTCTAGCATGATTTCCCCAGTACAGGCCACAACACCAACTAGAAGCATCCTAGCTCGTTAAACCAGCACTGGGGTAACAGGGTATCCTTTAGACACATGAGAAAAATGAGATTCCTAGAAAGGAAGCACCACAAATATATCTGGGATCTGGCTAATACAGACAAAAATTGCTGAACTAAAAGACTGATCCTACTCAAACAAAGTAAAAGTATTAAATAGGAAATTTTCACTGTCTCCTGGAGTCAGCAAGTTCAACAAAAAAGCTTTGAGGCAGGGCATTTAGTTCAGCTCCTCTCCAGTTGGCTATGTCACATCTGCATAGCAGAGAAGGGCTCAGGGGCATATGTTTAGAGCCAAGGCTGCTCATGGTATATCAAAGGGAGGTTCAGCATCTCTTTAATTACCTCTCCTCTTATTTTAATCTTTCTGTCCTTTGATTCACAATGAAGACATCAGATGAAGTGGTTAGAAAAATAAAGTGCTTCAGCCAAACATACCACTTCTCTCCCCTATCCAAGACAGATTCAATACCAAATATTTTCTCTAGCCTGCCTTCATTAAATTGGGCAGATGGCAACCAGAGGAACTCGCTTTGATCTATACTGGGGGTCTACAACAGAAAGCAGCTTCAAACACCATTATTGTCTAAATATACTTTTAGCAACAGCGAACAATAAATATCCAATAGGGCAGGGAGACATAATGACTTTTTAGATCACTTAATCGGGGAATTCATCTGGAGGGTGGCAAAAGGAAATTTTGCCACTAAGTCTCCCATCTATTATTTGTCTTTACTACTGAGCTACTATCTAATGGTATACATACTGGGGGAGAGATTGGTTTCATCGTGATGCAGAATGAGTATTTTTAAATCAAGAGAATATTAAATGGGACAGAGGCTGCACTCTTCTCAGCTCTACTGGTAACAGCCCTCCACCACAGAGCTTCCTAACACAGGAGAAGTTGAGGACTCTTCCAGATACTTATCTACTTTTGGTTCAACTCAGTCTCAGAAGTTTTTTCATCCCAGAAGACTTCTGATCCAGCAATGACAGCACAGACAAAAGGAGATAGCTAGACAGACAGCTACAGAATACATTACGTGACAGAAATATAAAGTAGAATGATTTTACCTACCATGTGGAGAATATATTCTTAAATTAATAGGAACTGAAGAAATGCCTTTGTTCACTCCTGTTACTCTATCTGTTTCTACTTCAATTTCCTGACGAACTTCATCAAAATCAGTAAATTTCCTCCCTTTGCAGTGTAGAAATTCAGCATACTCTGTGAAAAATATCAATAGCAACTCTGTATTTCACAGGCTTATAGGCGTGGACACCCACTTTCAAGCCCCCAGTATTCTTCAGATGTGTGTGCACAAAAGCATGTCATCATGGATATCAGGAAAGCATTATATATGAGCATATGCTATAGATATGACTGCACAGATGAAAACCAGCCTACGATACGAAAGGGTTAGTTAAGAAGTCAAGTTGACTGGATGTCAACAGTTGGCTTTTATCTTTAGCATGTCATCTTCTGGAACAACCTGAAAGATTCAAATAGATACCGTTCACATTAGTAGAATAAGGAACAGATTGTGAATCAGACTCTCAGTTCTCATCTGATTACATTTGCCTGTAATACATCACTGAATTGAAGAAAATTAATTCAAGTATCACGAAAAATTATTAGCAATTGTTTTCAAAAACAAAGTTATGTGCATTTTTACAAGTTCGTAATGAAAAGAAGATCACTTAAAAACACTGTCATGTTTTTAACACAACTCATTTCCTAAAATCTTCTTGGAGTCTAAATCTGAACCATGCTTAAGAAGTTTGTAAAACCTTCCATAGATATAGTTGTGATTTTGCTGAAGATGGAGAACACAATTAATTCCTAAGTCTTCAATATCGTACAACTTGCCCTCTTACCTTAAAGGGGCATCAACCAGGAATCAGGGATAGATACAGTCTAATTTGTTAGACCTGAACTTGACACTAGGCCGCTGTTTCAACTCTTGAATCCAAATACTGATACTAATTGTAACCTTCTGGATTTCCTGCCCTAGAGGTGCATAACCAAAAGCACACCTCCGGATAGTTTCTTCCTTCAAAACAGAACAGAAACGTTTCTCTCGCATAGCAAGGCTGTAATCCAAAATGACATTAATGGCAATGACAGCTCACCCCCTGTCTGCACAGAGTCTCAGCAGTAAGACCAGAGAAAGGCTGAACAGAGTTGTGTACATTCCAGTTTATTTCATCCTGTGATCAAGGCCTAATCTCAAAATTCCATTTAGATGTTTCTTCCCTAGAAAACATTTATTGGTAAAAAGCTTTCAAACACCAGGGCAACGAGCTTGCTTGGTACTCAAAGAAAGAAAAGCAGCTCAGGAGACCTGATCCAAGAATACAGCTGGGCCTCATGTATCAGTACTAAAGTATGTTTCCCAAAAGTCACTCTATGACTATTGTTGACAGAGCTGTTTAAATAAATAAATAGTCAAAACTACACATGAAACTATGACAATAGTTAAAGCAAACTGAGAGCCAAAAAAGGAGAGCGAGGAGGGGAAAACAACAAATACCAGCCTTTCTATGCTACAACACCAGAATCCCTCCAGATTCAAAGTGCAAGGGACAGGGAAACCCACCTTTGCTAAGACAAAAATAATACATCTCTTATTTCAAACATAAGAGAGCAGCTAACAAAAACCCACCATCTCACTTTTGACAACTTAAAAATGCCAGAGTATCTCATATGCCTTCTAAGCTCTAGCAGCAAAATGACAACAAATGGGGGTTTTGTATGTTCCATTGTCAACTGTTCATTGAAAAAAAACCAAAAACAAGACACCAAGGAATATTCAAATATTTCAAAGTAAAAGTTAAAATGGTGCACAAAAATGGAATATCTCAGTTGCTCTAGCACAATTGAGAATTCACATCTGTAAAATTTGTCATCTTAGATTTGGAAAATAGCTACCTACTGAAAAAAAAAGAGCCAATAAGTAGTTCTTATTTTGTCCCAGTTCTTCATGCACTGCTCCTGGCATAAAATAAAATGTGTTCTTCTTTGTTACTTTTTTTTTTTTTCAGTGGTTCATCAAATTTTCTCAGAAAAATATTTCAAAATTCAATAGTTAATACTTGGTGCCTAGTTGTAACCAGTTGACTGACTCAGCTGATAGTCAAGGAAGCTTTTCTCTTTGTTTCACTTAACACTCAGTAACAGAAAGAGTCCAAATCTGAAATGGCTTCAAGGTAATTTAAATGAAGATGTTCACTCCTTTTTAGCTGTGTTAACATTTATCAGTAGCTCATTCCTCTCCGTGACATCTGTGGTCCCACTAGTTCTGAAGGAATAGACTTTACAACGGGTCATAACCTGTGGTGCCACACACAGCCTACAGAATAAAAATTCAAATGAACAAGCAGCACTTTGTTTGGCTCCTTTCAGCCCAGAGCCTGTTCTTGGCAATGATGCCTTTAGCCAGACTGCATAAGCACAAGTTTTAACGCAATCTTCAGTTTTCAGCTTTCATACACAAAAGAATACTAGGAAAACACTTTTTTTATGCTTTTGTAGGAATGGACATGAAGCCAGACAAGAAAAAGTGATCCTGCCTAATGTCGTGTTTTCAGATATATATTTGCTGTATAAAATTGAAGTTATGTTAAGAGAAAGAACAATTAGATGAAAAACTAAAATATTACCTTTGCATATAGAACACCTTATTTTTTTTGCCCAGACTCATTCAAAGCACCTTGGATAACACAGAATGAAAAAGATCTCTCTTTTTTTTTTTTCCTAATAGCATAATTCTCTTCAGTGCATCCAACCACAAATGTCCTAAGTGATTCTTTATCTCTTCAATTGTGATTATATTAGACAAATCACACAAACAAGTGTTATGGGATACCATTTTGGAAAATGTTCCTCATTTTTCCTGTGAGTTATTTGTCCCTATGGTTTTGTGATTTAGTCTAAGACAATGTTACATGGTTATTAGCAATAAACAGACATTGTTGCTTTCAAACCCTTAAAATTACATACACACTTGAGATTTTTCATAAATTTGTCTCCAAGCTAGAGAGCTGAGTTAGGTACGCCATGTGACGAGACACGGAACATCCCTTAGAAATACAGGAGATAGTTTTTTTTTAAAACATCCTTGATCCACATCAGGCTGAACCCAAGACCTTTCAAAGTCTGACAAAGCCCAGAGGTTTTACCCTATAAAGAATAACCTCTTACTAGAGGTTGAGAATTTACCAAGATGAGAGACCTGAAGTCAGATCTTTGCCCCACCTGATTTCAAGTCGGTCCAAGTCTGTGGTGACATCCAGTCTAGCATACTCAGAAGACTTAAGTCTCCAGCTTGGAGTTTTCCAAAAGGGTAGTTCATTAAATTGCAGGCCTATAGCAAACATTTTATTAAACATATATAGCAAAGGAGGGAAGAATACCTTCTATTACTGCATTTTCTATCTGCCAGTCCCTTGGGGAGATGTCACTCAAGCAACAACAGTGTTATGAGCTTCAATGAATCATGCCACAAAGCCTCAGAATGCTTTCCAAAAGAGTGATTTAAAATCGTGCAAATAAACATCATGAGCTAAAGCACATCACCTTTTCTTTGATGATGGAAGTGAAGGCAGTTAAATAAATCTATTTAGACCTTAGCAAATCATCCAATCATTCTTCACTGAAAAGAGGTTTTTCAATGCTCTAGCTTTGCTAACATGCTGAAGACAAAATATTCAAAAGTCAGGCATTCCACTGTTAACACGTTAAGCCTTGATGGGTTTGAGAGGTGGGTCCATGCGAACCTCATGAAGTTCAACAAGGCCAAGAACAAGGTTCTGCACGTGGGTCAGGGAATCCCAAGCACAAATACAGGCTGGGCAGAGAATGGGTTGAGAGCAGCCCTGAGGAGAAAGTCTTGAAGGTGTTGGTTGATGAGAAGCTCAACATGACCCGGCAACATGCACTCACAGCCCAGAAAATCAACTGTGTCCTGGCCTGCATCACCAGCAGGCGATGGTGCATGGCCAGCAGGTCAAGGCAGGTGATTCTCTCCCTCTACTCTGCTCTCCTGAGCCCCCACCTGGAGCACTGTGCCCAGCTCTGGGGCCTCCAACATAAGGAGGACATGGAGGGCCATGAAGATGTTGAGGGGGCTGGAGCACCTCTCCTATGAAGACAGAGAGTTGGGGTGGTTCAGCCTGGGGAAGAGAACGCTCTGGGGAGATCGTATAGAAGCCTTCCACTACCTAAAGAGGCTGACAGGAAAGCTGGAGAGGGACATTTTACAGGGGCATGTAGCAACAGGACAAGGGGGAGAGGCTTTAAACTGAAAGAGGGTGGATCTACATTAGATATTGGGAAGAAATTCTTTACTGTGAGGGTGGTGAGACACTGTCACAGGTCGCCCTGAGCAGCTGTGGATGCCCCATGCCTGGAAGTGCTCAAGGCCAGGTTGAATGAGGCTTTGAGCAACCTGGTCTAGTGGAAGGTGTCCCTGCCTGTGGCAGGGGGCTGGAACTAGGGGATCTCCGAGGTCCTTTCCAACCCAAACGATTCTGTGATTCTAACCTTCAAGCAGCAAGGCTACAAGAACAGAAATACCCTGGTATTTTTTGAGGGGAAAACACAGAATACCCTGTCAATGCAGAGGATGACAAGAATATCGTAGCAGAAGATTAGAAAAATTGAAAATATGATAGATCTGATGAAAGTAAGTAGCATAAAATACCAGGTCATGCTCTTCAGGACCAATGAAATGGTTAATTACAAGGGTAGACACTCAAACCAAGGGAGGAAAAGTATTCTTTTTGATGCAATAGTCTTTCACATCTTTGAAAATTTTTGTTTGTAGAAGAAATCTATCTTCATTCTTTCAACCACCTTCTATAGATGATGCTTTCTAAACTTCCAATCACTCGCACAGCTATCCTCCAGGCATTTGTCTTAAAAGCTACAGAGGCAGACCTCTCATCAAGATCTTCCTAAGACTGAAAAGAGTGGAAGAACTAATTTTAGGACTGCACATCTGTTGCTGCATCTTGTACAATATTTACCTCTGTATTTTACAACAGCATGACATCAGTGAGTTGTGTTCTATTAAGAGATCCACTGTGAGCACCAGGTCCTCTTCTGAAAACTAGCTATCTAATCAAATACTAGCCTTTCAGTACAGGAACAGCTCTCATCCCAGCTGAACTTCTTCCTGCTTTTGCAGCATTTCTCTTCCTTTGCAAGCAATTTGGATTCCAGTTCTGCCCACCAGTATATTTCATAGTCTCATTTGTATTTGCCAAATATAAACTTAATAAACACACTGTTCTGTCATCCTGTCAGTAATACAAAAAACTGAACATGACCTGGAGGGATGTCACTTCCACACTGTAAACAACTATAACAGCATATTATAAGAGTCCTTTCCAGACCATGTTTCCTGAGATTGTTTACTATACATAAAAAAACCCCAAACATGCAAGACAGTTGAAAAACCCTTACTGTATCCAAGCTAAGACACCTACCCTTTATTTACAAACCTGCTACCCTGTAATAAAAAAGTAAGCTTGATGGGTTTTTTTCACTTGATTGTGTTGGCTGCTATTCATCTCAAGTACCTTTCAGATTATTAGTTAATAACTAATTACAATTTTTTTTTTTTCCTAGAAGTGAACTTTGACTGATTCTTCTGTTGCTTTTCTTTATTATCTTTTTGAAGATGGGCAAATATAGAGCCTTCCAGTCTTTCAGTGAGGGAACTCCATCTTCCCTGATGTCAGTGAGCATCAGCCTCAGAACAACGAAACAAAACCTTCCAGGCAAACCATTTGTAAAAACAAATATTCGTGGCTACAATTCACTTGTCCTAACATGACCTGAAGCCCATACCTGGTTTGAGGGTGCTGATGGGAGAACTGCCTGAGCCCTCAGACCCACGCTGCCAGACCTCAGCAGTCTGTTACTAGTACGCACAGGCAGACAGCAGCAGCAAGGAGGATTTGCAGCCTCTGCAGCCCTACACTAACAGCTTAAATTCAGGTTTGAGACCAGCAGCGTATCAGTCCCGTTAGGGCGATGAGTCTTCCACTGTCTCAGGAAGGAGTCACCAGTCACTACCACCTTCTCCCTGTGGTAATGTCACTTTTTAGCTTTTACGGTATGCACATCCACATTTTTACTGGTCTCTACAGCATCCCTGCTCGTCATCTGAATAAGCAGCTGCCACAGAATGGGATGCAGAAAATGGCAGCCACTGTCCTCCCTTCCTCCCTGCAAAGTGCCCAGTCTGTCCCCTACTACTGGCACTGTGGCACCTTTCTACCTTTCGTCCCTGAAGGCCGCCAAACGCCTTCCTGCTGATGAAGTCTCTAAGATCATTCATGTTAGCTGAAATAATTCTTTTATAAATTTTTCAGTTTTCTGTTAGAGGACTGTTTTTGCCACCAGATGGCAATAAAAGATGGGTATGCCTAAGGAGCAGTCTCACAACAAAAGACACTTGCATTAAAGCTCAGCAACTTCAATAGAAGAAAGCATCTGTAAGACTTCAGGGAAAAAAAATAGTATCAGAATTGTCTTTTAAACCTTATGATGATTTACTCTCCGCTTAATGTTCTAATTAACAGAACTGAAACAAATGTGGGTATTGTACATACGACTCAATCTAAAAATGTCCACCTCAATAATGACTTTCAAAATGTTAATCTGCCATTTCTTTAGTAAAGAAACAACCAAGACCATGAAAAAAATCTCAAGTTCCCCTCCAAAAAGAGTTCTCAAAATGAGGAAGATAACCCTCCTAGAGCCAGGATACTTTAACACGTAAATAATACAATGGGATGTATACAGCAGGCAATGCATTTTTAACACTCAGAAGACCTACAGCAAAGGCTTCACCCAAAACCTAAGTACATTTTTTGTCATCACTGCTGTTCAAAAAACATACTATCCAGTCTCAAGAAATCCAGGTAATTATTTCACTTCCATAGCCAGAAGAAAGCACAGTAAGAGGAATAAGAGATTGCTTAAGGTTATACAGAATGTGTGGCAACAGGGGGAAAAGAAGAAAAAGAAAAAAAAAAAAGAAAGAAAAAAACCCCACTCAGCTCTCAAGACTTTCTCAGGTGTTTCAAGTCATCACCGTCTGTGGGAAAATCACTTGAGGGAGAGGGAAATTAGAGAAAACTGGGGTACTACAGAAGTTGTAGTATTACAGAAACCTTTTTAGGGTTAACTGCAGTTGCCACTTTCAGGATGGTTGGCACCCACCGGATCTACTCCACCAGGGTTCCCTAGGCAACTCAACCTGCCATCCTAGAGGAGCAGTGGAGGCTGCAGCAGAGTGGAAACACCTCAGCCAGGCTCTGCTTGGCTCCCTGCAGGACAGGGAACTTGATGGTACCGTACAGCCAATAAGCTGCATAGCAGCTATCAAACGGGACATACAAGAGATGTCTGTTGCTGAGCCAACAACTATGGCAAAATCATTTTCCTTAGATAAAATGATTATCATGAGCAAGGGTCACCTAAGGAAACTGATCCCACCAAAGTCACCTACCTCCAAGGTATGACCATCCCCTCATTGAGCATGTGCTTTATATTTTTTATTGGCTATATCTTTCAATGAGAAGCAAGAGAATTTTACACCAACGAATATTAAAAGAATCTTGGGCCAGAGCCGCTCGAGCTCCACCTGAGAGTAAAGAAAAGTATAAAAAGTGAATGAATGAGGGGAGAAGTTAGGGAAGATTCCATCGTAACTTCTGGGATCAGTTGACAGGCTGAACCTTCTCCTCCATAGGTACACCTATTGGGTAAGAACTTTGTCTTATGAGTGCTAAATAGCCAACACTAGCTGTTATTAGTGATTGATGTGTTGGTTGTCTATCCCTTCAAGTTTGTTTTTGCAGGCAGTTCCTATCACCAGCAAGCACGAACCTTAATTTGTCACAATTTTATAATAAATAGTGTTATTCCATAAACTGTTAGTGTTAGTCCTTCATGAGCACTAGCAGCCACTGGCAGCAGGTAACACACTCGAATAAAGTGGGCCGACCTGCCGAGGGGTCCCACTGATGCTGTTGGTGTGTTTCTCTGAACACGTCAGTTGAATTGCCCTCTGATCCAGCAGGATCGTTCAGTGAAGGGTCCCTGTAACAGGATGCTGACAGACTGGTCGGGCACAAGGGTCTTAGCTTTCCTGGGGCACTGAGACACAGATCAAACACCTGGGGTTAAGAAAATCTACCCCCACTTTACAAGACACCTTGCCAAAACTTACTCAGCAGAACCATTTAAAAGTATCTATTATCTCCTGCAAAAAGTATTTAATCTTGCTGATGTATCAGATCAAAGAATCCCCACACTAGGAAGTATACTGAAAGTTGTGAAACAAAAACTTAGAATGCTTAAGAAATAGTTTTTAACACAAATTAAGACATACCAACTCAAAGGAAGAAAAACCCACCAGCCCACTAGCCCTCTTTCAAGAAATTATGGTAACACATGACAAATCACTACAGATCAGCATGCTTACTGGCAAAACTTGCAGAGAGAAGTTTAAAAGTTGAAATGGAACTAATGTACCTTACACAGAACTCCATGTTGCTCCAAGACTACTGAACACTAACACAGCCTTAAAAACCTCATCCCAGGTAGCTGTTTGCCAACAATTACATCTTAAAGACACACAGGGAAAAATCCTTATAAAAGCACAACTACAGGCATATGTAATGCATTCCTCCTCCTGAAAAGGAATCCTAAGTAAGAAAGTGAGAGACCAGCTCTCTGCACTCATGGGTAACTACTGAAATACCACAACAGTTTAGCATTTAAAATAAATGCTGTCTGGTGAGAAAGAATGAGCTCCCTGTACCTTATGCTGCAGAAAATACCAAAAGAACTGGCATGCCTTTTGCCCGAATTCAGACATCAGACCCTCACATCAAACATCCAGGAAAAGAGCAGGTGGAATTCTCCCACATACATCCTCTGAATGGCTCAGCTAATTTATCACAGCTGTCTTGCCTGCCTGGTAAAACCTGAAGTTCCCCATCAGATAACCTCCCAGTTAACAGTCCCCTGTTCACACCTGTGCCTTCCAAAAACTCACTGAATTGCATCTTCCCATGCAGGACTATTTTCTCCAAAACCATTCTCTATTCTGAGCTCCTTCAGAGACTAGATATAACAAAGGCACAAAAGTCTTGTTTAGACCTGACACTAGACATTCCTAATGCTGTGGAATTGGCCAGGGCCAAATGCAGTGACCAGAGAGAGTATCAAGCTGCACTTGGATTGCTTAGCATGGTTGATGTCAGACAAAAACTTCTTTTTTTTTCAGTTGTGACTTCTGGATATGAAACAAAGATGCTTTTCCAGAATTTAGGTCTGTTTATTACAGAACAAAGACTGCATGCTTATTTGGTTATATTCAGCAAGACAGTGAATATACCATTTTTCTTCAGTGAAGAGCAGCAACTGAACTGAAAACACACAATGAAGAATAACAATAAAAATTGTGACCCTACCTACAACACTGCCAATGAACCACTTTGGGACAAGTAATGAGTATCAGCCTTTCACTGCAAGAAGAAAGGCACCTTGGAGCCTCAAAATATTTACAAGGTACAGACTTGCACCCCTCCCCCTCCTCTAGCCACTATGTAATTTATTGGATACAGGCCACGTTTACCATTTCATTTGAAACGCAGCTGGGCAGTCTCAAAAGAGATTCAAAGCAGGATAGCCAAGAACAAGTCAGAGTCCTTCAGAGGATGTTATTTTTAACATCCATATTTTGACTCATTCTATGCTACTAGTTTTTTTGCACATTATCAAACTCAGGGAAATAGTCACAGCTACTAAAGACTGATTTGTCAGTTGGCATATTTAATTAAAATCTTTGTCTTTGCCTCCAAGATTTCAGTAAAGTACAGTATTTGCATGGATGTGGAAGTGCAAATGGCGTAAAGCCATTTAGGAATTGTACTGTTCCCATCAAAATATGCTAGTGATTAAAGCAGGTCAACAGGTCACTACAAAATAGCTTTGTACTAATTACACAGGATTTTTTTAAAAAAGGGGAAGTAAACAAAATTCTAAAAAAACCACTCCACACCTCATGAGATACATTTCTTAGTATTGAATATTCACAGGGGTAACAGCTCTTTAGCCAGATGTGTCAGGTCTTTCAGATGTTGGAGGGCCCCTGATAACTCCTCACAATCAAATCCTGCTGCTCCCTTCCATGACATGACATGTCTAAGCCAAATAATGAGTGGTCAAATTTTCCTCTTACTTGGGTGTGCACAAATGCCTCAGCTGCCAATCTTTATCCCTTAGTGCAGAGACTCAAAGGGAAATGAAGCTTTAACCTCCTCTGCCAATCACACTCACATTCCAAAAAGATTTTCAGCCAGTTCCAAAACATTACTAAAATATCTTGCCGTCATCTCTGCACACCTATATAGGAAGTGCCCCCTCCCTCCCAAGGAGTAATATAAGATTAAGAATAGTTACTTTTAAAAGAGTCAAGAAAGATTTTAGGATTAGAGATCAGTTAAGTTTGCTACAGCAGCAAGAACCTGATACAGTCCTCTAATTACTTTCTATAACATTTTAGATAATTATGGACTTGATAAAAATCAGTCCAGTATCTGCTTCCTGTAAAAGAACACTGTGCTTCTCTAAGTAGTTTTCTTTACTTTCTTTTTTTAAAATTAGTTCAGAAAGATAAAGGTGGCTTAAAAGATAAAGTTATTTGGAATTTCACCACCAAAAACAACAACAGTGGAACAAAGTTTAAAGAAAGTAACAAAACAATTAAAGCTTGCATTTTAAAGGTCTTGGCATCTAATCCCAAACAAGAAATACACAGCTTTTCCCAAAGGGAGAAGTATGTCTTGGCATCTAGGAAACATGAAATTAGGCTGAAGCTCAGTTCTCCAGAATTTTTGATGTTGTTGTTGTGCTACTTAAGTTACAAGGAAGAACTGCTCTTGAGCAGACAAGGTACCTATATGAAAACCTAGAAGTCTATCTAAAGCTAGTAATACTATGTGAACATATTAATGGGGAAAATACCAGAAAGACAGAAGCCCTTTCACTGCCCCCTTAACCAAGCGACAATGATGATTTTACAAAATAGGGCAACACAGACCGGTCAGGGTAAGTTTAGGATGCATGTACAGGAATAATTATTAACTACTTGAGGTTAGAGTGTTAAGAGTTTACTTACTAATTCACATGTCCCTGCAGTTTAGTCATTATGTTAGTAATGCCAGCACAGAGCTCAGTTCTTTTCTTTCTTCTGCTCTTACAGGGTGCTGGGAAAATTAGATGAAGATTCTCCATAGCTAGGCCTTATTCACGCATTTCTGCATGCTCTGTCAGAGACTAAAAGCCACATAAGCCGAAATGGCAAAAGCATTCATATCTCCAACTAAAACAAATTTCATCTTTTAATATATGTAAAGCACTACAAGCATATTACACACTTGAAAATCCTAGTTTCTAAGCTGAGCATACCGAAATACTGGATTCCACAGTTTTCCCTTTACCTTCCACAGTATAAACACTACAGAAAAATTCATAGAGGCACTGAAAATATGGATGTGCTTTAAAAGCAGTAACTCAGAAAAAAACCTGAAGCCTAGGCAGACTGGAGTCTACCTGCCTGCTAAACAATGAAAAGACCTTTTAGGGAAAAAAAAATGCACAAAAACTTAATTACTTAATTAAATGCTGTTCTGGATGTTGTTTCATTTCTTTTTACTATTTTAAGTAGAAGTCAATAGTAAAGCAATTTTGTTGCTTACACTGGTTTAAAAGCAACAACAACAACAACACCTGAATGATGGGAAACTGTAGCTGCTTTTATGTATGCTAGGGAACTGAGCTGCACAACAGCAGATTAAGTGCCTCTTGGAAGAGTACGAGTGGTGAATTCTGATGAAAGATCTCAATACGTCAACACAGCTCAGTGGTATACCATACTGTATTCTTATTTTCAACCAGACAAATACACAGAAACCTTGTTATCTCCCAGTCTACCTTCTGTTATCCCCCAGTCTACCTTCTGCTCTACTTAGTGCAGTAAGCCCAACCAAAAAAGACAAGTCATGAAAACAAGCTGCGTGGAATCAAATCTGTGTACACTAGAGCACGAGTTAAAGGTAGAAGTACAGCAATTTCGGTGTATTAACTAATACAACTGTAAAGCTCATCAAGAAATGAATAAATCAAAAGCTAATTTCTAAAACACTTTGTATGTAATAATGTTTCTCCACTTCTTCAAGTTTGATCTTGGGTTAAATTTACTATAGGATTTAGATTTTATGTTTTCCCAGATGGGACAATGAGATTAGTTGGTCCTGAGCATACAGTTTTGAAGCAGTGGGCCTTTGTTCCAGTCAAGCAGTGTGAAAAAAGGTGCAACTAAAGTTTTTCTGGAATTTCTTTTAACTCCTGCTGAAGTACATCAGCACTTTTTCCAGGCATTGAACCAAAAAGAGGAGGAGTTTACCTGTTTTGGCAGTGATGAGTTGCAGGACCAATGGTCGTCTTGTTACAATTCCAGAACCTCGTGGAAGAAAATCCCTAGAAACATTAAAAAAAAAATAATAATTACTGCCCTGAAAGCATTGTCCAGTTATATAAGATAGTGGACTAATTTAGAACCTCTTCTATCCCTTCAGCTGCAATAAAAATGGAAATTTGGTGGGGACAGATTTACATCAAACACTACTATAAAGTAGGGCTGTTAATTTTGGTTCAAGATAGCAGCAAGTCATTAATTAGATAAACACCTTTTAAAACTAAATTACTGTCTCAGGGTATTACCAATTCTTTTTCTTCATGACAATCACACATAACATCTCAAAAGTCACCTTGCATAGTAAGAGTACCTGAAGCCATGCCCACATTTATCAGGCTCTCCAAAATAAACATGTCTGCACCATATACCTTATTTGTAGAGGATATGGACATATGAACACACAGCCTCTCTCATACCACACCAAAGCTCTGGCCAAACCAAATTACCAGGACTCTGCACCTACTCCTTCACACACTTCTGCCAGTTCAAATCCTCAAATAACGTTTCCAGCAACACACGCACCCAGTTTTCGAGTGAAAGCTGAACACTAGAAGTACTCTGGGACAGCAGGAAGGAGTGTCCTTGGACCAGAAAGCAAGCAATGAAGCCAAGACAGCAACTCTGTCATGTCATTATGCATCCCCATGATCCTTTCCATGCCTCCAAAGACAGGGAGACTCCCTACGCAACTGAAACCCTAGAAAAACTTTCAACCAATTGTTAGTTGCAAAACCAGTGATCAGAAACCCAAAGCAAAATAACAGACTTTTTTTTCCAGGGTCTTCCCCAGTTCCCATACCTATTATACTCTTACAAACCTTCACAAGAGGTTCAGTGAGGGGCTGTGAAGGGTGCCTCAGAGGAATAAAATTCAAAAGGTAAATAGTTCCACTATCAGCTTAAGTTCATTGAAATCTCCTCCTTTTTTCCTACCATAGCAGGGATGCTGTATCACTTTCTTGCTTGCCTTAGCAGCATTGCTAACTCACCTCTCCAGCTCAGGTGAAAAGCAATGCAGCAAATGGTTAGAGCATGGATTGTCAGTCAAATCACAGAGCTGATGAGGGTGACCGTATTATCACATGTGCTAGTGCCAGTACAAAGGGTGAGGCAGGAATGTGCAGCATGTTTGTTTGGCAAGGGTAGGGAGAATGACAACACTAAAAGGAAGCAAGATACAGCCCTGTTAGCCCTTTAGTCAGAACTGCTCAGATGGGTCTGCTCAAGCCACTTGAGAAGCCACATCTTACAATGATTATAATCATTGCATATCGTCATACTGACCTTCTGCTACTTAACAGATGCCTGATTTTAGCAGTTCCTTTAAGGCAGCACACAAACCTACAAGGTTTAAAACAAGCCTAGAAGGTACACCTATGAAAACAAAACACACAAATGCTGCATCAAACTTCAGGATATTATTTGTGCAAATCAGAAGATATTAGGTCTTGAGGAGTCACAGGTAAAGAGGCTCAGGAATGCAACAGTGAACGTCTTTCCACAGGCACCAAAAGGTAACAAAGCTTTGGCAGCCTGCAGAAGAGAAGTATGGCAACTCTAGCCATGATGCAAGCTCTGAAGAACTCCTTTTCAAACTAACATGTAAACATAAATAAAAAAAATAAATAAATTTTAAAAAATCACATAAACAAGCAGTTCTAAGGCTTTGAGGAACAAGACTAGCTGTCAGCTGTGCACCACACCACTTTAGAACTTTCCAGCATTTTGACTGAAACAATTTCTAACAAAGTCTTACATTCTCAGTACCTGTTAACATGCGCTTACAGTGTGATTATTCTGCAAAATAAAGATAAAAAGCACACCACAAATGGAGAGGCTGTTTGAACACAAACTAGCTTGTTAAACTTCTATACTGGAACACAGATCTGCAGGCAAAAGCACAAATAATTAGATATTCAAATAATCTCTAAAACAAAGATAATGCAAAAACATCAGGCTACTGATTTAAATTTGCTGTGATGTTTTACAACACTTGAGACAGCAACAGGATACAAGAACTAGCTCAAGGAGATGCCAAAGGCCTTCAAAAAGGTCTATTGTAATTTCAGTACCTATCAATGGAGAGAAACCCGTGTCTCTGTGAAGTACCATCTACTGATATTTTCTCAGGGCGAAGAGGAGAAAATTGTAACAGGAACATACTCATTCCTCTGTATGCACTGAAATGACAGTAACACAGGATGTAGAAAACCCTATTGAGATTATAGTTTCAAGCATTTCATGTCTGATTTAAAAAAAAAAAAAAAAAAAAAAGGCATTTTCCCATCAAGAAGCTAAAAGGAATTGCTATTCAGGACAAACTGATCACACAAAACAAACTAGGGTCCTCTGCCACACCACATGAGGCAGTAAAATCCTTCAGGGAGTCAAAGGCTGGAAAGACTTAATGATTTTCTGTTTCAGACTAAGCACATTGAGCGACAAAGAACACTGCACCAATGCAACTCCTAGTTATACAACACCAGCCTTTCCTCAACAGCAAAATAACAAAGAAATTTAAGACAACCATTTTCCTTCAGAACGACCTCTTAACATTCCCAAAATAGATGGCATTCAATAACACTCTCTAATAATTTGAACTATTGTCAAAAAGCCCATCATCTGTTCAAGCAAGCATCAGCAGAGAGACATTCCTGCTTGGTGAGAGGGTGAGCTGTGTTGATCACATAACCAACTAAACAGTGTGAGCTGAAAAGCGTAATGTTTCTGCTTCAAATGTGAAGTCTGAAGAGGAAAAAAACACTGAGAATGAGGGTAACAAGGGGATCATGGGGACAGTTCAGGAAAAAACTCCCCCCTCCTGCCATTAACTACTGAATGGTTATTTTACCTCTATGAAAGAGACATCGACCTGCCCCCCCCCAGGGATGGAGAAATTTTTTTATTTATTTTTAAACATTTGAAATTTCAGGTTCAGACACAAGGCAATGGCATCTGTGCACCTCAAATTAGATGTTACAAATAAATACATAAACTCTGCTTCTAGAAAAAAGCACTTCTTTGAGCACACACAGAAAAGTCAGTCAAATCTGGGACATAACTTGCACTTTTTTAGGAAAAGCAAAATAGTACCACACTACAATTCTAGCAGCAAAGGAATCAGATTAAATATTGTACAACTGCTTCTGCAGAAATGCCTACTTTGATATCCACAAGACAGGATGCAGGTCTTCTCGCCCCCCCCCCCCCCCCCCCCCCCCCCCCCCCCGCCTTGCTATGGAAAGCATTCTACACAGGGTTTGTCAGTGGCACTGAAAAAAAAAAAACCCAGTGTATTAGGAATGGCCCCACACCCTCATTTTTCCATAAAATGCCTACTTAAATAAAATGTTTCTTAAAGAAGGAAGAAAAAAAGTAATTTCAGCACCAAGAAATATAATAGGACTGAACACAGCCAAGTCACGAGGGCTCCTTCTGACCAAAAGGCTGATGCCCCTCTATGTCAGAGCAGCACGATTCTTTTAAGGACAGGTTTGAGACAGTTGCTTTTCAGCAGCTTTTGGTCAATGTGTACAGATGCATACAGAGACAGCTGGGAGAAAAATTACATCAGAGTTGAAGCAGCTACAAAGAAATCCATCTAGAACAAAACACATGCCTGAGAATTTGTGCACAAGACACTGACACGGGAGATAAAAGACTGTCTTCTGTGGTGAGGGGAGCGAGCCTGTGAGCACCTGCGTGCACGACTGCAAGATCACTTAACAGTAACAAGGAAATCAGAATGAAACACATTGTGCAAGAATAAAGCTAAGAATGAAAGATAACGCTCCTTTAAAAGATATGCATCCTACATTAAGAATCAAACTACTTTTACATGTTTATTCTCAGAGCCTTTTCAGCAAAAGGCACTCTGCTGACAACAGCTATACTAGCTCAGTGCTGTGACATGACAGTTCAGAGACCAGTTGCAAAGCCCGTCCAGTGTTGCCTAGCCAGTACTGAATGTATCACATACAAATAAGATGCACACAGCCAGGTCTGCCAGAACATCACTTCAGTAACTCTTAAATCTTAGAATGCACTCGTCTGTTAGAATACCATTAAATATTTCCAAAAGCAAAATATTTTCAAGGCCAAATAATTTTTAACCCCAAAAGCTATAAAGCTCATGTCTAACTGCATAACAAACTGTACTGTCTTCACTCTCCAATACTGCCTCGTTTCCAATATCAGCAATCTGGACAAGTGTATCTACTGAAACATTTGTTTAATGTGTATAGGTAACAGATATTAGTTTGAATTGGACTTGCTAAACCCCAAGTCTCAAAAACTGGTATCACAGGATGGTGATGCAGGTTCTCAATGGCCATACCATTAGCAGTTCATAACAAGACTACAGGGTTCTGGTCTTTGCTACAGTACATAACTTTATTGTAAGAAAAAAAAAAAGAAATAAAAAGAAAAGAAAGTTCACGTCTCTGTATGTTGTCTTTCCTTTATCATACCCTCTTTGACTGATTTTCAGAAAGCAAACAAGCTGAAAAAGTAATTGGACAATCCATTAATGAGAAGAGTCCCCTGGAAGAGAGATGAACACCCTTCCACATTTCAGAAAGGGCAGAAACCATAGTGAAATGCTGAAAAGCAAACTAGATGTGGGCTCCTTCAGTGAGGTTGTCTCATTATAATGCAGGGCTATACTTACAAAGAAAAGAACACATATCAAACAAAATACAAACATAATATTTCCAAAGGGATTTCCAGGTAGGGCAACAGTTTTCATTGAAGAGCTCTCTAGCACACTAGCACTATTTATTATGTTAAAAAAAAAAAAATAAAAGACAAAACAGAAGAATCCTGAGTTTGTATGAAGGGCGATGATGCCTCATCACTTCAAATTTAATCATGGTTTCAAAACAGTAACTTAAATCTGCTATACTTTGCCAGTATAGTACTGAGAAATATTCTGCACTTTCCTCAGTTATGCAGTCAGTATTACACAGGAGAAATGGTGATTAATTTACATTTATACCAATGTAATTAATTCATATAAAACATAAGAGGAATCCAAGAAATCAAATAATGGAGGAAAATGTCAATGATTACACAGTAACTGCATTAAAGAGCTAAGAACAAGTAAAACAGAGTGATGAATTGTCAGAAAAATCAGAAGTCCCTGGAAAGAAAGACTCCCCATTTTTCACAAAGGATGGAAACCAGACAGGCTCAGTACAAGAGCCGTAATTCTCTCACAGAAGATCACAAACGGCTCACCTACATCTATTTCATTTTGCCAAACAACATTAGTAATGTTACTCATAAAAGTTTTTCCACTAACTCAAAGTTCATCCCAAAACCCTAACCTTTCCTCCAATGCAGAAAGACCACATTCCATGAGCAGCTGAAATGAACACCACTGCTGTCGTAGCATTCCACACAGCTCTCTATTCCCAAGGACTGCAACACAGCTCCAGTTGCAATAGGAAGCAATTATGCCCAAAGCCAACAGTTTTCCCAGGCCTTTTTCCAACACAGTGTTTATTGTTTTATACAACTCCAGTCTGGCACACTAGGAGCACTTGTGGCTCACGGTGGCTGCTGAATGGCCATATCTTGTGTGAAAGAACACACTGATTCACAGTGAACACTTACACATACCTATATAGCCAAGCATCTCCTGGCTCTGTGGCAAATAGTACTACAAAAGGCTTTCATTTTTCTGGCATTTATCATGTTTAGCCTCAAAGTGCTACAAAAAAAACCAAAACACAGAAAAGCATGGTCCAGTGCAAGCCTACGGAGGAGACACATTAATAATTTCTAACTTCTTTCCTCAGGTTCACTTTTTAAAACCCATAAGCCAAAACCAGTGAATTTATAACTAAAGAACACTTAATGCTGAAAGTATGCACACTCATTCTATCTCGCCTGCTCTTGCTTTGGTGCTCACCAACATCACAGAGGACTCAGCAGGAGATCCTTCACACATTTCTGTTTATTACAGAGCAAGGTAAGTCCAAGTGATGGGAAATGTACTTTGCATTTAAGCAGTGGCTTTCTTAGGAATTAAATTTGGAACATTGGGTGAAGTACTTTCTGAGAACAGGCTTGTCATCACTGACACTAGACATGACTATTTATCTTTCCTTAGTGGTTTCAGAAGCATAACTCCTCTACCCTCCAAATGACAGTACAAAGATAACCCCGGGACACATTTTCAAGAAATCTCAAAAGCTTTAAGGCACTACCTCTGTTGTGCTTTGATGTTCTCAACCATGTACCTTTTTTTTTTTTTCTCCAGTAATATAGTAGTATACATCACACTGATATTTGTCTCTATATATTGTTCCTCATTAGCTCAAAGCACAGAGACCAATTCTTATTATCAGTCACCACTTGATCCCTCACCTCCTTGCATTAGTTACAGAAGAGTGTTTTTTGTTTTGCCACAATGTCTGCCAATCAAGAGCGTCTCCCACAGCTTTGTTCAACGGCTGCAAAATCTCAGCCTAAGATAAGGGGGCTTACATGAAGGTGAACAAAATAATTAATCCTCTTTACTGAAGGCCAATGGTACCTATCTTGATTAGGCCTACTAGGCAAGATAAATGCATTAAGAGGCTGTGGACTTTTTAGTGGTCTGAGATGTATTGGCTACTGAAGTTCAACACCAGTTTTGCCAAGGTTTTTTTTGTAAACCACACAGCATAGATGCTGGCATCCTTATCACAACACTTTAGGGTCTAGTTTGAGTTCTCTAATGAAGTTTGGTCTCAGTTTGCAGTAACTATTCTTTCAAGGTAAATCTTCCCTCAACTGAGAGATCATTTTAATTAACCGGCTGAATCAAGATGTAGTCCAATATCCAGGAGCAGGAACTACACATTACAGCCCATGCAGTTTGGCCATGTCTTTAGGAGTGAGAAACTGAGTATCCGGACATCCTAGGGTTGTTAACTATCTCCTCCTTTCAAGCAGGGTGGATAAACTTCACATCTTCGAGAAGCCATTTTCCAACCCAGAGATGTCCTTGATCACCACGGCTTAACTACTGGAACCGAATAGCCAAAGCAGGAACATCCCAATTATCTTATCCATCACTTTCAAGTAAGCACACAAGTTGAATCAATAATAATAATAAAAAAAATAATATTCTTGAAACTCTTGCACAGCACTACAACCTAGCTGCCTAAAAGGTCTCTTTGTGTCTCTCATCCCTCACCCTTTTATGGAGTTGAGACCAACTATACATAAAAACAGAGGAGAACGGTACAAAACAATCCACCCAAGCAGATCTAACCATGGAAATACGATGAGCATTGACTCTAAAGGTGAGAAACAAGGTATTTTTGAAAAGCCCTTGAAGAACTTCAAATAAGATGGCAAGGGATTTCAGTCACGCTAGCTGGGCACTTCCCTACCAGCTAAGTTCAGTGACAGCTTTGGCACCATTAAGGCAAGAAAGCAAAGTTTGAGATTTCCCCTTCATGTAGAAGGTTGGAGACAGAGCAGGCTTAGAAGTCATTGTCTTTATACTTCTCTCAATATATGGAAGATGCTTTCTTTAAGTAGCAGCAGCATTTCTACTCAATAAGCAACCAGAAATCATTACATCTCCCCCATTAAAGTAAACTTTATAGGGCTATGAGAAAATCAGTGCCAAAAATTACTCTAGTCCCAGTGGTGAAGTCTGTTAAAGTCTGTTAAAGACAACTGGAGTCAACAGAATCTCCGAAGTAAGGGACACCCATGTAAGAAGGCACAGACCATTATTAGTACCCCACATCTAACATCATATTTTGATAGCAGTGACAGTATCTCCCATTGCATTCCTGCACAGAAAAAAGGAAGCCTGTTCACGGAAGCAAGGAAAGAAAACGCACTTCCTAGTATTAAAAAAAAATAAAAATCTCTTAGGTGATAAAAACTTTTAAAGTCTCAATAATGTTTATAGGACTGAAAACTTGCCATACACAGCTATGAAAACTTGCCAGGCAAAAACATAAAAGTGGTAAGATGAACGCTGCTCTGTTTGCAGTGATTATGCTCAGGCTGTAGGCTTGCGGTATTAACAGATCGGGAAGTTGCCAATGTGCAGTCTCGTCGGCAAGCCACTGTATGCATGATGCATCTGTCCTCCCTGGCAGGCATCCAAAACTTTGCTGCATCATCCTAATTCCATTTGTGAAAATGCCCTTTTTCCTCTTTCTCTTTTAAGATTGTACAAAAGCTTCTGCTATTTCCTGCCCAATGGTGCTCTCCATCAGTTCCAAGCAGGGGTTGGGAGGGGGGAGCACCACAAAACACAAAAAACCCCCCAACAATTCTCAGAATTTTTGTGTCGAAAAGAATAAAACAGACTTTGCAGGACAACTGTATTCTCCTTAATCAGATACATTTGCCTTTAGGAAAGGACTAATTTGCATAGGATGTTGGTGCATAAAAGCCCATCCATTCTCAGGATGAATACTAATGCATCAAGATTTTGTATCTCAATACAAGAAATAAACAACAAAATTTCTTCACTCACTTTAAATTATTGTCAGTACTCTAAATAGAAGTTGGGGCTTTTTAGTCACATCTGCCAAATACTATTAACAATGTTTCTTTAGAAAAGATTTGAGTAAAACATTTTCCTCCATAATATAATCAGATATAAACAGAAAAAAAAGATAATCTGATTGCAAGGATCAGAAAGAAAACAACATGTCCCCAACACTGCAGGCATAACAGCTAACTACTATACAATTAGTTGCATATAGCAAATAATTCACCTCTGAAGATTCTGTCATGACAAAAATTTTAGATATTGCAAATTTCAGTGCTGCCATCAAACACACAGACAAAATAAGCTCCTGCCCTTCCTCCCAAATCACACTGTCTTGAACTCATATCCATCTACACAGACTACTTAGTGGTACAGCATACAACCACCTACGTCACATCCAAGTCCAAAAAACTTCGCCTCTTCAAAAGCATTGTGAAAATACATTTACCTCTTTTGTGGCGAACAAGGTGTCAAACTGTAAGATCACCTTTCTTGGTACAATATAAGCCATTTCACATTATTTTGCAGAGCTAGAATGTAACTGGATACAATTCTTCTACTCCCTCCAGAATGCATACACAATGGGAACTGCAGTATAAACACAGCCTGAATTTATAGAGAGACAATTACAGAAGGAAGGGAGAAGGGGGATGTTTCCAAAACAAGTGATTCAAGTCTCTCAAACAACTTCTCGTCTCTAGCCATTTCATCCTTTTTTTACCTGGCCATTTATCCTGCTTTGAGCCTGCAGCATGTGCAAACAAATATATTGTCTATGCCAATGTAAAGTCTGTGTAGCCAAATACTGAAATTCGGTATCAGCCACAATCTCCCATCTCTTTGCTCACCAGAAACTGAATTATTACCACAAGAAAAAATGATACTAAAAGTCTGACCAAAACAGTGTTTGATGATGATGCTTCCCCGAACGCTAACAAAGTCATAATGCTGGAGGTCTCAAGCCCAGACTCCTAAGGCTTTCCAGCCTGTTTCCCAGATCTGACATTGGGGATCTTCTGTCAACATTTGTCTAGCACCTGAACAAACTAACAGGTGAGCATGCAAGGGCATAACACTGCCTCTGATGGATTATGCTAAAATTTCTTCAGCAGCTTCCAGCTTGGCTGCCAAACAGATCTGGAACATAGCCCATTTCATCCACTGTCGTGCAGCAGAGGCTAGAGCAGTCTTACAGTTGTTCTCACGCTTGCCACACAGAGCCCTGCCCATTCTCTGCAAGCAAGTTATACACAGACCATATATATATAGCACCCTCTATAGCTAAGCACCACTGAATAAATACGTGTGCATTCTTAGGCATCTGCACTGTACATAGTAAACAAAGTACCAAGTGCTTAAGGTTAATCTAGCTTCAATTGTATCATCTACAAGAGTGGAAACCTAGCTGTCTTACAGCAAATAGTAAATCTCCTGCATATGTGAAGGAAGAAATCATGGTGATTTTGCACAGGAACCAGGATGCAGATATACCATGCCAGGTAATGAATTAAAAGCATAACTTCCACACACAAATTATAAAAGCTGACATTATCACTAGACATTTCAGCTGAAAACCTCTCTTATCTACAGCTAGAGTCTCCTTTGCATCCCAGAGGCTATCACAGACAACAGTACTTGGCAGTACATCAAAGCCCAGCATGCAGTTAAATGGGATTTTGCTCCTCTCTAGTTCAATAATGCTGCCTTGTTCATCTCAATGCAACTTGCCGAAGAAAAAGATGCAAGGTCACAGTTAAATAATGCTCATTTCCTGTTCTCAGCATATTTACACTACAGGCTTTACACTGCAGACACCCAGCATTAAAAGGATTCCCAGTAACTCACTACACATCAGCATGGCAAACAAGGTGAGTGCACAGGCTTCTGTTTACTAGGCCACCTTATTTTGAAATGCACTGTTTTAAAAAACAGAAAAATAGAAAAAAAAGAAAAAAGCAAAAATGGCTTCTGTTCCTTTATGCTTGCAATCTAGGCAGACGTTGTTTAATAAACCCATGAATACATAAAGGAGTATAATCAATTTGCTCACTGATTAACTGATGGATACCACAAACACTCTCTCTCTCAACAACTAAGAAGTTAGAGGCACAAGCTAAACACCAGCAAGGGTCCCTTTTTGGGAAGAAGAAGCATTGTTACGTCTCAGCTGTTGAAAGCAGAATACAATACTCAGTTTTGGTGCCATATATATATCTAAAGCAGCCATTACACAAAGCAGAGAAATGCATAACAAGTTTTACACTACAATCACAGTTATCACACATTGATTTTAAGATTATATGCTAACCTCTTCCTTTAGAAATAGAAGCAACTTAAAAATAAAGGAATAAAAATATAAATTCTACATACAGTTAAGGCAGAGGAAAGAATCGAGGCATATACATGTGGATACAGATGCAGGTAAGGTTTAAAAACCAGTTTGAGGTCATACAGTAAATCGGTGGCAGAAAAGACAACAGCGTCCATACTTCTACTTCACAGCTGTAATCCATAGCAGCATCACTCCCTATGTTTACAGGTGAATGTCCAAACAATCATATTATTAACATCTGTTTATCTGAACTGGAAAGCCTTGTTTGCCATTTCATCTACAGAGAAAATAACATAAGCTTGAAACATTAGCAGGAGCAATGTCCATCAAGAAACAGCAAGACAACAAAGGTGCTTGTTATTTGTTGATTTCAACACTACAAAACCCTGGGTACAGGCTCATCCCTGAGGGCGGCAAGTATGGGGATTTATAACGTTATATAACAGCTTGCAGAGTCAGACAATCTGTTGAATCTTCAGAACTGTCTCTGTATTAAGAATCAGGAAAACTTAGTTAAGAAGTGAATACCTATGGTCTGAAAGAAAAAGAAAAAAACCCACACAAACCTCTCACTAGATGATGATTCACCTTTAAAAACGGTCAGAGATGTGCAGTCACCTTCAGTACCTTGATGGACTGAACTTCCAGTAGCAACTGCCACTGAATTTGTAGCACTGATTCCTCCTAAGGAGCTCAAGACCAGACTGGGATTTTTGAGGGTCACTTTTTGCAGGGCTTTGAGGTTTTTCTTAAGTCTAGGTCTCAGACTTCAAATACTAAACTTGTGTTCACTTAACCACTACAATGCCCTAACTGTACATGGTATGCCAAAGTTATACTAAGACCCAATGCATATGTATTCTCACTGGTACTCTTTACAAAAGTGTTAAAGTGTTACTTATTGATTTAGCATATCTGTAAACTGCTTGATACATTGAACTTAAATGCCAGAATATAGGTCAGGGCTCACAATACTATGCCTCATTACAGAGCAAAGCTTTTCTTAAAACAGAAGAAATCTTTCAGTTGGTAAAATTTAAATACCAGAAATAAGAGACACGGATCCTCAAAGCAGTTTTAGAGGAAAACTTTTACTTTACTTTGGGTGGGGGTAGGGAATAACCAGCATATTTCTTTACGTTTCTGGTTTTAATTACACATTTGCTTTAGTTTGCATATATCAATTCTCAGGAAAATAAACTTAAAATCCACAATAGAGTTACAGTTAAGGGCAGAACTAGGCCATCTATATCCCACCTAAATGGCCACGTTTGTTCTGCACCCTCTAAATGTAAGAATATATTTGGGGAAGAAATGTAAATGAGCTACCGTCTCATCTGCTTCTGCTGCTATTTAATGGAATACATAGAAACAATTCTTGCTTTCAGTGTACCAGAATATTTTGATAACTAGACTAATACACTCAATGCAGCTGTACAATGGCTTAATTAGTCAGGAAAAGGAGTGGCTGATTCTCATTTCCAGAAGATCCTTAAGATTAAAAAAGGAATACAAAGCGCCACATTTCAGTTTGGATCTCCAGCTGCTTAGCTTTTTCATGCCTGTTTCACAAAAGGAGAGAATCTGTAAAAAAGTTTTTCTGCTGATGACTAGTAACTAAAAGAATAAAATTTCTGCACCAATTTTAACTGTATCTCCCTCAGGAAGCACATAACCTAGGTACATGTCTACTTTCTTTGGAGAAATTCTCTGTTTCAACAGCCAGATTTAAAGTCCTTTCTCTTCCCCTAATGACTCAATGCAGTCTTTTCACAACCGCCATCTCAAGCAAAAAAGAATGAGCTGAGTGCACAAGGAATTGTAATTTTGGGGGGTGGGGGGGTGGAGAGAAAAGAAAAAATAGTACATGTGTCATAATAAATAGCTATACAACATGCATCAGCCGTAAGATTATCAAAAGCGTCTCAGATGAAAAAGCTGTATTACAAAACCAGACCTCAGGCTCTTAAAACGAAAGTGCTTGTTTGATGATGACTGACAGGCTTATGAACAAGAGTACACGTCTCTTATAAAACAATTATTTGGCCACATGCAGATTATAGTATATTAAGCTGGGAAGAAAGAGTTTTCAGCTTTGAAATCTAATTATTAATTTCTAGCTATTTGTAAGAATAAGGTTCTGATTCAAATCTGCAGAAAGAGGCCCTGACAAGGTAGGTTGCCATCTGTGCCTTTAGTTATCTTAAAGGCCCATTTGGATATATGAAATAAGAGAAAATGCTTTCTCTCCAAATACAGTTTGCAAGGATTGCTTCCTGCCATTAGTTTTAACTAACCCTATTATTATCAAATGCAAGATGTTTAAAAAGCACAAACAACGTATAAGGTCATGGTCCTATACTCAACTGTAGCGAAGGACTAAGACCAGGCGAAGTGCCTGTCCCCCACTGGCAATCTGTTGGTATTAGATGTTTGACTCCCCTTGGCACTTTTCAGTCTCTCTCCCACCAAACTCTACCAGAAGACTGCACTAGATTCTTTGCTTCAAACACCAGGTCAGTACTTTAAGGGCACATTTACTCTTGTGGCAAAGAGAATCAGGCAGGAAGAGCATTTGCTTTTCAGTCAATACCATTTCCTCAAACAAGTGCCATGAATTCCCGTTAGGAACACATGAAGGTCTAACCCATAAATGGAAATTACTGTTGTCCCCAGGTGCTCTCTGGAATCTCTGTTCCCATCTAAATATAACCAGAATCCTGAGAGGAAACCCTTCAAACACAGACCTTGATGACCAAAAGCAGCAGTCTTCTTACACACAGAGGAGCAGTAAGCGAAGAGCAAACTCTCCAAATACCTTAGCAGGTGCTAACCCAAATAGTAACAGTAACAGCTACATTGGGAGATTTGACACTGCCCAAACTCCAGCCTTGGGAGCCAACCTACAAGGACGTAAGTATTTCTGGACGTCACAAATTCCTGGAGCAAGCAAACACGCAGAATCAATCCTCATGCAACACCAGCTCTAATGCAGATGAAACATGCAATCTAATCCCAATGTACTCACTGACTGATGTGAGTAACTAAGGATGCTGTGTGCACCTAAACAAGCTATCCTGGGGACAGCAATGGATGCGTGTCACTCAGCAGTTTCAGAAATCAGAGGACTTGGATCCCACTTCCAGAACCATCTGCCAGCCCACAGAACTATGCCAGAGCCAGATTCCTCACAACCCTTCTGAAAAACTATGGCAAAGCATAAACTAAATGGTGGGTAACGCAGTATAGCCCAGCATGTTTCCTGGTTGGTTAGGCTCTGTAAGGAAGCTCCTACTCTGATACCACCCACAAGCTAGAAAATAGATTTCCTCTGTCCAAGTGGGAAAAAAAAAGTCATCCTTGCACAACCAAAGACCCCATGGAGGACTGAAACAGGCACAAAGTTTCAAAGGTCTAGTGGCTACAGGCAGCAGAGAACAGCAGTTTGATCCTAGAGTTAACCTTACTAACCTCATTAGAACTCCACTTAACAAATACTCAGGTTGTCAACCAACAGCTGGCTTGTAGCAAGTCCCTGCCCTCCACGTGGAGGATAGCATGCTTCCTCTTACCAATTACAGCTACTCCTGAGGAGATCTTGAATGCCTCTCTGAAGGTCAAGAGTTCAAAATCTACTGATGATAATGACTCATGTGGTAAAAAACAACAGAAACAAAAACACAACAACAAAAAACAAACCACAAGAAAAACCAAACCAAAAAATGTGAGAATTAATGCTCAAACTTCCGAGCAATGCTAGGACTGTTTTATTTTGATGTGAGTTTCAAAGCTGTGTTACTATTAGTTAACGTTCACCCTGTTAATCACACATTATGCAATGTGCCTCTAACAAAAAGAAATGAGTGCAACACATGTCTACAATGAGACATGCTACCTGTATATGCCATATTAAGACAGATATGGATGCAATAAACTTCTTTTTGCACACAGCAGCTTCATCATCCCATAAAACTAGGAATGTCCTATGGCTCACTAAAAAGAGCCACACCATTGTGTCTGCTGATCTGACAAGCAAAATGCTCTTCCAGTCCCATGGATGTTCATTAATCTGGTTCTGAGGGTTCACAATCAAGTTCTCACAGCTTAGCAAGTACACATCTGCTGGCCACACATACTCACTCGGTCTAGAGGAAAGGCATGAGTACAACATAGTTGCTTAAGTCTCATGGAATAGCTTCGAAGTAATGCATTTTAATGTCACATTTGCAATAGGCTCCGAGTTTGCAAGTCAGGAGGTACTACAACTCTGCCAGTGGTGTATCTCAAGAAGTTACTGCATAAAACAACGATGTGGAGCTCCGAGACCAGGTTGAAAGAATTCAAATTACAGATCCGATGCGCCAAAGACACCCTGCTGCCTCGTAGCCATTTGTAAGCTCTTCTCCAAAGAGACTCTCTTGCAGCACCCGCAGGCTGCATGGTGAAGAACTACGTGGATGAAGAAAGTCATCGCCCCTAGCTTTTCTTCATAAGTCTTCCTAGAAAAGTCCACATCTCACTTGTGCAGCAGGTTCCAGCCTCTTGTCCAAATGGGCCAGATTAGCACAAATGGCTCATCTTCACATTTTGCTCTAGCCAGGCACATCGAGGCGGCAGGGGAGGGATCGTGCTGCGCTGAACGGAACAGCTCCGCCTGCAGATCAGATAGGGCCAGCCCGTCTAGCAGAGGAGCGATAAGCATCGGGGAGCAGTAACCTCTTCCACCAGCACAGGTGGATCCAGAGAACACCACCAGCTCACAGCCCACCGCAGTCAGTCCCGAGCCCAGGTGGATGCCACTCCAGACAAGGCTTTGCCACAGGGACCAAAACAGCTTTACTGACAAGAAAAGATGAAGATGTCTTTCCTCCTCAGCACTCATGCTTTGCACAGCTTCATAGACACACCGATTAAAAGGTTACAATAATGCTTTAAAAAGACTCATTTAAAGAAAACTGTAGTAATTTGATGGCCAATAGTGATTTCTGAGGATCTCACTTGCACTTTCTAAACCTGAGAGATCGGCAGTACTGTCAACATCGGCAGTTAGCTACAGTCTTCAAGCAGAAAAGAGGAAGAACTGACATTTCACACAATAAGAGTAAAGTCTGAAGTGGCGATAAGGAACAACAGTATTTTAACACTGCGTATCAAGAGCTATCGCAGACTGACACGCAGCCAGGCTGTGGCAAGACACAGCACTTAATATTACCTTTAACGAAGACCTCCATGTGCGAAAGTTTCCCTGACGGCTGACACACAACAGCACTTTTGTTCCTATGCACGGGCTAAGGACTGCAGCTCCGCTCTGAAACCACCGCCTCCCGCCAGCAGCCCTCACGCTCTCTGCGGCAAAGGCAACAGGAACTTCATGAAACAGCACGTGAAGTTCACATTTACCTCAGGAGATCCCCAAGGACCCAGCCTGCCCGCTCAAAGGACCACAGGAAGGCGTCCCCTTCCTTCTGGCAGGAATTTTTAGAGATGCTAGCACCCACCCGCGCATTAGGACGGCTCGAAGCCCCAGCGGCGATGTGAAACCCCCTGAACCGACGAGCCCCCGGCGCAGTCAGGATTTGGGCCTTTCAGCCCCTTTTTCCCCTCAGACAAGGGGTGACCCCCCAGCCCGGGCACGACGGGGGGGCGGCGGGCTCCCCGCAGCGCGCACAGCAAGGGCGCTGCCGCCGTGCCAGGGCCCGCCTCGCCCCCTCCGGGGGCCGCACAGCCGGGTGTCCCCCCCCGGCCATCCCCGCTGGCAACCGGCCTCCCCCCGCCGCCACGGGGGCGCGCGCGGCGGCCGTTGGAGCTGGGGAGGGGAGGGAGAGCCCGCCGGCGGGAGCGGCGCGCGGGGCGCTGACGGGGCGCCGTGCCCGCCGCCCCTCACCTGGAGACGCAGTTCTCCAGCACGGAGCTCTTGCCGGCGCTCTGCCCGCCCACCACCGCGATCTGCGGCAGGTCGAGCAGGCAGCTCTGCCCCAGCGCTGCGAAGGCGTCCTGCAGCCGGTTGACGAGCGGGATGAGCCCCTCCATCCCGCCACCGCTCCGCCGCTCGCCGCCGCCGCTGACAGGTAACGGCAGCGCACTGCGCATGCGGCCACCCCCCGGCTGGGGGCGGGGCTCCGCGCAGAGGCCACGCCCCCCCGTGCGGCCACTCCCCCACCCCCGGTGCGGGACCGCAGGGCAAAGCCCGCGGCGGGGCTGGGGGTCCTCGCTGCACATGGTGGCGGCGGCCCCATCCGCGGTCCGGCACCGAGCAACAGCTTGCAGGGAGCAGCCGGCTGGGCCCAGGTCCACACATCAGCTCACAAGGCCACCACACTGCCCCTCTCCTCCAGGAGCCCCGACCCCAGCCGGCTGCCCCATCCTGCTAGAGGAAGGGTCCACAGCACCCCCTGTGAGCCCCGGGTGCAGGGCCGTGCCTGGCTGTGCCACCCTCCGGCACCCAGCCGAGGTTTGCCTGTGCTCTTCCACTACGCTCTGGCACCAAACCGGGAACACGGCCAAACCGGGAGCACATGCAGGAGCTGGGTCCCGCTTGCCGGCATGGGACCTGGCAGGCAGCTGGCTTCAGCGCTTCCCAATCTGCCGAGCAGGGTATTTTGGAGCAATCCCAGCGGCTTAATTCCTCCCGCCTCCCACCCGCGATGGGAACAGGAGCAGTGGGAACCACGATCCATCCCTGCAGCACATGAGGGGCCCTGGCAAACGGCACCGACGCTCCGTCGCGGGTGGGAGCGCTGCCAGGCGCAGACACGCGTTCGCCGGAACCGTGTCGGGGCAAGCCGGAGAAGCCGGGTCTGGCAGGGCTGGTGGCAGGTGGGTGGTTCAGGAACAGGCTGGGAAGCGACAACAAGGTCCGAGCTACATCACTGCGGTGAGCTCAATTAAAAATGCATACCGAGGCTGAGCTAAAAGCACAGGCGAACAACAGAGATGAGATTTATCTGTGATTACTGGCAGCAGTCACAACACAATATCTAAAACAGAGGCTTTGGAGTCCTGCAGTGATAAAAGTTATCCTCTGTGTTACAGCAGGCACTGGCCTCGCTCAGCATGAAAAGCAAAACAAAAGGGAACTGCAAACATCCCACGGGCTGACAGATACTAACAATCTGGAGGATTATCAAAACTTCTTGGCCAGAGCTCTCAATAAGTGCAAAAAATCACTCTCTACAACAGCCTGACTGCTAACCCTGGAAACAAACGAACAGTTTGCTCTCACTCTGGCTAAAAAGTTTTTAATTGGCACAACACAGAGACGGCTTCTCCAGCAGTGGTTTTGCCACAGCGGTTAGATCACCTCCCCAGCATCACAGCCTCTGGGAAAAGCCTTCCGATCATTTCTGTCTAGATGGGGCCCAGGGGTTATTGACATAATTATGCCAATTAGCAGCATGATTAGTTTTTTTCTCCACTGCTGAGCGAGCAGGCTATGCCAGGAGGCACTGGAGTAGCTGCCTGGCCTTCCTCCAGTTCATGGGTTCTGCAGAGGCTGGAAGTTGGGAAGAACAGTATCGTGTTCTGGCCAAATCGGGCCTGTCTGAGTGTCAGAGCACTTTGTGGTGCCTCAGTAAAATAATTAATATCAGTAGAAGAGCAGCCTGGCAATAGGATCGCATCTCCACAAGAGACAAATGAAGATTAAAAAAGACACAATGCCTAGGAAGCAAGGCTATGCGCATCCTCAGGGAGATGATAACACAGGGAACTGGCTTTTCCATTAGGTCTTTAAATTACATGTTTGCTTCCACAATTAAAAAAAAATTAAATAAGAAAATGTCTATGATTAGGAAAAGTTTGAGATATTCCCCCACGTCTGGGAAGATTCCAAACCAAACTTTTTTTATCTGCTGAAGCAGAGTTAAAGCTGCAAAGTGACCACACTCACCCTGTGACTCCATCACTTGCAAAAATCACTTTCCCTGCTCCCCTCCCTGAAAAAAGCCACAAGCTGCCAAGTATAGATTTCCCACCTCCTAGAAAAATCACGAAAATTTTCATTATGCATGCCTGTGTTATCACAAGGGTGCTCATTTTTCCAACTTCAAGAGAGCAGTGAAGAAGAGAGGAAGGGCACCGAGCTTCAGGTCTCTGCTTTTTCTGACTTCTCCAGGCAGCTTGTTCCAACCCCCAGCGCGGACCCCAGCCTGCCTTTCTGAATTTGTTGAGATTCAGAGCAGCTAAATTAAAGGAAACATGGGTAGTACTAGTAGACACCATTGAGAAGATTCTTGTAATGAATCAACCTGAAAAAAAAGACCCAAACCAAAGCATCAGAGGGCTGTGCAAGAAACTGTCTTCCTGGGGACCACCAGGTATGATCCCCAGGAGCACAGAGCTGTGTTGCTGTATTTTTACTTTGCCCTCAGTTATGCCCCATGGTATTTATAATTTTCTTTTCGCCATGTGCCAGGCAAGGAGAGAAGACCTCCGCTGACCACCTCTCCCTGGCATGGTGGGAAGGGTGCCCTGCTCCCCAGGGTGGTACGCCAGCCCCACTCACTCCATCAGCATGGTCTGCTCGCTTCCAGATGTCACCAGGTCCAGCACAGCCTGCCTGGGGCCCCCAGCCCTGTCGGAGTCTCCAGTCAATTTCAGATCAGGCGTACAGACAGCAAGTTTGTCCTGCCCTAACTTCCAGAAAAATATATGGCAAAAATAATCTGGCTTCAGCATGCAGCTGTAGCATTTGAGCTCACAAACTTACCCATAGACTCTTCTCCCTAACCAGGCAACGTGACATTAAAACTGAGGACATTTGGATCAGGTCCCCAGGCTGCTTTATAAACACACACCAGTGCGATTCCCTTCATGAAAAATGGGTTATATATAAACTACCAGAAAGGAGATTTGCAAATGCCTGCAGCAAAGAGCAAGGCACGCTCCCCTGCCAGGAGAGCAGGCGGGACCCCGGGGGGGGGAGCAGAGCACAGATGAGAATGCATTCCCCCCCCCAGGAAGCATTTATAAAAAGCAGGCTCCTTCACGCATGATCTTCTCCCCAGGGACCTTCCTCACCTCCTTCTTGCTTCAGTTACAAACCCAGAGCCTTGCAGAGCTTCTCAGGCAGCTGATCAGCACAAAGCAGGAGGTGGGCCAGGAGCCCCGTGCAAGGGAGGGTCCCAGGTTCTCAGCAGCACCTGGCTCTGCAGTGCTGGCAGGAAGATGCTGGTCAGCATCATGGCTGTGTATCTGCCAGGAGGAGAGCTCAGACCTTGAAGCTGCAAAAAAAATAGAATTATAGCCAGTGAAAGAAAGTCAGAGAGGCTGCAGAGCTGTGATTAGAAGTAGTGGTTGCAGCATTTCACCCTGCAAAGAGGAGACGCTTTCTGCCTCTCCCCTGCAGGCCCTGCTGACTCATGGGTCACAGGACAGTGGTACCCCAATCCCTATCCCGTCTGGCATGGTGGCCTGTCTCCCACCCTGTGACCTTCAGCTGCATCCTTTAGTCAGGTGCATGCAGATGCAGCGTCAAAAAAGGCCACCGTGCTGCATTGCAGCCCTCAGAGACGTTTCCCTGCAGCCCTGAGCACCCCAGGAAAGAGCTATATGCCCTTGCTGCAGCCTGGCAGCACGCCTGTTTCCTTGGTCACAAAGCCAGCCAAGTGCTTCCTCAAGGGAAGATTTCATGGATAAAACATTTCCCAGGTGCTTCCACCCTCCAGGACATGGCTGATGCAGCCCTTGCTGTGCTGTGACCCTCCCATGCCCAGGCAGCAGCAGCAGCAGCCCCAGCCAGCAGGGCCAGGCTCACCCCAGCAGGGCTCTTCCCAGCTGGAAGGAATCAGCCTCCCCACTCAGTCCCTGCAGCTTTTATTACCGCAAAAGTCTCTCCCAGATGCTTGGTGTACTTTCAGATGGTGACAGTATGTCCCACATCCACCTCCACCCTCTTCCTAAGACCCTGGCCACTTCCAGTCCTTCTGCAGAGCAAATCTGGGCTGTGGCCCCTCAGGAGGTCATACCGTGCAGGGTATACATGTGGCAGCCCACTGCTGCCTGCCCCCCAGCATCTCCATCCTGCCACCTGCCTGGCTACAGAGTGACCCTGGGCCAGAGAGCCCCCATGGCTGGGCATGACCAGCTGCATCCCTCCCCCCGAGCTCACAAAGCTCAGGGCTGACCCATCAGCTCCCCAGTGCCTCGCTCCCTAGGGCAGCAGCGGGACACAGATGTGATGCTCAGAGAGGGATTCAGGCTGGACCAGACCAAAGGACCCCCAGCTGGCTACAGCCTCAGGCCTGAGCCATGCGATGATCTAGGCAGCTGTCTCTTGTTGTGCTGGGAAATCCAGAAAGGAAAAAAGTCAACATCTGAGAGCCAGCAAAGGTTGCTAAGTGACAGCAGCGCTTGTGTCTATCCCGCCGCTTACAACGTGCCTACGCTGCAAAGGAAGGAAGTGAGGAGTAAGGAATGTAAATATGAGTAGATTGCCAAAACACGCAACAAACACAGTCACTAAACATATACATTAGCTGCAAGTTTTGGCTGCCAGGAGAGAAATATTTACCACAAATCAATTATTCCAGCCTCGGAGCATTTTACCTGCAGAGGAGGATTTCGGGTATTTGCAGCACTCATGAATTTACCAATTTTCCAGCTGAAATATATTTCCAGACTAAACTTGTAGGGCTGTCAGTAGCTACAAGGACAGCTGCAATGTACTGAGATTTCATCCTTATATTCTTTCTAATAGATGGCTTTTGTTTTTCCACCAGGATGTGGCGTTACACAGTGATTAGGAAGCACAACAGAAAGGCAGGACTGGACAAGGGAGGGATGAACGCAGCCTTTGTATGAGCTCCTGGAGAAGAAAGGAGATGGTTTCGGTAAAATAAAGGGCACACACACAAACCTATGTCATTGGAATTATGTTGAGAATTGAAAACTAAGTTAAAAATAGACTAAATGCAGCACTGTTGATCCAGTTGAGAAATTTGCCATCGCTAAGCTGGATGGATAATAGATATCTTTCAAAAAAAAGTGCTCAGCACAGAGAATCTTTAGAGACCAACTGCATGGGGGCAGGCAGACTTCCACCCAGCTTGAGCTCCAGCCTCATCTCTCCCATTGACCAGTGATCACGTGCTGCCCTGAACACACTGCAGCAGATGAGCAGCCGGGCAGCGAGCAGCGCACAGGGTGCATGCACTCACGCTGCCATTCTTTATCTGAGGCAGCGAGCAGGCCAGCCCTGCTCTCCAGCGCCTGGAAACCATCAAAAGCACTTATTTAAAAAAAGCATCTACTCCCTCTGCGTAGAAGCAGGCCAGCCCAGGGAAAAAGTAGGGCACCACTTTGTCCCTCGCCGTGAAGGGGAATAAGGCAGGGAACATCAGAGAAGGGATCTGAACAGAGCAGCTTCTAAAGCAGAACCTGCTGGCAAATTAAAAGTAAAATATAGCCAGGGTTGGTGATCAGAGGGACGTGCTTGCTGCTGGCATGGCTGCCATAGCACCTCCTGGGCACAAACAGCCCCATCTCCCACATCAGCACAGTGGCTGTGGTCCTCACTGGTTCAGGGGGTGAGAGCCCTTGGGGCACCCCTTTTTGCAGCCCCCACAGGGCTGGCAAACTGCAGACCCTCAGGCTCATGCACCCTCTCACTCAGCTTTCCAAACAAAGGAGGATTTCCCGGAGGTGGCGGAGAGCTGGCCCCTGCTGTTGGAGGAAAGGCTGACGACACCAACACCCTGCTGGGACAGGGTGACACAGCTGCAAAGCTGGTGAGGTGGCCCCAGCAGCCATGCCAAGATGTGGCTGCTGTTGCCTCCATGCCAACAGCTAGGTCAGATCCCCCTGGTGCTGCTTCTGGTGTTGTTACCACGCTGGGCTGCAGAAAGGTGGCAGGGGGTTTGCTTTAGGAAGCAGCTGCCAGAAAGATGTCCTTGCTCAGGGTGCCAGTGGCAGAAGGAAGCAGGGAGTGGGGGTGCAGCATCACTGGCAAAGCATCACAGTGCCCAATCATGTTGTCACCTTGATGTCTGCAAGCCAGTCACGTTGGTACCATGTCTCAGACTCATTTTGGTACCAGCTGTTGCAGGGGAGAAAGACAATCCCCCCCCCTCAAACGACTTCTGATGAATACGGGACACCAGCAGGGCAACTGCTCTGTAACCAGGCGGAATACACAGGTCAGCTCTTCAGCAAACCCTCAGAGGGAGGGACCAGGCTGCGACACCCTCAGGAGAGACAGAATGAGACGCTTGGGCAGGAATGGGGTGCTGTGGGAACACCCCGATGGGTATTTTCCCGCTGCCTTTTCATCCTGCAGGAAGGCTCACCTGCACCAGCTGGCTGAGCACATTGGGGTGCCCAGGGGGCCAAGCACAGGGCTTGGCCCCTGCTGGCCCAGGGGGGCAAGGGGGAGAAGGGTTGAGGGCCCAGGGGCTTACAGGTCCCAGGTCTCAGGACCCAGTGGCAATGACTGGAAAGATCCGGAAGAGGGGCAGGCACATGGTGGTGTCAGCTTCAGGAAAGCAAGTGTGGAGCAGGCAGCAAAGTACAAGGGGCAGCTGCTTGTCCCCAGGACGTGCCCTTGAGGAGCAGAGGTGATCATACCTTTCCTAGGGGTGCTGGGCACTCCAGAAATAAGCCTAGCAAAGCACTGCAGGCCTCAGAACAGCCCTGAGCACTTTATTTTCACAGCTCTCAGCCCACACCACACACCCACAGCCAGGCTTGGGGCAGGGCTGGGACTCTGCACAGACACCAGTGATCAGGGATGCTGGAGCTGTGGGGAGAGGCGGCATCAGAAGCAGCTGTGCAGGAGGGGAAGGCGATGGTCAGAGGGATATTTTTCCTACAATGGGAAAGCAATGGCAACAGACCCTAACCCACAGCCCTGCCAGTCCCAAAGCACCTTCCTCCCCTCACTATCCCAGCGCTGCCCCTTGGGCTGCACAGCTCTCCACGGGCCTGGACCCCTTCCCAGGGAGCCACGCCACAGGCCGCGTCCTCCCATGCCAGTTCCATCCTTCAGGCAGACCCAGGCCAGCACCAGCCCCCCCAGGGGTGGCAGTCCCAGCCATGGGCACCCCTCCGCTGCGGGGCCACAGCACCCACATGAGGACCTCTCTCTCATTCAAGTGGCATTGGAGTCCCTCTCAGAGGATCTCGATGGCCTGCAGCATGTCTGCCAGCACATACGAGCTGTCCCAGGGGTGCCCAGTCTGCTGCAGGGCCCCCTCCAGCACCCCAGCACGTGTCCCCAGCTCTTTGGGGTCCCGCCGGCCCTCGGGGCTGGGCTGGCAGAACAGGATCTCGTTGACCTCTCCTTCAATGCGGCGCATGTAGAGCAGTGGGAAGACCTCCTTGAGGGTGGCCAGGACAGACTCCTTCAGCTGGGCGTCACGGCACACCAAGTTGAGCACAAAGACTCCTGCAGCAGGGCAAGAAGGATGGGAATTCAGACCAGACCATGCAGAGCTCCCTGCTCCCCACCTCCCTGTGGGAACACGGCTGAATCTGTGCCACCCTGGTGCAAACATCTCCCCCATGACAGCACAAGGAGTACCGGCATCACCCCGCTGCCCTTGGCCCAGCTCCACGTACCTGCCACCACATGGGTCGTGGGTGGCCACACAATCTGTTCCCGGGTACCACCTACACCCTCTGCCTTCCTGCAGCCTTTCTTGGCCCTCCAGGATGTCTCAAGCCTGCCTGACCCAGCAGTGCCATGGGCCACCCACTCCACCCTGCTCCCTGCTGTCACAACACCCACTGAAACACCAGGATCTGGGACCTGCCAGGAGCGGTGGATGTCACACAGTAATCCTGGCCGTGGCTGCTATGCTCACACAGCATTCCTAGCCGCGGCCGCTGTGCTCCAGGATGAAAAATGGTGGCACAGCCTCCTTACTCAAACCCTGTGCAGGACCAGCCAGGCTGGCTGCAGGGACACGGCCAGATCTCCCCTCCTACCTTCTGGCTTGAGGATGGTTTTAACGTTCTGCAGGAAGGGCTTTTCCACAAAGGCTGGGGGTGGGCAGCTCATCCCCACCGTGAGGTCTTTGCTGTCCACATCGAACATGATGGCATCGCACTGGGCTGGGGCTGCAGGAGGAAGCACAGAGACTTGTTATCCCATGGAACAAGAGACAAGCCACACACATTGGGGAGGCAACAGATGAGGTGGTCAACAGGCTCCCCCTGCCATGTTACGGCTGCTTCTCTCTCCTGGGGTTTCTCTTTCCAAATGAAATCCACAGCAGCAGCCCTTGGCCCTGGGGGAGGCAGCAAACCAGAGGTCCCACACACACACTGGCAAGGACAGGCCTGTGAGCTGCAGAGACCTGGCAAGGCTGGAGCTCGTGACACATAGCAGATGGGTGGGGAGGGGAAGAAGAGCGTGAAAGCAGCCCAGACTGCGGTCCCCAGCGTGTCACCCGCAAGGTTCAGCGGGGTGCTCTGTGAGATGGTACCTTCAGCCGCCAGCTTGGCCACATAGTCCAGGCCATCGGAGATGTGCACCTTCATCCGGTCACCCTCAGAGAAGCCGAACCAGCGCGTGGCCACCTCCAGCATGGAGGGGTCGATCTCCACCACAGCCACACTGGCCTGTGAGAAGTAGTCATGGACAAAGAGGGGCAGGCTGCCCCCACCAAGCCCCACCACCAACACTGCCAGCACGGCTCCTGCAAACAGAGAGCACACAGTGAGCCACCAGAGGCCATGCTTCCACCGCTCGTCCACCCGCTGGCCCCAAACCACTTCAGGAAGGGTACACGGGGCACCTCGGCCAGGAAAGCCTTTCCCCAAGGAGCTGGGACACATGGACCTGCATGTGCCTGCCCCCAGCACAGCCTCCCACTGCTGGCCTTGTCACCTGGGAGTGGGTTGGGGTCCCCCAGCAGGCAGAGCCCCGCAACCATGGCCTTGTGATGCTCGCAGCACAGGTAGCTCTTGTCAATGGCTGCAGGTGGCTCAGGGGGGCTGGGTTTCTTCTTGTCCTTCCTCCGCTTCTTCTGGCCTGAAAAACAGGAGGCATTGGCTGTGGAAGCAAGGTGGGAGACAGGGGTGCTTTCGGGGGACTAGCCACCCCCACCCACAAGGCAAGCAGCAGAGCGTAAAAACACTCCCAGAGCTGCTCCAGGACAAGGCAGGCAGGTCCCAGCAGTCTGCTTATTGTATCTGCTTATTGTATACAATCTGCTTATTGTATCAGTCTCACTCCCTGCCACCCCAAAGGCTCCCTCGGACCCTGCCCCTTCCCGGTTGCCCCACATACCTGGGAGAGGCATGGGGGCCAGGAGCCGAGCCTCCGACTGCACCACGTTCCTGTTGCAGAGGAAGATGAGGCGGCGGAAGTAGCAGGTGCCGTCCCCCTTCACATCCTCCACGACGTACTCCCCACTCAGGGAGCTGGTGTCACGGTGCTGCACCACCCGCACCCCGATGTCCCCTCCCACGGACAGGAAGGGCACCTGCAGCAAGGACAGGGACTGGCATGAGGAAGCAAAGGCTACAGGAACAGACCCTGGCACTCCTGCTGTCCTGCCCATGGCTAAAGAGCCAGGACGAAGTAGACACAGTGCAGGAGCAATGGGATGTGCTGTAGGCAGCCACAGGGGAGCTGGGAACCAGTGTGTGGGACACCAGCTTCCCTCCCATATGCGTGTTGGGGTACAGGAAGCAAACACCCCAAAGACTTCTTGCAAGAGCTTGGGTTTGGAGAGTTGGGGCAAGAAGAAGACAAAGGATGGAAGTTAAAGCCAGTATTAAGGAGAGACTGGATGCTCTCAGGGTTTCAGGATGCCTGGTTTTCCTGGGATGCTGGGTTTTGGAGGGCAAGGATTTCACACCAACTCCTGCCATGCAGGCACCTCAAATCCCGCCTCCAAGCAAAGGCAGCCAGCTGGAGGGAAAACTGAGAGGAGCTACACCTGAGGCCAATCTCCTCCCCACCAAGGCTGTCAGCTCATGCACTGCAGCTTGGTCTCCCTTGGCAAACAGGGATTTGCTGCTGGCAGAGAGCCAGCAAGGCCCTGGTTTTGGGGAAGCCAAGCGAGGGTGCCAGGCGGTGGGGCTCACCTGCTGCCGGGCAGGGAGGCCCGGCGGGGCCAGCTCCATCACCTTCCCTGACAGCTCCTCCTGGATGCCAGCCATACCCTCGTAGTGCTGCTCCCTGTGCAGGGCCACAGTGACCAGGCGCCTGAAGCCCGCGCTGGCCGCCAGCTGCCTCCGCCCTTCCTCTGTCCCAAAGAGCCACTCGGTTTCTCTGCCCTGTGGGACTGCAGAAGAGGCTGCCATCAGCCTGGGCCAGTTCTAGTCCCCAGGCGACTGCCCTCGCCTCCAAGAGAGGGAATGGTAAGACATCACAAGGCAGTACCACTGCATGCCTAGAGCTGTGCTCTGCAACCGTCAGCAGAGCCAGGACCATCCCTGTTTTGGGCAGGCTCATGCAGGAGGCTGGAAAAGCCACGTCTCACAAGAAGGGGGTGTCCAACAGCCTCATGACCCATCTCCAGGCTGTGCTACGCCCCAACTTTGCAGGTCCGCAGGCAGGGAACAATGTTGCTGGCAAAGCCTGACATGACTCTGCAAGGTGCAAGAGCAAAGCACAGCCCCGAGCGGCCTGGCCCTGGAAAGTCAGGATACCCACACAGACCAGCAAAACCTCTCTGGCTGTGACCGCTGCGCTTGGGCTTTACACAGTGATGTGCTATGGCAGCTGTCACCAGCATCAAGGCAGGAATCACTAACTAGGAGACAAGGCAGGCAGTGTCCTTCTGCTGCCAGACGGGCATCCACTCAGCCAGCAAGCTGAGTGCCAGATCTCTGCTTGCACCACCAGGCCAACACACATCCCACCACAAAGCCAGGATTAAAACATCAACTGCACCCTGCACAGGCAGGTTATTCCCCTCTCCAGCCCCAGTTTCAGCAGGGCCAGGACTGCTGGTCATTTTGCAGCTCCTGGCCAGTGCACCATCTCATTGCAGGCATGAGAGGCTGTACTCACTGATGAAGATGGCAAAGTGATTGTCCCGGGATGATTTCACCAAGGGGCTGTCAACCACATGCAGCGTGTAGCGAGGCTTCCCGCTCTCTTTGTCACATAGGTCCAGAGAAACCTGCTCCCCACAGGGAGTTTTGCTCAGCTGGCTGCAGAGCAGGGCGTAATGCTGCCTGTCCTTCACCGCCGCCACCAGCTGCTCCGCGCTCTCCACCCGCATCGGCTTGTCCTGCTCCTCAGGGCAGATCTCCAGGATCTGCAATGCTGAGCCAGGGATCTTCCTGAACTTTGTCATGACGTAGACAAAGACTGGTAGGACAAACTGCTGCTTGTCCCCGGTGCCAGCCACCTGATGGACACGCACAACCCAGTCTTCCTGGGAGAAGTATTCCACTGCTTTCTTCAGCACATGGGCTTGAGCCAAAGAGACGCAGAGGTAGCGCCCTCCTACCTGCAGGACTCGACTGATCTCAGCAAACATCTTGTCCACCTTGGCTAGAGTGGCCTCCTCTTCGTTGATGAGGATGGCATCCAACGTGCCTTTGTCCAGCACCACCTGGAAGTGGGCATCAGGGAAGTCCATCTGAAGCATGTCCATCAGCAGGTAGCGCATCTTCGGCCTCTTGCTCCCGCTCCGCTCTTGCATTTGTCGGATCACTGCATCACTGATGTCGATGTTTACGATGTCCTCGCACATCCCCATGTCATACATCTGCTCGCTCAGCTCCGAGTTCCCACAGCCCACCACCAGAACCTGGGGAGCAGCACAAGAGCAGCGTGATAGGGAGAACACCCTGGAAACATGCCATAAAGTGTTTTACAACTAAATATCAGCCACGGCCACCAGCCCTCTGTGACAACCACACCCACAGCACCCGCAATCCCCCTTCTCCATGGCCCTGAGACAACATTTCCATATGGAAGAGTCACACGGGTGCAGAAGCGACGCATCTGCTGCGCCTCGGAGATGATCTGGGTGCTGGGACCCCCACAGCTCCCCATGCCAGTGCAGCTTCTGGGTCTCTCCTGTTCTCTCACTGTGGCACCCCGGGACGCGGCGGCACCGGGCTCGGCCGATCGACGGGGGCACCAGCGGGGGCTCACCTTGTCACGGGGCCGGACGTACTTCTGCAGGACGGGGCAGAGTTCCGGGAAGGCCCCGTACCACTCGAAGGGGCGCTTCCCCCGCTGCCGGAAGAACCGCTCCCAGTAGCGGGCTGATCCGAACTCCCCGGGGCTCCGGGGCAGCAGCTCCATGGCCGCGCTCGGCGCCGCCGCCGCCACACGTGTCCCGCCTCGCCGCGCTCTGACCGCTTCCGGCTGCGCTGCGCACCCATTGGGCACAGCGGGCCCGCAGCCCATTGGCTGCCTCTCCCCTGGCCGCTTCCCATTGGCTGCCTCTCCCCTGGCCGCTTCCCATTGGCTGCCTCTCCCCTGGCCGCTTCCCATTGGCTAGCCGCTCCAGGCCGCGCCCCCAAGAGCGGGTGGAGCTGGGCCCGCGGGAGGTGGGGGAGGCCCCGGGAGCCGGGGGTGCTGCCACCGCAGGCGTACGTGCAGCCCCAGCACTCGGCGTCGTCGTGGCCTCCCTGCTTTCCCCAGGCACAAAGGGCGGCAGGGAACACCCCGGCCGGAGCCGGGGCACAAGCCACCCCTGCGGCACAAGCGTTGCAGCTTAAATAATCCAGACCTGCTGGGCTCTGTAGCACTTCTGAAGCAACAAAACAGGGCGGGAGGAAAAAGGTACCAGTGGCTTCAAAAAGAACAGCTTTAATGGCAGCCCACAGCGGAGCAGAGCTCTCCCAGGGCTGTGACACGGACAGCGCAGGGTGCCGGCAGCCCGGGGAGGCTAGCTGGGACCAGGGTGGGGGTCTGTCGAGTTGCTCTGGAGAAAGAAGGCAGAGAGCTCACTCAGCGCTCTGTAACGGTGCGAGATGGAGTTCTTCACTGCCTTGGGCAGTTCGGCGTAGCTGGAAGGGAGAGAAACCACAAGCCTCAGCAGTAGAGATGCTACAGCATGCATCCCCCACAGTCACCAAGAGCACCCCTTCTGCTCACCATCACTCAGCTCAACTCCAGCGGGTCATCTGCAGTGACACTGTGGCAAAGCCAACAACCCCCGTCCTGATCCAGGCATTCTCCGTAACCCACCACATTCAGATCCAGGAGGGAGTTTTCTCCCTGCCACCCTCCCTTGTAAGCAGGTTCTCCTCGCCGCACAAACTCTACCCTGGGTTTTCTGATGTAAAGAGCTGTAAATAAGACACTACTTACGTCTGGTTGTAGCCATCTGGCTGAAAGCAGGGATCCCAGCCAAAATCTCGAGGGCCTCTGGGTTCCACTATCAGCCCCTGTCACAAGAAAGCAAAAAAGCCCCGTCAGCCATGTTTTCACAGCACTTCCCTTGCAGTCACATTTCAAACACAGACTGAAGAGCTACATGCAGCCATCCCTCATGCCGCAGTGGCCACCACAGGCTCACTGCACGGTGCTGCCCTCCTGCCCAGCACCTCCCTGGGATGCGACTAAAATTAGCAGCCCCAAACTCAGTGCTCCATCATGCTGCTCTATGTTGACAGCACCTTTACCCCCACACACAATTAACAAAGCTAACAGCTGCACTCAAATATAACCCTGCCAGAGGGAGACATGGGGGCTGAAGAGACCGAGGTAGCACACAGTGTTCAGTGCATGCAGCTGGGCAAAAAGGCTGCAGTGTTCAGCACCAACTGCATCCTCCCTCAGCCTGTTCTCAACACAGAGAAGCTCCAAGGGCATTCAGTGACCCAGGGGCCACTAAAGTTGTGCAAACGCTGTTACAAAAATCACATTACAGCCCTCCTCCCTCAGTGTGTTTCCCAGGCACACCACCTACATGAGTCTGGCCTTTGAACAGCTTCACTGGCTCCTCTGGGTTTCCAGTACTGAATGCAAAGGTACAGAGAGCGTAGGCAGATTTGTCCTCAAACCCAGCCAGCAGCTTGTACAGGCCTGAGCGACACAGAAAGGATCCCAGCATTACTGCCTTTCCCTCGGAGAACAACACACCCACCTAGAGACGGATCGAGGAGTGTTCCACGTTCACATCCACGAGGAAGAGGAAGAACTCCTGAAGGTGGCAAAGCTCAGACACAAGGATGCTCTTGGCTGGGTCCCTCATACGATTGAAGCCAGGGCCTCAGATCCAGCACAGCATGAGCTGCCGGGCCCCGCTATTAACTTGGTAGCAGAAGCAAACAAGTGTGCAGCACCGGAGAGGACTACAGCCCACTCTGAATTAGCATGAATAACGCTCATGCTCATGACACCAGTGTGAGGTTTGCAGTCACACTGTTAATATGCACTCACTGCATGCCAGGGGAGGTGGGCATTGGTGGAGGGGGCGCTTGCACAGAAACCAAAGGGAGCAGCAGGAACAAGAAGTTCCCACAAGCCCTGCCACCAGCCTGCAGAAGCAGGAGTCTGGAAATCTAGGGATGATGCTGAGGCTATCAGGGTAAACAACATCCCATGAAGGGCACAGAACAGGCTCAAGGAGAGAACGCGAAGGGACAGAGCTGGACAGATGGGAAAGGAGCCAGCTATGAAATGGGCAGCACAGTGGGCAAGCACATTCAGCAGAACCCAGCAAAGCAAGGGATCCATTTCATTTGGAAAGGACTGAGTTACATGCAGAGCAGGAACAGGGAGGCAGTACCTTCTGGTTTGAGTTTTTCCAGGAACCATTTTCTGGAGGGGAAGAACAGAGGAAAAATGACATTGTTGCTTACACTTTCACAGTCCTTTGAACCCCTCTTAAATTTGCTGTCAAATCACCTTGTTCTGGACTATTTACCAATAATAACAGACTTAGCTCTTAAACTAAATGGGACACAATGAAAACAGCAGCAGGGTATTTAATTTATCGCAGTACTGATGACTATGTAAATAACCCAGTTCTCACTCATGAGTGCTGACATGCCAAAATACCTTTCTCAACTCAACCTGTGCACATCTTACAGCCAGTTCTAGCACCACCTTCCCCATATAAAGTTTTTATGTCTCTGCTTAGCTCAGCAGAGAGTTTGGAAGAATTAATCACACCAAGTTCATTCCAGGAGCTAAGGCAGTATTTTATTAGAGGAGTTACACTGTAATGTAATAACCTTGTTATCTGCTGGATTAAAGCAGTCCCTATGAGAACCTATAGGACACTGATCCCAGAGTCTTGCTGAAATGCACAGAGCCTGCTGTGCGGCCAGATTCCCGAGCTGGCTACAAGAGCCGGCACTGTAGATCAGGAGACAGCGCCAACAGCTCAGGTCTGTATCTCTCATCCTGCATCGTGATTTACAGCAGGGCTCACAGAGTTAAGTCCAGCCCTTGGGGTACAGGATGAAGCTGAGGACACAGACCGGTAATCACCTCCCTGACCCTATTGCTCCTGGCACGCAGAGAACCCCCGTGAAGCACACCCTGCCAGACTGTGCTCCTAACTCCAGAATACAAAAGGTGAAGCAAGCTCTCTCCTACTTACATGTAGGGTCCTGGAAGCCCCCCAAGGGCATTGAAGCACAAGCAGGTATCCTCTACTATAACAGGTCCCTGAACCTACAGTGAAAGCCCAAGAGATAGAAGCATTAGATCTAGAGGAAGGCCCTGCCTCTAAACCCATTTTCTTGTTCAATCCTATTCTCACATTTCCACAATAACAAGGACGTCACAAAAAATCACCAGCCCTTAGAGCTCTTCACCTCAAAGGCAATCCACACCAGACAGACACAATCAAAACCATGCTTTCCCCAGACAGGCCAGAGTGGCTGAAGAACAGTAGGGGGAAATGTCACATGGAAAAAAACTAGCAGAGCTGAACAACCCCCTGCCCTCCTGAGGGACAGGAATGGCGGGACAAGGAAAAGGAAAGCCTGTGTCCTGAAGGCATGCCTGCATTTCCCTTCAGTCCCAACCCTCACTTGGTTCTTTTAAGACACCCATCCCAGAGATCACTCCAGAAGTTGATCCATCAGAAGCTCCAGCTGACAGAAAACTCTGTGCCTCACAGCTTCCGGGGCTGAACTGAAGGCACTGCCATGTTGTCCTGCTGCTCAAAACCACAGGAGGCCGGAGGAGCAGCAGCAGGACTGCCAAAACACTGTCACCAGCGAGAACTCACCATCACCCAGCGTAGGCCAGAAACGTTACCATGTAATATAGTTTTAGTTTTGCAACTATATTGTTTGTTTCAGTGTATCACTGCAGAGAGACTGCTAACCAATCCTAGTTGTGTAATTTCATGCTAAGAGAGAAAGAGTCATTTAAAACTTATAATCCCCGAGGAGACTGTACAGTAGCTGAGGAGACCATTGTATAGGTAACTAATGAAACAAACTTGGACTCTCCGTATAAGGGAAGTAAATTAAGGTTCAGTGATTGTTCAGCTGTAACAATAGGGTCGACTATTGTTTGAGACCCCTTAGGAGACTGAGAGATACATGTAAGGAGCATGCAGGATGCTTAATTAACATAGTACTGCCTATTGAATAAAGATATACGATTTCCCCAAGAAATGTAATACATAAACATAAGGGTGGACTGTACCATTTTGTTTGAATGAAACATACGGCATGCATGTTTAGGTGGCACATGCACAGGTGCCCATGCATCCAGCACTGCAATAAAGAATGCCTGCTTCTTAATGCTACATTGCTGTTAAGGAGTTTTCTCATTCCCCATTTTGGTGACAGAAACAGCCAGGCAACGGGAGTGCAGCCAGGCCAGGCCAGGCCAGGCCCAGATGTGCCCTTGATTCCCCTCATGGCCCCAGGGACCCCAGCCGCCCCCCACCCCAGGCCAGATGTGCCCCTGACTCCCCTCAAGGCCCCAGGGACCCCAGCTGCCCCCCACCCCAGGCCAGATGTGCCCCTGACTCCCCTCAAGGCCCCAGGGACCCCAGCTGCCCCCCACCCCAGGCCAGATGTACCCCGACACCCCCAGGGTCCCCAGCCGCCCCCCAGGCCAGGCCAACTGTACCCCTGACCGTCCCCCGGGACCCCGTCCCCCCCCGCAGCAAGGGGGAAGGAGAAAGCGAGCGACCTGCCGGGCAGCTTCGCGACACTTCTGCACGGAGATCTCATCCGGCTCCCCCTGGTACTCCGGCACTGGGGACAGAGAGGCCGGCACTGAGGAGGCGACCGGCCCCGCCGCGCCGCCGCGTCCCCCCGGGCCCCGCCGCCAACTCACGGTCCAGCTTCTTCGCCACAAGCGTGTACGGAGAGGAGTCCCCGAGGATCTGCGTGACCTGCGGGGGGAGAAGGGAGGGAAACCCGCCCGTCAGGGCCAGACCCCAGACCCCGGCTTCGGCAGCCGCCGCCAGGCAGCCGCCCCGCTCCCACCTCCTCCAGCTTCTTGGCGTTGCCGGTGACAAACACCACGCTCCGCCGGGCCGGCGCCGCCATCTTGACCCCGCGCCTACGCGCTCAGCCGCCAACCAACGGCGCCCATTCCCTCGGCGCCCGAGGGGGAGGAGCTTCCGGGCCGCCGGGGGCGGGCACTGGGCCCCGCTCGTGCGCGTGCGCGGCTCCGCCCCGCGCAGCCTCGCGAGAGGCGGGCGGAGGGGGGCGCGGGCCGCCATGTTGGCGGGGCGGCTGGCAGGGCTGCCTGTCCCCGTCGGCCGCGTCCCCGCCACGGGCCGACCCCGCACCGCCTCAGGCGGCCCCTGGCACCGCCGGCGGGCCGGGCCCGGCCGCCTCCCTGTTCAGTTCCCCGACGGCTGGCAGCCGCGGGCGGGGGAACCCCCTCCCTGGTTTCCTTGAAGAGAGATCACACGTAGATGGCGGGAAGTGGGCGGCGGGTGGTGCTCCGGGTTCCGCTGCTGCATTCCCTGACCTCTAGCAAGTCTTTGCGCTTTCTGACAGCAGGTTTCCTCTGGAGGAGCGGCCGAGCTCCGTCGAACTGAAGGTAGATGCGGGACCAGCTGGCGGCTGTAGCAAAAACTGGACTGGGGAGCCAAGAGGTGGGCCCTGCTGCCAGTATGGAGCCCGAGGGGAACGGGTCAGGGACGCCCAGTGCTTCACTGCAAAGGAGCAGGGTCCTGGGAGCTCTCCCACCATCGTACCCAGGCCCCCTCCAACCCCCCTAGAAGCTCGTTTTGCAGCGGGCCCCCCCGGGGGGAAGCTTCCCCTCTGGTCTGGCCAGGTCCCAGAGCTGGGAGAGGAGAGTCCTCTCCACCTGGGGCAGAGCCGCAGCCCTCCATCCGGCCCTGCAGCCCCCATGCCCTCAGGCGTGGGGACCCAGGGGTCTCACCACGTGGGTCACACCAGCAAACCTCAGAGGAGGAACCAGCCCTGCAGGAGGAACACACAACTCCAGCCAAAACATGCCGTTCCCTGTAAAAAAGCGATCATGTGGAAAACAGCAGCTAACGAAGTGGTCTGTCTTGCGCACAAAGAGGGAATGAATAAAACAGACCCTATGCTTGGGTGAAGGAATTGTTTTTGCTGTAAAATGTCCTTCATAACATCTTCTAAGTGAAAACTGACCCCAAAGCATGTGGATGCTGGAAAAAACAACCCTTTCCACTCATTACAGTTCTCCCAGCCAGCAGTCCAGGGTGGGACAGTACAGGCTGCAATATAAAGACCATGGTATCTCAAAGGAACATTAGGAGGACTGCTCTGTAACATACCTGAGACCAGACATTTAATGGCCTTTTCAGCCTTGAAAGCTATAAAACTTGCTCAATAAATTGTTACTGTGAAGTTACTGACCAGGACTGTTGATTTGCTGCTGGTGGTGCCTCTCGGAACAACCCCTGGCATTGAGGGATTTGAACCTAAAACTGATTAACACCTAATTCTGGCAACTCAGGGAAGCATACTGAAGGCTTTGGCAGCTTTCCCTGCCCTGCATCTCGAGTACAACTGCCTGCATCCCAGCATCCTGGAACATGCTGCAAAAGGACTCCAGCAAAGCTGTCAGGGAAAGCCAGCTTTCCCAGGGAAGGAGGCTGCTGCCTGTGGTTGGCTGCCAGGGGTGGGCCTGGTCCAGTCCCACTGGTCCCAAAGGATGAGCCTGTGGTAGCAGGCAGGCACAGGACACAAAACAATTCAGGGTCAGGGGTGCTAACCTTGTCACCTTGTTTTATATGCTGCTGGGATGGTGTTAGCAACAGCACTTGGGGTGGTACACCAGTGCCCACACAGAGAGGAGTTCATTGCTACCTGGAAACCCTTCCTAAGGACATGCTGCTGACAGATCTGCTGAACCCAGCAAGGACAGGACTCAGGAGGGTGTAACAGCAGCTTCCAGATTTGGCAGCTATAAGCAGTTCTTTAATACAGTAGGGTTGCTGTGGAGCCTTCATCCTACCAGCACTCATTTCTGAGGCCTTCAGCCCGGCATTAAAGCCAGGCTTTGCCTCTACCAGGCAACTGCGTACCAATTTCTCAGGCTCAGATCCAGTGCCAGCAGGGATTTGAAGTCCTCGTGCACTCCTGCGGCACCCAAGGTTTTGTGGGTGGTGGCAGCAGCAGCAAAGGCAAGACGGGGCTGGGAGAGAAAGCCAGAGGTAGCGGCAGCCCTCTCCAGCAGCAGAGGTAAAGCCTGCCCTAGGCAGGCAGACCAGAGCAGGCACAGCACAGCTGTTACACAGGCTCACAGTGCTGTTAACTCACTTTCCAGCTGGCAGAACAAGTACCCAATAGCTCAGCCAGACCTGCAGTCCCCCTGAAGACAGTGCCTCTGCATCCACCTGCTTGATCCCTGGCAGGTGAAAAAAGGACCAGAGGCACAGGCAAGATGATTTTTGTCCTTTCTGCTGGGTGCATGCTCTTAAAAAACAGGGTATACTTCAGGACAAAACCCCCAGCTTGGCTTTCTGGTTCCCACCTGGAGAGGCCAGGGCCCACAGAGGGGAAAAGCCCTGTTTATATTCCAGCTGGGCAAGCAGGGTTTGTAATCACATCCAACGCTCTAGCCTGCTGTGCTCACTTTTAATCCCCTTCTCTGCATGAGGCAGGACCACCGCTCAGGTGGAAACTGTACAAGGTCCCAGGGGCAGGTTCAGAAGAGGAAGCTGGAATGTGGCACTGGGAATTCTCTGGGGCACTGTTTCCCCCTCTCCAACATTAATTCAGACACAAGCTAAGCAGGACAATGCTGTTCTCATCAGAAGAGACAGCAGAAAGAGAAGCAGGAGAGCCTGATCTCAGCTCAGCTGAAGTCCCAGGCTCAGGGTTGGAAGGAAAAAGGGTCCCAAAAATAAAGGGCAGACAGAAGTGCCACCAACACCTGAGACCAAGGTTGGAGACAGCCAAAACACAGCAATCCCACCCATGGATGGAGGAACTCAGCTCACATTTAATCCAGCATAGGGGCCCCTACACCTCCCCAAGCACCCCAGTGCCTGTGTCTGGGAACAAACCCCACCCCACCAGATCACAGGGAAGCAAAACAGGCTGGCATTCGGGACGGCAACCACCACATCAAGGGGAAAGGCTGTGAATACGAACTGGGCTTGCTCACCATGGCCTGGTTTCAGGAGAGTTGCCGTCTTCCTGCTGTGTCTTATATAGCATCAGGCTAATAGCTGGGCTTTATACACACTTCTTGCTTTTCATTATGAAAACACTGGAATGGCCATTTCCTAGGGACTCCCAGCAGTGGAGAGCCATGAATGTCCTCCAAAACTTTATGAAGACGTGCAGGAACTCCACATGTACAGTCAAAAATAGGTTTACTGGAATGTCTTTAGTCACAGCTGTAAGCAGCAATACTGAAAACACTGAGCTTGTGCATTCCCATGGCAGAACCAGGAAGTCTTCTGGATTGTAAAACCTAATTATTTCTTCCCTCCCCCCCCCTTTTTTTTTTTTTGAACAAGAGAGAAACAACACCCTTGCAGTTCTCCACAGAAGGATCAGTTCCCTGTAACATAATGGCATGTTTCTCTTCAGACATTTTTCCTCTCCTTCACTCTGACAGGAGGACAGAGTCCCCTCTGCCTTCCACAGCAGGGAACTGCTGAAACAGTATTATTATTAATATTGCAACTCAACCATATATACAGATAGACCATAGCAGCAAGTAGACAGCTCCAAACCAGAGACTGAGAATTCCACAAAACAGGCGGTTTGGGAACTGAATCTTCTGTTATAAAAAAGTCTGACAGCAGGAGCAGGTACTCGACCAAAAACAAGGGTCATTTGGCAGTTCTTAAAATGCTCTGTTAGAACTGGCTACTTGCCGCCGCCTCCTCGCTCCTTGGAGAAAAACAACTTCAAAGTTATATACAGATATCTCACTTAAATTACACAGCAGTTTGGTTATCCCAGAGCCAGCTCCACCGAAGCCTCCAGCTGCCTTGTCAGGTGTGGTATTTCAGGACTATGGGTACTGGAAAACACAAAGAAACAAGCTGTCAGCCACACACCTTTGTGTGCAACTCCCATCCCTGCCGGAGTGATCCCCCCACCACCATCTCTGTAGTGACAAACACCAAGCAGCTGCGAGGGAAAGCGTGTTTCTAAGCTCAGGCTAATGCAATCTGCTCCCTGCACACAAGCTAGACAACATTTCCTGCCACCTTCATCTCCTTCCAGCTTCCCAAAATTAAACCAGATGGGATTTTCCATCAGTCTGTCTCTCAAACGCTCCCACCCCGCTGCCAGCTCTGCCTCTCCCACTGCAGGCTGTGTATCAACAGGACAACAGGCCACAAGGGTTTTGCTGGAGTAACAATAACAAGAACAGTTACAGAGCTGCCCCTGGCTACGGTCAGCGGGATGAAAACCCTCCAGACCCGGCCATACAGTAAAGCTGCTTGGATCCCCGGAGCACGCCATTCTGCAGGCAGAGGGCCAAATTACTTCTGCCTGGAAGAAACATGCTCTGGCCATTATTACCTGTTGGTAGGAAAAGCAGTGACATCTCTGCTCTGGGGAGCTCCAGAGACTACGAAGGGCAGAAGGCAGGGGAAGAGACCGACAGCAAAGCCACAACAGCTACTTGCTGAAAATTAAGCAGCCCTGCAGCTTTGGGGAGGAGCATTTGCAGGGAGCAGGCCATTGCAAGACGGTTGCTACATGTGGAGAAGCCTTTGGAAGATGCTGCTCTGGTCTGAAACTCATCCATTTACTCCCACCAGCCTCAACATCAGTCAGTGCCAACCCTGGATCAATACAATGTTGGTAGGGCAATGTTGGCTTTCTTTGACCACAGCCAGCAGGACCTGATTTGAGCCTGCTCCCCTGCGTGCAGGTTTAAGCCTTGCAGAAGAGGAGCGCAGAGTGGTCTACAGGCACCACTTATGGTGGCTTAAGGCAGAACAGGGCCTGATGGGAGTGGCTTGGGTGCTCTCCTCCAGGGACAACAGCACCACAACGTAACTCACAGCGTGGAGTACCACTACTATTTCGGTGCCAGATGTGGCTGGGGTGACCTGGAGCTACTCACCAATGATCACAAGCAGGAGAATGACTGCCACCAGCGCTATGATCGCCTTCATCTGCAAGAGGAGCAAAGACGCACATTACCCAGGGTGATATGTGCAGCTGCTTTGACCTGGAAGGAGGTCATTGCCTTCCAGCATCTTTTCAGCCAGAAAGCAGAGCTTCTCCATCCCCTCCCAGGCGCAGGCAGGTAACCACCCTTCCACAAACCCACCCCTGCCTATTCCTGTTCTGGCTCACCTTGCAGCCTCGCCACCACATCTGTCTCCGAAGCTGCTTGGCTCTGTTGCTAAAAGCTGTTGCATTGTCTGATAAACTTTCTGTTAAAGGAAAGAAAAGAGGCGATTCAGCAGCACACGCAGTCAGAGCATCCACTCATTCTACTAACTCCACTCAGTTTAAAGCAATAAATTCAGCCTTAGGGGAAAAGACCCAACCACAACGTGATTCACCAAAGCCACAGCAGACGCCAACATGACGCCCTTAGCTAGAGCACACACAGACCTGCAGAGTCCCACTGAGCCCCCTTTGTACTGGCTGCCCTCTGAGGACAGGAATTTGCTCTGCAAGCCAGCAGACAGCCGAGGTGCTTGGGGCTGTTGGGAGACAGACCAATCTACCTTCAAGGACCAAGATCTCAGCACCCAAATGTCTCCAAACTAATGCCTCTGCACAGAGCGACAGAAGGCAAAGGTGGAAAGAGGAAAATGTTGGCAGAAAGTCAGATTTGCAGCCCAAGGCTGGGAAACAGCACTCCCAGGAAGGACAGAAATACAAGCCCAGGTCTGTCATTAGGCACTTTCTGAACTGAAACCAGGTAACCCAGCCCAGCAACAGGAAAGAGACATGGGGAACAGGCCAGCAGAGCTGCATTTAGCATCGCACCTGATTTATCCTGCAGGTCATCCAGCCGCTCGCCTCTTTCAATCACCTTCGTGATGTTCTCCTGCATAACATCGATGACTTCGTCCACCTGGTTCTGGACACTAGAGTAGAACAAAGGCAGCATGAGGAGCAGAAGCGAGCACCACCAGCTGTGCATCGCAGCGCTGGCCCTTGCTCATAGCTGGCCGGGCTGGTGGGAGCTGAGAGCTCACCGACAAAAATCATAAGGGGACAACAGCGGAAGAAAGTTGATATGATGCAGAGAAAGCTAGAGGCACGGCATTGCCTGTGGTGGCTCTCTGGTGATCCCAGGAAGGGCGAGGGAACACAAGGAGCTCAAAGAGAGCACTGGGAAGTCAGCAGAAGCGGGGCACTCACCATAATGCTTTTAACACAAAAATGCATGGAGAAAAGGCACTAATTGCCGTTGGTGGGCACCTCTGCTGTAGAAGAGCTCACAAAGGGGGAAAAAATTATATAAAATCTGCACCTTTATCTTTCCAGATTTCACAGAACCTTGCACTGCACCTTTGCTAAATAACTTGGGGTGAAATCAAAGCAAGGTGCGCTCCCCCCCCCCGGGAACAGAGTTGTTAAATGAAACCCACTCTGCCAGGGACATCAAGAGGACAGTAAAGAAATGGCTGATATGAACTAAACCAAGTTATTATAATCCATCTTCTCATAGGTTACGCAACTCTGTGGGTAGGTGCTTCAGTTAACAGTAGCCTAAATCACACCCGCAGGGTTATTATAAATGCATTTATTCACTCCATAAAAAAGCCACATTGGTAAGAGAGAAAAATTCTCCTGGTGGAAAAATACTGCTACGTTCTGGTTTGTATTTTGGAGCTAATACATTTTTCTTTTCCAGGAGATAGAAACAAGAAATTTCTTGGGGCCCGAGGGAGACAATACATTGCTTGAGACATACCGTTCCCAGAAAGTAAATGGCAACAGCAACGTCTTGAAGGCAACGCTACACACAGGGCAACAAAACAGAAATAGCTCCAAGCAGCTCTCTCTGCATAAGTCTTAGGTTTGACAGCTTAAGTTGCCTTGAATAAAAATGTCCAAGCACTGTAAACATACCAAAATGCATCCAGCATTTGCTAAATGTGCAGCTCAAACAGGCCACTTCAGAAGCTCTCCATGTTACCAGAAATGCACACCTCCTATTAACACTGCAGCACTGGTGTCCCCAAGGGGAAGGAGTGCCAACACCTCATCTTTAGCGCCTGCTTAGCACCCACACTGTCCTGCTCCCCAAATTACCCAGTCACATCATCTTCCTCTTTAGCCCCACACAAAACCTTCTCCTCCCCACTCACAGATGCAAAAGCTCAAAGATGTTGTTTGCCAAATTGGGGTTTTCACCAAGGTGGCTCATCAGAGAGCTCTGAAGCAGCACCAGACCCAACTCCACCTCTTCAAGAGCCATCATCCAGCACCTGAGCTCAGAGCGCTTGGTTTGATGAGGACACCACATCCTCCACCATGGCCCAGGAAACCAGGGCCAAGAGAGAGCAACTTGCCCAAGGCCAGTCAATGGGGTGCTGCAGAACCAGGAACAGGGCTTTGCCCTAGACACCATGCCTCTAATTAGAGACATAGGTCCACATTGACCAATTTCTCCTGTCTCCCTACCAGCTACGTGCCTCTCACCAAGTAGACACTTGTGCCGAGACGCACGCATGAGAAGCAGCAGCAACAAGCAGTAGTCGTTGCAATGGAAAAGCACATGCCTTGCTCACATTTACGTGTTACTCCAAAAACGGGCAAGTCATTAAAAGAAAAGGCTTTTTCCCCCAAAAAAAGCTATAGAAAGAGCTCCAGATGTTCGAATATGAAGGTGCTTCCCAGCTTAGCATTTCGGGTCAGGCTCTGTAGCTTCCAGAGCTAAACCAGCCAGGCAATCCCTCTGAAGCCAATTTCTGACTCAATGGCCCTCACATGGCACATGCTGGACTCCAGCAGTGCACGTAAAAACTTGCTTTATTTAGGACGCCACAAGAAAGAAACCTGCCTTCCCTGTGCTGCATGGCAGAGTCTGTAGGAAAAGCATCTCTCTGAACCCACCTACACCATGCAGTGGCAGCTCCTACCTTCCACATCGATGGCAGCCACCTGCCAGGAGTTAATCTGGAGGCAAAAGGTATAGATCCCCAAACACACCTCAGCAGGAACCTGCCCTGTGCCCGCGAGCCTGTTCTGACCTCCCATTCGTTTTACAAGGTACGAGGCAAGTGGCAGAGGTGCCACCCTTGGGAAAGCGCAGCAGGTGGCACTGAGGACGCAGGCAGGCGCTGCCTGGGAAACACCTGCAGCAAAGCATCCACCCCGTGCCGGACACGCGCAGCCCCTTCCTTGGGGCAGTGGGTGAGGCTGTGAGGAGGCAGCATGCCCTGCAAGGGGTTTTCCCTACCTCGGTGCCACAGACAAGTCCCAGCTCAGGGCTGCCAGCAATGCTGCTATCGCTTCGGGCGAGAAAGGAAAAGCAGAAACATCTGCTATCCCAGATGAGCCAACTTGGCAAAAACTCCACGGCCTTAAACATGAGTTTTACAGGCAGAAGACTACATTTACAGTATGTAAATGTTTCTAAAATCATTTACTGGCTTCAAAATAAAGAGATTTCCTCCCACAACAGATTTGTAACCATGCTATCTTGGTACAACCGGCAAGCGGGAGCACACAAGGTTACAACACATCTAGGAATGTGCAGCGCAACGCAGCGCCACCCATACCTGCCAGTACAGGTCAGAGCCTGGGGAGATGCTGCTGCAGTCCCAGGGCATCCCAAAGCGTTTGAGACAAAGTGGGCAGATAAGTAACTTCAGGCTGCTTTGCTGCATACCAGCATTTGGAAGAGACCTATGGAGCACAGACCCCTACTGCCCAAGCTGCATCTCAGCATCCCACCTCTTTTCACTTGAGTGGCCGACAAAACACTGCGTACCTTTGCTACTTGCCCATAGCCTGGGTGCGCTGTTAGCTGCCCCCAAGAGAACAGAACGTTTCACAGACGGAGAATGGAGGCACAGAGAAATCAAGGCTTGAACTCTCACGAATGTTGAGATGTTTAACTCCCATGAAACACAGACACATTTGAGCAACCCGATACCTTTTGGTATCTGATGTAAAAAGAGAACCCTGGGGGAAAAAAAAACAAAACCCAGGAAGAGACCAAGACAGGGAATGAAACTTTGATCTCCACACAGTGCCTTAACCAGACCTTAAGCCAGTCCTTGCTTTCTGCTCTTTCCCCTCCATCACTTCTGCAAGAGATGCCTCTCCAGGAGGGGGCTGAAAGATGCCCAGCCTATGCATCAGCCCTGCAGTTTCAGAACAAATTGAAAAATTCCCACTCATTTGGCACGCTCGAGGTTGGAAACTCAAGTTGTATCAAGAAGAAAATATTTTCTTGTTTTATTTGGCAAGAGAGAATGAATCCTCTAATACGAAGCGTATTTCCTGTTAGGGAGCTATTGGCTTTTGACCCATACATTTCATGTGCTTCACTCCTGCCAGATTTCCAAGAGAAATAAAGTTTAATAAATACCTGCCAGGAAAGGCAACAAGACAAAAACATAAAATATGTCTCCCATGAACCTCCTTCTTACTAATTACTGCAAACATGATGCTTATAACAAGGACAAGCATACACTGTCAAAGCAACAACAAGACACCCAACGGTGCTCAGCTTGGTTTAGAGTCCTCTTTTCTTGTGCTTTGCCAGGTCCAGAGGAATAAGCCTTTCCATTTTGGCCACGCTGGGTTAGCTACCGAAAACTCCCTGGGCTGGTCACGGTGTTGGGCCAACAACACTACTGCATTCTTCAGACGCCGTAAACAGGCCGTGCACGCACCATGGGATGTGCTGCTCAAGGCTGCTGCTTGTCTCCAAGCTGGCTGTTTACAGCCAGCATGACACACTTCTATTTTCCACCCCAATGATATTAATAGTGCTGTGTATTTCTGTGAAAATTACAGCCAAACACCCCTCGTTGTGGCAGTAACCCAGGGAAGAGGGAGCAGGACAGAGCACCAAGCCAGATGGACAGTGCAAAGGCAGGAGGCCAGCACAGCACAGTGCTCCCCGAGGCACGGCTCTCTGCAGAGGGGCTGCCTGGCAGAAAGCCCTGCCATACTCAGCAACGGGGTATCAGCACTGAGCCATGCCACAGATCCCTGGGTTTAAGTTGCTGCTTCATCTCACCTGTGAAGAAGACTGCCTCCCTGAAGAATTTCAATCCTTGAAAGGACTATACCCAACAGTGACACCCGACGACGCAGCCTTGGTGTCACGTTCAAATGAAAGCCTGGACCACAGCTGAGGTCCACTGCACAACCATCCACCGGCTATGAGCAGCCAGGTCCTGGGAAGCTGCTGTCAACTCTTGCTTTCGAACCATTCCCCAAACCCTCCCCTCCTCGGGATGCAGCTGGGGGCCTGCAGCCAGACAGGGCCACCGGGGCCGAGCCCCAGGGCTGCGGATGCTGGCCACCCTCAGCAGCACAATGGGGGAATCACAGGAACCCAGACACTGGCCCCTAGAGAACCACAGCAGCGTGCTCAGCCCCACAGCCAGCACAAGCAGGAACCCGAGTCCAGCAGCACAGCCACCCGAAAGCAGAAACATCAGCATAAAGGAGATCAAGCAGCAGAGAAAAACGGGGTGATTTTGGTAGTTTTTGAAAAGATGACATGTGATGAAAGGCTCCTGTTCTAACTAAAGGAAACCCAGGTGGAAGACCAACAGCCCACCTTCCACCAAAAAGGCGCTAAGAGCTCTCTGATACACATTCAGGACTTCTCACAGAGTCTGGAAGCAAAGGCAGAGAAGAGAGATCGGCTCTCCCTTACCTGTTCTTAGTAATTTGGGGAAAAAGGATAAAAGCCTGTTAAAAGCTACCTTTCAGCCCCAGCCCACCCCAGGGACTGGGAGGTCTCAGAGGGAGCCTAAGGGACCCCATGTGGCCGCTTAATTACCAGAGGAGCATCCACCCCAACCAAGCAGCTCTTGGGACAAAGGAGCCTGAACTTCCAGATCCACCAAAAGGAAACACAGCACGGAGGGGACCGTGACGCTTCCTCCCACCACTGTTGCTGGCTCCAACTCATTTCTTTCCCCTGTGAGGTTTACAGTGCTCCCCACCATCTCCTTCTGCAGCTGAGCCAGCCTCAAGGGTTTCTGCTGCCAAACTCTCCCACCCTGACCCAAGCCCCTTTCACTGCCAAGGACAACTAGGGAAAGTTTCCAGTCTTGCCCCTCACATTCAACATGTTCCACACCTTTGCGCCCATAAACCCATCACTTTTTCCTCTATCCAATCCTCCATCCAGTTTCCCTTTATGCCTATCTTCACACCTCGTTCCTCCAGCCCCATACAGCTACAGCCCCTCTAGCTTTGCCCAGCTATGCCTCAGCTCTCCAAATGCTCAAATTCCTCCTTAAAATGTCTTTTCCTTACAGTGCTTCAGCAGCAACTAAATCCTCCTTTCCTCCTCTGCTGAAACCAGAGCAAACTGCATCATTACCAGACTGCACCAATCCGTCCAGCACAAGAGCTGGGCTGATCAGAAACGTAATAAGCTCCATGATGACTACATAATGTAAGTGCTTATTAAATAAAGCAATCAACATTGATGAGAGCAGAACACACACACCGTTTTATAACAGATGCTCCAGATACTAGATAGATAATAGCCACTTGCTACCCCAAGGGACATACTGCATTCCAGGTCCACTAGACAGGCAATCTCTGGCAACGGGCAAGCCTCACGTGTGCTGGCTGTTACTCACATCAAACCTATGAACCCAGCAGCTCCTGGGGCAATTCTTTCATTTTTCTTCCCTTTCACAGATGCAGTGGTACCCTCTACTGAAGCCTTGGCTTCCTTCTGCCTGGCCAAGACAGTAGGAAGAGAAGGGCTCCCATTTCCCCCTACCATGCAGGGAAGGCAGAAGACACTCTGTAATTCCTTTCCACCAGAGGATGACAAAGGGGTCGACATCACCCCCCTCCACCTTTTTATGGAGGCAGGACCCCACTTATAAAACCAACTCTTGTACTTCTCATTTACTCCAGATCAGTGTGCCACTGCCCTACAAGGGAGGCTTTACCTACACTGGCTTACTCTAAGGACCAGCGCGCCTCTTCCAACAGCATCCTCACACAGAGACCCCCTGAAAACTCAGGGTGCAGTGACTGACCCACTGCCTCTTGTGTAACCCAAGCCCACTTCGCCCCTCAAGGTAATGTGGCAGGCGGGCACACAAGCAAGCACTGCCTAACGCTGATGTTGGCCATGAGTCATCTCCAAGCTGCTCTGGCCTCTTCCTGGCATGAAAAAAATCCCTAATGAAGAGCAACACTCAGGCTGCACACAAGACAATCCAGTCTGAGTAATGCGCGGTCATCAGTCCCCACACAGATCTCGGTTCTGGCTCTGCAGAGGTCAGCAAAGGAAGCAGCACAACACAAACCAGGGTCTGTGAATATCCCCCTCCTTTCCATTAAGTACCCCCATCGCATCCCTCATAGGAAAGGACAGGACAAACTGGAGCCTAGAACAAGCATCATCCAGGAAATGACTCGATGGGAGAAGGATCCAGAGTGTTCACTCCTCCCTTCTTGCCTTAATACTAATCTTCCTCCAGCTGTAATGGTTTCCTGTTTTCCAGCTGCTTTGACCCCACTGAGTCACTGCTCATCTCCAGGTCACCCACATCAGGTTTTTATCTGGAAGAAGAGGAGGCCAGCGGACCAGCTGCTGCCCAAAAAACATGGTCCTGGTGTGTTCCTGACCACTTGCTTTCTTGAAACACAGAGGAGCAAGTTACAGGATGAAGAAGAAAAAAAGCAACAAAACAATAAAAAATGGTGCTGGCAAAGGTTAAAATTCAGGGTTAATGCTCTAGAAAAAGAGCCTCCTAAAAGCATGGAACAGGTCCTCACCAGACTGCAGCAAGGGCTTTACAAACTTCACAAAGCTCCTGTGATACAGTCCTATCCCTTCGCCTCTGTCAATGCACAATTTCTTGATTACTTGAATCAAGTCTGAGATTTCCCTTACCCGTGGGCATGTAGGGTAGGAAACGTCGATTGGAAGAAAGCAAGCAGAAGCAGTTTTCATGTTTAGAACTACACAAAAATACTCTGGTAAGCAAGCAGCAGGAGCTCACCATGCCAGAATAAATTATCTGTATGATACCGAAGAACAACAACTTACTGCCTGATCTTGTCATTCCTGGGTCCAAATCTTGGTCCAGAAGGCCCTCTCCTGCAGGCAGAAGAGAGAGCAATCAGGGCGGAAGATACAACAATAACATGTTTTTAAACCAGACTCAAAAGATATGCAAGAGATGAACCAACGCCTTGCAGACAGAGGTTTGTTCTCATACCTCCCATCAGTCCCTCCCACGTCCTAGGATATGCGGGACACCCCACTCCTATGAAGGTCACACCTATTAAGTCTCAATTCACATTCAATACCAAGGCTCTGGGAGATCACCTCAAAGGAATTAAAGATTTTGATTCCCAAGCCCCCACCTATGTGGCAGGGAGCAGCTTTTGGTATTTGACACCTCCAGTCTCAGAGCTGCAGGCAGTTAAGACATCGCATTCCCTACAGCAGCCATTCAGAAACTCACAAGAAAAAGTCTTCCTCTTCATCCGAATCTTCTTCTAACAGGTTCCTCTGCAAATACAGAAAGAAAACCAAACCACCTCGTCAATAAGCCACCATCACTGCGCACACACGTTTCTAGCCCTTAGGATGCAATTGGCATCTTCTGACTGCAGGTTTCAGGCAAGCCCTCCTTTGGAAGGGATCAACGGTACTTTTTAAGTGTCTGGAGTTGTGCTGTTCCTCTCTGCTTGTGACCAAGGACCAAGCTGGACATCTCTGTGCCACTATTATCACCTCGGTGGCGTTGGCTAACTGTGTAAAGCACAGACTGATGCACAGCTCTGACTTGGGACAACCTGCACCTCTGCTGCTGAGCCGGACTGGTTTTGCATCAACGGCCAGTTGCCAGCGCAGGTTCAGATCCCATTTCTAGGGGTCAGTGCAACTCCCTACGACGCAGAAACAGCTGGTGCCTCAGCATGGTGAGCTCTTCCCAGGAAAGTGGCAGGCAGGGCCCCTACACAGGCCAGCTGTGGAAGGAAGGCCCTTTCTGCTCAGGGGACAATCCCCAGGGCTGCACACTGTCAACAGCAGCTCCTCAAAACCCATCAGCTTTGCCCCTACAGCCACCCTGGGGTATCCCATCCAGTGGCAAGTCAGGTCTGCTCCCCATTTGGAGGATGGGGTTTCTCCAGCCACCTGATGGCAGCAAGAAAAGCCAAGGAAAGACGCTGGGCTCCCTGCACGGCATGTCCGAGGGGGTCGGCCACTCCAAACCCCTGACTCGGGCAAAGGCTACAGCCAGGCTGGAAAGCAGAGTGGTCTGTAGCTCCTCTGCTTCGCGCCAAAGGGCTCCCCTTGGGCGCAGATTTGCTGCTCCACCCCACCATCCAAAGGTGATTTTTAAGAGCAACTTCACAATCCCACTTGATCCTGAACGTTTCAGACAAAGACGTTACTAGAGTTCATTTCTCTTATCAGAGCAGCACAGATTTTTCCAGTTGAGCTGAGGGCTCCCAGTAACATCTACTTACAGTCAAAAATAATCAAGAGGGGGAAACGGCACACTGCAAGTGTGGGCCTAGGAACACATGGGATGGTCCTTACTGTGGTACCAACAGCTGCTGCTTCCCTTATGCATAAATCTGGGCTCCCACTTGCAAGCACAGTGCTCTTATTTTGAAGCTCACCTATGTTGCCATCCTTGTCACATTGGCTCAATCAACTTAAGCAACCAGTGAGACCACACCATAGTTCCAGCCATCACCTCCCTCAAGGGACACCTCAAGGTGAACCGCTTTTGGCAGCATGGGACCCTCGCCTCCCTGACAGCTATTGTGAGCTGCAGCGATCTTTTAGACTATTGACTACACTCGGGTTTAGCACAGCGCGACCTCAGGATAAACACAGCAGGTTAAATCCACTTTGTCCGAAACAGGGAACTGCACCGCTTTGACCCGTATCCAAAGGCTGAAACATCCAGGGACGTTGGTGACAGGAGAAAAATCCACCTGGAAAGAGCAGGGTAACCCCCCGCCGCCCCCACGCCCTTCGGCAAAGCGCCTAACGGGCCTGGCCGAGCCCTGCAGAGGGGCAGGAGGCTGGAGCCCACCGGGACCCTGCGCCCACAGCCTAAAGGGACTGGAAGGGGCTCCCAAAGCGGGCGCAGCTCCCAACGAGGTTTGTTTCCAAACACACGCAGGGGAGAGCCGCACGGGCACCCCGCGCTGCCCCAGTGCCGCTGCCCCACAGCAATGGGGCGGCTGCAGGCCGCGCTGGCCCCTCCGGCGAAGGGGGCTATAGCTTGGCCCGGGCCAGCCCGGTGGCTACCAGCACCGGGGTCCCCACAGCACCTTAAACAGCCACCTGCCGTGGGCACCCACCCGGGGCACCCCCACAGCAGCAGCCCCCCGCTACGGGGCCGCGGGGGGACCTGCACTCACCCGCTCGCTCTTCACCGAGCCCGTGACCTCGTCGTCGTTCAGGTGCCGCTTGAATTTCGGAGGCATGGCGTCTGAGGCGGGAGGAGAGGCCTGCAGGGACGGGCGGGGAACCGGGGGGTCACCGGGCTGCCCGGGGCCGGGGCAGCGCCCGGGGGGTGCCAGGGAGCCCCGCACCGGTGGGCCCGGAGAGTGGGGGGAAAGGAGAAAGCGGCCCTGGGGTGTGGGGATGCGCGGGACCCCGGGGGAGGGGGATGCGAGAGCCCCCCGCGGGGGTGGTGCAACGGGCCCCGGTGCCCGGCACCCGCGCTTTCACCCGGCCCCACCGCCCCGGTGCAGCCCTCCGGTGCCCCAGGGTCGCCGGCAAGCAGAGCCGGTGCCCAAACAGAGACACCCGACCACCACGACAGCACAGGACCCCCTCACCGCCACCCCCGCTGCCGCCGCATCCTCACCGGGCTCCGCTCCGGGCCGGGCCGGCGGGAAATGGCCGGTACGGCGGCAGCGGCAGGTCAGCTGTCCCATCGACCGCCTCGGCACTCCGCCCGCCGCGCCGAGCGCCGAGCGATCGATGGCGGGGAAAGGGGCGGGGCTTGCCCGGGGGCGGGGCTTGCCCGGGGGCGGGGCCCGGAGCGGCGGGACCCGTGGGGGCTGGCCCGGCACCCGGGGCCGGCGGGGGGGCAGCTCCAGCAGCCCGCGAGCACGCTGGCCCGGGACCCGGCGGCTGGCAGCGCTCCCGGCTGGGCCCCGTGCGACACCTCCCTGCCCGCCCGCGGGGGGGTCCTGCCGCCACAGCCCCCGGCATCGCCCCTGGCAGCCGGCCCCGCCACTAAAGCCCCGGCGGCGGCCGCAGGCAGCCGGAGCCCGGCCAGCGGCCCCGGGGGGGCGGGGGGGGGGAGGTTGTGCCGCTGGGCACAAGCCACCGTCGCCACAAGCATCTGGAAGATTCCGGCTCGTCCCCCCCCGTCCCCCCCCGACCCTCTCTCCCCACCGCCCTCCCGCTCTATAAATGCGGGCGGCCGCGGGCGGCGGCAGAGCGGGGGCGCGGCGGGGCCATGCTGGGGGCCTGGCTGCTGCTCGGGGGGGCGCTGGCCCTGGGCTGCCGGGCGCAGGCGGCCGCCCAACGCCGCGCCGATGACGGCTCCGGCCGCTGCACCTACACCTTCACGGTCGCCAGCCCCGTCGAGGCCACCTGCTCCGATGGCGGCGGCGTGTCCGAGCTGCGGGCCGAGCTGGCCGCCCTGGCCGCCCGCCTGAGCCGGCTGGAGAGCCGGGAGCGGGGCACGGGGGGCTCGGGGCCGCGGGGCGCCGAGGCGGGGGGCGGGCGGGACCCCCAGCGGGCCGCCCCGGCCGCCCGCCTGGAGGCCGCCTACAGCGAGCTGCTGCGGGCCAAATCCCGGCTGGAGGAGGAGAAGGGGCGGCTGGAGCGGGAGAAGGAGGAGCTGGGGAGGCGGCTGGAGAGCAGCGCCCAGGAGATCACCCGGCTGCGGGCCGCCCGCTGCCCCCCCGGCGCCGAGGGGCCCGGCCGCGACACCCTGCGCGGCCCCGGCAAGGGTAAGTGCCCCCCGGCGCCCCCGGGCGGGAACCCTCGCGGTGGGCTCAGCCCTACCGGGGAGGGGGGCACAGGCTGCTGCAGCGAGCCCCCTCCCCATCCCTCAGTGGGGGCCGGCAGCCGGAGCCCTCCTCACCCCGCCATGGGAGCGGGGATGCGGGGGGCCACGCTCGTCTGGGGGGGGTAGGAGTGCCCTGAAGGAGCATTAAGCCCCGCGCCAGGGGGGCAACAGCGGCGTGGTGGGGTCCCTGTCGGCAGGTCACAGCGTGCCCCGCCGCAGCGGGAGGGGGCACCGGGCTCCTGCCCGAGGCATTGGCATTTTGGGGGGCAGCAGTGGGGCGTGCAGCCCCCCGAGGGCAGGCGTGGCGGTGAGGGGGGGGCTGGCTCAGCCCCTGCTCACGCCGTGCCTGGCCACGCCGCAGCCCCTCGCTGGGACCCGCAGCCCCTCGCCTACCAGGAGCTGCAGTCGGAGAGGACGGAGGTTCCCGCGTCCCGGCTGCTGGAGGAGACGGCGCTCGGCCGGCCGGGGAGCCAGGACTCGGGTACTGCCACCGGCCCCGTGCCCTGCTGCTCCCCGGTACCGCTTGGCCCTCGCGAGGGGCTCACCGGGCGCCACCGCCGAGCACTAACCCCCCTCTGTCCCCTCCTGTCCCCGAGCAGGCTGTGGCGAGCTGGTGTGGGTGGGGGAGCCCATCATCTTCGGCCGGGCAGATTCCATCGCGGGCAAGTATGGCGTGTGGATGAAGGACCCCGAGCCCGTGCCCCCCTTCACGCGGGAGACCACCTGGCGCGTGGACGCGGTGGGCACGGAGGTGCGCCAGCTCTTCCAGTATGAGGCGGCGGAGCAGCTGGCCCGGGGCTACCCCGCCAAGGTGCACATCCTGCCGCAGCCCCTGGAGAGCACGGGGGCTGTCATCTACCGTGGTGGGCTCTTCTTCCAGCCCCGCCGCTCCCACACCGTGGCCCGCTACGACCTGCGGGGAGAGGCTGTCACGGCCCAGAGGGAGATCCCCGGTGCCGGCTACCACGGGCAGTACCCCTACTCCTGGGGGGGCTACACCGACATCGATCTGGCGGTGGATGAGACGGGGCTCTGGGTGATCTACAGCACCGAGAAGGCCCGGGGGGCCATCGTCCTCTCCAAGCTGGACCCTGAGACGCTGGAGATCCAACAGACCTGGGAGACCAACATCCGCAAGCGAGGGGTGGCCAACTCCTTCGTCATCTGCGGCACCCTCTACACTGTCAGCAGCTACTCGGCACCTAACGCCACCATCAACTTCGCCTACAACACAGCCACCAGCACCAGCCGGGCCCTCAGCATCCCCTTCGAGAACCGCTTCCGTTACCTCAGCATGGTGGATTACAACCCCACTGAGCGACAGCTCTTCGCCTGGGACAGCTTCAACATGGTCACCTACCCTATCCGCCTCTCCCAGGCATGAGCCAGGGCTGGGGATGCGCCGGCTCAGCCCCCCCCACCCCCATGCGTGCCTTGGCACCCCGCTTCGCTCCCCAGCTCCCCCTGGCACAGCCGGGAGTGCCACCTTAGATAGCCCCACGCAATGGTGGGGGCCACATGCTGCCCAGCTGTGCTGCCGTGGGGCCACCAACATCTCCGCTGGCACCTCTGGCAATATCCTGTCGTGCTCAGCGTAGCGGTGAGAAAGGAAGCGCTCCTGCCGAGCGCGGCTGAGCCACTGAGGCACCTCTCCCCAGCCTCAGCAGGGTCGTGGTGGGCTGCAGTGGTAGCCAGCCCTGAGCTGCTCAGCATCCTCGGAGCGCCCAGCCTGGCCACCCTGAGTTCAGAGCAGGGAGGGCTCCAGCACGGTGAAGGCAGGGCAGGGCAGGTGGTGGGGGTGGGGAGAGGCTGTCGGGGAGGGTCCCACCTAAATCCACCCCCAGGACCCCATCAGCAGCAGAAGTTTTGCGGAGACCTCCCCAGTTCGGGCAGGCCTCGTGGCACAGAGCAGCACTTGCCCACCAGCGGCGGCCCCACTGCCGAGCTCCCCTGCTGAGAGCCCACTGGCCCCGCTGCATCCCACTCCGCTGGTGCCCAGGGGCAGCCGGGAGCTCAACTGCCTCCAGAAATCATCCGGCAGGACCAAAAGCAGCAGGGAATATGGACAGTTGTTGCACAAGCCTTGTTTTATTGGGAAAAGAAAAAGAAGCCAAGAAAGCAGTGGTGAGGAGCGCTGGCAGAGCACCCCTCGGCATGCCCAGCCCCTCAGCCACATGCTTCAGCTTCTCGGCCATGCCCGGCCACCGATGCAGCTACGGCCCCGCCTGGCTGGCAGCTCCCTGTGCCAGGCCAAAACCCACCGGTTTTAACTATTTATTGTAGAAAGTTTGTAGGAAGCTTTTTCTTCCCCCTACCTCCCCGGCGTTCGGGGCAGATGAAGCAGCGGCAGCTGCAATCCCCAAAGGATACCCCAATAAACGCTGCTCACCACCGCTGCGGCCGTGCACCTCGTCTTTCCAAGCCCAGGTTTTCCTGGGGATTTGGTGGGCTGGAGCGTGGAGGGGGTGTGAAGCGCTGCTAGTGCTGGTTCCCCCACCTCGATGCACTGACAGGCTGGAGGTGCTGGAGGGCAGCTGTAAAGCTTTGGCTGGGAAAATGCCACGTTTGGGAGGCAGCTGCTGACGGGGCTGACCCCAGGAGCACTTTTATTTAGCGTGAAGGGGGGCTGGGACATACCTGCAACACTGAACTAGAATAAAAGTTAAAGCTTCAGCGCGCTAAACCCTGGAGATTTACTGAATGGGACAGATCGGCATGCTCCAGGTGGCAGGGCTGCAAGGGGGGGGGGGATGGAGGCAGCCCCCTGTTGTTGCCGCAGCACCAGGACGTATGGCCACTTCGGGACGTATGGCCACTCGCTGAGGGGACAGCACCGCTGGGAGCCCGTGCTGGAAGGGCAGGAGGCAAGGGGGTGTCAGGAGGGCGGTGGGTGCTGGCTGCAGGTAGGATGTGCTCCTCCGCAGCCAGTCCAGCGGGGGGGGGGAACCGGGGATGGGCCCTGCCAGACCACCGGGACGGGCTGGGGAGGGTGTGTGATGGGACATGCCCCAGGGGGGACCAACCTGGGGCCACAGGGTGGGGAAGCAGGTGGGACCCCAGCACACCGAGGCAGGAGGCTGAAAGACCCCTTCTCACCCCCCTGCGGGGCTGGGACGATCCCAGAGAGCCAGCACGGACCCTACAGCGCTGTTCCCGTGCAGCGCCCCATGACCCACCCCAAGCCCCCGCTGCACCACCCCCATTTGCACAGAATTAGGGCTCATCCCCCCTTGTCTGCGGGCCTCAGCCCAGGCAGAGCAGTGACGCAACCCCCTGCCACCCGCAGTCAGGGAGCCCCCAGGGCCCCCCGCCACCCCAATGCTGCATCATTGACACTGCAGCAGGTTACGGGCTTCACCTGGATCCCCACGTGGTGCGGGGTGCTGCTCGCGGTGCCCTGGGATGGCACCTTCGCACCTCCCCTGCCCTCCTGCCCGGGGGGTGGCAGCCCCCTGCCCGCTGTGCCAGCCAGCGGGAGCTGGGTGCCCCGCTCCCAGCGTGGGGAGGGGGCACCTGCTGTGACTGACCCCAGCCGCTGCAATTAACTGATGGTGCATCACGGGCGTTCCTGGCCTCGGGGAAGAGGGGTGCACAGCGCTGCTCCCTGGGAAGCAGCATCCCCCCGTCCCGCTGCCAAACCCGCCCGGGCCAGGCAGTTGCCTGCGCCCTGGAGCAGGGGAACGAGGCAAAGGCCAGGGCAAGACAGGCAGCAGATGTGGGGGCGAGGGCAGCGATGGGGTCACCCAAGAGACATCATGTGCCCACTGGGGCCGGGAGGAGCGAGGCAGGCAGCCCCACACGCAGAAAACCTGCTGCCAAGGAGGGGAGAAAGGCATTTCTGTGCCAAAGTGGGGTGGGAGGCGAGGCCGGAGCCTCCCTGGGCCCTGCAGCGCCCCAGAGGCACCAGTTGAGCTCCGGTGTAGAACTGGGCTGGTTTCAAGGGTCCCCAGGGAGCAGCAGCCTCAGCAGCTGCACTGTGAGCAGACACCAAGGGCAGAGCGCCCCCGCCCTTCCCGCTGCCAGCACTGGGGTCTTTTCGGGCTGGGAAGGGCATCACTTAATCAACTAAGAAAATAAATGAAGACGAGCCAACGTACACAGGGTTTCCAGAAAGCTGGGCTGGAGCCGAGCAGCGCTGAACACGCAGCTTTACTTAACAGACTTTGCAAAAACAAGCCCAGTCCTTCCCCTCCCGCAGCCCAGCAAGGGCAGCCCCAGCCCAGGGGGGCTGGATCTGGCCCCAGGCGCGTTTAACCCCCTTCTGGGAAAAGTTACTGTCTTTTTGCAGACTGAACGTTAATAAGAAAGGAATAGGAAAAAAAAAAAAGTTAATTTCCCCAACATAAACAGCTGCCTAATTCATGGGGAGTTCAGCATAATTATTTGTGATGACCGGAGTCCTAGAAAAGAGATTACACACCAAATCCCACTCAAATTAGAAAAGCAAGATCTACTCCAGTGCAAACGGCCAGCAGCAAGTTATCCGGTTAAACGTCAGGAATGATTCAATGAATCGGGGTCAGTGACTGAAAGCTCAGCCTGGCCTCAAAGGCGGCCGGGGTGGTTGGGGCAGCTCGGGAGAGGCACGCACCAACATCAGCTCGTTCGGATGCACAAAACGCCCAAGCATTTGCTTTTCATGAAGTTCCTGCAGAAATATCCTTGTTCTGCTCAGCACAAGAAACAGCCAAAAGCTCGGTACGTTCCCACAGCCGACCGTGGGAAATGCGCCAGAGTTTACTAGTAGCTTTCCTGGAGAATTTGAGATTAATCCTTTCAGCAACATTTCCTTAAAAACAGACCAGTCAGGTGAACGATTGCCCATTTTTAGGGTGTGCCTCCAAGACGAACCAGGCAGAAGACAGCCTCAGAACAAGGGGACATCAGCGTCACTCAGTTACTCTTTCACAGCACATTTATAGATCAATGCCCACGCTCACTCCCTCCCCCCACCTCCATCCTCCTTTCCCTGAGCCTTTCCCCCAGCCATGCTCGTATGGTTCCTGTAAAAAAAAAAAAAAAAAAAAAAAAAAGGTGATTTACCTGTGGCGTTACCTACGCTGAGGTTGCTTCCTCCCATCACTCCATCCATGGATGACGGCACCTTTATTTACTCCTTATTGCTGCAGCTCAACCCCCTACAAGGACCAGCCTGGGCAGGAGAGGGCTCCAGCTCCTCCGGTGCCCCCAGGCCACCCCCACCACACGCGGGGCTGGCAGCACCACCAGTGACCACAGGTACATCTGCACAACTCCCGGTGGCGCTCGCAGAGCCACCCGCCGCGGGCTCTCCTTCCTTGGCACTCCCTGGAGGCACAACACGAGCTGGCACCTTCTCCAGAGGCAGGGATCGCTCCTCAGAGACCAACCACGAGAAGGTTTCTGGTGTTTGTTATGAACCAAGTTCCCTCTGGTGGGCAGCTGACACATCCTGCCTCCTCCTAACCCTGCAGCAGGGATGCCTTCACCCCCACAGCAGAAGGCCTGGAGGCCGCCTCACCCTTCCTTCTGCCCCTGCTTAAGGGCCCGAGTCAGTAATCGGCAATCGCGTAATGTGAACGCGCGGCAGCCAGCGTGCTGCGGGAAGGGAGCGGTTCAGGAGCGGTGCAAGGAGGCAGCCACCCGCGTCCTCGGGGCGGCTCACGCCAGAGCTCAGCTCCTGCAGGAAACATCTTGCTTGTGACAGCCCCTTGCTGTGAGGGTGCTGGCACCTGGAGAGTGGCCGGCTACAACCGTTAGTTTAGCGGCTGCTTAAACTGAGAGGAACGGGCTGGGCTCATCCTGGTCTCCTCTGACGAGCAGCTCTTCGCTAGGCAGCTCACCAGCATCTTGCCAATGCAACCGGCAGGCTCCTTCCAGAGCTCGGTGGAAGCACATCCTGCGAGGCCTTTGCTGCAGAATGACATCGAAAGTGCTGGCGGAAACAAAAAGTTGTTGTTTTCAAACAGTTTTTTTCTTCTGAAGTCTGTTCTCCCCAAGCTGCAATGCACACTCTTCGCTTGGCGCACGACGTTCAGGTGCTCTCCTTGCATCCTGCAGCGCTGTGCTAATCATGAGATTACCCGGATACTTTATTTAGAGAATACTTTATTAGTTTCTGTAATCAAACCCATGTAAATAAGACCGTACATATTTAATACAGTGCGTTACCCCTGTACAAATGGAAAAAAATTAAGTTTAACATTTCTAGACCAATATGGCTGTTAATTTCTGTACAATGCCAACTCACACTACAAGTGGGATACTTTTTTCCAAAGTTGACATCACAGCTAAAGTTTCCAAAAGTTCAAATTATATATATATATTTATATAAAAAGATAACCAATAGCGATTCACTAGGCATCGATAGCAGCAACAGCCTTTCCAGCTTCTGCAGTCATTTGAACAAAATTATACACATTAGACTTTCAACTCTTCCTTCCAAAAAAATGTAAAAAAAAAAAAAAAAATCCCAGAAAAAACCAGCAAATTCTGCTACTGATGTGGTACCTGGTGCTTTTTATTAGCTTTTTCAATCATTGTCTGGAAAAAAACCTCTAGAATAACATTATTAAAAACAGCTCCGGTATAGCACAGTCACTACTACATTTCATAAGCAGGTACAGGATATCTTACATTCACAGAAGTATCATACAGTACTGTCCTACAGCTATAATACTAGAGGATACAATTAAAAAGGCATTTATTTGACTTGATTCTACTTTCCAGCACACTGTGGGCAAGGAGGTGGTGCGACGCAGCTCTGATATAAAGAATGCACCTTTTAGATAAAACTCTCTTTAATCCGGTAAGGTTTCTTTTATTCTCGTGGCACAGTTCTAAGTGCTCGTTGCTGTATACAGACAAACTGGAAACCGTTTCAAGATCACTCGCATCATATCAAGATAGCTGGACAGAGGTGAACAGAACAAATCTGACTATTGATGCAATGAACCTTTCAACTCCAGAGGTGAACGACTGAGGGGGGAGCAGGTGTAGAGAACACAGGTGGCCAAGTAGCATTTTTCATGTGGTGATCTAAATACAGTATATTGTCATCCAAGAAGCAGCAGCCCGCAAAGCACTGCCTTCAGAGGGAAACCCAACATCAGCAGCGTTAACTCTGTGTTACGTTAGGTTAGATGTCACACGGCAATGTCGCCAGCTATACGAATCCCTCAGTTTATTACAAGATAGAAGCTTCTTAAAGTCACTAAAAACTTAACACACATTACTTGGCCCAGCACCATCTTCAGATCTGCATGTTCTCACACTCATGGGTTTATAAAAAGAAAAATAGCAGCTGAAGATCAGAGCCTGAAGAAAATAAAGAGTATTCAATCCTGTCAGCTAGGAACATGCTTCCCCGACCACCTTCTTCCCTGTCTGTTTTGCACTTCGGGAAGCATACAGGTGTGCAAGCCAAAACACGCGCACACGTGTAGAACGTGCACACACCAAAAGCAGCCATCATGCTGTTAAAGAGAAGATACAAGCTCAACAGAGCCTAGAAGCTCAGCTGGATACGCAGCAGTTCGCACCCGTAACCGCTGATCGCTTCTATGTCCCTTTACGCTGTTCAGAGCCCTGCAGGGAAAGACTCGCGTCTCGTCCTTGGGGCTACAAATCCACGCTGCTGTCATCTCACCCACCCTCCCCTCTTCCCCCACCTCCATGGAAACACAGCCTCTTAAGATTTTGTTTCTTCGGTTTTGATTGCCTGAGGTTTGATTGGTCCAGTTCTAACAGGTTTTGCTGCCGCAGCAGGCGCAGGGGTAGGCTTTTCCTCGGCTTTGTCCTGGCAGACTCCTGAAGAGTCAGCAATTGCCTCGGCGGGTTTGCTCCCGTTCTCGTCCACTTTCTGCGCTTTGCCTCCTACGGGTTTGCTCTGCTGCTGCTGTTCAGAAAAGAATCTCTGGGTGGACTGAAGTACCTCTGCTCTCTGCTTTGCCTTAAGAAAGGGAGAAAACATGTTTACTGAAGAGAGGGCATTGAAATAAGAGCAACTTCACAGAAGTATTTCCTAAATGGAAGGGGAAGGACTGACCACAGTGGCCAGAATTTCTTAGAAAGGCAGCGTCCATCCAGTTGCTTCCCAGATGTCACCACATCTGGGCACTTGTCTCCTCAGTAGCAGCTTAACGTCATGCCTAGGCTTTCCTTGCTCTTCCTACTCCTCACCCCAGAAAAGACCACCAGGGACAACAGCTTGAAGCATTATCTAATATTTTTTCATGCCACTATTATTACAGGGCTTAAAAAAAGTATAAACACTGCCTACAGTAGGCTCACACTGAAGCTTTACTCCTCGGCCAAAGTCAGACACGACCAGAAGGCGCAAGTCTGCATGCTGCCCGTGCCCCAACACCACTGTGGGCACCGAGGGCCACGCCAGCGGTCACTTCTCCTGCCACGTGGTCTGGGCTTCTTGAGTGCAGGGGCTGCATCACAGCAGCAGAATCTAGTCTGAGCACCCGAATTTTTTCTCCCTGTTGCTCTGGACACAGACTTCAGAGTCCGCAATGTGGATGCAAGTGAACTGGTTTCGAGGCTGTGTATACGGAAGCTGAAGCTTTGCCTGCTTCCCACTCAAAGCTGGTGCTCATTCCAGGCAGCACAAACTAGTGTCTGGCTTCCCTCAAATCCCTCCTCTGAATTCTATCAGTAACCTTGACTTTGCACCTCTGAAATTCAGCCTTTGTGACTAGATGTTTCAGTTAGTTTTACACCAGACCTTTCATCTGTCAGCAAAACACTGTGCAGACCAGATGCTTCAGACCAAGCACTTGGCTTTCCGGCCCAGACTCAGGCAAAGCAGGAGTTGCATGAAGAGTTCAACCTTTTGGAAGCTGCACGATTAAGCCCGATGCAGTCAAATGCTTTTTTTTTTTTTATAATTAAAAAGGTTTATCTTAATAAAGGAACCCAACTACACTACAGACACCGAGCCTCCATGTATCTCTCAAAGTATTTTATGCTTTTCTATAGAGAACGGGGACACAGACACATACACACCGGGGGGAAAAAAAACAGCAAAAGCCTGGAACAAGAGGTCTTGGCCTTAATACTGCATAGCTGCTTCACATAACTCAGCCAGCAACAGAACAGAAAACAAACCTGTGAGCTCAGGTGTGCAGGACCACAGCAACAGTCTGATTTTACCGGAGCCAGACACCTGAAATCTTCTGCAGATTTCAGCCATCCCCTGAGATTAAGGCTAGATGATTCGATGACAAGTAACCAAGCGTGACAGAATAACTGACATTCTTCCGAACAGCTTTCGCAGGGAGATTCAGAACACCGGGACTGCATGTTAAGTATCTGCTATGACTGGCTAGATTCAAACCATAATACAGGCTCGAGACAATACATAAGCATTACCTATGTAGACATAAGTCTACAGCTAGCTTATGTCGATGGTAGAAAACTAAACGGACCAAGTACCTAGAATTTAAGGGGTAATCAATTCTCCTACAACCAGACATAGCCAGGAAAACACACACTTTCGCTTTTACACCTTAATGCACGGGTTACAGCAAACAGCAGTAGATAAAGGAGCTCCTTAGTACTGTTATTCTTAAAGCAACTTACTCTGCAGAAAACAGGCTGAGCATACACGGGTGTCCCTACACAGATGCCCCATACTGCAGTCCTGCCTTGGTAAGAATAGTTTGCCTCACTCTGAAGGGTCCCAAAGTGCTTCAAAAAATTAGATGAGTCCCATCACCTGCTACTGAAATGCAGCCGCCTCTTCTGTGGAGTGTGCCGTGTTACTGCATTCCACCACAGAGAACAAATGACAGGCATTTCAAACCACTGGGAAATGAATCTCCAGAGTCGGTAAGGAGCGAGGCTGGCTGGAACAGGAGGGTTCATACTGCCACTCAGAGCTGGGAAGGCAGATGTGAAACGACAGCCAACGACCAGGTTTGTAGGCTTCCTCATTCATTCAAAAAATCCAGGCTCTTGAAACCTAGTTATCAGATTGCCTTTGACAGCAGTGGTAGCTTCAGAACTGCTGACCACAAGACCTCTTGAGAAAGGAAGCTCCCTACACATTTTTTTTTTTTAGTTTAAAGTTCCTACTAAAAAAACCCCCAGAGCTTAGAGAAGGTCTACATTCAGCTGTTAAAGGCCTGGCTACCTGCTTTGGGTCCAGAGGCATTTTAATTAAGACATGATTTGTAGACACATTCCTGCCCTACAAGCTGTCAAGACTGAACTGGTGTTAACAGCACTGCTGTTCAAATACTAACCTTCACGTCTCGTTCAGCCTTCATCGCAGCCTGGGCCTGATTGCCTCTGGCTCCAGATACTGATCCACAAAGACCTCTGGCCACAGGCGGTAAATGAGGGTGGCTCATAAGGCCTGTGGTCATCTGAGACGGCATCTGACTATGCAGTACTACTGGCAGCCTCTGAACAGGCGCTGGGAAGGTGTTAGTATATGGGGCTCTTACCAATGGAGGGAGCAGTTTAGGCTGAGAGAGGATCTAAGTGGGGGAAAAAACAACAAAAAGAGACATTTTGCAATTAGAAAAACTGCCAACTAGACTGCACGTTGGCATTCCCTTAAAGGGGAAAAAGTTGCCGCTCTGCTGTCACACTGACGTCAAGAAAATAGGCTTTTATGTTAAGAGAGGCCACGCTTGAACTCTGGAAAAAAACAGCCCTGCAGTGCGTAAGGGAGAAGACCCACGCAAAGCACTGGAGGCATCGCTAGCCAAAGGCAGCCCTGGAAAGGCTAGGTAGCTTCTGCTAGTGGCAATCCAAATGTCAAACCTCAAGTCCTGCAGTCAAACACTCCAAACGCTAGAAGACAGGCAGAAATACCTACATTTTTAGAGAGGCTACATTTCCCTAAGCAGCCTGGCTACATACAGTTGCCCATTACAGGGATGCACCACCCCTGTAAACTGCGCTCCCTGGAATGCCAGAAGCAAATCAAACCCTTTGCCAACAGCCCTGCTTGGTACGGACTGCACGACACTCAGAGGTCCTTTCCAACCTCAACTGCTTCATCAGTCCTTCAGAGCTGCATCTCAGACAAACAACCGCAAATCTGCTGTGTCGTTATAGACGTTTAAAATATGCACTGGGACCCTTGGAGACACAAAGCTTCTCCCTTTCCCCAACCAAATGATCTGTTTTTGCAGGATGACATGCATTACAACTGCATGGGGAAGACAGCAGAACAACTGTCAAGTTCTACATCATTCACAACTTGTGCATGACGTAGTGTGCTCAGAACTCTCAAAATTAAACACGCCACAAAATCTGCATTACTAGTTTAGCAAGATCAGAGAGGATTTTTTTGGCTTTGATCTTGAAATCAGTTTTCTCATGCCATTTCATTTTAAGGATTCTATTTTGTACATCCCCATGACAAAGCCTGAGGAAACAGAGCTGAGTTACAGCCACCAAGTCATACAGAGAAACAGATTTGTTTGCAGGAAGGCACCAGTCACCTACCTGTGGTGCGAACTGTGCAGGAAATGGCTGTGTCATTCTCACAGCAGCAGCCGCTGACTGAAACTGCTTCTGGTAGACGATGCTGTTCATTTTATTGGACTGATTGTTAGGACTTGTAGAACTGGCCCTAAAGAAAAAAACACCAGTTAGAATCACACTGCTTCTCAGTCAAAGGACATTTCTGTCTTTAGTTTGAGCTAGAAATTCAGTGCTCGAGGGGAAAAAATAATCTCTTAGAGGAGCTGGTATCTGATATTCTTCTGTATCTACTACTAGTTTCAAATGTAGACAAACTCAGAACTTAAGAATACAAAGAGAAACCACAATCAGAAATACTTGGGATATGTAAAAATTCCAGTGCAAAGTCTGTATGAAAGAGACATTTCCCAAAAGTATCTGTAACACACTGATGTTAAAAGTGTGTTTTCTTCCCATCCCTGCTTGCTTAGGTTCAGTCCTACCCCTTGACACTGTTTGCTGTCATGTCAAGTTCAGAGCTTGTCACAACAGGCATTAGGCACGTGCAGCAGAAGCTGTCATGTGCAGCTGCTTCCACTCTGACCTGCTGTCAAATGTTTCAAAATGCACTTGAACAGCTTTCAAGAATTCACAGAAAATGCTGTCCCTCTGCTTTATATAGCTAAGAATACGATCTTCCATTAAAACTTTTAAGAGGTGTTGAATCACCATGAATTAAATGAAGCCTGAAAGACTACCTGGGGGAAGCACACCAAACAGCCCTGAGAGAAAGAGAAAAGGGCAAACAGCTTTCTTTAGGAAATGGAGCTTGATTTGCAGACTTCTCATGAAGAGTGTGTGGGTGATACACAACATAAAATGAGCAGCGGGGCACCAGCTGCAAGGAAGCCAGCTAAACTCAATACACACCAACATTTTGTAAGCTTAAAGAAGTCTGTTTAGTTTTCACCCTGAACTCTTGTGATCTAGTATGCTTTTGTCAATCTCCCCAGCACCTCTACACTTAAGAGCAAAAGCTTATGATAAACCCTGCCCTGGCTGCTAGAAAGGACTTCTTGTGTAGAAGAATCTTTAAGATAAGTACCATCAAAGTCAATTGTCCTAAATGCTCACTAGCTTGCAAATTCAAGTTTCTTCCTCCTCACCCCTTCACTTTGTTTCTTAGGTGAAGTACTGGAGGTATGACTCCAGCACTGAGTTCAAGCTGTCATTTCTACTTCCCTAGGAAAGCCTGAACACTGTCAGTCTGCTGCAGTGAAAGCCAGAAAATACGGTCACTATGCACAGAAGCGCAGCTTTCAAGAACAAAACTATCTTGAACCAAAGTTCCATATTCAGGTTCCTTCTGCCCACTAATGACTTCATCCACAAGCAGCCCAACAGATCTACCATGAAGTGCATGTGCATATGAGCCAGATGCTGGTAATTCTGTCAATTAACCAAGCAAACCTGCAAACATCTTACTAATTTCACTTGAGAAGATTATAGGTCTTGCAACAATTTAAAGTTCTCCAATAGAACTGTTGCCACAACTGTGGTGTAAGCCTTTAAGTGTTTTTATTTTGAGCACTGCAATTAAAATAAACTGTCTTGGAGTTTTATCCCAAAGTACTGTGCTTTCCTGGTACAATCCCAGGTCATTTTACATTACTTGCTTAGTTTAATTTAATCAAAAAAATATTTTTAATATTTTAATTTCAAAGCTACGTACTTCTGACCAGCTATAGCAGACCTGATGATGTACTGGAATGCTGCTTTTCATTTAAGATCAAGCATTGTATTTTTATATTAGTAGCCCCCCACCTCACACCTTTCAGAATTGGCTGCTTATGCATGACTAGGTACATTTTCTAGCTCTGATTTCAAGGAATTTTGAGCTTAAGAGAGATTTACCGGAAGGGACTGGAGGTTGGAGTAGTACTTCTACCACTAACTGGTGGTGTTCCCGGTTTAACATCAATGCCGCCTCCAAACGCCTTCAGATCCATTTCCGATATCTGAAAAACACAGCAATTGACATGCTAATTTCAATTCAAAGAGACATTACATTTACTAAGTAACTGTTAGCTTACCTCACATTTTTCTCAATTAAAATAGGTCATTTAAGTGGAGGCGAAAGCCAAATTGCACAACAGCTTCCTATAATTTGTACAACCCCAGCACCACAAGCACCTCTGTGTACAACTTTCCTGCGCTATCTGGCACTTCCAGCAATGCTACTGGCTTTCTAACTTGATAATCCTGCATAATGAAAGGGGATTTGTAACTCATTTCATATATTTGGCCCTAAAAAAAAAAAAAAATATGTTTCAGGGTTGAAATTTCCTTCCTCATCTCAGGTACCACATGAAAATATTTAGATAAAATCCTGAAAAATGCTGAAGAAAAGAATGCCATAAAATAATCCAGTTCTATAAAAAAACCAAAAGCACAGCGAAACCAGCTGTCATTCATGCAAAAAAATCTTCACACTTGGAGCAATGAGTCTTGCATGTTATTTTGCAGATATGCTCAACAGAATAGATTAGTCTCTGGAGCAGTATCTTTCCACACAAGACCATGAAGCATAACAGCCCCAATAAATCAGTTAAAAGCGAGTGGCTGTTTTAAGTTGACTTTCTTCAGCAGGAACATGATGGAACCCTTAACAAAGGGCAGAAAAGCCACTTAAGGCCACCATCCACCCCACCGCAGTTCCTCCTCATTCCTTGCTGAAATGCACAATCGTTCTCCAATGACAACTGTAGCAAGAAATACGCTGCTGCTTGGAAGATGGGCTCATAAAAATTATAAAGGTGAAAAGCTTTGGCCAGATCCTATATAGCTAGAAAACTGCATGGTGCAAGTCACCACATATTCTGGTGGGTGACAGTATGAAAACTTCATCTAGGCGATGTGGAATTGTGGTTGTCACTACTGTCCAAGACATGGAATTAATGCCCAAGAGAAATTTTTCTTATCACAGCTGTAAACCATGGGGACAGCAGGGTCATTTTACAGTCAAAAGCATCCTAAAAGTCTAGGCCACAAGCTGTAAAGATTTCAGGTGCAGCTCCAGAGCTAAATTGTTCCCTGCACTGGGAAAAGACCTTGCTGTATCTGACAGGAAGCTTAGCTGTGTTCACATCCAGTGTTATCACCCACTGCTCACCTGAAAGTATGCTGCAACTGCGTTGTGCTGCACACTATCCGAAAATCCCAGGTGCCTGTAAATCTGTGATTCCATCTAAGACAAGAGACCTTGTGATTGGAAACCAGCTCCACACATCCCCTCATTACCAATTACCACAGCAGCTCCAAATAAAGGAGAGAATTCCCTCCTAGGTATTCAAGTTTTATCTCCTTACTGGAGCTGTCACTCAAGGAGTCTTCTTCAGCTGCAAGACCAGCTTTTTTTTTTAATATACATATATTATTTATATTTTGTTTTTTACACATCAAAGGTCCTGCCTTGCATACAAGGCTATGTTCTCAATATGCACCTTGCTGTGCTATTCAGAAAAGCAGATCCCTGGCAACATTACTGAAGTTTAATTCTGGTTTAAGGTTACAGCAGATATGGTGTCCATTGAAGCTCCTAAAATTCCAGTTAGATCCCATACAACTTGCTCCAGTATGAGATCAGAAACAAAGAAAAAAAAAACCACCAAAAAAAGAATAAACATGCATGACCAGAATTAGAAGCCAGCCCTGACAGAGTAATGTTGTCGGCCTGCTGCTCTAACAATGGCTCTGTACTATTTTTGACATGGATTCTACATGAAACATTCTACTAATCTGCAAAGTCATTATCAATCTAGGTATTCCTACGGTGTAAATGGACTACTATCAAGTTAGCTACAAAAACCTCAGCTAAACCTTCGCAAAATGCACAGACCCAGTCACCGAGGAACTAACCTTGACTGGATTTTACCTTCCCCTCCCTACCTTTTAAAGTGAAGGCAGATTTTTAGATGCAAGAATGCCATGCTGCTTCTACAAAACAGCATACAGCTGCTCTTTGTATTGTTTTGTACCGTACATCTACCAATACTGTTACCTTTCCAGTTGCAGCAATCATGCTGTGTTGAGTTCCTGCTGGGATTAATCCTCTGAAAGGCTGGGTTACTTGTGCAGGTCTGCTTAGGTTTTGAGCCTGCGCTTGTGGTGGTGTGTGCTGTAGTGGTGGTTGTAAAGACTGGGGTAGGGCAATAAGTGGTTGTGCTGTGGATCCAAAGTTGGGCAAAGAAATCTGCGATCCTGGCAAAGGTACTGTCACCTGGAAAAAAGTACAAAATCACCAGTAACATATACACAAGGGCCATTATTTAACTTTCTTTACTAGCTCTGTGATTTCAGCTATGTTGAAGTTAAATGGCTTAATGAGTTCATCCATCTACCCAGAGAGCTGCAAGCAAATAAGTGAATTTGTTGTTTAGTTTGTATTTATCAGTTCTAATGGCACTTGGGTCTTTCCTTTTCAGAAACAAAACTGCATGGTAGCTCCTAACTCTTAACATCCTTCACCATGATTTCATTGTATGAAGTACTAAGTTTAATTAAACTCAGAAAATAGAAGTAGAATGAAATAGCCAGTTGAAAAGGATGGATGGGATTATTTACTTCAAGTATTTTTAGTCATCGTGAGGACACTGGGATAGAAACTAGATTTTAAGTTTCCAGGAGTCTCAAAAGCCAGCAGTCAGAGCTTAAAAAAACACCCAAACCTTGGCCTGTCCCCCGCTTGCATTAACAGGGAGTGCTGTAGGCTGAAAACACCACAGAATGGCAGTGATAAATGTGAAAATACCATAGCAGTGACTTGACTGGCACGTGTTACTGCATTTCCTAGTCTGACCATCAATCCACAATGTGCAAAATTATATTCCGAGTGTGACTTGAAGAATGATATATTCTCCAGATTTGAACTACTTACTAGCGTTCTGCTCTGAAGGGTAACAGATTAAAAGTAGAGACAGCCAAGCTTGAACACAGTAAAAGCACTAACCCTTCTAAAAGGGCCTTAAAACTTTATGCTAGATTTACAACAGATGACATCCAATTTCTTAAGACTCTTCTAAACTTCTGCCTTTTCATGCGTATGAAGTAGGCTATAATAAACCAGTCCATCATAAGCTTCTTTTTGTTTTAAAGCCACTTAAAAGAATTGAACTAGAAGGTGGGAACTATTAGATAGCATCCTGTAAATATGACAGAATGCTTGCACACAGCAAACTAATGGCTATTTCACAAAAGAATTTGAAAAACTTGAAGTCACTGGAGTTACTTTATAAACCTCCTGATGTAGGTTACCGGTTACTAACTTGGTTGTCCTGTTTGCCTGTGTGATCATTCATCTGATGACTTCTCATTTGTTTTCTACATATCTGATATCGTTGACATACGTAGCAGCTCTGAGGTTTCACCTCAATGAGATCTGCTGTTAACAACTAGGCTGCACTAAGCACCTGGAGTTTGTTTGTGTGTCCCTCCACCATCACTAACTGATACCTGCCCCCCATAAAGGCAGGTATGTCTCAATCAATTAGCAACATCACTATGCCAATCAGATCTTTGCCTGGCACTAAAAAATGAACTATTTAAAAGAAGGATGCCAGACAAATAATCAACATGAACTTGTAGGCCCTCTAACTTCTCAGCAATTCACTTTTTCAGTGCTGCTGCAGTAGCTCTCCTTTGCTATCAATTTTTAATTCTTGCATTTTGAAAGTATTAAAGATTGTCTCAGCCCCTCACCTCCACCCCAACCCCACAAAACCCATCAACAACAACATGCTTTTAAGAAGAATACAATTTAGGAAATTTACCATGCCATAGTTTACCTGCTGGAGAGCACTGGGAGACTGTGCAGTGTTGTAGAAACTGCTCTGGCCAGGCTGTTGAACTTGCCCAGAGTACAGATTTGAAGCCTGAGTGAGTGTAGCTCTGGCCTAGGAAGAGTAAGACACACCATTACATTAAGAATAATTAGGAGTGCAGTTCTGAGACAGCATGGCATGTCACTCTCTCTTTCAACTAGTACAGTAGAAACCACAGCATAGGAAGCTGACAACTGAAGGTTTCAGCTTGTGATAAAGCTCTCACTTTCAAGTGGTAGAATAGCCATTTATCACCTACCATAACAGAAATCAAACCTGAAGCTCCAGTTAGTGATAGGAAGCGCAAGGAGCCCTGTGGTCTGGGGAACAAGCTTCAATTCAGAGATTATGCTAATGTACCTTTATGAAATTAAAACTACATTTTTATTCAAGTGTAAGTTTCCTGCCACCTTGACTATCATGTAATTATCACAGAGGGTGGGCTTATCCCGAGCTGAGCAATACTGGATTTATTACTGCATTATCCGTATCAAACAATTGCAGAACTTTTGCATTTGGGAGCATTTTCTACCTGGATAATGTGTGTATCAATAAGCTGAGAGCCTCCCAGTCCTGAAGCTTGACTCAGTTGATGTTCATATAAGATAGGAATAGGTTGTGTGTTAGAAGTCTGTTGAAATGCCAGGCTCGACTGTGCCTTAGCAAGCTCCTGGTGTTGTACTGCTGGGAAGTTGTGTAAGGCTGTACCAGACAGAACTACTGGCGACGGCTGAGACAAACCACTTTGCATAAAAGCTTGCTGGGATCTGCAAGAGATTGAAGCATTGTACATAAAAATGCAGACAGAGCTCAACAATGAGACACCAAAAATTAAGAACTCAGGTTATATCCTTCAAATGGAATTAGAATTCTTAGCAATAATGAACAGATTTTCACCTGAGAAAGGCAGATTTTTCTATTTACTCTGCACACAACAAAATAATAGACGCTAAAGACCACAAGAAAAAAATGGCTAGGCTTTCTATTTAAAGCACACTTAGCTATTTAGATGTGTGCTAAAATAGTTTTTGCATAACTTAACTGTAACTTACAGAAGCTACCAGTTCTTAAATTTCTGTGCCGTAAGATAGGACCACTGGGAAGTACCACATGACTAGTTCCACTCAGTCATCAAGTAAACTGCTTTGTTCTCTTGACTTCACAGATCCCCACAATCCCAACTTCTAATACTTACAGGTTAAATCACTGCATGCTGAATATTGTAGGTTCCAAATGAACGTTTTAGTTTCAAAATAGTAACACAGAGACACCACAGCCTTTAATTTTAACTAGATATTCAATTCCCTTGTCACCAGCATGGGGAAGCTGCAGTTTGTTTAGAAAACAAAGACCAAAAAACTATAGCAAAGCACCACAGACAGGTTGTTTTAGTCCATCAGAAGCATTTATCCAAGTTATCTCCATTAAGGGCTAAATAGCCACATTCAGACTGAAGAATCAAGAGTTTTTAAATTAATGCCCCTCTCAAAGCTTATCAGCTCAAGAGTGTTTTTTGATGTAAAAACACTTCTCATTTTATCACCTGGTCAATATGTACCAACATAGCACCGGTCCTGTTAATCTGTTATGACAGTGACTGTGTGCTTGCCTGACGGAACACCTGGCTTAGCTTTGTCCTGTACCTTTCCTTAACTGCAAAACATTCTTACAATTGCACCCTGAGCATTGGAGAAACTTTTCTAGAACTAGAACGTATGCAGAGGGCTGTCTTCAACGCAAACAAAAACACTGACAAGCTTTTTTTTTTTCCCCCTCTTATTTTTTAAACCAGTAACCTATACATCTCAAAGCTTATCCTCCTCTGCACCTTTAATGATGTGGGAAAAGCATTCATACTCTTATAAATAGCACAACCCAAAACTCCATTAATACTGGGTTTGTGCGTGACCAGATCACCCAGAAGCATTTCTTTAATCTGGACCACATGCCAGACTGATTGTGTTTCTGCAGCTAGCCAACTGTTTGCAACAACTTTCGTCAGCTGGGGCAGGCAGGCCAAGCAGTATTTGATCCAAAGTCAGCCAAGCACAAAGTCAGGGTACACATGCAGTGAATTAAACCTTCCATGGCTTCAGCCCTCTCTGTTGCAACAAGCAGGTATTTTCTACAGCACACTCAAAACATTGTAAATAAATTTCCAAAGAAACTTTCTCAAAGTGAAACTAAAAAAATTTGTCAGAATTATACCACTGTGAATGAGTTTTGATAGGAACAGCAAGGAAGCTCTGGAAAGGCTTACAATGAAAATCTGTTCGACTATCACTGCGACCTGAGAGATCTGGGTCTTCCTATTATCTTTTGTAGCAAATACAGAAAACATTTATTCTAAAACATAACCTGCTATCCCCTACAGATCTGAAATCAAGTTTCTACCACGTAGGGGGTTCAAACTAGGATTTCAAAGTGTTTCAAGACTCCAATATTGGTTTGATTGCAAAATAACAAACGCAAATTACTGAATTAAATGGACAGACTCCTCTTTTTCTGTTCTCTTAGTATGAAAGTGATGTTTTCAGCTTTTTAGCCTCGCTTACTAAAAATACAAATAATCACGCATTTTTGAACCCATAATTTTGTAACTACATCTGTGCATGCAGACTAGCCAGACAATCCGCATACAGAGCTCTCTCTCAGCCAGACAGATGAAAGATGTTGGGGAAGACAGGAAGATGAGGCAGCTATTAAGCACAGAACACAAGTATGCAGGGAAGCAAGTTCTATAAATTCTGTCACTCAAAAACCAAAGAAATTTGCATATGCTACCTACCTGTAAGGTTGTAAGGAGGAGTTGAACAACTCTTGGGCTTGTGAAACAGCTGGTGCTGCTCCTAAACTCAGCTGAGCTTGATGCTGCCCTTGCAGAGGTGCATAGATGGGGATGGGGATTTGCTGAACTGAAGCAGGCTGCATAAAAAAAAGAAACCACTAAATATCCAAGGACAAAAGTCATGTGGAAAAGCTACAGTCATGTGTGAGCCAGGATTTGTGTAACACTATAAAAAGTAAACAAAGAATATCAAATCCCAAGGCTGCACGCAGAGCTGGTATTGCTTGCATTCAGAAAATTACTTTCTAGTTGAATTTTACACTTTTCCTTGCAAATAACCAGCATAAACAGAATGGAATCATTTAGATTTGCCTACGAAACAGACTTGCACTAAGATGGCCACACAGACACTTCCTGTGAATACGTACTTTTACATAAAGTATATCCGTGAGTGAAAGCTTATTCTCTCAGCTTTCATGACAAATGCTTTCATTCTCAGGAACAGCAGAAATCAAACAAATATAAGCCTGCATGCACTAGAATGAAGTATCAAGGGTAGGCATGACATCATTTTTGCAGAGTCTTTAGTCTCACAAACCCCTGCCCCCCATTAGCTCCTCAGTAGAACTTTTAACAGCAGTATGGACAGGGAGGGGGGAGGGGAAAAAAAACAAACAAACAAACAACCCCAAATACCTGAGAAAGCCCTGGTTGAAAGCCTTGCTGTTGGGCCAGAGAAGGTGGTGCCAAACGTGCATGTTGGGTATTGAATAGATGACTTGTATCCATATAAAATGCTGGGATTTGAGCTGCAGCACCTCAGGAAGAGCAATACAATTAGTACCCAATTCCAACTATCTCCCCGCTAGAAAGGTTTTCATCAAGAATTAGAGATGCAGCCACTGTCAGTGCCTCCCAGTGTGACAGCTACCAGAGAGATAGGAGAACAGAACTGGAGAGCTGCGTCCCTAACCAGCTATGGGATCTTCTCCAATTTGCCTCCAGAATCTACTGCTCTTGCATATGCATCTTCAGCCCCATACAGGTTTTGGGAGATGAGCAACAGATTCTGGCCAAAGCCAGTGTTTTGGTGAAAGAAGGGGAAGAACATGCTACACTGTCACGTAATGTGTTAATAGGGTAACTATACGTGGGGCTTTGTTAAAGGAAAATGCCATGATTCTGAACAACTGTAGCACTTTAAGAAAGAAGTCAAGACTAAGCCATTCTTGGTATTAAGTGGTGATTAACAATTCTGCAACAGAAAAATGGCGTATCAAGAGATTCAAACTTGGGTTCCTCAAACTAACACCACAGCATTATCTTTGTCCTCACTGACAGAAGCTTGCATATTTAGAGCAGACAATTAGTGAATATTTGATTACAGAGTGCTCTCCATCATTCTGCCTTTACTGCAGATAAAACCAGAACTGAATTAAACTCTTCAGCTTCAGAGCTCCCAAAAAAGCAGACACATGGCTTCTCAGCAATAAACACTATTACCTGCTGCAGACTGAGACACATAGACCTGGGGACTTTGCTGTTGCTGGGCAATGAGGGATGGCATGCAGCTGAGCTGGGAAAAGTGACTGGCAGAAGCTAGGCTGCTCGTCTGCAACTGCTGTGGTTTCACTTTACATATATTAGGTGGGTCTGAGGTGCTTGCAGTCTTCGTACTCAGTGAAGAGGTTGTGTATGTTCCAGCCCCTATGAGGAGGGAAGCAAGCAACACATTATAAGACAGCTGAAGGTATTTCAAAGCCTCATCTTTCAACGGTCAAAGTTTTGGGTCAGTTCTGCAAGCGCAGTCACAAATGGTAAAGAACACTGAAACCTAATGCAGCTGTTCCCATCAATGTAAAACTGACAGGCAGGACAATTCTGTTAAGTTCACTATAGGCAGTGCTGCAACCATAATACATCTCCCTTCTGAAGTACAGAAAGGAGCATATTCAAATACTGAAGTAGAAATCTTGGTTAGTTACACAACATTGTGCCTCTCATGGTTGATGGCTGGCTCCAAAGAAAGGTCTTTTTCAAGTACTTCAGCTGAGATTTGGGCATACATTCTAACATTCCAAGGTGTGAACGTTTAACCAGATAGAGCACCTTTTGTTTGCTGCAAGAACCAAGGTGGCAACCAGTAGTGTGTGTGAAGAGCAGCTGGACATTTGCTCCACCTAGTGCAAAGGGGTTTTTGGTATGAGCTGTTGAAGCTCATATGACACAATGACAGTAACATCACAGTTAGCTGAATATCGGAACTACCATCTGCTCTAAAATCTGCTTGCTTGCCTTCATTCAGCTGAACAAAATGAAACCAATAAGGCAGCCGACAGGAGAAGTTTGCCTTCTCTTTCAAGTCCATGTAAGTAGCATAGGCAGAGAGATGTCATTTTAATATTCCTTTCAGCTGACTGAAGTGAAGTAGGTCAAGTATCTCCTTGTTAGTTAGTATCTCCTTGTTGGTCAGATCTGACATTTCATACTAGCATAAAACTTCTGTTAGCTTTGCATTAAATAATGCCAAAGGGCATCTAATCTCTTGAAAAACTTAACCAAGGAACAATACAACAGGATGCTACAATCGTGACATCTGGTACCTGTTAGCGAAGTTGTTGGTGTAACTGAGGCCACAGGAATAGGAGGCATTGATGCACTAGAGAAAGAGCTGTAAGTACCGCTGCTTGGCCCAGTGTTGTTGCTGCTGCTGCTACTGCCACTGCCACCAGCAATGGGAGATGCTGCTGAAGTCACCGGTGAACTCTTCTCCCCCATGTTTGGGGAATTCTCCCATGCTTTGCGTGCAGACTCCATCTATGTAAAAGAAAACAAATTTCTTTATCTATTAGGAAGTTCCAACAAGTCAAACAGTTTCCTCTTAACAGTACTTTTGAGTTCAAAAGGCAATTCAGGCTTCATGCGAGCCTCTCTTAAAAAAAGTCACCATAATCGTGCAACTCTGTTCATGCAAAAGCATACAGCCTTAAGTTGGAGCTTCTTATCTGTTCCAACTGCACACGTGCACAGTTCATTGTTTTAACATTCAATACTCAAAAGAGAATTCACTCACACTAATTTGGCTTGGGTTTGTTTGACATAAAGAGCAAAAGAAAGGTAAAAATCTCTCTAAGTATGTCTATGAGGTTCTTTACTTACAAGTTATTTGGGCCACTGAAATGAAATGGCCCCTTGCTTTCTTGGTAAATCATCCATTTTGAGCAATCACCAAAAATATCTAATGCACACTTCAGTAAACATGACTGTAGTCAAGTTTAGATTTCCAAAGCAACTGCTGTTCAAGAAGCAATCATGAGCTGACAGCTTGTGCGCACTGCTTTACATTAATGCTAAAAATGCTTCATGCTCCTCTATTTCTATAATAATGTTGAATTTAAGTCTTGCACAGCAAGGAAGATGAAACTTCAATTGAAATATTTTATACACAACTATCTTTCACCAAAAGTGGAAAGAACTATTGTTTCACTGCAGCCAGTAACTATCAAATTATTGCTACATTAGACACGCAATGCCAAAACTGAACTGAGGGACACTTGTGAGGGACTACTGAAAAGGAAATACAAATGCTCAGACCACACTATTTAAAGGCTTGAACACACAGTCCATGGATTTCTCTACAACCTTCAGCTGTCCCCAGTTGAAACAAAGATTTTGCTAGTACAGCTGGATGCCATAGACTGAAACTGCTCATCTGGCAGACTGTAAGGTTCTCAAGACCAGGTGCTGTCTTTAATGGTATATGTAAAGGGACAAATATATACTCACCAACAAATTGACCTCACTACCTGCATCAATAGAGCTCCCTAACTGAGACTTGCAGTCTCCATAAGTCATCCTTTCAACCTACCCTGTTGTACATGAGGTAGGCAGAGTCTGGACAGACTGAACATGACTCAAGTTATTTGTCTAGATGTTTCAGAAGTGATAAAAACCCCAAAACATTACTGAAAGAACTGGGTAACAGGTGATCAATACACACCCATATTGGGGGGGGGGGGGGGGGGGGGGGGGGGAGAAAAAAAAATAAAAGAGTTCTGCATTCCTCAAAAGAGTAAAGATAAACTTTGTTACGTATTAACTCGTTTGGAGCCAAGTCACCTATTTTCATTTTTGAGGCCACCTTCCCCAGCAAGCAGTCTGTTCCCCCTCCACAACATTTCAGACAGGGCAAACTTCAAAATTTATTATTCATCTGCTGGAAAGGGTTTTGCTTAAGGTGGGGTACAGGTAACACTACAAGCTCCTTTCTGATCGCCACAGGCTCTGGTAAGACAGGGTAATGCACTGGTACTAAAAGAAAGTGAAATACCACCTGTGAACATCTGAATAAAGAAGGTATAGAAGCTCCTACCATGTTCACCAAGTCTCATGATCTCCTGGAGAAACTACCGATACCAAAAACTGGAGTCTACATACTGTATTTTGTCTTCAATTTTCCAATTTGCAATAAAAGACATGTAACAGAAATCTGAGTTTTCTAACAGCTTTGCTCTTAGAAAGCTCCTTAACAATCTTTAACTTCTTAAGCCAGAAAAAAGATGTAAAAGACACTGGTACCCTAGGAGTGCCTACACAGCACCACCTACAGACCAGATATGAAGGAGTAACAGGCTCTAAATTAACTGAGGCTGGGGAAAGCGCTGTAATTTCACTGATCACTCAGCTGTGGGAAAAGGAGAGCACACGTTGGAGATCATGGTTGCTTGAGGCATCTTTTCACCGCTGACCTGCTAGGGCCTTCACATGGCAATAAAGGCCCAGTAAGTATACCCAAAAACTTAACTGGAGACAAGTACCAATGTGCCTTAAGTACACCAAAGCTTAAGTGAAGAGAAAAACAAAGTTGAAATGTTTCAGATTCTGGACCAGATGCCTACACAAGAATTTTAGATGGAACCTTGGAACATGGGAGAGGGCCAGGCAGCTCAGCTGAATATTGCTTTGGACTTTCTTTTGCTCAGCTCCTTACCTACCAACAGTCCTATCAGCTAAGTCCTTAAGACAACGTCTGCCTTAGTAAAGATGTCTTCAGCAAAGTTACTCCAAAGAAACAAGAGATCTCAACAAGCCTTCCCATGCGAGCACCTTATACCTGCACCTTGGCAGAATGATGCCACGTAGTGGGAGCAATTGTGGCTGAGTTCCCCTGCTGTGACTCCTCACAGACAGTCTGTGATAGGGGATGGAGGAAAGAGGAGGTGTAAGGATTATTCCTTTATGGAGGCAGAGCCTGGAGATTTTGCTCCTTTAGGAGAAGGATCTAAACGCTTTCCTCTCTGCTGCTCCAGAAGTATCTTTAAAAAGAAGCAAGTATTATGTTGCAAAGGATGACATAAAGAGCAGCTCTGCTCTGTAATGAATCAGAAGGCCTGTTGTGAAAGTGATAGTATCTCAGTCCATGCTGCAAAACAAGCCTGTTGCCTTCAGCATTTGCAAAAGGGAGTCAGAGCTCCAGTGGCTGGAATAGAGAAGTTAGAGACAAAGCTGCTTTCAAATGCCTTTCCATTCAGATTTTGGTCAGAATCTTCTTCAAGGTAGCCTCAAACCACAGATGTTTGACATATTTTGTTAGCACACATCCAAGGTCTATCATCCACTGAGAAAGCAATCAAACCACCAACACCAGAACAGCAGAAAGAAACTGCAGTATGAATGACAAATACCACAGTTTGCTTTGTAACTGAGCAGTGTCACATTCTCTGCAGCATCATGCTATAGTAACATTCCTACCTGCATTACATGTGAATCAGATATCCAGCTGCTAAAGTAGTTAAGAGACTGCTATTTTAGAAAAGTGCTTTCAGGCGCCAGAAAGTCAGATTATGGTAACTTATTACATAAGAATGCAATAGAAAACCAGATTTTTGTTAAATTAGCTGTCCCTCTTCAGCCCTCTTCCAATTTTTGCTGGTCTATTGTTTTAAAAGTAATGTTATTCCCACCCCCCCACCCAGAAATAAGGTGTTAAAAAAAGAAAAGCAAAGATTCAACGAGAGATCATTAATAACTATCATCTGTAGAGAACGCAAGCAAGCAGCTGTCAAACCATGCCAGTGAGACAAGTCTCACTGGGATTGACAAGCAATTTTCTCCAAAGTGTTAGTTCCACAACCAATCCCTAGTTTTTTTTAATCTTTTAAAGTTTTAGAGAAACTAAGTTCAAACATCACTCTTCCTTAATACTAGAAGCAGCAACAATATTTCTACTTGTTCAGACACCTGCAGTCACAAACACAAAGCAGATCTAGGACACAAAAAAATAAAAATAATTAAAAAAAAAAAAGAGACCAACACCTTCTAAATATACAGTAGCAAAGCTACAGCCCAACTCTATGTTAGTGAGTTATACAATATGCACAGTCCAAAATCCAACAAAATGGGAAAACACCATTCCAAATATTCTACACACTTGCTCTACACTGGAGAGCAGAAAACAGAACATTTATTAACACGACAAAACACGTTCTGGCTACCTGATCAAACTGCCCTTCGTAAACACAAAACCACCACCTACATTTCATTATATAGAACTTCAGCCATCCAACTCAAAACCACATTATCACTGCACCAAAATCTTACAGCTAAGAAGAAATCAAGCTTGGCTTACAAGGCACCTCCTTACAGCCTTTAATACCAAACCAGGCAACTTACTTTAAGCTAAACTCTCAGAACACACCTCACCTGCATTCTGATGATTTGTCATGAACACTATTGTACAATGCTAAAATGCTAGGATCTTTTTTTTCAGGGCAGTGGGAGCCAAGATTGGTTGAGATGCCAAGTGTTAATGCAAAATGGGGTTAGAGAATTGTAATTTAAATGCATCCTTTGATAGTCTTGTGTTTCAGCCATCCGTTTATATGCAAAAGCAGTTCAGCAGAGGAAACAAAGGAAGGCTCTAAAAAAAAGGTTCACCAGCAAGTTCTCCATTAACTTTTTCCCCTGCATGCAAGAAAACAACCCTTAGAGGGATGTGGTACATACCTTGAGGGTGAGGTCGACGGTAGCGGGAGAAACTGGAGTTAGGCTGGAGCTCTGTTGTAGAGTCTCCCTCCTAGGGAGGGGAAGGGTGTGGGGCAGGGGCACCTGAAAGGCAGGCAACACACATCACATTCTAACTATGTCTACTACAAAAGCCCCAGAAAAGCAAAGCTCAAGCTTTATTAAGTGAGCTACAATTTCTTCAAGGCTTGAGCATTTGGCAGGGAGATTTTGGTAAAATAAGGTGAAAATCTGGTAGGCGGGGAAAGGCCATTCAGCAGGTGCTGAGGTGCTTCTCATCTCTCTTTAAGAGACTGAAGACTAAGGTTCTAAAGTTTCTATGTCTTCTGCATAAACAAATGCCAATTTTCTGCTTTGGGATTTACCTCAAAGTACCATTTCAGTTTACTGATATGCAAAAATTCTTCCCAAGCCAAGTTTGTCCCCTTTTGTACAAGTACAGTACATGGGGTTTCATGACCTTGAGTTCCAAGATGTAGTTTCTGAAAAAAGGAAGCTATAAACCTCCAAAGTCACAGGACCATGAAACAAACCAAAACAGATTTGCCATCCAGTAACTCAATTCAGTTATCTTCTCTTTGAAAAGATGAAAGACGTGAAACTTAAAGAAATAAACTTGATACAATGCTACTGCTATCTTTACCCAAGAAAACACTGATGGATTTACTAGAAGTTTTAAATGAAATGTATCGAAAATACTGCAACGGCCAGTCTATTACTGCTAATCATTTCTTCTTCCATTCAGACCACAGCTAATGGACTCTGACTGGATGAGACAAGGCTAATCCAAGAGACAGATACTGAAGCTTTGAAGCAGGTGATAGCACAAATCCTTTTGTGGCCAAGACCCCCTACCTCCTGTGTTGGAAAGCCAACTCCAACACACCACAGGGGAACATACACTAACATCATCAACACAAAAGAATTCACTCTTCTACACTAACCACCAAAGACACAAACACCACCACCACCAGAAAATCCAGCAGAAGAGGAAGTTCAACCAGTATTGCTTGAAATCTGCTTTAAAGGATGCTGCAGTAAGTTCTTTGATGGAATTCACAAGCCATCTTCATAAAAACCAGAGATCCTACTGTATGATTCTTTCTTCCTCCAATCAACAAGTGACTCATCTCTGAGCTAATTCTATTCCTGCTACTCAAACAACAAAAACCACAAGCTCAAAGTTCCCCAACATCCTCCCAGCACACTCTCAAGACAAACTTCATCTCAATACAGGTCACAACCCAGCTCTCAGTCGCTACACCATGCTCACACAATCAGGATCATTGGCTTTACGAGGACTGCAAACATCTCATCTCCATAGCATATGAACAACTGAATGCCTGCTGTCTGCTTTCAGAAACCATTAAGCTGCTCCCTTTACACACAGTTGCCGTGATTTCAGGCTACAGTTCAAAATTCCTTTGTCTGTAAAAGCCTTTCTTCAAACTCACCTACAGAGCTTTGCTACTGGTACCACGTTCAAGTCCCAACTGCTGCTGAGAGCACACTCCCTCATTATGCCTATTTTCGCTTTTATAGACTTGTCCCTAGAAATATCTTCTCCACTTTCTGTGCTCTTTAGCTCATCGTGGTTGTTCGAAAGACAAGAAAATACCTGAAGAATTCCAGAACAGATACTAATCAAACCGTATGTCCTTCAGAGTAAGATTACTGGATAATGCACAGCTAGTTAACATGAAAGAAACCCTAGTGGCTTGTTTACTGAAGGAACTATCTTGTGCTTTAAAGAAGCGTGAAAATATTTTCTTGTCTTCAAAGTCAAGACGATCACTGCAATAGACTTACGTTCGTCACCAAAGTCTCCTCCATTTTTGTACTGCTAGTAGCCACTGTGTTAGGATGAGAAGAAGGTGTAGTGTAGTCTGTTACAGACTCCTGTGAAGAAAAATAATTCCATTAAAATATCTCCCTTACCTAAATTAGATTTCCATTTCTTGGACAGGTATCAGCCTTTCTACAGGAGGAGTTCACCAAGCAACAGAAGACTAGAATTTCACACCAGATTTTTCTTAGAAGGCATGTCCAGCAACCCTTACTACTGAATTGCTACTGAGGTCAGAAGAATTCTTGGGCAATTACAGTTTGTCTCATGACCTCAAAATGTGCATCTGGAGACAGGTCCAAATACAGTCTGTAAAGTAAGAATATACAGAGCGATGTACTGCCTGGGCAGTAGACGTACTGACTGTGATGGTGTAACCAATTATCATTTGTCACCCAAGATGCTTTAGCCACCTGTTGGAGGCTTTAGCCTATTTAAAAAATAAAACACATTAGCTGAAAGCTTTCTGTAGCTTTAAATAGATACAGAAATTTCTTGGGTAAACCTATAACAAGTAAGGCCCTCCAGATTAGAAAGAACACATAGGGATGGCTGCAATTTGCAAAACAATTTTCCTTCAAGTCTTGCCTCTGAAAGTCACAAGACTCGGTTCCTCTGGATGGTGGAGTCTACCTTCTGATTTCTGCATTGGGCAGTGATTTCAAGGAAGAAAAGGACTGGAGTGTTCAGTCTACCCAGAGGCTTTCCTTGAAGTTTGTCACAGTTAAGTGGACCTTAACATGCTCAATGAACAAGGTCCACTTTCAGGGACCTAGCTGTAGCCAGTGACTTACTGCAGTTGTAGGTATGAACTGCCCGATGAAAGAGTCTCATCGATAACACTGCCACCTCTCTAAGGAATGACCTCCTGGGAACAAAAGAGGCACTGGTACTTCTGTGAAGCCATGTTCAGCACTGATTTTTAGTTCTTGTCGCTGGGTATCTACTGAGCGTATTCTGGCCAGGCAAACAGGCATTATCAGAACCTGAGCCATAGATTTTGTTAGAGAATGGTGTGATCCTAAATTAGCCAAGATCCACTCTTCAGCAAGCACCACAAACGGCCAAGTTTTACCTGTCTGAAGCCCAGAAAAGGCTCTTATCGTTTCTATGGAACCAAATACCAAGAAGGAACTGAAGGACAAATTAGCAGCAGAACTGTTGATGAGTGCCTGGCCTTGCCAACACATAAGGATTTTGAAGGCACAAACCACATAATGCTTGTTTAGTTGCATCCAACTGGTATAATGATAAGCTATTTAAAAAGTGCATACTCAATTTACTCCTTAAGCCTATGGCAATGTCTCCTAAAAGAGCAATTAAAGCATTAAGATACTAACCGGGCAAATAAAGAATCTTCCTTAAAAGGATGAGCTCATTTTGGTAGAAGACTAGGACAACATAATGGGGCAAGAGAGGACACAATGTGCACATGTGACTTATTATTGTATTTATGAAGGAAACAGAGAACTATTTTCTCCATTTCGTTTTCTTTTACTTGTTAAGCTAGTGAAATATGAGCTATATGATGTTTCTCACAATCTGAACTACTAAACTGCAAGTTGCATGTTTATATTGAATTCCAATAGGCAACCTTAATTTGGGTAGAACAAGGCAAGCACATGAAGCTGCTTTAATCACAAGATCCTTCTAACGAAGTAATTAATTGGCTTCGTGTTTTTTTAAGATGCTTTACTGCATAAGCAAGAGGAAGTTTTTAATATAAACTTTATTAACATTCCTTCAAGGTTTGGATGCAAGTTTTACAGCGTCTCAGCACTAAAATTCCTTACAAAAGAAATCCGATCAAGACTATGGCTAGCTTTCTCATTTTGGAAACTTACAGCTCTTTAAAAACGCTTTTTCACTAGAATTAAAAACAAACCATCATATCAACGCTGATGCCATTAGAAGTACATGTGCAATGCTGAACCATCTGACAATGATTAGTTACGTGCTGAACATGCAGACAAGACAGTGCTTTAGCCATAAGACAACCACTCCATGAACTGTAGGTTAACCACCATCTATCATTTACTGGTACATTAGGTCTAGGAATCTCTTAGATATGGCTTATCACCATAAGCTTCTGTAATTCAGATACAGTGATTCTCCTGTACAACTGTTTTACTGAAGAAACCGACTATTTTATTATAAACCAGTAACAGTAATAATAGCCAGAGCAAAAAACTCTGGCTTTTTTTGAGCTACCTACCAATTATTCGTACCTGAAGAAAAAGAGGTGAATTTTTTCTAACTATGTACTTTGCCCAAAAAGAGGTCACAAAACCTGAAGTGACTTTATGAACAAAAGGACAAGGCAGACAGAGCTGACTTTGCTATAAAGGATAAGGGTGCTATACGGGCTTAATTACTTATTTGATTTATTCTTGATTTATGTAAATCACCCAAACCAGAAAGCCTGAAAGATACTCAAAATTTATTGTCAAGTACAGCCTATGTCCTTCTAGACATCATCTCTGTAAGACACGGCCATTATCAGCTACCTCTGCAAACATTTCATTGCCATGTCCGCAACCAGGTATTGATCATTCCTGTGATTTGAAAGCTTCAAAACTTTAGACAGCATAGGGTGGGGAAAGTCAAGGGGTAAGGTTCCTGATAAGGGTACCCGATTCACAGACTGACACATCAAATTGCCTTTACTCCAAATATACTGCAAACCACAAGAGAAACAGCTACAATTGCTTTAGAGCATCATGCTTATGTTCTAAACTTACACTTCTTGCCAGTATGAGTTGGTTTATATTTCTACAGTTTCTAAGGTAAAACAGTCCTGTATAACTAAATGCACATGCTCTTATTAAGATGTTTGTTTTGGGATGGATGGGGTACTCTTACAAAGCTGCTGCTTCTGAAGGAGGACAACTGGCTTGACTTTTACAGACATTAAAATCACCAGATACACTAAAGAAAACACGTCTTCCTGGAAGCTGAGTGGTAGTCTGCAAGAAGGATGTTAAAGGGTGTCAAAAGAGAAATCACTTGTTTGCTAAAACTTCAACACTGGACATTGAAACAACAGATTAAAGATGTCATCACTTCCTCATTAAAGAGCAATGGAAAGAGTACAAAGACAAGAGAAAGCAGTTGCAATACAAATCAGTACAGAACTCCAAGGCTGGAGCAGTATTTGAACCCATTTTAAAAGCCACTTTAAGTAGCAGCAAGACTGGTTTATTCCTGCAAAATCTAGATGAAGCTCATCTTATCCAATAAATCTGCAGGTTGTTGGTTCAACTTCCATAGAATTAAGTATAAAATATGACCACCTCTTTCCTAGAAAAAAACCCCAAAACAAACGCAAGACTTGCTGATGCCCTGGAAACTGCTCATGACAAAGGAATTCAAAAGCAAACCTGGAACTGCTGAGACAGGAATATTTAGACCTATTATTAAATGCTTCTATTAACAACCACTTAATGAGTAAATTATTGGGGATTTTCATATCCAGCACAAACTGGAAAGTTTCCTTTCACTCTGGTCTTCCCTACAGACAACAGAAGCCTGGCACTTCAATACTGTGGTAGTTAAAAAAAAAGTCAGAAAGGTACAAAATCCAGACTTCTTTTTTGAAGATCTCATACTTTAAAAACACAATTGTAGAGAGGCAATTATGCTGATTTTGGTAGAGCTACTTTATATCAAGCTAGCGTGGAGTAATCAATGAAGATATCTTTCCTATTCTGTATGTGGCTTTGAAGAAACATCTCCTCCTCTTATCTTGAGCTCTGGTCACAGGAGTGTGAAATACAGCGAGAAAAACATAACACACAAACAAACAGCTTTCTTACCAAATATTTGAGCAGCCTGGTGGTTATGGCTCTACACTTCTGCTTCTGTACACAAGAAGGGCACTTTATGTGTTTCTGGTACCAACGTAAACTATTCACATCTACTTAGAAGATAGAAACTGCCAGGAAGGATGTGAAATCCCAGCACCGTATTTTCTTACTTATTTGCCATTCCACTCAAAAAAATCAAGCCTGCAGCTACCATGTCAGACACAAATATCCTCCTTAACAGTTGCTCTGTAACAACACTTCATTTACATAGTGTCTTCTGCTTGCAATGACACCTTGGCAAAAAACTGCCAAAATTGTTGTGTTTTGGGGGGGTTTTTTGGGTTTGTTTGTTTTTTTTTTTTTTTTTTTTTGCTTTAACCGTGGGTCACAAAGATACATTGTGAGTGATCTGCATTTCAGATTCTTCAACCGCTAATCTAACTTTGACAGAAGATCAGTTTTCCTGAAAGGCATCACAAAATTTCTGCTTAAGACCAGGAAAGGGAAGACTAAGACAGCATGCAAATGAATCTAAACTCACAAAACTGCTTCACAAACATACAAGAAGCATTTTTCCTTTACCAAAGCAGGTGGAACTATTAATTAGCAGCTACTCAAACTGCATGGTTTCTTTACATTTGACAGACGACAACCATAGCTCTTGCTCAAGACACAACACTGCTGTAGTGAGGTCAGTCCCCAACACAGGTCCTTAGGTCAAAAGGAGAGCGCCTTTGTGGATGTTTTTCAGCCAGTGCTACCAATGCACCACAGCTAAGAACTGAGCTGCAGAACAACAAATCCTGACAGCAAGTCACCATCTCATTGTTACAGAGAAGTCAGGGGAGTTCCACACAGACAACTACAATGAGTCCTCAACCTCCTGAGGGAGCTCTGCAAGGGAAACCTTGACAATATCCAAGCCAACAAGAGCTGACATACAGACCCTTTAGGTACACTGAATATTCCTGCTTTAGAGAGTTCTTTTTTCACAGAACAGCACTCAATTCACAGCTTCAGGTCATCCAGGTACTCAACCAACGACTGCACACACCACTTTACTCCAGTTCTCTGCTGAAAGTCAAGCACTCGTCTTGCATATATCACATATATCTGAGTTTACAGAATCTGCCTGTACAAGGCTCCAGTGCCACACTTTCTACAGCAAGGCTCAGGACAGAGTTTTCACATTTGCAAGGCAGCAAAAAAAGTCTAAAAACTTTCAAACTGATCTTTGTACAGGGGTATGGCAAACAGCATGTCTTTGTACCGCTTCTGGAGAACTGTTTAATTCAAGCAGTACCAATATGTTTCATATCTGCTATCCAGTGGACTCTGCTGTCAGGGTAATTACCCACCAGCAGGCAACCAAGTGTCAATGACATCCATGTAATCATATTTTACACATAGTGCTCAGCGATTTGTTACTATTTTTCTTACCTTTGTGTTTGTTCCAAACTCTGGAGCAGACACAGATATCATCGTTCCTATTTCCGTGCTCAGTTCACTTGCTGCTTTGGTTTCCTTTGCAGTGACAGGTTCTGGACTTCTGACAGAGGTGGGAGATGGCTTCTCCTGTCCCTCAGGTTCTCCCTGTTGGGCATCCTTCACCTTCCTGTTCTTTAAAGAACGCTCTTTCCCAATAGGACCAGGTTTATACTCTTTGTTTTCTACCGGACTCAAGTCTGGAAGCTAAGTTAGTGTTAATTTGTCAGTTATGTCTTCCCTCCCATGTCCTATCCCACAAGAATATTCTAACAGGCTTAAACCTAAATCTAACAAAGCTTTCCTGAAGGGTAAGCATTTTCTAACAGATAAAATCATTTGAGACTAAGTCATTGGTATGTACATGAAATGCATTCATTTTGAACAGGAGGAATCTACACTGTTTTCAAGCAATACGTGTTTTATGGGTAGTGGTAGAGTTCAGCTAGAATAGGATCTAGTTAAAACCTAGAGAAGAAAGCCAGTTTGACTCTCCTCATGTTTAAGAAGTCTTGTGGCTTCTATACTTTTTTGTGCTTTTCTTATACATACAGGTTTATTTTAATTTTCAGAGAATCAGGATTTTACAGGGCCCAGGAAACTACAACAGAAGACTCTACCTTCATTTGAAGATATCTCAATGTATGGATGTTGGCAGCATTTTTCCCTAGGAATTGTGAACTAAGGGGATATCCAAAAAAAACCCCCAAACCTACACACAAGTGTTGCCTTATATTGCAGACACCACGGCTGGAATAACTGCTGCAATTCAGTAGTTCCTTTCTGTGCAGCTGAATTAAAGCAGAACGAAGGGCCCCAGGGAACCTGAATGCTCTGCTGTTTGAATAGCCACATCCTTTCTGGCTGAGACTACTCAGCCCATTTCACTACAGAGCAACACAATGATTCTTTAAAGGCAGTCCTGAAAATCCTATTCCTTAAGCTTTGATAGCAGAAAGACAGAAGCTGCTGGTATTGTCTCTATAAATACAAACCAGCTGTTTCAGGAGCAGATGACTCTTCACAACACAATGCCTTTGGGCTTCGGGGAGGGTGGAGTTTCCCAAAGGTATTGGGTACCCTCAGGAGGCCAGCAGAGACTAGCTTTCAGAGGAAAGGAAGAAAACAACAGTAGCACCAGATGTCTGAGCATTCCAATGCAGCAATCAGGAACACGAGACTCATCTCACCCCATGCATTTTTTTCCTCTAACAGTTTACAGAGGCAGAAAATCCTCCAGACACTTTAAGGTCACACTTGGAAAGGTAAACTGCTTTGTTTGAGGTATGGTCCTCTCACATCACCCGTATCAGTCCAACAATACTAACCTCCAATCCTGAACATAAGTCTGTATTTAGGCTTCATAGCAAACAATATTGCTATGGGGGTGGTGGGTGTGTAGGAATTGTTTATTGGGATTTTTTTTTTGTCATCAAGACAGTTAAAGGATTACAGCCCTCTCATTCAGAAGAGCCACAAAAATGTTAATCTCCAGTTAATTTACCGTTTAGTCACATGTTTTGTCTTTCAACAAAATCTACAACAGTCTTTATAACTATAGCCAAGCAGAAAAAAAGGAACTTTGTATACAGTATGAAGCAGACTGACTATATATTTATTTAACTTTAGAGTTCAGTATCTTTACGTGATTTCCTGAGAGCATTTTAGGCATGCTGCTAGTGTATCTGAGATACAGGTTTTGAACGTGCTGGGTTACTACAATTCACTAGTAGTATTAACTACTGTGTATTTCTCTGCTGTATGCTTTTTGTATTTTGCAATAAAACCCATGAACTGCAGCACTCCCATGGAGGACCTCACGTAGCAGAGGTTAAATTCATCCTACATTGACTGCACTTTTAGATTTCAGCTTTTTTTGGAGACACACCCCCCTGCCCCGCCCCCCAAACACAACCAACACAAAGAAACACCCGGTCTTCTAGAAAGACAAGAGGGCTTTAATTACAGCGGGACCACTGCCAAATCTCAGACATCAAGAGGAACTGAAATAGCTGGTTCTGTAAGTCACCAGCCAAGTTTATTTGCTATAACCATCTCTTTCTGGGAGTAAAATGCTGATGCTGAGTGCTAGTGATGCACAGATAAGTATGCATTGGAGGTGGAAATAACAGGAAAGTATGTTTCATTAACATGAAAGACCACCAAGTGTAATAATCTAAATGACAGGAGGAGAAAGTATGGCTCCATATGAGTGGTAACAATGGAAACACAACATGATGACAAATGAATGGAGCCCCTAAATCTCTGGAGTGCAAGCGATACACTTTTTTTAAAAATTGAGATAAATTTGATTACTTATTTGATCTTCCTAGATCAGCTGCAAAAAAATCAGTTATCTACACATCTGTACATTTGAATTTGAAACTTCAAATTAGTGGCTCTAACACTCCCCTCTTACCACAAAACACTTCTTTTCCTGCAACGTGATGTATTACTCATCTTCGTAATCTGGCTACAAAACTAAGCAGGGCACCATGCATCATTTAGAGGGGGCAAGGCAGGCATGGCGGCAAGATCTACTGAAACTGGAGATCTATTCAAGGCAGAAAAAGAATGACTGCTTCAAAACAGCTCTCAAAGCCCGAGTGAAGCAAGCTCAAGAGAAAACCAAAAACCCCAAACTACAAAACACCACCAAAATACTCCATCCTATCCACAGCCTCCCAACAAAACTATCGCAAATCCATACGCCTATCTCTGCTGCAGCCACATCCCTTGCTCCAAGCAGAGAGCCAATGGACAAACTCTGCTGGGCTACGATGGTGCTTACACTTGCTTCTTGAACTGAATTCCCCACCTTCTCCCCAAGAAGTAACATGTTGATTGTTTTAGGAAACAAAAGGGGAATGCAATTTTTGGAGGTCCAGTCCTAACTGAATGAGTATACTATTTCATCATTTATAACCTCTTTCTGGCTGAACTTCAAGTTAAAAAGTTTATACTGAAGATATGACCTTTTACCTTTTGTGCTTTGATGGGTCCAGCTCGAGGCTGTTTCTGTCTTTGCTCTTTTGGTTCTGGTAGCTTGTCAGTGGACTTCTCAGAAAGTACAGGGCCAACTTCATTGTCACTGCCACTGGAAGCTGGGGCTCCAAACTGAATAGTTTCTATGCCAAGATCTACTCCACCTTCTTGCCCAGGCTTTGTCCCCTAGTTAAAAAGGGAAACATTCAACACATTTAAAATGATTTCTAGATCAGTACAATGCCAGTGGTTCAGAAATGAGCACAAAATATGCTCAGCTAAAAAACACTAAAAGAGTACTTTTATCTTCTGCCAGCAAAACTATTATTTGTGACTGCAACAGATTTGCAAGAGTAAACAATGCAGGAATGTACACTTCCTCCTCCTCAAGTTCCTACTATTTATACAAGCTCAAGAGTAAGAAAAAAAAGCAGTGAAGGAATATGTAAACAAGACCAAGACGATAAACTGGTAGAAAAGGGGGAAGGGACAAGTGCAGTATCAAAACGTCCAGATTCAGGTTCACAACATTCTCCTGAAGTTTCAAAAATTAATGTTCAATTCAAGAGGAACAATACAAAATTAAAAAAGATTTCCAGATCTCCTTTTATGCAGTCAAAATGGTCTCCTAAGAAGTTACGTCACATTCTTACAGTTTAAAATAATAAAGTCAAAACCAAAAAAGCCCAAGAAAACAAAGCCACAGGACTTTAAATGTAAAATTTAGGGCTATGCAAATTCCACACAATAAGCAGAGCTAATGTAGTTAGAGATACTAAAAGCAGCAGATGCTTCTGATTTTTAATAAGAGACACAAAAGAAATTTAGTTCCTTGGAGACATCCTGCTTCTGTCTACATTGCTGAACTGTACACAAATGTTCACATGCAAACTAGGCAATACTTTTACTTCAAAAATGCACCGAATAACAGCTATCAATAGACAAAAACTCAACCATTCACAGATTCAAGAGAGCAGTTTTTCCATGCTGCAATCATAAAAGCACCAGCCTGCATCTTGTGTTTCTGTACTATCTCCTGCCTTCATAGAATTCTACACATAATAGTTTCAGTATGTGCACACCTGAATAAACGGATAGTTGGTACCCAATCTCAATGAGATATAATTTGGGTAAGCTTCACTCTTCTTCCCTTCGTTCTTACCTCTGGAGATGTAGCTGAACCAAAAGACGTCAAAGGCTTGTTCCAAGCACTGACCGAAGGTGGCTGAGGTGGGCTAATGGGTCCCACTGACAATTAAGAAAAGAGTTAAAAAAAATTTACAGATTTCTTGATTAAATAAGCTTTGGTTAAGAAGTTGTTAACCTATTCAGTAGTTAACAAAATGCCACCTATTCAGCTGCTTTCAAGTGGGGCAACCATCACGTTTGGAAGCATGACCAAGCCCAACAAAACAGAGATTCCTGAAGAGAGCGGCAGCTGCTCATTCATAGTGAATGAAGAATGTAACAACAACATTAAAATACTGAATAATATCATACTGCAAAAATCTTTTCAGCAGCATTTATAGGTTACAACACTGCACTTGGGAATGCTGCCCTCTATTCCCTGTGCAAAATACATTTGCAGTTAGAAATGAGCCATCAACAGAGAGAGCTGGCAATCAGCATTCGCTAACTGTAACACTTGCCCCCACCCCAAATCCAAAAGCCACCACTTACATTTTTTGGAGATGTCATTTAGAACTGCTGTAGACGGCACCTTGTTTTCCCATAATTCAGTTCCGAGACCATTATGAGCCTGGGTGTTTTGCAGAACTTTGCCTGACACTGTGTATTCTGTGCTGGCTGTCCCTCCTGCAGCCTGGTTCTGTGGCTGAACTGGAGTCTGTGGCTGACCTGGAGTCTGCGTTGTACATGGAGGTTGTGCTTGAGCTTGTGCCTGAGCTTGTGCCTGCTGTGCAGCTGCAGCAGCTGCCTGTTGCTGCTGCTTTTTGGCAAATCTGGGTGGGAGCTTGGAATTCTGACCTCTGCCTTTTTCGCTTGATCCTTTTTTGGTCCAAACCTGTAAGCAGAAGCCAATTTTATTCTTAGAGCTGACAGTCTGTATTGACACCAACTGTACATTTTGTATAGCAGCAAAAAGCAAACTGATTAACCCCATCTTAAGTTAGTTTATTTTTTTTAGGGGTATTTAACCACAGGAACAATTTCTCATCCCTTTTTCTCTTGGAATCAACTGATAGATGAAGCAGTAGTATAAATCATTTATCACAGTATGAAAAATGTGTTTTCAGTTTGCCAGTTCCACCCGCCTGACAGTGCCCAATCAGGAAGTACAGAATCCTAAGACTACTAAGTAAAATTAATTTACTAATTGCGAACAACTTAATATAAATACAACTATCTAGTTATAAGGTGAAAATACAGCTTCTTCAAAAGGAAGCTTCTGCACACTTCACAACATTCCCCATACTGCAAGGAGCTCTTTCCCACTATAAATGCTGGTCTTGTACCTGCACTGTTTGTTCTTCCTTCTTTCTGCGCTCTTCATCTTGCAAGCGTTTCTGTTGCTTCTTAGACACCACTTCTGTGAAACCATCATCATTCAAGTTAGATTGGGAGTCTTCAACTACTGTCACTTCAGGGTGATCATCAATGATCACAACACCTACAGAAAAAGGAAAGGTATAGATGCTGCTGTTTTAACAGCTTCAGATGCACTGCACCAAGCCAAAAATCTGCTTTAGAGTGGAAGCTATTTCTCCACAGACACAGATGGTGGCCCTGATTAAAGGTAAGCTTCTGCTTGCCAAGTGCTTTGCTGTTCAGCTTGAAGACAAGGACAGTCTTCTTTAAGAATTGAAAAATGGGAGGTTCCTGTACCAGACTCTCCAGGAAATAAGAACTAAAACATAGTAACAAATAATGAACAGCCTTCCTGGATACTAGCTGTAAGCTTAGCAGTGATATCCACTGCTTTTGCTTATGAAGGTTATAAAGGCAAATTAGAGTGTGGTGGACAATGGTATGAACACCACAGTTAAGATTACATGATGGAAAACTGTTCTAATCTATGCAAAAAACCACACAATGAGATGTGCCACCTTTTAGAGACACACATTATTAGTTCGGTATGACAAATGTAGCAATACTCAAGTACACAATTATACTAGTGTTTAAAAAAAAAAATCACTCTTAAGTTTTCAAATATCTAGCTCTATATGCAGCAAAGTTATCAGGATTACAAATTCTTGTTAGCATATTATCAACACTTACTTGCGTAATTATTAAGATCAAATTGAGACAAGGCATCCACTTTTTCCTTAGGCTTCTTTGGACCAGCCTTAGGTTCTTCTCGCTTTTTGCCACTTGGATCCTTAGCACTCTTTTGTCCTGCAGCAGTAACACCTCCATCCTCCTGATGTAAAGCACTGTTGTTGGTGGGATCAACACCAGGCACAGCTGCTGTCTGCTCTTCAAATGGCCTGTATTAGAAAAAGAAAATGGCGAAAATTAATGACCAGCCACAGAGGACACTCAGGAAGGAGCTAACAATCTAATGCAGATCCCTTTGCAGGACTGCAAGTGTCTACTGTGCAGCTCTTAGTAGGCTACAGACTTTTACTTCCAGCTCCTCAATGAGAAGCAGCTTAACAGTAAAAGCTGTTTTGTGGACATATCAAATGTCCTACTGCGAAAAAGAATCATAGGAAAAGAGTGTAATTTTAAGGTCACCTCTGGCTTGGCCTATGTAGAGGTACCAAAACTCAACAAGTACGCAGTTTCAGTATACTTTAACTGCTGTAGGGCCTTCCATGGAAAAAAAACCCCAAACCAAACCCAAAACCCAAACCCAACAGAAGCTTACAGTATGCCACGTGAACAAATACAAACAAGGTACAACATACTTGCTCCACAGGCTCACTTGCTAAAAGCTATCTGAAGCCATAAGAGTCAGATTCACAGCATTCAGACTTTGCTGTGGAACCTTGAATACCCAATTTTTGCTTCAACATCACTTTTAAGTGACTAGTCACAGGAATTCTTAGCAGTTTTAACTCTGAAATTAAAGCACTGGTCACAAGTTTTTAAAGCCCAGTCAAAACCTGAACTTACAGTACAGCAACCTACAAGCACAAGAGTCCTACAGTACACAGTAAGCATTCAACAAATAAATGTCTTGTCCTGCCTCCCACTTACCAGACTACTGTGCACTGTGGCTACAAAACAGTGAGCAAATAGTAACATTAAATAATTATCAACTCACAGTCAAATTTAGCATAGAGAAACAAAGTATAGTCTCAACCGCAAGTATTCATCAACATGCTTGTCCCTTTAGTTGATCGATGCAAAATGCAATGCAGCAATTTACGTATTAACTGCAAACCCGCTCACATTACATTGCACCTTACACCCAAATCTTGAGAAATACAGCTCTACTCAAACAGCACTACAATTTATTTTTTTTTAATTAGGCATTTTTAACACTGTGCATACAAGAACACTTTACTCTTAGCTCCATGTTCCCAGTGTCTATAAAACCAGAAAAAACAGAAAGTACATAGTCACAGGTTCCTGTGTTTGTTTTGCCCTCTTTTCTACCATTCTACAGATCTAAAGTAACTGCTAATGATTGTGGATAACTGGCTAGCTGAAAAGGGTCACATAGACATAGTCCAGCTGGCTGGACAAAAATGCACATCGCTCTCAGCTTATCTGAAGTAAAGCAAAAATACACTGTCTTTGGCTGTTCTTGTTACACATTAACAGGAAAATTTCGGTGGGAAAAGAATGTTGCAGGTGGGAACAGAAAACTACAGAAGAGAAACTAGGGGCGGGCTTGATATTTAGGCAACTAACCAATAATGAGCTTAACTTTTGTAATATGTATGAGCTAATTACAACAAGGTATAAAAGATGACTGTAAGGCACAATAAATGAAGTCTACTGATCACTCATATTGAGTGACTGTGTCTTCCCTCCGTCGCAACAAATGATTTTGAACCACAGAGGACAACAGAAGATCATGACCACATGTGCTTCCTAACAGAATATGGCACTCACCCTCTTTTTCCACTTCTGGGTGGAGGACCACTCCGTCTCTCACTCCTAGGCCCCGAGAAGTTCCTCCCTGGTTTAGCTGGACCATTGTTGCCACGTCGGTTTTGACGGTCTATTCCAGGCCGCTGACTAGAAAAACTTCTTTTGGCTATTTCCCTTTTTGGAGCTCCAGTGTTTTCTCCTGCCTTTGCAGCCACCTGTGCTGCTGCATCTGCTGTTTTCTTTTCATCCCTCTCACGCCTCTCATTGAAGTCACTGCTTTCTGATGCTGTTTCCCACTCTTCATTTGCCTGGTCTGAAGAATTCTGGTTGGACAAGTCTGGTGTCTTACTTCCCGACACATCCAGAGCAGTGTTGGAGGGCTCATTAACTGCATTACTAACTGCGGCACTTGCTGATGAATTGGTTACAGCCTCACTTATCTTTGAGGCGGCCTCTCTTTCTTTTAGGCGCCTGAATCGTGGTGGCTTATCTTGCCTTGGAGGCCGAGCTGGCCTTTGTCTTCGAGGTCTGTCTCTATTCGGGTCAAACTTTCTCTCAAATTTTGGAGGCCTTTTATCAACTGGTATAGGACCATAATGTTCATTTCTTCTTGGAGGTTCCCCGTCTTCTGGTTTAATGATCTCCGTTTGCCTAGGGTTCCATTGATTGTCTCTGTAGGCTGGTCTCCTTATTGTGGATGGACGTGGAGGACGCCCCCCAGGATCCCTGCCACCACGTCTATACATTCCCCCTCTGCCTCGTCTAGAAGGCTCTCCTTTAGGAAGAAATCCTGGTTTGGGTTTGTTCTCATCATCTCTTATGTATGTTTTTTCTAAGGATCTGCTGTCTACTCTGATACTGTGTTCAGGTTTGAAAGACAGGGGCTTTGGAGGCTTCTTGCCATCAGCTCTCTCTTCTCTTTTTGGGTGCTTGCCTTTGATTAGACTGTCTTTGTCTGAAAGCAGTGTGTCACTTGCACTTTCGTGAACTTCACTGTCAGAATCTGTCTCTGAACCATGCTGTCGCCGCCGTTTTGGGATTACTTCAAAGTCAGAGCTCTCACTACGAGTTTCACTCTCTTCTCTTTGCCTAACAGGCCCCGAAGGCACATGCTCTGTTCTAGGCTTAGGATCTCTGTAGTGTGGGTACTCTCTATTATGGCCTCTACTGCCCCGACCGCGTCCTCCGTAAGAACCCCTGTAGCTACGACCTCTAGAGTAATACTCCCCACGACCTCTGCCTCTGTATCCCTGATCTGGGAACCAGTCTCTATCCCTAGCTTCTTTCCAGTATGTCCTAGGGGGTAAGCCAGGCTCTCTTTTTACTGGCCTAGTTTCTAAGCGTGGCTTCTCTACAACCTCCTTGCTAACGACCTTCTCAGTCTGCTTTTCTTCCTTCACTGCAGTAGCTGGCTGCTGAACATGGGGCTGCTGCTGTGCTGCCGGCTGAGCAGGCAGGGGCTGCTGCTGCACTGCAGGGGGGAGCTGCGGAGCGGCAGGCTGGGCAGCCGGTAGCGGCTGCTGGACTGGAGGCGCGGGTGGCTGAATTGGAGCTTTAGCTGCGGTCTCGGTTTGACCGCTCTCCTGGCTTGCTGGTGTCGGAGCAGCATCCTGGGTTATCTTCTTAGCTAGAGGAGTGCTGCTGGAGGCAGATGTGTCTGGCTCAGCCTGAGGCAGTGGCACTGGAGGTGCTTCTTTTTTGTCACTTTTTTCAGACTTGCTAGGTTTTTCATTAGCTGTCTTTTCTCCTTCTTTCTCCTTCCTCTGTTCACGCTCTTCTCTCTGTTCACGCTCTTCCTTCATATCTCTAAGCACAGGTTTTTTAATAGGACCCGATCTTCTTACTGGTCTATCACCACCTTCGTCTCTCCTGCCGTAACCTGGCCTAGGACCCCATCTTGTTTCAGACTTAGGTTTGAAAGTTTTTTCAGGTTTTGGTCCTTCTGACATTCTATTATTGATCAAAATTTCTTTTTTTGGCTTAATCTCGAGTCTCTCAATTGTCTCCTTTGTCTCAACAGGCCTGTTATTTAATTTAGAGATATTTGTTGCTGTCTCATTCCTCTGGTCTTCTGATTTTAGAGAGTGACTCGAACCATGGGAAATGCTTCTCTTTAGAGAAGAGTGACTTTCCCCCACAGGCACCAATTCTTCCGGAGAGCTGTGTGTACCTTTCTCATTCACTCCTTCAAAATTAACTGCAGTGTTAGGTGTGTCAGTCTGGAGAGGCTGTACATCTTCCAAAGGCCTGCTTGGGAACTTCTGTACTTCTACTTCTGATTCTCTGAAAAAGTCTGTCTTTGGATGAGAGTCCAATTGGTTGTGTTCTACAGGATAAGCAGTGGCAGGGACAGCAACTCGTTCTTGCTCCAAGTGTGCCTCAGACCTAAGCAGCAAGCATTCAAGAATGTTAGGGCTGAGGGGAAAAAAATTACTCAAATATTTACTTAAATAAAATAATTTCCTAGGAAGGATTAATGTAAGCTCTAGGAAATAATAGGTATTAATTCTCATAGCAGCTGTAACTTGTAGAGGTTGCTTTTTTTTTTAATCCTTTTTTTATTCTATCCTGGTTAAGAGTACAGTGTCAAATGTGCAATTAGCTATACGAATCTATTATTGTTAATGGCTATACATGCGATTTCAAATGGAGCCCCCAAGTTAGCAGGCTAGTATCACAAGTGTTACCTAGGCAGCAGTACCGCAAAAATTTCGGGGTACTTTTAAGATGTAGATGATGCCTTCCTGACCACTCATCATGCAGCAAAGGTCAAAAACTGACTGTGTGCTTTTATACTATTTGTACTTAAAACACCACTTTTGAAACTAATACACATGAGCAAAAGTTCTCTGATACAAGGATGACTGAGGGCAGACGGAAAACAGGACAACACTGTAGGAGTGTTCCATGAAACTGAAAATTCAAATATTACGGTATTCACCATTCATCAGATTAGGTTAAGGATTCTAAACAACATGTAAATTGTCTTTCTACACCCTACTACAGAGCAGGCGTCTTGTTTTATGCAACAGTGTGAAGTACACTGCAACCCCCAGTCACAACTCCTTTTAAAGCTCTGTGTGAAGAGCAGCTATAACTCAGTCAGTTTAAACTGTTTTGCAACAGAAGTTACACAGCCAAGTCTGTAAGTACATATGGTTTGGGAAAGTGATGTGCAGGAGTAAGTAATCCAGGCTTACCTCAAATCATCAGGCTCTTCTAACACCTTAGGAGGAGAACTAGATTGCTGAGGTTCTGCATGGGGGTATGGGTCTGACCCCCACATCATGCGGGGCTCTGACAAAGGAACAGTGTGCTCTCTTGCTGAGCGAGCTATATGTTCAAATGAATCTGAACTAGTCGCTGATCCCTCTATCTGGTCTCTTCTCATCAGTGGTTTGGGAGGCATAATTCCTGTGACAGATTTAAGTTCAACAATTTTATCATTAGCAAAGAAACCTACCGCAAGACAAAGCATATTGGGAGGTACAGAACAATGCTATTCTGTCTCCTCTGATCTCCCTTCCTCTGTACCTCCTGCTTTTGAAACCAAATGTCCGCTCACTACCAGCTGACCTTAGAATGACTAAATCATATTCATCACTAGTACCCTACATACCAACAAAAGGAAAAGCTGTCTGCTTCCACTAGAATGGGAAGAACCAGGTCTGCAGACCTGTGAACTTGTGAAGTTTCTGCTCTGAGATCTGTATGGCAAATGGCAAGACGAGTGTACAGACAGGTGGGGGTTTTTTGTACTCAATATATTAAGGACTCTGGCTCCTTTTTTCTGGTAATGTTTTCAAGGAATTCTGCAGTTTTCACTGTCTTTGCTTAGGTTGCCATTTCCTCCATTCATTCCTTGCACTCATTCAGGATATCCAGCTAATGAGGAGTAAGGGAATGGGCAAGTAACTCCGTTACATTACATGCCAGACATTATTTATGCACAAGAGCTTTCCAAACTGTGAGTCAGATAGTCATTCCACAAATTAAGAAGGACTTTTTAGTGCCAAGAATCTGAAAACACAAATTCAGTAAGGCTCTAGAGGTGCTAATACATAATATAAATGTATTTTATACATTTTATACATAATCAACAATATTTCATGGGGTTTTTTTAATAAGCAATGTACTGTCAAGTGCTAACATGTAATGAAACACTAATGGTAAATACACTATTTTTCTCAGTTCAACCTAACTCATGGCAGCTTTAACAAAAGATTACGCTGACATTTTGAATACATCCTTAACTGCAACTAACATGTCTGCAGTGTGAAAGCTGTGATTTATAGTCAAAGATATACATTGACACATGACTATCATTTTGCCAGTATTACTAAAATCTATTTTGTCTCAAACAATGAAATAACGTAGTTGTCTTTTTAGAAAGCCCGCCCACATTCACTGTTACAATACATACTGTGGTTAGGGAAAGATTTCCATTTCAAAAAGTTCAGTAGCCAAAAAAAGTTGCCAGATTTTTACCTGGATGAATAGGAGGCATATCCATTGCAGGTCTTCCCGACATCATTCGTGGGTCCATGTAAGACTGCATCATAAGCCAGCGTGGATCAAAGCCCATTGAAGCTAAATGCTGAGGATGTGGCTGCATGGGCTGGTACAGGGGTCTATGCTGGGGAGGTGGGACAGGGCCACTAGAAGGCTGTGAGGGAGCAGACTGTGGAAGGACACCTTGCTGCTGTTGCTGCCACTGCTGCTGTTTCATTTGCTCCTGCATAACAGAAAACAGTATTACAAGACTTTATGTTATGATGAGGATTTGAGCAGAATTCAAATAACCCTTGGAAAAAAGTAGTACAATGATCTCCAGGACACTAAGCATTCTGAAAGTTAATTGCAAACATGCATCATGTTGAGCTAGGAAAAAAACAGACTGGACAATTTAGAATAGCTCCAGTTCTGCTGGTTTTCCGCCAAGACACAGAACCACCTTCACGTGATGACTTCATGCACGTCATTTAATGCAAAGTGCTCTTCAGACCATGAGACCCAAGTCCAAACCACATTTGTGTCACACCCTTTAAGGAAAAGCTGCAGACACAATGATCATCAGAGCCCAGGTTCCACAGGAGACACCCTACTTGCAACAACTGATGCAAAATCAGTTTTAAAAGCCTCTCCTGCCTTCTGCTCACTTACATACTTTGCAAGCAACAGTAAATGTTTCATGCAGAGCAATTCCAGCTGACATCACAGATATCGGAAACCAACACTTAAGCTTTCATTGTTATTTAGAGTAAGGCAGAAGACATCATTCTTTTAGTAAGTTTCCTTCTTTTAATGAATTGGTTAGTTACCTGCTGCCTCTGAAATCTTGGTGGTAATGATTTCTGGAACTGTTTAGAATAGCCTGAGGAAACAGCAGGACGAGGCTGAGATCCTGAATCTGGCTCACTTTCATGAGTCACCTGTGAAATCTCTTTCTCATTCCGACCACTATCTTGTCGGGTAAAGACTGCTTGATCTTCTGAAAAAAAAACCACACACATGTGGGAGACAAGGGTGAATCTTAAAACTATGACAATTTGACCACCATGTCAGATAAAGGATGTTGTTCTAAAATGAAAAGTCTGCCTTCTCTAACCTCACAGTCTTAGTTTCCAAAACTTTTAAAATAAAGGCAGAAAAGTTAAGAACAACCCTTCAGAACAACTGTTGTTAATACATCTCAAGTCTCCCTTTCAAACTCTGGCACTGGCATTCAGGTTGCAACTATTATGTGACTTAAGTGCTGCATTAATGCTACCACATTACATCTAAACCAACTTTTTTTATGAACCAAGGTTTGGTTTTACAATCACTTTTACACATTTAAAGTATAACACAACCTTATTAAGCACAGCCTAAGAGTTCTCCTATGGCATTCAAGTTCCACTACAAATAACGCACCAAGTTTAAACAGGTGCTCTTTGTGTCTATTTCTCTAGGCTTGCTGGAAGAACAGAAGATCTGAAATAATTTACTTTGAGTTGTAGCAACATGAGCTGCTAATCCTCATTTAGCAAGTAAACAAAGCCTGCTTTTCTTTCTGTATTCTTCAAAGTCGAGTCTAAATCACAGAACTCAATTTTTCCTTTAACATTTTGATGAGTTGGGCAAACAGGTCTAGCTCAAAGGACAGTTAGCAGCTGTAATGTGCCAGGAAAAACCATGGTCTATGATGCATGGGTTAAGTATGCAAATTAAGACTCCTAGATTATAATTATGCTCTGTGGCTCAGCTTTCAGACAGACAACTCCTACTTGCATGCAAGCGTACCTTTTTCTTCCTTGTTATTTCTGGTTTCACTTTCTTGTTTTTCTACCACATGTGTGGCCACAGGTTCTACAGGCTCAGGAATGTCATGTGCTGGCTTCTCCTCTTCTTTTTCTTTTTCCTTCTCTTCTTTTTCGACCTCCTTTTCTTTCTCTTTCTCCCCTTCTTGCTCTTTTGCCTTCTCCAGTTTTTCTTTTTCTTCTTTTTCCTTCTCCCTTTCCCTCTCTTTTTCCTTTTCCTTCTCCCTCTCTTTTTCTCTTTCTCGCTCTCTCTCCCACTCCCTCTCCTTTTCCCTCTCCCGCTCCCTCTCTCTCTCCCTTTCCCTCTCCCTCTCCCGCTCCCTCTCTCTCTCCCTTTCCCTCTCCCTCTCTCTCTCTTTCAGAGGGTCTTCCCGGGAGGGTTTTGTCACACAGCCAAATTTCTCATTTAACCGTTTTAGCTTTTCAGCACAAGCTGCTTTTCGCTGTTCTTCCATTCTTCTTTCTTCCTCTTCCCGCCGCTTACGGGCTCGCTCAACTGCAGCGGATATCTCTGACTGCTGTCTTCTCCTCTGTTTCCAAATTTCATCTTCATCTGGTACTGGTTTAGGGGGAAAGGGTCCCTGCCTTCCAGGTCCTAACTGGCGATCAGGGGGAGGAGGGTGCTGTAATATTAAAATCAATTAAGTCAAGCTGAACACGTATTATATAAACAGCCAGCTGAAATACTGCATTTTAACTATTTGTCTACACATGTTTTTGCATGACACCTCTGAAAAGCAAGATTTGGAAGAAAAAGCAAGCCCTCACCACCTTCCTGCTTCAGTTCAGACTCATGCAACCCAAGCTCAGGAAGGAGAGGTAAAGATTCAGTCTTTACCATCACCAAGGCAAAGTGATAGCAAAAATGATCAACCTCTCTTAGATTTGGTCACAGCCTGCTCTCAATCATGGAGACCCAGGGCAGATCTCACACAAAAGTCCCCCAAGGAGCCAAGGAAATTCAAGGTAGCTCAGGATAACAGAGATTTTAATAAGGACTGTTGAAAACTCGTATGTATGTACGTACACATTTCAGTTGGGACTTCATCTCCCCGTCTGCCTTGGCAGCCAGCCCTCCAGCATTGCTCCCATGCCCCTCTCCTTTCTAGTTCCCAAATGAGGCAGGATAACTGAAAGCTCCTGAAGTTCTCATGCATTTCATGTGCAACTTACTAGATGAGGCTTTCTTACACACTTAGCAGCACAACTGCTGCTGGGATCCCATTCTTACTGGTCCCAGACACTATGACCATTTTCTTCTTGAAGAGAAGACTTATCCCTAACGTGAGGCATATTTTTACTTTTCTTAGTCTAAATCCCTCCACCACAGCATTAAAGAATTTAACTCTAGGAAATAAGACAATTCTAATCTTTCTTACCGGTGGTAGAATAGATTTTGGATGAAGAGCAGGACCACCTCTTTCATGTATAGAAGACTGTGCTGGAGCCCGATCCTATTGGATCCAAGACAGTACCAGGGTTAAGCTAACTCATGACAACATTCCAACTGACAAGTTTTAGATTTACTGTTTTCTACTGCATTAAGATACTACACCTAGTGAACTATCTGCACATGATACAAACTTGCATGCAAAACAAAGGCAAGAACACTTCCACTTTATGTACTGAGAGCTAAACAATTACTGTAAAAATTCACACATCCAAACTTCAGAGCTTATGTGACTGCACTTTTTTCCTCAGATTCAATGTAGCATCAAACCCTGAAAAACAATGTGATCTTTATATAGAGAGAAAGCACATGAAAAAACAATTCAAGATCCCTCATCTTCATTATTACTGGTGTCAAGAGACAACATTTCTGGGAAGTGTTCAGACAAAGCCAAAAGTAGCTTTTTAGGGGGGATGGGGGAAGTAAAAATAGGGTAAAGCAGGCATAAGCTGAGGTGGTTGCCAATCTTACTCTGCTAGAGGATAAACCAAAAACCAAAACAGCTGAGCTGACGAATTCTACATGGTCTGTATAAAATCTATCTGCCTGACATGTCAGAAGGAAGCTGACACATTACATCTAAGTTGCACTGAATTAAGTGGGTCATAATACCAAAAAAAACCCCAAACTCCACCCAGGAAAAATGTGTGGAACAACTGGGCGGTATTTACTCTGTGCTACTATAAAACATGATGGACACCAGAAAAGCTTCATTCACTGTTACAGGGATGGACAGACAAAAGTATCAAGTTAAAGCTTGTCAGTTGAGTCACAGTAACTGACACAAGAGTTCTCACCCCCTCACAACTGTGCATTGGAACATAATAGATAAAGACGTACTATTTTTATTTTGCGATCAGAAGCAGCCAAGTTGACTAAGCAGCACCTGATCAGTTACCACAGCTCAGCTAATGCTTTCAGTAGCTAACACTTTCACTCATGTTCATAACCTTAACTGACCTGTCAGTTTGGAAAGACATCCAAGCAGGATCTCTCCTGACAAGGCTGTTGCCAGAAGAGCTGAAGAGAAGAGCACACAAACCTGATCGAGTGGAGAGCTTTTGCTGTAAGACCCTTTGGTTGCTGCTGTGGAAACCTGGGTGCCAGACTTAGCACTTGTCTGTTCTTCTGCTTCCTTCTGGCCATCAGAAGCCTGGGAATCTTTTGATGGTGTTTGTTCATCACTATGTGCAAAGAAAAAAGAGAAACATAAGATGTACCCCACACAGGTGATTTATCTTCTATCCTCAATGTTTCTTAGCAAGAGCAGAAGTTTCTCACAGCAAGAATAATTTCTACTACACGCCCAGCTGACCAGAGTCCGCAAGCAGTTTTGCAATTTAAGAAAGTATTAAATTACTGGAATAAATGTTATCGGAACTAGTACCTGCACTCATTTCATTCAATCTTCCCAAAAGCTAAGCTAGTTAAGTGGCATTCACACCCAACTGGCAATACCAACTCACCCGCTTTCCTTCTCTTTTTGACTACTTCCTTGCTCATCATCATCACTGAAGTTCAACTGCTCAGTGTAATCCACTTCACTCTGAGCACCTGATGCATAAGCAAACATTCAATTAATCTTTCAGAAAGATTCAATGCACAAATAACAGAAACCATTGATCTAATGTTCTTACCTGCCCAGCCTTCATCGGCCTCAGCATCTAGATTATCAAATTTATCAAGTTCTTTAAGTTCACTAGCACTAAGAATGGATGGGCGCTCAATAGGTTCTGAACACCATGAAGGTGGTCCTCTTCCCCTTGGCCCTCTAAAAAAATAAGAGAAACAAAGGCTACTATCACTATTTATCCACAAAATTACTAGATTAAATGTCAACTTGTATGGCAATTATTTGAAGTATACAGTAGTCTTTCAAATAGAGTAGAAATGTGAGCTATCATGCACACATGCAACTACAGTAGTTCAAGTAATTACTGCTACACCACCAGTTGGTTCTTTATGAAAGAGAAACGTTAGATGCTATAGCCTTGATGCACCCTTCACAAATAAGCCAAACATCAATCAACAGTAGAGAAATCACACACCTTTTAGATTTCAACCAACACACTGCATAGATCTGGCATGCTTCTTAACACCAATTTATTCCACCTTGCAGATATTTCTTCATACTCTTCATGCTTTCCCACTATCAAAGATTCTGTACCTTCTCCCTACTCCTATACTCAAGTTCTTCCAGCCATCCCTCTCAACTTTTCTGTCCTCTTCCTGATCCCAACCACAGATCACCTGTCAAAGTTTGTACCCTACTGCCTATAGCATCCCCCATTTCCTCACCTATGGAGAAATACACAGAAAGAAGAAAGATAATTTTATAATGCATTACAGCTCTATTTTAACCAGTGGGCATTAGAGTCGAGAACCAGGAATTAATTACTTTCATTATAACAATGGAAGAGTCCTTTTACAAGCAAAATACTGGTTGAAGTGTCAGTGGTATCCCCAGGTGACTCCTGCCCTTCTCAATCAAAAATGCTGTAATGTACAGAATTCCCTCAAGTTTTGCAGTTGAGTTGTCAAAATACAAATCATTCCACAGCACTGCTTCACTCACAAGCCAAACTTGTGAGACTAAGCAGTAGCATTACTTATGCAGTGTATAATCATAATCAAGATACTCAGTGCAATTTTTTTGCTTTCTTTGTTTTTTCCCCACTGAGTCACAAACATACTTCATACCCTCACAACACCACCACTTGTAAGGTTTCTTACCTGCTAGGTTCAGAATTGGGAAACCTTGTTGGACCTTGCATGGAAGGAGGATATGCCATTCTAGGATACTGATTAAACATCTAAAAATGTTTTAAAAACAGGAACCATGCGTTAAAAAAATATAATTGCATACTGAGATCATCAAAGGAATCACAATGGAAGTAAAGCAAAACTCTTCTCTCAAGACAGTTTGCTTAATATTGCAACTGTGTGACAATGTCATCAAGGTGATTACAAGTGTCAATCAACTCCTGACAAGTTTAAACTCGGTGTAGCAGGAGGAGCCACAGGCAACCACATCCTTTGAAGAGTTGGTTTGCAATCCCATCCTTCTAGCGGAACAGCTAAGCATTCCGTGGAAGGAGGAGAAAGGGGCATAAGGAAATAAGATGAGCTAATAATCAATCCCTGCTGCTTAGGAACTTTTCATGTAACCATCACTTACGTAAGGTGGCATCATTGCTCTGTACTGAGATGAGATAGGTGGCTGCTGCTGGCCATTCAGCTTGGGCTGAGGGATCTGGGGTAGCCGCACATCCCTCTTCTCTGCTGCCTTCTGGCCATCGTTCTGCTCTGCTGGTGTAGCATTACCATCTTCTTGCCCAAGACCCTTAGCTTCTTGATCAGTTGGAGAACTGGGCGAGTTGCTCTTATTACCACCTTCTCTCCAACTAGTAGCATCTGCATGGACAGAATCAGTATGAGGAAAACACAAGAACAGACTTTATATTACAGATTTACAGACAGGCATAACTACCCAGTTTTCAGTGACACAGTGATCTGTGCAGACATGATCGTATTTGGTACTGAAACCAAGCAATGACTACTTGAGAAAACAGAGGCTGTTTTCTAATCCTCTTCAGCCTTACAGACTGGTGTGTTCCTTAAGGGTAAGAGTTAAATTTATAGGCTGCTCTAGGTGTCCTACTCTACCTTCCAAAACACAATGCAATTTAGGAAGGACAGTGATAATAGCACAGGAGAGAAATAGCTGTGATAAGTGGGCCACTGTTGACTCAGTGTGAAGATGCTGTCAAAGGAAAGATCAAGCTTCTTCAGCAGCAAAGGCCTACCACGAAACTCTCAAGCAGCTCTAAATGACATACACCTGTGTATTATTTTTCTAAGTGATGACAGAGATACCCAGAGTCTGGCTTGTATCTCTGTCTAATAAGGATGGAATAGAAGGGATGAAGGCTGTACTTCTGGGTGTGAATGTCTAACAAGAAGTCCAGGAAACGTAAGGGATTTTAATAACCTTATCACTTGTGCCAAGCAGTCCAGTCTTACGAGTTTGTCTATAGAGCATGGGTTAGGGGGGAAAAACAAAAGTGTGTGTGTAAACTTCAGAGCAGTGCTCAAAGTCAAGGGGACCAACGAAAATTCAGACACACACTGTAAATATCGTGCCTTTAGGAGCACAAACCCTTTAAGTGGTGTTAAACTATGCTGTGAAGTATCTATTACAGTTCTTCCACTTATCTTTGCTGGGGAGCACAGCTGCTAAAGGGGCAGTACTCGCCAAGTTTGCTCAGCCTTCTGCTGTCAGACCCAAAAGGGCTTAATATAGCATGTACAGTGCTGACCAAAACTGTAACTGCCTGCAGGAGGCTGGAATAGATATATGTAACTACTTTCCTAATTTGGAGCTGGACATCTCTTGAATTTCTTGACAACATATTCTTTAAATCAAAATGAAGCAAGGACTTGAACAAGCACACAGCCTCAGCCTGCAGGACCTGACAAACAAGTCAAGGAAAACTGAGACTTGTAACACAGAAAGGACTTAAGGATTCCTCAAGAGCACAAGCCCTCTAAAAGCAGTGCACATCTTGCCTATTAATGGCACAAGACAGTGCCACCTGCAATGCAGGGAAGGATCCCTACTCCATCAAACCTCACAGAAAACAAACTTTTGAGGAAAAAGGGAATCCTGGTTTTCCACTGGAAACAAGCACGATCTCAAATGCCTCCCCCATTAAAAGGATCTGGGGAAGCAATACTTCCTTCATTTCTTCACTGAGACATGTGAAAACAGCACCGTTATGTTTGTTTTCACTACATCTAATCTCCCACAGCTGAAAGATCCAGCTAGTCAGAGCACCTCAGCCATGAGCTAAAGATGTCAATGCCTTTCAAATCACAGTCCACTCTTTTGGCATCCTGTGGATTAAACTTCCCATTCAGGATTCAGGTTACTCATAAGAGTACTAACCATTTAAGTACAACCCTCACAATGTTTTATATAATTAGTTAATACTGGGAGAGTTCTTCAAATACTTATTTTAGCTGTTGTGACATCCAGCAGCTAGAAGAAAACATCAGCATTGTGCAACTAACAAATGTTCCTGGGAGCACAAGTGGAGTACTGACTAAGTTGGGAAAACAGAAAGTGAACTGCAGGGTATGATTAAATGCCCCATTTTCCACACACCAGCACCACAGTAAAGCAAAGACCCCAACATCTGTTTCTTCAGTGTAGGAGTGTGCTGATTAAAGCAATCAATTCATTTTGTATGGGGCAACAACTTCCATATAAATCTGTGCGATTTCACAAAAAAAATTTCAGTATATACTTACTTTGTGGTCGTAAACTGGGTCCTGATCCATGCAGCTCTTCAGGTGCATCTTTCTCTTTGCCTGACTTCTCCTGATCCCCAGCTGCCGGCAGACTGGGAAACTCTTGCTGGAAATAACTATTTACTTGAATAGCTGGACCTACACAGTAAAACAGTCACAAAGTGTTTCTGTAGTCAAAACAGTTCAGAAAGTGGTAAAAGCCTGATCATCCTTAAAAAGCGAATCTTAAAGCCGCATTAATTTACTGGTAACACAACTCATAGGCAAAGAGCAATCCTTGTAAAGCATTCATGTTTGCTACCGAAGTTGTTACATTTACTAGGCCAACTACCACACCTGTCAGGGCTGAGAATAATCCACAAGCACCCGAGAGCAATTATGGACAACAGAACCAGACTTAACACAGGGAGTAGCTTAAGTTCCTCAGCTCTGTTAACACATACCCCTTTCTAGACAGAGATTTCCTTCATTTTATTCTACTACAGCCAACCCACGAATGGGCAACTATGCTATTGCAAAAGCCCTTAAGATTAATTGCTGTTCTAATTACAAACAATTCTTCAGGATTTTAAAAGGCTTTTTACATTATGAGAAAAGTAACAGAACTGTAGCATTGATTTCTACACCCCTTGACGTTGTAAATCAGGATTGGAATTTAAGGCCTCTGTTGCACATGGTAGGGAAGCCAAATACATACGTCTTCCTCTTTACAAGGTTTTGTTATCATCTACTTTCAATCAATGCCACCATACCTCGCCCCCAATGGGTACTGACCTATAGGTCAACAGCATTCTAGTACTGAATCACCGATAATTTTAGAGAGGGAAGATTTCTATTCCAACAGCCTGAATAATGCCCTGTTCCTATACCGGTCTCTACTACTGGCTATTATATGAGACATCATGTTAGGTTACATGGACTATAGGGCAAAGTCACAAAAAGGGCTCTGAACATATGCCATCCAAACCCCCTCAATCCTGCTTTCTAAAACTCAAAAAGGGGTATTATAGAGTTTTTCTCCAATGTTTCAGTCACACCACGATATGCTTTTTTTTAAGCTGACATCTAGAAAAGCTTCTGTTCTCTCTGATCTGTGAAAGAATCCTTCATAACAATAAAACACAGGGATCCTGACATGGTGGTGTATGGTGGGGGTTTTTTTTGTTGTTGTTTTTTTAAGATTAAGAGTCAAGTACAGGATAAACTCCTTACACTTTATACTTTCTTTGTAAAGACATGACAACAAATACCACCACTTATGGCTGTGCCTACAAAATGCCTTGAAATCTTTCAATCTTCATTCCGACTTTACATACTACAGATCACATTAACTGTTCTTGTTAACGGAAATTGGGCTCTTGATGCTCTCAAGCAGCTACAACCAACAACTTGCTTAATGGGACTGAAAACCAGTCACACTAACCAGATGGCCTGCCAGGCAGGGAACCCTCATTGGAGGTCCTGTGGCATGCAACATTCATGAGTGTTATGAATCTTGAAAGGTGTTCTTTGCTCAGGTCTACACAGCAGCAGCAACAATGTTTTAATTACAAAGTAACAGCATCCTCAGTGATCTTGACTGCGCTTAAGCTGTCAATCTGAAATAGCCAGATTGTCAGGCAAGAATTCAAAGATGTTATGCTAGCAATTAACCCAACTGTTAGCCAGTGCATGAGCTGGAAAATACATGCTGCCATTACATTTTAGAAGCCTTTTCTTTCTACACGGCCATGCACAGCACCACAGAAGGATATAATCTTGCCTCACTCAACTGACATCTTAAAAGAGCATGAGGTGGCTGGCTGAATGACTGCTGGAACACGTACAAGGCATCTGGAAAAACTACAAGTTCCACCAGCCAACTGCTGATCAGGAAAGCATGAGCACAACAGGTGTATCCTGAGTTTCAAACTGAGGAGGACAGCAAGCAGCTGATGCCAATTCACATTCTGCATTTCTTCTTGAAACAGCAAACCCACTACTGCATTAATTGAATGAAATGAGGGTGCCATCTGGGCTTGGCACACAAGCTGCCATGGTAACAACAAAATAATTAGCTAAATGCAGTTTGAAGCCACTGAGCCGAATCACTATTTCCTGTGTCACAGAGATGATCTTATCAGTTTATGTAGAAAGGCTGGTATGCAAATCACTTTGCATCAGCATTACATCCTTTTTTTATTATTCTACAAAAATGCTGCAAAAGCTTAAAGGAGGAGAGCTCCTATATTTGACAATGAAGGAAACACTGAACATTAGAGAGGAGAGCAAGTGGAAAATCTAGAGTTGTCACTTCTAATACTTACTGCAAAAAAAAAAAAAAAAGACAAAATCATTAGATATGCAATGTTAACCCCATATAATGGCTCAGAAGTTACCTTCATGCAATTCAGATTTTACTATTCTAAGATCTCTACCCAGAAGAGAACTCACTTCTTCAATCTGGAAGCCAAAACTGTTTTATAGGCACAGAAAGCTTATCAATTTCAAGGAATAAAACATGTTGCAGGTTATTTTCATAATGAAGACACAGGAATTCAAAGTAACCTCTCATTCTACAAGCAATTATAAAAATCTGTTCAAGATTTAGTTCTGATCTTACAACTGTAATGAAAACACTCAAGCTAAGATTCATGCTGATACAAACAGGTCTCCACCCTTTCATACAATTATGTTAAAAAAACCTAAAACACACCTTTAATGCTTTTCCCAGAAAAAAGCTTAACTGAAAACTATCACTTTGAAACAAAAATAATCAAGGAATCTACAAAATAGAGGAAAAAGTATTGCTGTAGCACACATTTAAATAGAAGCAAGACTACAGACATTTTCTACAAAATGAGCAAGAATTATTAGAATGATCACTGTTTATGGTTCTCCTTCCCATGCCAAAATTGCACACACTGCAACTACTGACTTGAGATTTTCCCTCCTCACTACAGCCATGGTCAAGATCTTACGCTGTCACCATCATTTTCCCTGTCAATCCAAAAGAGGTGACTATACCAGCCCTTTTAAAGACAGTCAGGCCTGCTGCTAAATCAGCCTGGAGTTTGCTTGAGTGGCCGGGGACTGGCTCACCTGCCAGCCTAGAAAGTTGCTTCCACAGCATTTGTAGTCGCAACTGCCCCGGTCAAGACTCAAATGACTGCTGAGTCTGGGGGTCTTTTATAGCAGCATTCACAATCTCCCAGGCTAGTCAAGAACCCCTCCACCTTGACATCACTTACCATCTTGTCCACCTGGTTTGGTGTTGGCCCATGATTTGGCAACAGGAGCTGCTTCTGGAGGAGCAGGAACAGCAGGTTTTGGCTGTGTCTGCGGCACGTCTGGCTGTCTGGAATTAAGAGGAAAAGCACTTGTGAATACAAGAGGGTGAGCACCGAATACAATCATCAGGACTACTAAAGCAAACAAGTGGATGAAATGAGGTAGCTATGCAGCTGAAGAACCAATAACTACTGTTCTGCAGAAAAAGCATTTTCTTATATAAAAAGAAGTTGCAGTAGCAGTTAAAAATTGGAATAAATCAGCTAATTCTTTCAAGAGTAGATTTCCCAAAGTGGAGAGGAATGAATGAAAATGGCTGGGCACAAAATGCAGTCAGGCATGAACAGAATTACAATTTATATATAACTTATTATAATATATACTTATATATAACTTTTATAATGAAGTAGTGTACTGGACAATCAAAAAACAATCGATCTACAACCATGGAAGGGAATAACTTGGAATAATGTTCTCTTGCCTCAGGAGTTAGAGGGAAGCATTTAAAGACCACCGTGAACTGAGAGAAAGAAGGTAAATATATGTCAGAAATTACGAAGGAACTGGTAAGGAAAGCTAAAGACATAATTGAAAGAATTACGGGTACCATGAATTGGAGCCCAGAATTTTAAGTCTATTAAGAACAGTGTCTCAATTTCACCACCTTAGCAATAAAAAGGCAGACATAAGCACTCAATTTTGTCCAATATAAAAAATAGGCATATTTTTGAAGATCCTTCTAGTCTACAGATTCAGTTATGTTGCTTAACTTCTTTCAATAGCTATTTCTAAATCTGCATATTCAGTTAACTTAAGACGCCAAAGCATTAGTGTCTACAAGTCAAGACCTCCAGCTCATTAGCAGTAATTCTGATAAAACAGGAGTTATGGGGCAAATCCACAGGATCACTTTATGATACCAGTAAAGAGGTAACTAGTGCAATACCACGTCAGCTGACTTAAAATAAACAGTTATTAATGCTTTAAATAGATCCTAAAGTAATCCTAAACTTCTGAGGACCGCTACCGAGAACTCCATTCCACTTGGGTTCTGCAGTGGTCAACCCAAAAGCACTACACAGCAGTCTTAGAACTGACATAGCAGTTAACTATCCCCAAAAAACTCAATCATTGCTGGGGAGAAACACACTGGCTTCTTACAAGGATAACTGAACGCAATTTTCATATGTTTCCACAGATTACCACAATTAAAAAATAATAAAAAAAAATCATCTTTTCTACTTAGCTGTAGTTCCTTACAGATGCACACTTGCTAAGGGGAAGTTGTAACTTACATGGCTGTACTTTGTCACACAAGTTAAACAAGGGACAGGACTACTGAGGAGCTTATTCCTTGCATTTCTACTGTTTCAAGGCCAAGCCAATTCAGAATTTGAGTTATATGAACACTGTCCTAGGGGTGTGGGTTTTGGTAAGGGTAAGAACTCAGCTTGATGCCAGCTGAATTAATCAAATCAACACACATCAGGCTGCACTATCCAGGAAAAAGGGAATGAAGCAATACCCAGAGGAAGAGTGACAACTTGGGCAAGCAGCAGAAAAAAATTCATAATCACAGGAAACAACTCACTCATGTGAACTCCAATGCAGTGATTCAAGAGAAGAAGAATTAAACTGAAGCAAACTAATACCAAGATGTTACATTTATACACAACACTTGCAAGAAGAATACCAAAACACTTTACATGTGAACTGCATTTTTTATAAGCATACTGCAATACCGGAGAAATACAGCAGTAGTTACAAAAATGGTCTGAAGATTTGAGCAAATGCAGGTGGTCTGAATTCAGGAGAATTTACTCACGGCCTGGGCATACACACCTGTTCCTGGGAACGAAAGCCTGCCCCCTACTAGGCAAACACCTTCCAGTTGCAGATAAGGGACAGCTATTTATTTAACAGCAACATCAGCTACTAGAATAACACATGCAGCAGGCTATGGAAAGGCAGGCAAAAATGCAGATAAAGTGTGTTTTAGCCAAGCAAGCTACTGGCTCAACATAGATTTAACTAGACAAAGTCTAAGTGACCTTGAAGTGCAGGAAGATGTTGTTAAAGTACCATACAAAACACCACAAAGAAAATTGTAAATATGTAGTTTCATAATCTTAAAACAAAAAGCTAAACACAACACTACACTCCTGAACTCTAACAGCTTTTCAGAGATATCAAAACCTGACATTTAGATGCAGGAAAGTACACAAGGAGAAAAAAGAGGGACAGCAAGAAGGCGAAGAACATATTTAATCCTCTTTTGCTTTCACAAGTGCTAGTAACATACAATCAGTGCCTCGTTTCAAGTATCTTTCAGAACAATTTATATGTTAAGGTATAAACATTTAATACCCACTTCTACTTTTGTAGTGATAATCATATCCTATTTTAAGCTTACATGGCAAAAGATGTACTTTAAAATACTTTCTAATTAGATATTGAATTTTACTGTTTTCTTCAGCTGACCTCCTGTACAAGTGTGAAAAACAGCAGATGAAACTTTACTGAGCACGGAAAGTTATACTCTGTATACAGCAGTGCATCACCATCAATTCCATTTTGTTTATATCACATATTGGGGGAGTGTGAAACAATACTGTAAAGTTTAAGATAGAAAATTTTTTGTAAGTCTGTAGAATTTATGGCGCACCAACCAAACAAAGTACAAATATGAAAAACCATTAGGAAAATAAAGCAGACATTCAAACAAGTGTATACAAGCCAAGAATTTTTGAGCTTTCTCTGCCATGCATCAGTACAATCACACTAATATACAGATTTTTGCATACTCTCACAAACTTGCAAGTTACTATTTAATTTAGCTGCTGTGTACATAAGGGTTCTTCCTAGAGTTTCAGAAAATTTGTAAGGTGATTACACTGAACGTTGCTGTAGTATCGCCTTTAAGCAGCCATCAAAGCTTACACAAAGGTAGCCACGGCAGGTGGCTAAAGGAAACGCTCATGTTCTCACATGGAATTTGTTAGCAAAATGCTTTCAACTGAAGCGTGGGGCATTTTTGTTTTAATAACTCCCCCCCAACATTTATCTCCCTAATAGCAAGATTCTTTCTCACAAAAATTAATAGCAGTGCTAAATCCTCTCTGGTAGCTATCTTGAGGGCAGTCAAGTCTAGCCAATTTCTTCCCAGGACCTGCTCAACCCTTGTTTCTGAAAAACTTGAGAAAAACAGCACAGCAAAACCACCCAGATCTCATTGGTCACTTACTTTTCTTCTTCGTGCTGTTCTTGTTTTGAAGCCCATCCTGTGCCATCTTTAGGCACAATGTTCACATTTGGGTCATTGCCTTTGTTCTCTGCTTTGAGACTGGGGAGGTTAGCTGGGGGAGGCATCCTCCTTGAAATAGCAACTTTTCCAAGACTCTGTAATCCATGGCGTGCAGCAACTGCATATCGAAAGAAAAAGTACAAGTTATCAATGCTGTTTATTAGTGTTTATTTTAAGTTATCTTAAAAATGTATGAGTATTATGAATTAGAAATTAAGAATTCTTCATAAATAAAAAAACCCAGGAAGTAGGAATACTTCGTCTGGGAGAACTTGAGTACTTCTTGAATAGTGGGTCAACTATGGCTAGCCTATTCCAGAGATTAAAAAGCATATATGGTCCCACCTTTACACACAAAAGCTAGACGAAACATTTCAAATACGATGATGTCTTAATATCCTTTAACATGCTGTCAAGCATCATTCTCTTGTTCCTTGTGGAGTTAGATAGACCTCGATGAGTCCAGGAATACCCCACACGGGTCCAATCCATTTCTTTTTTGCTGACTGTTTCAGCTGGCAGATGCTGCTCTTACAAAAATATTCCTACAAATCCCATTTACACCAGAACCACAAGTATGGAAATACACTATGAAGTTATGCACTACACAGGACATTCAACCTGCCAGGTGAACAAGTACAAGACACTACCCTCAGCATGTTGAATCATTACAAACACCTCAGTTCAATCTTTAAAAATAATATCGTGGCAAACTTTGTTAAAAGTCTGAGCACACTCCCCCTCTTTGACCTACAAATCTAGGCAAGTATGTCAAATGAAATTCAAAGCCTTCTGAGTGTCATTCCTCCCTGGTTCTCAATCCAATCAATCAGGAAAAAGCAGGCCCACAGTGGCCTTATTTGAAAGGTCACTCTAAGTTTCACCCAGTGTTTGTCTGCAAACCAGAAAAGCACCCTATCTGAAAGTGAGCACTACCTTCTCATTAATCAAACACCTCCAGTGCCAAACATGTTAATACAGTAAAAAGTGCAGCTGGGGAATGGTATGTCATGTGCTGATAACAAATGAAGACTGTAGCTATAAAACAGTTTTTATTTACCTCTAATCTATTTCCTACTAGACTGCAAATGCCATCTCCCTAAATGGATACCCTTGTTTACAGCTAACCAGAAACTGTAATCAACATGGCTTTCCAGAATTCTCCCTCTTAACTGTTTTATCAAGCAGTTTAAAAATAATTCTTGCTGTGGTTCAGTGCTCATTTACTTTGCACTCTTAATGACTACTGCAGTAATGATGAAACAGAAGGCAAAACTGAAGTCAGTTTACTCACCTGTGGTTTTCTGAGTTTCCAGTGACTTTCCCTTGTAAGTATTAAACAGACTGAGTGTTGCATACTTTGTTTTTCCATCCTTTGCTTTTGTACTCTGGCCTGACTTTTCCGACATTTCGATGGAAACTCATCGAGTCTGGTACCTCCCGCTCACCTCTCAAAATTCGCCTGAAAACAAAAGCAGAGCAGTAAAGAAATATGAATATAAACCAATACTTAAGACGGAGTTCATGGGACAAAAGTGCACCACATATTTAACACCATTAGCACTGTTTCATTTAAGCATACTAGAGATGCCATCAAACACATTAGCTCCAGAAACTCCTAGCCTTATGTAACACTTGTAATTTCAAAGTATTTCCATCTCTAGAATTTGAACATCACAAAGCAAGGAAGGTCATGATTAAATTAATATCAGACCCTGTAAAAGCGTTAAATACTACCCATGATTTCACTAAAACCCCAAACCAACAAACAGGCAAAGTCTCCATCAGCAGCTCGCTTCCCACTGGGGAAGCTCAACGCCTTCACCCACTCCAAAGCCAAGTGCTGAGATACCATTAACTGCGGTACAGTACTTCTAGAACTTGGGTTTTTTTCCCCTCAGTTGAAATCATCATGAACTCAACAGAGAAAGAAAACTTCTGACTCTGTGTGTTTAATTTATCAAAACCAGGAACACAGTACATTCAGACAGGGAGGGTGAGAATTCCTTAAACCAAGAGTTACACTATTCTTCTTGCAGCAGTAAATTACAGGGCTGTTAGATCAGGTCATCTCTCTCCTCCCTCCTCCCAGAATAGCAGGCTTTGAGAAAAAGAACCCAGCAATTATCACTGATACTTCACCTGAAGTTCTTAGAAGTAACTTGCCAGAGTTGCTACTTATCATCAGGCAGGAACACAAGTGAGCATTCACTTAAACAGAACATTATTATATAGTTGACTTCTCGTAACAAGACTCAAAACCCCTGCTACCCTCCTTTTACAGTAACTTTTTTATATATTTCCAAATGAATTCCAGAATAGTTATGTATGCTCAAATACTCTTGCATTTCATTCTAAAAGCAGACAGCAAGAAGCAAGACATCCTGGTCAAACCCTTTCATAATCAACAAACTCACTGGTCAAAACTCAGGGCCTCAGATCTTCAAAATGAATTTGATTCATGTGCATGGCACTCACACATTAAAAGTCTCTGCATGGACAAACAATCTAAAGAATAAAGCACTTTGGTGCTTTGGTCATGAGAGACATTAAACCATGTCAAAAGATCAGGGAAGTTTCATTTATATAGGAACAATAACATTCCCACCCTCCCCTGCCTTCTATGTCAATTTACAAGCCGTGACTGAAAAGATGAATGAACATGACCAATAACTTTGGGATGGTCCAGCTTCAGCATGATTTGGGCCAGATGCTATTCTCTTACAATCCATGCAGAATGCTGCAACGGGGGCAGTCCTAAGCTTCACACAGGGCCACATACTTGGCTAAGAAATACATACTCCCCTCTCACAAGGAGAAAGCAACACCCAGATTTTTTTGCCAGACTGGTCAGCATTTGGCTATTTCAGCAGCATGTGTTTATACCAACAGCCATTCCTCTTGTCATCCAGAAAACATGAAATACAGGATGGAAGCAGGGTGAATGCAGCCCACCAAGCAGGTCACGTAACCAGAACACAGACCTCAGATATGACTATTAGGTCACTCCTTATCTATCCCAAAAAAGTACATATTGAGGCTGCAGGGTTTCACTGGAAGCCACAGCTCACTACTCAAACATCATTACAGGCACAAGGAAGAAAAAAAAACCAACCCAATACACGAATTTAGACAAGCTTATCTTTGGAGCTATCAGTCATGCAGATTTCAAGCAACCATTCACTGTTTGCAGCTGCTTCAATACTTATTTGCAATTCAACAACATGTCAAGCTTTGCCCATTAGTATTATTCATGGACACGCAAGTGCTTTCAGTTAGGCTGGAGACCTGAATCCAGGCAGACTAGTTTATCAAGCTGGAGTTTAAATCACACACTAGGCCCTGCATTAGCCTCTTCTTCAGTGTGGAAACTCAATTTATCATAAAGTCTTCAATAAAATGCCTATGAAAGAACCTGTTACTCTTTGCTCCCAGACTTGTATTTACGATAGAGTCCACCACAATCATCCTGCAGCATCAGAGAAGGTATCAGACAGATAATTACCAGGAGCACATGGGTGGCAAAGGAGCTTTCAAGTGTGCATGTAACCGTATCAAGTAATATACTATAATTACTTGATACTTAGCTCTGCTCACACGATCTTTCAAGTGATTAAAACCATGCCTGGGTTGTTATTTTCAGCCTAAGACTCATCCCAGCCCCAGGTTTTGTAAATAAGTAGCTTTATAATGGTGAATAACCTTTAAGTTGGCGAATAAACAAAAAAAGACAACTCGGGTCATTTCTTGCCTGCCCCCCCCCCCCCCCCCCCCCCCCCCCTTCACAAAAGCAGTGAAGTCCTAACAGATGCAGGCTGAGCAGAAAGAAGTTTGAGAATGGTTTAAGATAATGTTGAGGTTTTGTCATACTTCCTAAAGCCTGCACCTCTGGTAGAGACCAAACATGGAAAACCTTAATCATAACTCTCTTCTCTACACAGTAAGACAGAATTCATACTTGGACAAATGTTAATTGCAACAACTGTTCTTTCTAGAACATTTGATAGCTTAAAGAACAGGAGGCAGTGATCATGTTCCCCAATAATGCTTTTTTGTGTCAAATTTACAAAGATCAGTCTGCCCCATTGTGGCTGAGCTCCACCCTTTTTATACTATTAAAATTAATTTTGATTTGACAAAGATTTTTCAAAATTACACTACCAAAAAAAAAAGAAACAGTATTTTAAATTGATTAAAACTGTATATTCCTCAGTTACCTCATCTGCAGAAAATAAATCAGGCACTACAAACAGTGCTCTTTTAAATTAGGCAAGTCAATATATTCATATTCAACTAAGGTCAGACCTGATAGTGGTTACCAAATTAGATATACCTGCAAAATTGAACTTTTGACCAGGTACTCAAGCCAGGGTTGACAAATCCTCTGTCTGAAGAGCCCATGTGGCCCTTCACAAACTACTTGCCAGGTCACATATTAAACAAGCACCCAGTGCCATCTAGTAACAGTTATGAAGAGATAATTGCATCATTTCAAGCCATATGAAATGTATCCAGCTCCAAGACCTTTGCCTTTTCACTCAAACTTTAGTTGTACATGTCACATTCCTATACCGAGCATTGGAAACATTTCCCCTGTACCGCCACCTACAAGGTATTTTAACACAGGAGATGTTTAATTTGTGCATACAATGGTTGGCAAGTACTAGACTCACCAAACGATTCCAAATTTGCCCTAGCATTTAGATCTTACATTATTAAGTTAGTAAGGTAGTCAGAACTCTGTTAGTCAAATCCTTAAAAGCCAGGTGCTACTGTCTCCTAGGTTTAGACTGTCATATGAGTAAGAACATGAGACAGCTGTGTACCTCAGAACAGCAGCAACATAAGATGCCAGAACTACTTACTGAAGTTAAGTAACTACTACGATAGTGAACAGGACAGGCAACAGTACAAGCAGTAATGGCAGCTGGCAGGGTTTACTGCACGATTAAGAAATTTAAGCAAGTCAGCGGCTCATTTTGAATGACTACAGTTGTTACGCGTAATTACAGAAGGCACAACACTCTCAAAATTCTGGAGCAAAGTGTACCTTTCAGCTGCTCTGTAATGCTATCAAATAAATTAATTGACCTTCACTGTGACCTGAAGATTTTAAGGTTAAATTATTACTGTAATTTCTGTATGAGACTTTTCAGACTGCAACTGGTTGGCTTATTTAGATTCTGCAATGAACTCAGAAGCACATGTACAGAAATTACCACAGTAGGTAGATGTCACAAGTTCTAGATATCCTGGTCACTGTTAAGGACTATTTACTGATACCCTCTTAGATACTTACAGTTGGTAGAAGAGCAAACAGAACACAGTATATTCCAGATCACAGAATCATATTTTTAAAATAATAATAAAACCCCAGCAAACAGAAAACCCATACATACCACACAGACCTTTTCCACTAAGTTACTAGCTCTCCTGATAATTTCAGAATTCCCCAAAATAACTTGTTTAGAATTATACTCATTTGTGTCTGTAAACTTTGCAGTGTTCCATTAGGACCAACTGCAGACTAGGAAAAAAGTATCTTACCTCCACTTTGGAAAAATTTTGCATGTGATTAAATAAGGAAGAAAGTATTACATATTTCGAGGCCACTTTAGAGGACTGGAATGGTAAAAAGTTTAAAACATCTAACAAATTAACACAGCAATTCTTGTGTGGTTTCCTTCCTTCTCTCCCACCATGTCTGTTTCAGTATTTTGTAGTTTTATTACCCATATGAAAAAACAGTTTTACATACAACTGAGAACAGAACAGTATTCTGTGTAAGCTATGGTATTGTGGCTTGGTGAAGAAGTCCAGATAGGCATGGGAATGGGAGGAGAGCTGTGTAAAGGTTCAGGTAGAAAGTCAGCTGCTTTATCCACAGTTTTTGGCAGGGTATATCAACTATTTCTATTGCTGTGGAAAATAACTGTACTCTCTAATGGTCTAATGGTCTTCTAATTGATATGTTTCTGTATATGCTTGAGGCACAGCATACACCACTCCTCACCTTTGGGAGAAAGATTACCATTCTCTGTATTTTTCAGATTTCCCATCGTAGCTGATGCAATCAGATGACTGCACAACAAACACTCTGGATCCCTATTTTATGCACTGCATTTTTAAACCTCTATACAAAACAAGTGTAACATGTCAAGAGACTTCTTCAGCAGTATTAGTTATCTTTCATGCAGCCCTGTTATCTTAAATCCCACTACATCCCACACCTATTTAACCTACAAGCACACAGTTAGGAGAGGTAACCTATACATTAGCTTCCCAGGATTCTGAAGTCTTAAAAGCATTAAGTAAATGCTAGAACAATTCCCACATTCCCTATTCAACACAGCTAGGATATCTAGTCCCTGCCATGTCTGCTCCAAGGGCTTTATTTTGGTTAAATTTGGAGAAGGATGAGCTAGAATGACCGAAGGCAAAGCACACCATTCAAGACTCAAACTTGCTGAAGATTTCCTAGAACTTGCAACTCTCAGTGCCTCAAATGCCCATCTGTGAAGTGGGAAACCATGAAAAACACTACATGAAAGTTTATTCATAACTGGGACACATTAGCACCTCTCTCAAAACAGAAAACAAGACTAATTCAGAAAGACTTCACACACTATTTTAAGCACACTAAAGAAAGTAGTTAAGGGGCAAAAAACATCATATAGAAATGTGTCATTTGTATCCAACCATAACTCCACTTTTCTTAGAATAGCTTTGTTTCTGGCACCCTGAAGAATGTGGCTCTCTGTTAAGTTCTGGAACTAAACAATATAACAGAAAAAAAATTGAAACTTTTTGGCCACACACTCAATTGACATCAGAGGCAGATGTTCCCAAATTCAGTGTTACTGATTTCAAAAGACACTGCGCTCAAAACCCCAGATAAAAAACATGGTATTAAAATTTTCAGCTAGGAAGGGAAGATTTAATTTCAACTGTAAGACTGGCATATTTAGATTCTAGAATTTCACTGAAGAAGTTGCCTCCTCACTGTAAAACTTAAGCATAACGTGTAGCTCGATACTAAGGTCTGAAAAACTGTGTGATCTTCAGAAAACAGAATAATTTAGATCATTTAAGGAAATATAAAGCCTATTTAAAACAGAGAAACAGGATACTGGATTCAATGTACTTCGAACCCCAAAAAGCCTTCCTCATGCTTTATTTGTAACCCATTATGAAGGAGCCCTGTTATTTGAAACGAACACTCAAAAATATTGTGTAATTATTGAATATATGGTTTTGCGCAGAGAAGGTTGCACGGAAATAACAAAATGGAATTACAATTAAACATACTGACTTCACTTCTGACATCGACCTTTATAAACAATACACACTAACAGTCTCTTACTGATGACCTTGTATTTACAACTTTCTAGTGTCCAAAGCATCATTCTGAGACTGAGGTTTTCAGGCCCAGTTTTTATTAAAAAAACCAAAACCACACCCCAAACGTTTTGGCCATTTATCCCACTACTAAGAATTCTTAACCACTTCAGCACTAGTCAGCCTAATATGACATAAAAACAAGCTTCAAAAACCTCCAGTAACACTTAAGTAGCAAAAGTCTCTGTGAAATCAAAGTATCTAAAAAAGCCTCTAAGGTCAGGATTCCTCCCCCTACCCTGAGCAATTTGCAGCAGAATTCATTGTTAAGCAGGCTGTTGCAAAGCAGGCTGCAAATTGGGAGTAAAGATTTTCAGGCTCTATGACCTACAAGCACAAAAGCTCTCCAGACCTTCAAAGATTTCTAGACAGACCTCACTATATCTCATTCTTGAACAAGATCTATACTGAGTTTTATTTCCTCAGAAAGCCAGGCTAATGCACATTTTGATCTCAGTTTTTCTTCCCCATCTCTAGATTTTTGGGCTCACCAGTTTTCAGTAGAGCTTGAAAGAGTAAACAATACAAAGAGTGCATTGATTCTACAAATTCTGTGAAGGTAGGTGGCCAAGTAGCAAAAGAAAACCTTTTTAAGCGGTCTCTTCTGTATCCATCACCTCATAGGAAAAACTGTAGCACAGGTTGATCCCTGAGGCACTAGACAATCTATACAGAAGTATTGTTAATGGCCACCAAACAGAAAATCAAAATGAGTTTTGCTCCTTAGAACCAAAGCATTTTGTCATGAGATAAAGCTGTTACGAAGCAGGCTTTTCTAGTTCTATCATTCTTCAACTTACTCCCCTTTAAAGCCTAAGAAAGTCTCTCCGAAATACTACCAAAACTAAGTATGTCAGGTGGAAAACAGATCATGACAGAAGAAAGCCATTTTAGGACATTATCCTACAGACGCATCTTATAAAAATGCAGTCTGTGGATGCCAGAAATGAACATCCACAAATATGTCTGCATCAGTTCTAAGAGACACCTAACAACAGTTAGCTCTATTTAGAGCTACTAAGCTAAGCAATGAAAAACCACCAAAATTAGCCACCCACAGTCTACACAGAAACTAACTACCACAAAGCATATGTTACTTTTAACTAGGAAACTACAAAGCAAACAGATCTTTTGCTGCCTTAGACTGGAAAGCACCTTGTTGAATTGTCTTCTGTGAGAAATACTAGTCACCTAGAGTATGGTCCTGCAACTGGACAACCAGCAACATACCACATCTCAGGGAACTTGTTAGAAGTGTCTCAAATCTAACATGGCACTAACAGCAGCAACTAACATTTTTTAAATAAACTTTTAGGACACATCCTGCAGCAGAAAAACATTAGCACAGACTAAAATAGTCAGTTCTATTTATTTTTTTCCAGTGCATTCTTGAAAACAAAAGGAAAAATCAGTTAGGAGCAGCTGGCTGGAGTAAAAAACCCACAGATACAAGGACAGCAACCATGCAAACCTCAAAGTTGCCTCTATCCACAGATTTGAATATATATATTTAACTGTATGTGCATTAATATTTCATTTAACATACACAGAAATCATGTTCCTGTGGAACAGCCCTGCAAAAAAACCCTTAATCCATAGGATCAATCATGATTCAGCATGTCTTTTTAAATGTGCCCATAACAACAGATCAAGAAGCCACAGACAGGATAAACTCATATTGGCCATAAAACTGTCAAAAATGCACTAAATATTTTTGTGCACACTGCTGCTTTTTTTTTATCTAAGATAATGGTCTGATACCTGTACTGTATGAAATCTTCTTCTGAAGTGAACTCAGGTAACAGGGAGGCTATGGTCCTATCCCCTCCCCTCACGGGCCAGTACAGCTAGTTAAGAACTCTGGGATGAGAAAGGACAGCTTTAATTTCATTTAGTTTCAGCATAATTCTTTCCACATTTGTATTTGCAGTATCAAATAAAGCTGTACAATATTTCTGTCAAATACTATCTAAATATTACCTACACCAATACTGTTACCCAGGGACTCAATGCTTTCAACGTTTATGTATGTCACTTTCTTCCCTGTTTTACACCAGTAGTCCAATTTTAGTCTCCCACTTTCTACTGGATAAGAGCAGCTGTTCATCAATACAGCTCTCATACTTACTTTTGCTTTTTACAAGGAAGGAAGGAGATAATGTAAAGAGGCACTCAAACATAAATGCAGCTATTCTTAAGAACAAAATGCTGTAATTAGGAAGCACGTCCCTAAAAATTTTATTCAGTTCTCAACTATTGTACATGCAGAAGATGTAACACCTCTATCTACTTTAGCTTTATAATTACACTTCTAAGCACTCTTCTGGCTGTAGATTCTTCCACATTTGAGACAAACCCAATCTTATCACTAGAGGAGATTCAAATCTGCAATGTACAAAGTGCTATCAATGAAACATTCAAAATAAATAGGACTGGCTACAGAAGACACATTACAAATTATCGAAGAACAAAAAGCGATGTCTGAGATGTACAAAGGCAGCAGGTTTTAAAGGTTGTCATCCTTGTAAAGAGATGGCCACATACTGAAGTGAAGCAAGTTCTCTTGAAACTTAAGGTGCTCTCCAAAGCCCTGCAACAGAGTTCTTTTGGCTGTGATAGCATCCAACACAGGTCTTCTAAATCCTTATCACATCAAGCACAATGAAGACAGTACAGAAGTAGTTCAAATGGAAAAAAAAAAATAAATCTCTTTCCCAAGGAAGATAGCTGGAAGGACAAAGCACTGGCACCACCTCTTCTCACTGAAGAGCTTAACTGATAGTAAACTTCAGTTTACATTTTCAGTCTAAAGCCACAATGCTTCCATTTTACGCAGGTATCTATCTCCTGCTAGTGTCAATGGGAATTCAGTTCTTGCTGCAGGGTATGATTTGAGCTGAAGTTCCCACCTCAAATTTGTGACTCAAATTAGCAGAGTGGCTAGTAACTTTTGACGGGTAGTTTCACTCTTACTATTCAGAAGCTAACCAAGAGTCAACAACATATTTTAACTTTTAATTTGTAGCTACTAAGATACAGGCTCATTGGGGCTTCCCAGACAACAAACATCATCTGTAAGGAGGCAGCATATCACTACAGAAAAGGAGACCTAAGAAAGCAACAGGCAGTGAATGAGGTCTGGACCAACTAACCACCAAGCCGCCCTAACCTTCTTCCCAGCAGAGAAAAACAATTCTTCAGACTACAGCTCTTGTGTTTTTACATTAAGGTTTTCACTCTTTCTAGTCCATTTTCTAATAAATTTACATCCTCTGTAGAGGAAGGACAATAGCTTTGTATTTGAAAGATGAGCTTACCATTAAAATAAAAATCAATTTTAGAAAGTACAAGTATGAAAGTCAAGTATCAAACAAGGTCAAATTAAGAAACTCGCTTCAATGTTGTATCTTCAACCTAAACACAGACGATGAAACTTAGGGCTCCAAATCTCCTCTTCTTGCTTGTCAGATTAAATGCTATTTCCAGATTTTCAGAAGAAAACAGCACTAGAATGTAATTCTTTGAATTAGCAGAAGATAGATAGTCTTTGAATTAGTAGAAGATAGAAAATGAAAAAAGGGTAAAGTATTACAAAAAAAAAGCGCCTCTGCTATGGCCTACAACTTTCTAGTTCAGAACATCATTAGACTTAATACTACACCTCCATGTTTCACCGCTCACACAAAGCCACATGCACCCCTCCCCCCAAATGCCTGAAGTCCATGTAAGTAAATTCAAGAGTAACTACACAACTTATACCAAATTAAATAAACAAGCTCCTTAAAAAAACATTCTGCTTAGAGTATCTACATCATAATTCTGAACTGAAAATACAACATCTGTCATCTCTAGCAGCAGGACCTATTGGTGCACACGACTCATACAGAAATCCTCTACTTACTCCAGCATTCAAGTACCTTCAAGAAGAGAAATACGCAATGTCCAGACTCAGCTGTAAGTCTTCAACCTTCTGTGTAGCCAAAAAAGTGTATGACTGGCTTAAAAGATGTAGACAGAAGAGATTTTAATTTGGCTTTTGAGTTTAGAAAAGTTACTTTGGTTATATTTTCAAACTTGTTTGCAACATGGCAGTAGTTCTTTAGGCTAATATACCAATGGAATTTGCATATAACCAAACAATAAACAGAATGGACTTACAAGTTTGAAGTTGTACACCATAGTTGCATGTATCAGGCAACATAAAACTGTGAGAATTAGAACCCTGTGTGTGCCACCACACCAAACGTAGGTTGGGTTCAGCGTTCACCTCTACTGGAATGGACCAGAATGATCTCGGTATCAGCACACCAACCTCAAAGCTGATCCAGTATATCTTGCTTCTGTCCTTACAGTCACAGTTTTGAAAGGTTGCATTTGTCCCAGATAGCTTCCCACCGATGACTGAAGTAAATGCAGACTCATGCTTAAAGGAAGAATTCTCTGTATGTCTGCTAGCAAACTCAAATAGCAGTGTCTGACAGGATAGTGGAATGAGCCTACAATTCTTTTCAGAGCAATTCCCAGTTTAGGTTGAGACACAACAAAGCAGCAATGCAAAACCAATCTTGTTTCTCACCAATACATCAATAAAAAGCTTCCAGAGCCTGAAAAGACTACAAACTGTATTACATGAGAAATTATAGGAGAACCCTGCAGTTACTGGAATAAAATTTCACCAGTGGGGGGACAGTGACCACCCAAAATATACTACAGCCTTCACTGGTATTACAAGCATCTAGCTCATTTACTCATTTGTTCTACCTAAATCAGACCAGCGGAAAGGAAGTTAATACCACCACCAGATCACAAGTAAAAATAACAGAGATTAATAACCACTAACTGCATTGGAAACATTCAAGTACCAGACCATTTTCAAATTATCAAAGTACATTTAAACAGCTTCTTTGCCAGAAAGGATTTTTCAATATATTCTAAGTAAAGAGATTGACAGTGCATGCCACACATAAGTCAGAACTAGCACACCATAAAGCTAAGGCAGTAACACAACCCAGCTATTCTTGCCATGTTCTGATAATCCTCAAACATAAATTAGAATAATTTAGATGTTTTGCAAGATTACTAACTACATCTCCACTAAAAATGTATTCTTTTCTGAAAACGTAAGATCCAAAACTTCTTTGCAGCTCACTTTTAAAGCAGGCTATTTCATTTCTTCTTAGCCTGACAATTCTTTACAAGTCTTTATTTCTTTTTCACTAAGCATTAGAGCAGATTTTTTGCAACACAGATTTCTGATTTTCCAGTTTCAGGCAGTTGGTTAAAAAACTTTTTGAAATTGTAAATTTTTAATTGTGGCAGAAGTTCTAAAGTGCTGGAAGAAAGCCAGGACCAGGAAAAAAAAAAGAAAAAAAAAAAAAAACCAGAACAGTTTCTATACAATTAAAGAAAGCATCATAATGAGATGCATTCTCATTACTTCTGGGAACAGAACAATGTAAGTGCTTTCACCCAATTAGCTTTTCAACTTGCAGATGCCAAATGAGACTTTTATTTTCAAGATTTGCAAAAGCATTTATTAGAGAAATTTCCATTATTGAGAAGAATGAGAAAACTTCAAAGCTCCCCAAACTGAATCGCTGCCTATTTGAGCAAAAGATAAGAGAATAAATTTAGGCAAATTCTTGCAGAAACAAGCCATGTACCTGCTATCAAAGTACAGTACTGAAATAGGTTGGTAGGCAGCACTTTGCTCTCAATACAGAAAACGAATGCTACCTGTCTTACCTACCAGGATTCTTTTTAACTGAGAAAGTTAGAACTATTTAGTAGGCTTCTTGCAGAGTAATTTAGGTCAGTTTATCCCGACCACAGCCGCTCTCTACAAAAGCATCTGTTAATGTTTAAGATCACAAACAGTCCCTTAAAAAGAAAGTTACGAATGCACTCAGCATGCTGTCACAAGTACCACTTTGTTTCTTGCTCAACTGCATCACACCGTCCGGCAGAAGCTTGGAAAGGCAAAAATATTAGCATACCCGTTCTCCTCATACCCACGGAAAGCAACACAGGGAGTCTCCTTCTCAGTGGCATCCTCAGTAGCAGCTGCTCTATCAGGCCGAGAACAGGGGAGCAAAAGGGAAGTCCACAGTAGGGCTGCAAAAGAAGCTACAGAACTGACGAAATACAGATGTTCCCATGTCTGTTCAAATGGCAGTGCTGAAAATATTCAAATGGTCAGCACTTCTCTGCACTTGCTACATTGAGATTTAATTGCATGGAAAGAATAATCAGACTGGTGATGACCCATTCACAAGAATAAAGGAAGCAGTATGGCTTGTGCCCTACAGCAAAAAGGGTATGAGCAAGAAGTCTCCATGTATTACTGGATTTGCTCTTATTTCTAAACATACAGAATAACAGCAAGCTGCAGTTCCCTTCCAGCAGCACTTCAGCAGATCTGACTCCAGCTGTGGCCTGAACAGTGCTCAGGATCTGTTCCTCTGCAGGCAGCTGGCTGGGATAAGTTACCAGGAACAGCTGAGCTGAACAAGAGTTGACCCCTTAAGTCGGTCAATGTTCAATGCAAAACACTTCCTTTTAGGAAGCTGATGAAAGATGATCAATAGGTACATGAAAATAGACCAGATTCCCAACAGATGAGCAGCAGAAGTTGCAGCTATTTAAAATTACCCATCTTTCTGCTGTTTCCTTTTTCCCTTTTGTTTTAGCACTCCTACTGGCAAAAGCCCTTGCACTTTATCATAAACTCTGAAACAACGCCATTTAAACTGGTGGCATATTTCCAACCCTCCACATGCACCCCATGTTGAATTGGACAGTGGAAGAGGGCAGGACAGATTAAGAGACAAATGTTAAAGCTATTCCTTGCTGTGAATAACTCAAAGAATCTTCTTCAAGACTTCCATTTCCTGCTCCTTTACCACAATTTCCAAGCCCCACTGTAATAATTAACATTTCTTGACAGAGAAAGTGACACTTGGTTTCAGTGTTCTTCCCAAGGAACCACAACTCTGAGCAGTGGATTCCTCTCCACACCATACTTCTCTGCACCTTTAAAGTAACCCTAACCTCAGCTGCAAGTAAGTTAAAGTTCTCATACGAAACTTGTTTTTTGAAAGCCTCTATTCATAGATCAGTCCTTAAGTAATATAAATAGTTACATCTAAGGTTTCTGACTTCAGAAATCAGTTAAATGTTGTTTTGAAATAACATGCAATGTTCATGCAAGCTCTTCTGTCCATGAGCTCTTTCAGAATATTTTGGAAGTGCACCACAACCACGCTAGAGCTACATCCTTAAGGGTTTACATCTCTCTTTAGAACAGATGTCCCAAAATTAATCTCCTACTTCTCTAGCTATTTTTTCTAACTTCCTTCTGTTCACACTCTCAAGATATTTTTGTTATTGAAAGGTCCAACCTGAAGATGGAAGTACACTCATCAACAGCAGGAATTTACAGAACAAACAATATTATACAGAGTTGTGCACAACCTTAGCATGATGGAATGAAACATTCAATACAGTTACTCTAACCAGTTCTGTAATGACTTAAGCTACTTGTCAACACCTTCAAAACTTCCCACCTTGCTCAATACCCAAATTCTGTGTTGCCTGTAACTCCTACCTGCAACTTCCTAACCTGATTCACATACATCAAAAATAATCATAATTTCTCCTCTGTATTATGAGATGTTACAGCACATTCTCTTTTAAGGCTTTTAAATACTCCCACTGTGACAGTGAGAGCCAGGGCTGCCAAATGTACCAGCTTATAGCACACAATCGACAGCATCAATAAAAAAAACCTTCGCTCCTGTGCACACAAAGGTGGTAGAATTTTCTTCTTGGTCTGGTCCAGCTTGGAGAGAGCTCATAACTGCTCACAAACAGTCCCTTTACCTCCTGCCCGTTATCCTCTGGATCTCTGGGTACACATTTCTCTGTGACTCACTAGTTTCTTGAACAGAAACCATCTCCTTCACTGAAAGGTTGCTCAGCATGTAAAAGATGCAGCTGCAAAAACCACACTGACAACAGTTCTGGACAACACTGGTTAATTGCACTAAGGGTCAGCTTCAGCCCTCTGCTTTAGACTGGATTCAATCACGTTTTGTAAAAAAAAAAAGAAAAAAAAGAAAAAATGAGATTAAGAGCTAAATTAGAAAAGCCTTATCGACATACCCAGGCTTATGTATCTGCCTTTCAGCATTACAGAACCCATTTTCCATGGGAGTTAACTTGCATCTGCCAAATGGCTACAGATGAAGTTTAACATCTTCAGTTCTTGGTTCTCTGTTTATTCTACTTAGAAAAAAAAAAATAAATCCCAGATGTCCCTCAATACTCCGCTTTCAAGACACAGTAGGAAAATAATTAAGGCTCAATATATTATCAAAATACTCATCAAGAAACTTTTCTTTATCCAAAGCTAAGCACATGCTACAAAGCTCTGCCCCCACAGATAGCTTGGTTTGTGGCATGAAAAACATCTCCTAACCAAGGTGACTCCAGCAAATTAACCAAGTAGCTATACCACAAACCAAAGGCAAGTTTTTCTTACTAGAACACATCTTTCCTACAGATTATTTACACACATTGGCAAGAGAAAATGTTATTGTTCCTCCTCACTAGAACACTTCCGCTGTGCACCAACATATACACCCAGATACATTTGTACAGGAAGCACAGGCTGTCCTAAACACGATTATAAAACAAGCCCTGTAAATACAATTATAAAACAAGCCCTGTAAATAAAATGTTGGTGGTTTTTTTTTTTTTTTCAAATGAAAGCATCAATGCACTGATCTAAAGACAATGAGGTCCTTCAGTGGAACATATGGTTCCTCTGAAATAGAAGAAATATAATGTCCTAAAGCATATCAAGTCTCAAATTGGGAGAATATCCATGGCTTCCCAAGATATTCTTGCACTTCCACATTAGCTGAAGATACAAATCAGTTGAATAATGTTTCTTTTGTGAAGAATAACTTAAACTATTACTCCTATAAATACAATTTAAGGCTACAGACATAATTTAAAAGTGTAACTTAAAACTTACAAACACTAACAACTAGGAATATTAAGGTCACGTGCTTCCCAAATATTAATTTTAAAACAAGCTGTAGCTCTTCACATGATTTAATGAGGACAGCCTGAACAGGTTTGATTTTCTAAGCAAAGAAAATTTTATTTGCTAGTTTAAGCAAGGAGTGTGGCAAAAATGAGCAACCCAGCCACTGCTGCTGGTTTTACTATGAAAAACCATTTGGCATATCTGAGCATGATGAACTACATCTTATAGCCCACCTAACTAAAAATTGAGTAAAGCTTTCATTTCACTTAGGAATCAGCTATCCATTGACTTAAAGATACATTCAAAAGACGCCCCCTCTCTCAGTCACCCAGCACCAAGGGATGCCACAGTTCAGGCACTACTTGTGCATTTGATGTACCTGAATATAAATCGCAGTAATTCCAGTCTTTGATGCTGTAACTTCCTGAGAGCAAAGCCCACGTTATTTTCAAATACATAGAAGTTAAAATTTATCACCATCATATTTTGGATTGAAGATATATAATGTTGATTTTGCGGTATAATTCTACCGTTAATCAAGACGGTGTCAGATACATAAAAACATGAACAATGTGAATGATATACAGCTTCTCCCTTTAATACATGTTTGCAATCCGTAACAGACTAGTTTGTTAGCATTTGGTTAGAATGTTATGTAATGGTTGAGGTATTTGTAATAAAAACAGTCTATTTCTGTTAGCCTGTTCTTCATAGACATAAAAGCTGTCTTCATCTGATTTTTATTAGGACTTCATCTTTCTCTGCTCTTTATGCATTTTTTTTTAAGACTTCTGTGCACTCAGTTTTCATTTCACCAACAGGCGCCCCGTATTATTTCCTCCCACCTCCTCACACAAATCTCAGCTTTTATTTTTATACCTGCCTTCACCCATGAGAAAATCCTACAGGGTTTTGTGAAACCCAGATCCAAAAAAACTCGAAAAGAGGGCATGAAGCTGAACGAAGAAAAGAATTTCCTACAGAAGATGAACAACTGGTTCTACCAGTAAAACACCACTAGCAGTCCCGTCATTACAAGCCCAACATTCATCCCCAACTAGTGGAAAGGTGGTGCATTTTCAGGGTGGAGGTGGTTTTTTCCCCTCAAACCCTCCATTACTATATACGGCCACTGAAGATGTCCCACTCTTCCTTCGATAAAAAGAAGAGGAATGTTTTTTCTTCACTCATCTCCAATACATTACTCAAAGGTTTAATCCTTCTGCAAGAGCTACCTTTTCTTTTTATCTCTACATCTAAGCCTCTTATCCACACCACCCTTATACGGTATTTAGACTACATTTCCCACCCTCTCTCCACTTTCACATCACTCCTGTTAGTTATTCCAGAACAAAGGGCTTGTACTTTCAGTAACCTAGGATATCTGGTTGAAGTCAACCCCAGACAACATGCCCACTGCTTTGACTTACATTCTTTCTCTTAACTGACCTGACCTATAGCATTCCTACAGACAGAACAGAATCTACATAAGAGCTCCCTTCCGAACTATATCACCTACTCCTTGCTCGTTGTGGCCTGTTTCACTTTCCCCAGTAGACTTAAGGATGTGGGGAAAACAGGACCTACAGAAGAAAATGCATACCATAAGTATGTACCACTGAACAAGGACTCCAGCAACCAAGTTAAAACTGTCGACTATTTTGCTCTAAAAAAAGCAAGGGTTCCTGTTACAGAGTCTAAATGAGAGTAAAGACATTATAAACTGCTACTAAACTGAAGAAACAGAATATTTACATTTGCAAGACTCACAGAAGTGACTGTCTCTAGATTTATACATACTTTATGAGCTATTATTTACTAAAGCAATAAACTTTACACAGGGAGCATATCTACACTAAGGCAGTTGTACGTGACAGACACACAAACAGAGGCAGTAATCCTAGCCTGTGCACACAACTGCTGGCCTGGGAGAGAACGAAAGTTCTCACTTCGATTTAAACAGCCACCTCTTAAGCCCACATCTCCACCAAAGCAGTTGTACATGCACTGAACACAATACTCTGAGGGGCCATGCCAGGTTAACGGTTGGACTCTATGATATTAAAGGTCTTTTCCAGCCTAAACGATTCTATGACTCTGTGACATACTGCCTTTTCCACTGCACATTCACCAAGTTCAAAGAACTCTCAAAATGTTGGGATAGAATCCTTAGTCTCAAGAAGACTGTAGCAGAGTTGCACTAAAACACCCCAAAATTAATAAAGAAAAAGTCTCTAGACTATGTAATTCAAAAAAAACTGACAGCCGTTCAGCTCCTGGCAGTCAGTATTAGGCGGTAATCCTTTTGTTTCTCACTGATGGACAAATGAGATCATGTCCTGTTTCCTCCCTCCTTCAGAAGCAATTTCTTGTCTGAGCAGAGCTCTTGGGACTAGACAACGGGTAGGCCTGGTGCCTCACTGCAGAAGAAACAAAGCTATTAAAAATCAGAGTCCTGTTTTTTCCTGGTAGAAATAATGCTAGTTCCTACTAAAATACTCATCTGACCCCAGTAATCAAAAAGAAACAAGGAAAAATGGTCCTCCTTGCTCAATGATATAGAATTCAAAACCTTTCACAAAGGAATAAGCTTACAGAACACCTGAGAGACACAAAAAGAAAAAAAAAAACCAAACCAGAAAAAACTGAAGTGTTCCATTCACCGTCCAGCACCACACTCTCATGCATGTGCCCCTTCCCCATAAAGGGGGCTTGGATCGGAAACTATCTGGGCCATCTTTAGCCCCAAGATTTTCAGTCCCTGCATGCCTCGGTGATGGCTCCCATTATGCCCACTGCATCATGCCCACTGCAGACTAGCTGGCCGAATTTTAGCCGTGTCATCTAACCATGCCCTCACCATCCTTTATCAGTAAGAACAGCCCCGGCTCCACTCACACCACCCCCACAAATCCTGTCCCTCAGAACAGAAACAATGCCTTCCTGAACGGCGCTTCCCTCAGTCCTACATTTAACAACCCAGGAAGAACCTTTTGCTGTGCACCTCAAGAACTGTGGCCGAACCTTGCAGAGTTGGAAAAGCAAAGCGCCATGCCCTGCATGCGCCTCCCGCACCCCGTAAGAAAGGGCTCCCCTCCCCCCGCGTTTCTGGCGGAAGAATCACAGCCACGAAGTGAGCGCAAACGCACGAAGGGGACGGCACGTTTCTCGAGCAACCTCCCTCGAGAGAGAGAGAGAGGGAGACCTGGAGCCGTTAAAAAGGAAAGGCGTGGGGGTGGGGGAAGGGCGGGAGAAGCAAGCAGCACACCCGCCAGCGCGGCCCTCGGCCGCCCCCCCCGCCGCAGCCCCCTCCCGCCGCCCGCGGGCAAGGCCCGGCGCTGTGCCCGGCGCGGGCGCGGCCGGCCCCAGGCGGCGATGCGGTGCGGTACGGCCCAGCGGCGCCGAGCAGCCCAGCCCGCCCGCCAGCCCACCGCGGGCCCAGCGCTCCGCCGCCTCCCGCCGGGGCGGGCAGCGGGGTGCTGGCCCCCACGGGCACCCCCCTCCCCACAGGCCGCGGGCCGGCCGCCGCCGCCGCCAGGCCGGGCGGAAGCCGCCTCCGCCCGGGGCCATGCGGCGCAGGCCGCTCGCCCGCTCCCTGCCGGCACCGGTCTGCGCCGCAGGCCCGCGAGGCTCCGCTGGAAGGCGGAGGGGCCGCCGCTTACCTGGCGCGCAGCGCGGCGGGCCGGCGCTCGGGCCTCCCGGGGAGGGCTCCCGGACTCGGCGAGGCCGCTGCCGTTCCCGGCACCTCGACGCCGCGCCTCAGCCGCTTACCACACAGGGGCCAAGATGGCGGGCGGCCAAGCCGGCGCCAACGACGTCTGACCTCACCGCGCCCGCGCGCCCGGGCTCCGCCCCCGCTGCTCACGTGACGCGCGCCGCGCCGTGCCGCAGTCGGGCGGGCGCCCCCGGCGCGCCCCCTGGCGACGCGGGGTGGCGGGACGGGCACGGAGCTGGCTGCGGCCGGCGGGAGCGGTGCCGGGGACGCGGCTGCCCCGAGCCCAGCGGCCGCGGGTCGGGGGCGGGCAGGCAGCGCCCGTCCTGCCCGCTCTGCTCCTCAGCCCCAGCCGGAGGCCCCCGCGGGTGCCTGGGGAGGCTCTGCCTTCCCCCCGTGGGCTTCGGCCTTCCCTGCGAGACGGGCTGCTGGGACGGCGGCAGAGACGCTCGCCCGCCTGCATGTATCCCTGTATATATTATTTCTTAGGAGGGGCGCCCCCCCCCGCCACACCTGGTGGCACTGCATCCACTTGACCCCCCTCCCCCGATAATAAACCATCAATAAAACTACCAGAGACCAAATCCGTGAGGTTTATTTGTGCTCCCTTTGTGTCCCAAAAGCTACCAGGTGTGGGCCTGGCTGGGCGAGCAGGGGAGGGAGGCTGGCGCCGTGCACGCCAGGCCATCCCAAAATGGCGCTTCCCAAAAGCCCGCTGGAGATCCGCACCACGCTGGGCTGGAGCAGTGCGGGCAGGGATCACAGCAGGTTTGGGGGAAATGCTCCAAAAAAAATCCCTGGGTGGGTGTGGATGGTCGGCGGGAGGAGGTCGGGGAGCCTGGCTGACAACCTGGCAGCAGCACGGCATCACGCCGGCGCCGGATCCCACCGTGTTCCTCCTACAGCTGGGGGGCTCCAAGGGTCCAGCCCAGCCGGGGGGATTTGGAGAGGAGGAGACCTGCTGTGAGAGCCACTGGCAGGGCCAGGAGGTACATCCAGTGCCAGCTGTCAGAGGGGTCATCCACCACCCGCGTTCTCAAGGGCTTCAGCGTCCGCTGCCACTGAGTCAGGATGGCGTCTCTGGCCCCGCTCCACTTCCCCCGTCCCATCAGCCGGTACTGGTAGGGCGAGCAGGGCCCGAAGAAGACAGCCAGGGCCAGCCGGGGGTCTGTCAGGAGCAGCCTCAGCACATTGGGCTTTACGCCAGCACACGAAGCGATTTCATCGGTGTAGCTGATAAAGCTCATCTTCAGGTTCTCCCTCTCGGATGGATTCCTTCAACGCCACATAAAAGAGACAAGATCAAATAGCATCATCCCATCTTGGTTCCCAGCTCCACAGAAAGCAAAAGCTCTGGGCTCTGGCATCGGTCGAGCCCTGGTTTCCAGGGCTGAGCTCCCGTGGCCCCACGTGAACCCAAAGGCACTGACAGAGCCTCCGTGGGGCTGGTCTCCAGCACTCACCTGGGGCAGGGACTAGGCAGAAGCTTGTTTTGCCTCCGCATCCTAGTTGTGGCTTCAGAAACAGTTCTAGTATTATACTGCCATCGTAATGCCCCAAATACCCACGCTGTGTCCTTCCCCAAGGATCACAGGTGTGGATTTGGCTGATTTTGAGAGGCAGAGAAATAGATATTCACAGATAAGACTGCCAAGGGGACTGGGGAAAACTGGGAGATGCAGAAAGCTTCCCACGCTGGGAGGGACCTCCAGGGTTTTTTGGCGTGAAGCCTCATCTCCCTTGCAGGAGGGAAGATGTGTGCTTCAGCAAATCTGGGACAGCCTTGAGTTTGCCTCCATTGCACCCCTGACTCCCGTATTTGTGTGTGACAGCATCGGTCTGATGCAGACACATTGTCTGCAGTCGCTGGGGCTCCTGGTGACAATCCCCGTGGCTCTGTTTCGTCCTGGCTTTTCCTCAGTGTCCTATGAGCCAGCTCTGCCTTGCTGGCAGCCCCAGTCCAGCCTGCACCCCGCCTGGCCCGAGGGCTCCTCCTTGCTTCTGAAAGATGCTGCCAGGCAGCATGTCCACCACCACCTGTCCCACAGCCTTGGGGACCTGTCTCAACCTCCTGTAAAATCCCAGTGCCAGCAAGGCAGGGCGTTAGCTCCTATGTACACAACGGATGGGTCCCCACCTTGTCTAGTAGTCATGGTGACCTGTCAAAAAGTGCCACCAAACTGTCCCCTCCCTTCATCGCCTGGCTCCAGCGGGGTTTCTGGGTCGGGCTTGGCCCTGACCCAAGCGCTCCCGCTGCCTGGATTTGGGAGGGAGAAGCCACGAGATGGCACCCTTAGTCTGGAGGAAACCAAACCTCCATCTTGACGTAATGGGAATTAGGACTTGGCTTGGAGGCCTGGTGGAGGGGCCCTGCAGGTCCTGGGTCCTGCCATAAGCTGCTCCAGCGCAATGTGCCCTGGGTGTCTTGATCCGTTGTCCATCAAGGAGCCACAACAGCATCTCCCCACTTCGCTACGGGTGGTGAGGGAATAAATATATCCAAGAAGAGTTGGGTGCCCTAGGTGGTTCCCTCCCATGACTGCTACAGGACCCCGCTTTCCCTGGGGTTATCCTGGCACACAGCACCCATTGCGCCCCAAGTGCAGGAGCATCGTGCACCTTTTGACCTGTGGCTTCTTCTTTGAAACTTCAGCCATCATCCTGCTGGTGGGAGGGAGCTTGTTCCAGCCTGAGAAGAACAGAGAAACCAGAGACCTCCAGCAGCACCTTAGGCTGAAAAGTTCACCCCCCTCCCATGCCCCCAGCCCCCTGACTGAAAGCGTTTGTGCTTGTGGGTTAGGGCACGGTGCGTGAAGGGGTATGGGGGTGCAGCTGGGGGGCAGAGGCTACAGTGCCACTAATACCCATGGCACTGTGGCAGGAGCTGAAATACACCCTAGGCTCTGTGGATGGCAGGTCAGGCTGCCCCACACCTCCCACCCCAGCAGATCCCCCATCCCTGCACCCCGTCTCCCACCTGCAAAGATCCCCGTCACCCAGCGAGCCTGCATTTCTGCTCCCACCATCACAGAGCCTGTCAGCTGGACTAAGCCGATGATGGCCAGCGTTGGCTTTTCCAGCTGAGGAGGGAAGATGCGTTTATAGAGGGAACGGTTATCATCGAAGAGGCTGCGAACTGACTCTTCGAGGAAGGGAAACGAGAAGATGTAGCCTGTGGCAAAGAGCACCACGTCGATGTTTTGCTCTGTCCCATCTTCGAAAACAGCAGAGCTTTCAGTGAATGCCTTCACCTTCGGCTTCAACACAACAGTCCCAGAGAGAAGGCAAAACGGCAGCTCTTCATTGATAATTATCTTGAAGTTGGAGCTTGCAGGTGGAAAAGAAGACAGCAATGTTAGCATCTGGGAGGGACCCGAAACTTCTTTTGTGGCCGAAGTTCCCCTCCAATGATTTTCTATTCCACAAATATTCCCTGAAATTAAAAACTGAGCACTTCAAGCCATTAAAACCTCCATAGCAACTAATAAAATAGTCAGAAAAAACACCTTTTTGTGGAAGCCAAGCCATAGTTCTTGTGGTTAAACCATGAATTGAACTTCCAAAACCTAATCCTCTTTGTGAGAGCTGATGGGAGAAGCCAGTCGAGAAAGTGGTTGAAGCGGGTGGTGTTGACCATGTCGAAGGGGAAGCCGTGGTCTGAGATCCGGCTGAACACCCACGTGCTGCTCCTGACGCTGAGGAACACCTAGGGGAGAAGGCAGGTCTCAGCAGCCTGCCCGGACATCTTGCCAGTTTTCCCCTGAACATCAAATCCCATCTCCTGCGCTTGGGAGCTGAGACGGTTGTCCCGAGGGAAGGAGACGGTGTCTGGATGAACCAAACAGCTTGCAGTGGCTTCTGCGAAGTCCCTGCAGCTGCTGAATGGCCACACCTTAGGTGGCCCACACCCTCCAGGAATTGCAGAGCTTCTTCAATTGCCCTCCGTTTGAAATGCTATTTATTGAGAAACCCGGTGGGCAAAGCTTCCTGCATGTACCCTGAGCCACCAGTTCTTGTGGTCCCTGGCCAGGCTCGGCACTGCCGTGGAGCTGTACCTTTGCAGCCACACGGCTCAGCTCCACGGAGAGGTCACCGCCAGTGTTGCCAATGCCGATCACGAGGACCCGCTTTCCCCGGAAAGCCTCCACATCTCTGTATTCCCTGCTGTGGATATACTGGCCTTTGAAGTGAGTGTCGATACCTAGGCAGAGCAGGGAGCATCTCCTACTGCCAGATACATTTGCTTGTCCCAGCCTCATGCCCAGACCCTCTGCAGCCCCCAACCCTCCACCTCCCACCTCTCCTTGCAGCTGAGAAGCCCACAGAGGTCTCAGCTCCCTGGGTGATACTGCCCTCCCACACCTCATCAGCTCAGTCCTGGTTTGCAAATTCTCGTGCAAGACCCTGGCTGCATCTTTATGAGGTGTTTTTCCTATTCCCAGGAATGGTCCTCATCATTCCCATGGGGTGTGGGTCCCACCTGCCCCAGCGTGGGGTCTTCGTGGAGCAGGCAGTCTCAAAGAGGAAAATGCAGCCAAGGGACCCATGGGTGCTGGGTGAAACCCTGGGGGGCAGCCCCAGCCCACCCTGCTGCTGAGGCAGGGCTTACCTGGGAAAGAAGCCAACGGTAAATAGGGCTCCTGGAAATGGCCAGTGCAAACCATGACAGCATCGAAGATGTGCGACTCCTGGATGCCGTCGGTCTCGGTGACCACCTCCCACTGGCCCGAGGTGGTGAAATCTGGGCGCTTTCTCACGCTGAGAGCTGTCGTCTTGCACCAAAGCCCAACAAAACAGCAGTCAGGAACTGTGCTGTGCTTTGGAGAGGACCTGCCTGCAAAGGGCTGGGGCTGCCAGAGGCAGGCTGGGTCCCTGGGGAGCTGCATGTCATCTCTGAAGCTGTTAAATCCCACCGTGCACCTTTCCCCTGGTGATGGCATTGAGGGGGGGTTGATGCATTGATGCATCAGCACCAGGCAGGGGGGGTTGATGTTTGATGCGTTGATGCATCAGCACCAGGCAGCCCATGTTTGCGCAGCCTAATTTAAAACATGGTCCTCATGGCATTGTCCCATCCCACCTGGGTGATGATGCCCTACTATCTGCAGCCACTGACAGCTCTTCTTCCTGTAGCGTTTGGGCTCCCTGCTCACCTTGAAGCGTATGTGCCGCAGGAGGTCAAAGTGCTGGGCATACATCCGAAAGTACTCCAGGAGGAGGCTGTGGGGTAGGAAACTGGGAAAATCCTCCGGGCAGGGGAAGTCGCTGAAGCAGGACATCTCCTTGGAGGTGTTGGTGATGATGGAGCGGTACACACTGACCCTCCCACTGTCCGTGGAGTCCTGTGTGAAGCCAGCAGTGCTGTTTGCAGGTGTGTGGGGAAGGACTTTCTCCCCTCAAAGTGTTTGAGTGTTTTTCCTCCTTGTGTTCAGGCACAAGGAATAAACCAGGACTAGCACCTGGTGACCATGGCTTCTCCTCCCTCCATCTCCTTCTCCACCTTGGAGTCAGAGAGAGCACTGTGCCAGGACAGGGACGGTCCCTGAGGGCATGGCCACCCTTTCTTCTTTGCTGCAGGCAAAGGGCATCCGAGGGAGGGGACAAACCCAGGGACAATCCTCCCCACGCAGGCAGAGCCCACTGACCGTGTAGCGCCAGAGCCCCCCGATGTCCTCGCTCTTCTCAAAGCAGGTAGGCTCCAGCCCCTCATCCAGGCAGCTCTTGACAGAGGCCAGCCCGCTGACCCCCGCCCCGATGACAGCCACGCGCCGCACCATGCTGTCCCGCAGCAGACAATGAGCGACTGGAAATAAAACAGCCCAGGGATTAGCAGGAACACCAGTCCCTTTTTCCCCATCCCCAGCAAAGCACCCTGTGTCTTCTCTGGCTGCCAGGTATCCACGGTGGAAAACCATCCTTGGAGAAATCCATCACCAGCTCTGGGCTCGAGCGTTACGGATGGATGCTGCCCATTCCCCTTCCCACTGTGCTAAGCCCACACCGCAGGCCCAGCGATTCCCCTCCCGCAGGCAGGGGAAAAGGAGGCACTTTTAAACCTCGCCGCACTGCTGCTTCTGTTTATTACCTTTCGTGGCCTAAAGGAGGGGAAGGGGCTCACAGCTATCTGCTTCTGCCTGCAAAGTGAGCCTACTGAAACCTTTTGAAGAAACAATTCCAGCCAAGCCGGCTTGCTTTCACGCTTTCCTTTTTAATTTCCCGTTAAAGGGCATTCTCTCCAAAACAAAAGGGTTTCTTTTTATTTTTTTTTTTTAAAAAAAAGCAATGCCTGAGTGAGCAGGAGCACAGCGATTCAGCGATTCAGAAGTTAGCCAGCCCAGTGAAAGCGCGGCTGGGATTACAGAATATACAAAAGGTAAGAAACCCAGGAAACGCGGGTATAAATGGGAGGAACTCAAAGCCCAGGGTGTGTAAGCTGAGCTGCATCGATCTTGACTGGAAAGCAACAAAACTAGTGGGGAAAAAAATGAACCCACGTGAACTTTGATTAGATAACAAACACACCTACTGCAGAGCCTAAAGAAAGAGTAATTTATAACTTTTTTGGTATCCATTTCATGTCAAAAATTGTTCACATAAACAGGAACTGGAGGAAACTGCGGAAAGCCAGGGAAAATGGGGGAGGCGCAAAAAACCCTTCTGTGTGGAGAAGCCCAGCCTGAGCCACTCCTTGATCTGCAGGAACAGGACAGGACATACCACCAACTTGCCCACCCCCACTTTCCGGAGCCTCCGCTGGCTTTGGGGAAGGGCAGCGACGTGCCCAGGATGCTAAAGTCATCCCTTTTTTCCAGCACTGCCTGCAGAGAGCTTTGCGGCAGAGGCTCCCCGCGACGCCCCCTCTCCCCCTGCCAGCAGTGAGGCGAAGCTAGTGTCGAACACCAGAACCCCGGGAAGCCGGCTGCCCGCTTTTAAAACCTGCAAAACCCAGCTGGAGAGAAGTGAGGAGCAAACCTTGCAGGGAAGTGCCGTGCCTTCGCTGCTCAGGCTTCGGCTGAATTTTCCTTTGAGTTTCTCCAGCTATGGATTTAGAGGAAAGGCTGAAGTCCAGGCAGCTTGCCACGGCTCTTGCACCACCGACCTTTACACCCATGCTCCCTCACTCTGCTGTGCTTAAATGCGCTGACAGAAAGTTCTCAACCTCCCGGCAGCAGTGCCGGTGGTGGGTGGAAATCCAGACTGTAATGCCATGGGGGCCACACTTGCAAGAGATCCCACGCTGCAGCTCACCACGGCCCCAGCCCCAGCAGCAGCTTGGGGGTGCCCTGATCGGTGCCCCCTTTGCCTGCATGCCAGCAGACGGCATGGATGGGGGACATGGTGCGCAGTGCAGCCTCATTTTTGGTGGTCAATGAAAGCTCTTGCAGCCCCAGGCTTCTGGGTTGCCCATGGCACCTGCCTGCGTGGCTCCAGCCCAGGCACAGAACCCCCCAGCTCTTCCTGTGCACACAGGGAGACAATGAGGTGGCAGCTTGCAGCATACTCCTGCCACAGCTGATGAAATTTTACTGATTGAAAGTCTCTCTGTGCACAAAACATAAGCCCCAGGACTGTCTGGCACCGGGAAGTGCAGGGAAACGGAGACGGGAGTGCTCAGCCCCACAGAGTACCAGCCCCAGGCTCAAGATGACAGCAGCCAGGGCTCTTTTGCTGGAAAGATGCCCGGATTCAACCCAAACTGGGATTTTTGGGTCATAAGGTTTAAGGCTGGAAGAAAGGAAAGCCTGACCTGTGTACCCAACCTAGAAAAGCCCTTGCTGGACTAAAGACCCCAATTCCCAGGTGATTTGGTGCAAGGCTGGATGCCTGTGTTCCCTTCCATCTCAAAAAGCCATCCCAAAGCCATTTTTCCTAGTCTTGTCCTCGCTGCATCCCAGCCAGCATGGTCCTGGCACAGCTTTGCTCACAGCAGCGGGCAGGAGAGCCACAGAGGGGCAATAAATGCTGGGGGGGGAGGGGGGGGGCAGGGTGGTGCCCACCCCCAGCTCATCAGGTCTGTAGAGCTGTGCTTGGGGGTGAGCTAGAGCAGAGAGAGGTTTTTGCTACTGGTTAACGTATTTTAATTAATTGTGTTCTGCTGAAATCCCTTTCCTCTTGTCCCACTGTAGCCTGTGGAGCTGTCTGACCTGAGATAACATCTGCAAGGACAAGGAAAAAAACCAACCAAACAGGCTCCAAAATCTACTGGAAACCAAAAAGCAGGGTAGCCAGGAGCAGGAGGAACCCCACCACAGTCAGGAGGGAAGGACAGAGGCTGGAGGAGTTGGCAGAGACTCGCGTTCTTGTGGGCTTCAGGGTCCGGTCCCACTGGGTGAGGATGGCCTGGCGCGCCCCCTCCCAGCGCCCGGGGCCCACCAGCCGGTACTGGTAGGGGGTGCAGGGGCCAAAGAAAATGGCGAGGGCCAGCCGGGGGTCTCTGCAGAGCAGCCGCAGCACGCTGGGCTTGGCCCCAATGAAGGAGGTGAGCTGGTCCAGGTAGGCCAGCCAATCTGTTTTGAGGACTTCATCAAAGGACAGACCAAACCTTCATGAATCAGAGAAGAAAAAGAGGTGGGAGAAGGATCGGTGTCAACAGGGCTGAGAGGAACTGGAGGTCAGATCCTCTGCATCCCTGTCATTGCTGTGTCCCGACACAACTGGGTTCCTCTTAGGAAAGGGCTGGGTGTAGGTGCAGCAGGAGCCTGGCTCTGCCTGCGCCCGAATCCTGCCCGTGACACAGCATGTGTAAAGTGATGCTGGCTCTGCTGCACACCTTTCTCATGTTGCATCAGTTGGACTTTCACTTCAACACCCACAGGTTGCATCTGCCCCCCCCCCCCTTCACCTTGGTGGACCGTTTCTAAAAGACTTTGTCAAACCATTTTTTTAGGGTTTGTGGTTTGTGTTTTTTTTAAAAAACTAGTTTTCCTTTTCTCTCTGCAGGGAAGTCACATGCAGCATGAGAAAGGCAGCACCCTTTACCTTCCCTCACATTAATTTCCACCGAGTATTGCAAAAATACATGGTAAATTAGAGAACTGCTTCCAGTTCACCTTCTCTGCAGAACTGACAGCTTTGTGCCCTTTTTTCAGTGGGCTGAAAAAAGCCATGTGTGTTTAGCCTTTTATGGTACAACAACTGTTCTGGGCAAGTCTGTATTTCACTCTTCCATACCTTTTCTACTATAGCAATCTAGGTGAACCACGGATTACTATATCACACAGTTTCCCGAGTTTATCTAATTAATAGCCTAATATTTCTTAGCCTTTGATTTGACCTTTTGCCTGCCCACTGAACCACATGCCAGTGTGCTGAGACACCTATTCTCAGTGAGCTGGATTTCCATGCTGAGATCTGAGATGATTTGTACATACATCTCGGGTTGGCTGCTTTCCCCCCCCAAATCACTTTGCATTTATTGCCATCATTTTCTTTGTCATTTTCTCTCTCAATCCTGGGGACCCTGGCACACTTTCCCAACTCCCAGGCAAGATGTAGTCTCAGCTATCCTGAATTGATTTTTTCCCATCATCAAGAGGCAAAATATGAGTGTCAAATCGAAGGTTAGGTTGGCTTGGCACAAGGGAATAAAGGGGTGGCTGGACCTGGGTGCTGCCCCCTCGCCTTTGCTGTACATGCAGGGAGCAGCTGCAGAGCACGAGCCTGCGTGTTGCTGTGCTCCAAAGTCCAGGGGCTTTTCAATCCACCCAAAAACCTTTGGTGCTCTGGAGAGCAGCTTACCATTGCAATTGGATTTTCTTGTTCTCATTTACTTCCTTCTCCATGACAGACTGAGGAGGCAGCTGACACAAGCCTAGAAGAGAGAGGAGAGCGTCCTGCAGACTTTAGCTCCTAGGAGGACTTGTGAACTCATTCAGTGATGCAAAACATGGGAAGCCCTTCCCCAGGAGGGCAGGAAAGCCTCATTGCTTGGATTTAGCTTGGCAGTGGCAGTTCTGCCAGAGACCAGCCCTCCACAGCAGTACAAATTCACCTGCACTTTTTCCTGCTCTGACAGATTTGTGCTGTCAGGGCACAGGCAGATGATGTGGGGTGAGATGGGCCGTGCAAGCCCCAGAGAGGGTCATGCCAAGGAGAAACCCCACAGCTTCCCCTGGCTCTGTGGAGGAGCCCTGATGCAGCCCTCCACACCAGCCCAGTGAGAGGTTATTATTATTACTTCTATTAAAAAGAAAGCAACACCACCCCTCCAGCAAGTTTCTTTCCTCACTCCAGTAATTACAAATAATTACTCTTGAGGGGCAATGGGACTCTTCTGGTAGTCATGGTAGAAAAACCTCCCTGTGCCTTAAAGAGCAGTGAATCCTGCCAGGATGGATCCACCACAGTATCTTAATGACAATTCTTATCTGTGCATCCAGGTTTACAAATCCATCTCTGTGCTCTGACTTCTAAAATAATTTAGAGAGAAAATACTGTCTTGAGCAACCTAGTTCAGACCATGGTCAGGTTCAGGACTGCACATCAGCTGAGTCACAGCAAGCAATGGAGCGCACACTCTTGGCTTGCAGCAAACGGGGTACAAAGTGTTAACTTAGATGCATCAGCTTACTAGGCAAAATTTAAAAAAAAAAAAGTAAGATGTAGATGTCATGAACTTGGATGTAGCTTGGAGCAAGCACGCACTTGTGTTGCTGTAGCTCAGCTAGAGTGAAATAACTTGGGAAGTCTGAGCCCTAGAAATGCTCCCTTATCCACTTCTAAGGGAGCTTCTTAGCTCTGGGGTCTCCAGGGACAGAAATCCCTCTTAGTGTATAGAGGGGACAAGAACGTGTCCAGCCTGAACTGTGTTTGGGTACACAGGAGAGCTCATGTTAGCTCTCCTACCTTTGAAGACACGGGTCACCCAGCGTGCTTGCATCTCTGACACAGGCATGATGGCTCCTAATGGCTTTATCAGCCCAAGGACAGCCAGGGTGGGCCTCTGCAGGTGGGTTGGGAACACGTATTTGTAGAGGGATGCGTGCTTGTTTTCCATCTTGACAACTGTTTCTTCTAGGAATGGGAAGGAGACATTGTAGCCTGTGCAGAAGACAACGATATCGATGGGCTCCTCCTCAGGGCAATTGTGGAAAACAACGGAGTTGTCCTTGAACTCCTTCACACTCGGCTTGATGGTAATTCTTCCTGTCAGGATGTAGCTTGGAAGGTCGTCGTTCAGCACAGGGTCACGCACCAGGCATCTGTGGAAAGCTGAGGGGCTCTGGGTGTTGGACACCACAAACAAGCCCTGCCAGTGCCCCCTCTCCTCCTCCTCCTGGGCCCTCCAGCCCCATGACCTCCCGGCATTGTTTGCTCCCAACAAGTATCCCTGCCTCCCCCCTCTTCACACACCGACACGTTTCATCCTTGCACCAATGTCATTCTGTCTCACAGCCCGAGAGACTCATCCACCTTCCACCATTCACGCAATTACTCCTTAAACCATCTCTTTTCAGAGCTGATCCATGCTTTAAGCCTCCCTCCTCCTCTTTTCCTAGGGACCCTCATGAGGAAAACTCCTCCAGTCCTTCCTGGGCTTTCCAGCATGCTCCATCTTGCACCACTTAAAGGGGCTACAGCTTCTTTTCTCCTACTGGGCTACAAACTCTCTGCTGGAGATCACCCCAGCCTAGGCGTTGGCAGCTGCATTGGTTGATGCTGGTTGCTGGAGATCTCCCCGCTGCCCACAGCACAAGCCCTGTGACACCACATAGGATGGAGCCACCAAGAAGTACCTTTTCTCTGGTTGAAGGCCATAGTTCTCATGCTTGAACCACTGGTTCGCCCTGTGGTTAATCAACCCCCATGAAAGGGGATGGGGGAGGTGGTTTCTGATCAGGCTCATAAGGCGAGTGTTGAAGACCATGTCCCACGGGTAGCCATAGTCAAACACGCGGCTGATCACCCAGGCACCTTGGCTGGTGCAAAGGGTCACCTGGGAGAGAATCAACAATTTGGGTGATGAATCCTCTTCTATGCCTTTATAAAGTAACCCCAGAGGGGCACAGCACAGACCGCTATGCAATGAAAAAGCAGTAACAGCATCTTTAAGACCTGCCAGCAGCTGATGGTGGAGGTGAAACGGGAGAGAACAACCAGCTTTCTTTCAGGGTAGGTTTTTGAACAAGAAATACAGGTTCAGAAATACTGTTTGGACACTATGCAGGGTGAAGCCGGCTGGCTCTCCCTGCAGTGATGGCCAGCTGAGCTATTGCTCCCAGCATCACCCTCCCCGCACCCCTGGGGGCAGTGGTACCTTTGCAGCTACGCGGCTGGCCTCCACTGCGATGTCCGCTCCCGAATTACCCATGCCAACCACGAGGACCCGCTTCCCCTGGAACACCTCGGGATGCTTGTACTGCCGGCTGTGAAAGTACTGGCCTTGAAACTTCTCGATGCCTTGGGGAGAAAGAAACAAAGCTTTTCATTACTCGAGAGTTTTGTAGGTTTTGTCGGGAGAACTGGTGTAAAAGCAATCCAGATGACAAGAGCAAGGAAGTGTGATCGCTTGCCACCGGGGACTCGGGGTGGTGCAGCCCTACATCCCACACACACAAGGTTGGTGCTTCCTCTCCAAAGTGGGGTCTCATGCATCCCTGCACAGCAGTGAGCAGGGACACGTGCTGGGTGGGACTTGGAAGACAGTTACGCACAAGGGCTATGCTGGTGCGGTCTTGGGATTCAGCCTTTACAAGCTGGGGATGCGAAGGTTCGGAAAAGCCAGTAAACCTCTTCTCCTGTCCTACAAGCAGCTTCAGAAACACCTGATAATGCTGATGACAAGGCAACCCTCTCTATGCTGACAGCTCGGAAGATTCATTCCAGCAGTGATGAATACAGCCCTGTCAAAGATGACGGAGCTTCACTGAGAGGACCTTGTCCCATCTCCCGTACTGCACAGTTTCTCCCAGGCTAAACCATCCTATCTTGGAAGTTTGCTCTGAAGTGGCCAGTGCCTGCAAAGGCAAAGCTGCTGAAGCATCAGGATGTATTGCTGTTCATGCCAGCATATTTGAAAAGCAGAAGCAAGAAAAGGAAGGAAACATTTTCCCTGAGGAACCGCTATCCCTTCTCCCCCCAGCCCCTGGAAGCAGGTGACCGCAGGCAGCTGCATACCATACCAGGAAAACAGTGCAGAGGGAGCAATGGCTCGGAGCAATTGCCGATGCAAACCATAATGGCATCGAAGACATGTGATGTCTGCTTCCCACCCGCCTCCGTGACCACATCCCACTGGCCCGTGGTGGCAAAGTCAGGGCGTTTCCGAATGCTGACAACAGTGGTCTGAAACATGGAAGCAAATTGGAGTCACTACTGGCGCCCAGCATGTGTGGGGAGTGGGGTAGTGCCGGGGTACCCATCACTCACCCCAAATTTGATGTGTCCCCGGAGGCTGAAGTGCTCAGCATAGCGCCGGAGGTAGTCCAGGAGTTGGGCATTGGGCAGGAACACGGAGAAGTCCTCAGGGTAGGGGAAGTCAGAGAATGCTGACATCTCCTTCGAAGTGTTGCTGATGACTGACGGGTAGAGGCTTGGCCGACCGGCCTCAATGTACTCCTGGCATAGCACCCCAGGGCGCATCAGCCGTGCACCCTGGGGTGGGGACTGTCCCCTTGCTTCCTTTCCCCTGGTCTTGCGGAGCGCAGCCAGGAGCAGTCAGCACCCAGCGAGCGCCGGCACCCCCTCCCCACCCACTGGAGCCCAGCTCAACCCACTCCCCAGCCTGCCAGGCTGCAGCTCCCGTGGGATGGGCAGGCATGGCCAACTCACCGTGTAGCGCCAGACCCCCCCGATGTCCTGGCTCTGCTCGAAGCAGGTGGGCTCCAGCCCCTCATCCAGGCAGCACTTGGTGGCTGTCAGCCCGCTGACACCCGCGCCCACCACTGCCACTCTCATCCCTGCCGTCTCCGCCGGGATCCCAGGCTGTGAACGGGGCTTAACCTGGGAGAGACCACACGGGCAGTCACCACCCTCTCGGGGAGCAGCTGCCAGCAAACCCTCCTTAGGGGGTTTCTCTATATGCCAGCCCCAAACCTTTGTTCCCTTTACCAGCATTCTGCGCTCATTTACAAGTTAGATTAAACAACTTTAAATTTTCTCTATTTTTAGATTTTTTTTTTAGTAAATCAATCCACTTTTACAGAGCACTCACCAGGCTGCTTTCAAAACCCTGTAGTTGCCGTGGAAACTCTCTTTGAAAGTATGTAGTTAAGCCACAATTCACTGCCAATTTGTATTTACAAACTATGTTTAAACTGCTCTTCTTTATCAGTCTTGCAGATATTTGTATTTTATCTTTGGAGATCTGTCCCTGCCTTTCTCAGAAAAAACCAAAGTGCAGACCAGGACTATTCAGTCTCTGCATCCCTGTCCCCAGGGTAGATGCTGCCCACCTTGGTCTGGCTCCTGAGGCTGAAGGAGGGGCTGGGGGTGTAGGGCACCTTGGCTTTAGGGTTGCTTCTGCCTCTGCCTCCCAAAGCTGCCCCCTGGGAAGGGCTGGGCTGGACAGAAGGGCTGCTGCAGGGCTGGGAAGGGCTCTACCCCGAGACTGGAAAGGCCACAGCCCCTGGGTTGACATCCAGCCCTGCGAGGCTCTCAGGGCTGCAGTGGGGATGATGGACCCGAACCCTTCTTGATAGTGCTGGGCAACGAAAACCAAGGGATGATGGCCAGGTGCCACGGCTTGGGCTGGGCATGGCCAGAGTGGGGACCACCACACCTGTGCCCTAGGGGTGCTGCTGCGACCCCTGGTTTAACCCCAGCACTGGTGGGGAGCACCCTGCTCAGCCGAGTGGTCAACCTGGCACACTAGGACTGCACTACGGCAGGGTGGCACCAGCTCCGCTGCCCCAAGAAGCGCTTTCAGCTTCCACCGGGCACAGACATTAGTGTATTCATCAGGAAATAGAAGTCTTCAGTAGAAAACGTGGGGTTGGACACTGTATTTTCTAGAAAACACCAAATTCCCTGTGATCAGTATCAGCTTTCAGTAGGGAGGCAGCACCTAACAAATACTCTGCTCTCCAATGCTGGAATGAAAACTGGACTTTTCCCTTTGTAAATGAAGAAAGTGCTAGCATAAGCTGCTCATCATTACCTGTTTTTGGGGGTTGTGTGTGTTTGCATGGTGGGAGTTAGCTTATATCAGAAATATCTCCCAGCTATGTATGCGATTTAATTCCCTACCCCTTTGCAGAGAAGCTAGAAGTAACATCCTGGAAATACTGTCTCTGCTACCCCATACCTGCTTCTGCCACTCTTTCTGTGCTGTCCTTGCAAGTATTTGTAGCAGCTAACCTTAGATGTCTCAAGCCGTGGGGTGCTCGTGTGAGGCAGGGAGGGATGGAAAGGCTTCGCAGCCCCCCAGGGACACTTACCTCCCAGCCTCGGTCACCCGCGCTGTCTCGCCGCTGCTGCTGGGAGAGCCCCTTGTGCTCCCAATTTATAGGCAAGCCGTGGTGCTTTGGCAGAGGCAGGGGAGGGCGGGCAACCCCAGTCCGGCAGTTGCACAACCAGGGTTTGCAGTGGGAGGAGTGGCTGGCCTCTCCCGCTCCTTGACCCACAGTGGTGCAAGGACGACTTGTGTGGTGGGGGGGTGGCTCCAGCTGTGGGATGGTCTCACTTGCCACATGGCTGCCTTCCAGAAGATAGCCAAAGCAGCTGATGGACAGCAGGGTTATGGCAACCAGGGCTTTGCAACCAGGGCACTTTCCAGGAAAAAAAAAAAAAAAAGCAAAAAGCAAAAAGAAAAGCAAGCTGGTTTTGCAGTTGCTGCTCATTGGCCACATGTACAGCTGCTGGTGGTGGGCAGGAGGCTCTGCATGCAGACTGGGAGAGCATGAAATGGCTGCAAACCAAGGTCCGAAGCACAAAGAAAGTGGGAATGTTGATTGAAGTATCAATGCAGGACATAGCACCCATCCAGGTATCTCACAGGGCTAAATGACCATGGAAATGCAGGGAACAAAGGTGGCTTTGGATGGGGCTTTGCCCCCAGCTACTCAATATGTTGAGGTGTGACTGGTGAGAAAGTATGAAAACTCTGCAAATGAGTGCAGCTGGACAAAGAGGCCATGGATAGAGGGCTGGGTCTTTAGGAAAAACAGTGTTTAGAAAAAAAAAAAAGTAATGTTTGTGCCATGCAGTGACAGCAGATAGTTCACAGGGGCCCTGCAGTGTGAGCGCAGGGGATGTGGTGAAAGCCTCTGGCCCCACTGAAGTATCACCATGCCACTGACAAAGGCGCTCCCAGAGTGATGGGTCCGGATTTGGTATCAGCTCTTTAAGCAGGTTGAATAACCCAGGAGGCTGCAAGTGAGGGGGAAAAAACCCCATCCAAGGTCTGCAGAACAGAGGGTGGTGAATAAAGCAGCTCCATACAACAGAGACACCTGCCCAGTGCCTGCGTTCGGATTTGCAGAGGCAACTGCAGAGCTGAGCTCCCATAGCTGGCAGCTGAAACTAGAAGTAGAAATAAGATGTGCATTCCTAACAGGGAAGGTAATTAGCCATAGGAAAAGTCTGCTGAGTTTTGTGGTGGACCCAGGCACTTGAACAAAACATGTTTGGTTTGTGGAGGGACAGGACTCACCGCCCCTGTGCTGGGAGCACGGCAGCCTGGGCTGCCACCCATCTGCAGCTCCCACAGAGAGACATCAGCCTTCTCGGGCTTCCCTGCCCCAGGATCTCCTGATGTTTCTGCCCAGTGCCTGGCTCCTGGGTTTGGCACCGGGAGCACGTCAGGTTTGGAGCTCATGCCCAGTTTGGCTAGCAGTGGCTGTGAGCAATGTGCTTGTGGGGGCTGGAGCCTGTGAAATCAAACTTATTAATTTGAATTCAGGTTTTGGACCACTGCCAGCAGCATGAAGAAACGTTCAGATTTTGTTCTCCCAGGCCAATGGGACACGGTTACTGAGGCAAATGGACAACAAGCCTTGCACATCTTTGATACTGTTGAGATTTATACAGACTATGTATCCCAGTTTTCCCTCCCACTAGACTCTTCCCTGGATGCACAAAACCTCACACCTGCAAAGATGCTTGCCAGCACTCAGCAAGAAGGAGTAGGGAATCCACAAAGGCAATTATTTTGTTCTTTGTATGCTCCTGCTTTTCTGAATTTCCCAGCAGGAATCTGGGTGACGCAGTCAGAGGGACGCTATGGCACCTCCCCAGGAGAGGTGTTTGTGCTTTTGGGAGGGCATTTCAGCGGAGCTTTCTAAAAGAACAAGTTGTGTTTTGTCACAGATGAGCCACTGGCATAGAAACAGAGCCAGATGCCTTTGCTGCAGCTCCTTACAACAGCAGTGGCTCTGGCCATCCCTGATGGGGAATCTGGTCCAGAGGTGCAGGATGAGGTGCGATGAGTGGTACCACATGACTGGGGTAGAAACATCTCCAAAGCTTCAGTGCCCTGGGATTAAAACTCACTTTCCTGTGATCTGCTCAGGCCTGTGTTTTTTCCCTCCACAGACACCCCTGCTATGATCTGGACCAGGTACACACAACAAAGTATCAGTGGAGATGGATAACGTGATAGCAGGGAGGTAATTAATGTAATTACACATGTGCATGCCCAGGGCACTGAAAAGCCCCTGGAAACATACAGGGAAATTCTTGTTGCTTTACTCACCTCTGCTGCTGGCTCGGCAGGGGTTGGCATCGTGGGACACCTGGGACCCATCTCTCCAGCTTCTCCCCAGGAACAGTCTGTGCGGAGCAGAGAAGAGAACAGACAACGCATCAGTGGGTTTTCATATGTTCTCAGGGCTGGAAAAAGCCTTCATGGCCTGGTATTCAAGCAGAGCATCCCTTGATACCCTTGGGCCAGTCCCCCTGGATTTCTTCATAGCAAAGACATAAGTGGACATGGCAGAGGAGGTCCCTGCCCCTATTTCTGAGCGAGTGTGATCTGCTGCTACCCCACTGGGGACAGAAGGGAGACCCTGCCATCACCATCGCACACACAAACTGCTGGGGAAAATGGGCTTTCACCGAGGGATGGAGCAAGGCCAAATGAGGACATGTAATTTGTGGAACTGTTTTACCACCTTCCCTCTACCCAGCCTGGGACACCTAACAGCCGGGTTTGTCCACATCCTCACATGCTGGGGCACAAGCCCTGTTAGGTGCTGGGGGTGTATCAGTCATGGAGGACCATGGGGAGAGCCAGGAGCTGTAAATAACCAGCAGTGGCTCCGGACAAGAACCAGGGATGGAATTCTCATGCGCCTGCCTGCTGGTGAGCCCCTTCTCACTTAGAGGAACAAAACTCCCTGGACCGTGGCACAAGCCTGGGCTCTGCAATGGGCTTTTTGTCCTTGAAGTAGAGGGAAGGAGAAACTTAATACATGCATTTAGTCTTAATCTGATGGGAAAGGCACCTTTGCTGCAACACTGCAGCACCGGTTTTACCACCTCTTTAAAATAACACTTCAAGCCAAGGAGGGGCAAATCTATGTGTCAACAAGCCTCAGCAGAGCCCACTTTGTTGTCTAGGCTTGTGTCAGCAGTGTTTGGCCTGTGTCATGGTGAACGAGGACAAGAAAAAGAAACAAAAGTGGATTTCTTATTAAGTCAGCCTCCAAGCAAAGCAGGGTGCTCACCATCAAGCAGCCACTGCTGCCACATGTGTTCAGGAGCTGACGGAATGTGAGGTCTGGGCTCATCAGTGAAACACTTAATTTTCTCCTCAATACTATCACTCCCTCCCCTTACTGACCAGCAGGCTTTAATCACCATTTCTTTGCTGCACATGGAGGTGAGGCTGCCTCAAAGGTGGCTGTTGCCTCCCACTGCTTCCCACAAGGCTGTGGGATGCAGCAGTCCATAAGGTGAACAGAGGCTACAAGCAGCTGATGATGGAAAAATTTATTCCCACCCCCCCATTTCTTAAAGCCTGGGTTTTGGCCCCAGAAAAATTGCTTATGCTTTGGCCCCAAGGCCAAAAAGCAATTTCCTACTTAAAAATAAGACTACAAAACCTCTACCCTAAGCAGCAGGGACTGTTTTCCTATTTACAATTCCCAGCACACAGAGGACTCTGCCAGTGACAAACACTGGCAGGACACTTATGTTTCTTTTCAATCAGAGCTAGGTTCAATATCTTGAGCTCTTCCCGAAACCTCTCAAGAGACATCCCTGTTAAGGAGACCCAAAGGATGTGCCAGAGCAGATGTGGGCTGTAGCAGCTGCTATGGGAAAGGATTCGCTTGCTAGGCGAGGAGGTCTCTGTGTGGAGGGCAAAAGTGTTTTACTCTAAAGTTTAACCTGATTAAATAAATCACCATGTTTTCCAAGTGTGTAAACTGTTGAATTTGTCGAGAGGAAGCTGCTGTCATTGTTAAACCTATTGTGTTAATAAAGCCTGGCAAACTGCAGTTTGTAGCTTCTTGGGTTTGGAGGTTTTAAAATGTATGTTTACGAGCTTCCCCAGACAACTGCTCCAGAACAACCCTGATGTTGATCCCTTGCTCCCCATGTCTTTGTACCAGGACTCAAAGTTCATAAACTCATACGCTCCCCACGTGCCATGGGAGATGCACCCAAACAATGTGCAGCACTAGGAAGGGCTTTAGACCTTCCTCAGCTCTTCTGAGTGTTAAGGGGGCTGTGTTTGTCATTTCACAGGTAATAAAATATAACTACTGAAGAGACTGTCAGAGAAAACTGGCGTTACAGTTAAGGTAACTTGTAAGCAAAAGATTACAAGGAAGAGCTGTCTGGAGAGCACATGGTTAAGACCTGCACAGCCTGACCAGAAGGTGCTTTCCTACCACCACCACTAGCTGAAGTCGTCCATCAGTCTCTGTTTTCAAAAATTTAGCCAGTGCAGCTGACTCCTTTTTCTGTAAATACTGACGGAGCTCCCAGGCTGGGCAGTTTAAGTGTTTTCAGTCCCTGCTGCCTCCCCAAGAGCCTTTCCAGGAGATGTGTGCCTGTGGCCAACGTTCCCATCCCCCAGCAAAGGGACACAGCAGCACTCCTAGTTCAGGCAGAGACATGCCCCTCCACCACCCCAGCCTCCCATCTAGAAACACTTTGGTGTATTTGTTCCCAGAAGTTAGGGGGTTTTAAGAGGCCAAACACCCCAGCACTAAGCAAGGCGCTACTCAGACCACTCAGAAGTACCTTGCTGAGGAGCCAGCACAGGGACTGTGGAGCTGTGCTAGCTCCTGTCAGCTAGTAGATCTTCCTCACCTCCAGTAGCTTCACCAGACCCTAGGAATCATAGAAACATTTATGTTGGAAAAGACCTGTAAGACCGCCAGGTCCAACTGTTAACCCAGGACTGCCAAGTCCATCACTAACCCATGTTCCTGAGCACCGCATTCTTAAACACTTCCAGGGATGGTGATTCCACCACGTCCCTGGGCAGCCTGTCCCAGTGCTTGACCGCCCTTTCAGAGAAGAAATTTTTCCTAATACCCAATCTAAACCTCCCCTGGCACAACCTGAGGCTATTTCTTCTTGTCCTGTTACTTGTTCCCTGGGAGAAGAGACCGACCACCACTGCCTACAGCCCCTGTCAGGCAGCTGTAGGGAGTGATCACACCCCCCAAGCCCCCTCCTCTCCAGGCTGAACACCCCCAGCCACCCCACCCCCCCCCCAGCCTGGTGCCCCATCCCCCACACATCCCCTCCCCCTGCCCGTCCCTGGACACGCTCCAGCCCCTCGGAGCCCCTCCGTGTCCCTCCGGCAGCGAGGGACCCAAAGCTGAACCCAGGGCTCCAGGGGCGGCCCCAGCAGTGCCCAGCACAGGGGACAGTCACTGCCCCAGCCCTGCTGGCCACGCTGTTTCTGACACAAGCCAGGGTGCTGTCGGCCTCCTTGGCCACCCGGGCACACCGCTGGCCCATGCCCAGCCGGCTGCCAGCCCCCCCGGCCCTTCCCAGCCCCCTGCCCCAGCCCGCAGCTGCCGGGGGCTGGTGTGACCCACAGGACCTGCCTGTTTAACCTGGAGATGTTCTCCTTGTTGAATCCTGGAGACGGGATGGGAAGGGACCTCAGGAACATCTGAGCCATCTTCCCATTCAAAAGCAGCTCTAACTGACCTTGACCACATAGAGAACCTCCATGGGCTTCCAGCCAAAGACAGGCTAAAGGATTTGGGATCAGCCCCTCCAGTGAGGTGTAGGCTGGGTCCCAGGCACCAGCATCGCTGCTGGGCTGTGGACAGGCCAGCTGCCTCCCTGGCTTCCCACCTTGCAGCTGCTCAGCTGGTATTATTCTGCACATAACTTCCCCATCTGGTACACATGCAGCTTGTTAACCCTGCTCATAGATATGTGCCTGTAGCAGCACTCCATAAACAGCTCATACAGACTCCAGCAGGACAGATGGATGTATATGGTGACTGACACCAACCATCACAGCACCAAAAATGGCCAGGTCCTCCTTCCCATTAGTTTCGGTGACAACAACCCACTGGTGGGTGGTTGAGGAGCCCTGGAATTTTTCCTTTTCTTTATCCTGATGACCACAGTCTGAAAGCAAACCATAGCAAATGCATCTGTTGGGAGTCCCCACACCCTGTGCGATGCCACTGCGGAACAGGCAGAGCCGAGTGCTCAGTTGTGCTTCCCATCCTCACTTACCTTAAAATAATGGAGCCAGCTGTGAGTCATGAGCCAGCTCAGGCCCTCCTGGCTTGTGTCCCTTGAATTTGGAGGAGTTCTGGAAAACAAGCATTTACTGACCCACATAGGTACAGAGAGCCCAACCCCGGCAGCACAGTGCATGGAGCAGGCACTCCCCGACACCAATGCTTCTGCCTCCCACCATTTCAGCAAGCTCTGGGCCGTGGGAGGCAGAATGGGCTGGCAAACTGGTCCTTGCTGAGTGGAATACTTGCTCCAGCAAATCAATAATAACAATTGTGGCATTTGGCCTGCAGGCCATGGTGCAGGTTCACTTGATCTTCACCCAGCAGCTGGCCTCAGTGTTGGCATCCCCAAGGCGTCCAGCAGTAGCAATGTCATGAAATGCTGGCTAAAATCCTGGCTTTTTGGAGCAAGCTGGTAATGGGTTAAAGTATCATGGGGTGGTTACTGCTTCTGCACATGTAAAATAATTATTTGAATAGCAGAGCAGGGCGGAAGCTGGTGTAAAAGGAAAGGTGGGACACAACTTTGCTCTGCAAAGGACTACCCCACGGTGCCCTCATTTGGAGAGAGATGCTGTGGGGTTTGGTGGATTTATACACATGAGAACAGCTGCAGAACCAGCAGTGGGGTACAGCTTCCCCACGATCCAATGGCCAGCAGTAACACCCCGTAACACTGGGGAAGAACAGTGCAGCCAGCGTGCTCTCAGCAGACCTCATGTCTGATAACGATGAGGTCATTCAACTGCTTTGCGGGTGTAAGCCAGCCCCAGAGCACCTTTGTGGCAGCCTGACCCACATCCATCTATTGTTCGCACCCGGGGAAGGAGGGCTGACGTGCCAGCACCCCATAAACCCTCTTCATTCATTCCCTGACATCATCTTTTCTTGCCTTGTTGGCACCCTAACACCTCCCCAGTGCATCCCACAGCTCCCAGCGTCACTGGCTGCCTCTCTTCCCCGCTGCCCTTTCTTTCATATAACCTGGTGCTTTGGCTTCCAAAAGCTCTTCTTCCAAAAAGCTGTTCAAGCCAATATTTTGAAACACAGGGTAGAAATATAGTGCAAGTAGTGTTCTAGGTTATATATTAAAATACCAAGTAGAAGGTGGAACAAAGGTAATCAGCCTAAAAGATGACATCTTAAAAAATACTCCATTACCCAGATTCCAGCATGCTCAAAAATCATCTAATTTGCTTTCACATAAATGTCCATTATGTCTTTTTTCTTTTTTTTTTTTTCCTAAATGTAGCAAGACATTATCCCTCCTAAGATGCTCTGACAAAGATTTAATGCTGACATTTGTCATGGCTTAACCCCTGCCAGTAGCTCAGCCCCACACAGCCACTTGCTTACTCCCCCCTGGTGGGATGGGGAGAGGATCGGAAGGAAAACAGTGAGAAAACTCATGTGTTGAGACAAGGACAGTTTAGCAGGTAAGTCTAAAGCTGGTGCACAAGCAAAGCAAACCCAGGAGTTCACTCACCGCTGCCCATGGCAGGCAGGGGCTCAGCCACCCCCAGGGGAGCAGGGCTCCAGCACGTGGGACAGGGATATGGGCAGGCAGACAGCATCGCTCCGAGCATCCCCCTTCCTCCTCCTTCCCCCAGCTTTATATGCTGAGCATGACGCCATACGGCATGGGCCATCCCTTTGGCAGTGCGGGTCAGCTTCCCGGCTGTGTGTCCCCCCAGCTCCTTGTGCCCCCCAACCCGCTCACTGGTGGGTGGGTGAGGGGCAGAAGATGCCTTGGCGCTGCGTGAGCGCTGCTCGGGGTAATGAAGGTTATCGTCCCTGTGTCACCGACACTGTTCTCAGCACAGAGCCAAGGCACAGCCCGTAGTAGCTACTGTGGAAAAAAATTTAATTCTATTCCAGTCAAAACCAGCACACTCCTGCAGCAGATGGGTTTTGCAGGGATCAGCTGAGCTGCTGGGTGCCTCTCAACCCTTTGGTGTCAAGAACCAGGCTTGGGTCAAGCTTGGGTGTTGAGGATGTGGCAACACCGGTTCCCCTGTCCTTGAAGATGTTCAGTGATACAGGAGGGGCTTTTCAGCCCCACCACAGGGACTTCATTGATATCTGCCATGGGCTGAAAAATGACCCCCTGCCCCAGTGAAAAGCACCCCATGTTTCTCTGAACACCTTGACGTTCAGCTGCATCACCACCATGCCGCAGGCAATGCAGCTCGGAAGGTGGTCCTTGAGTACCGGCTTCTTGTGGGAAGTTCTGCGAAGGCAAAGGTGGTGGGGCTGGCACAGGGGTGCCTTCTGCTGGCAGCCCAGGATGGGCACAGTTCAGTCCTGTCCGGAACCAGCACCCCTGGGGGTCTGGGGATGGATGACCCATGCATACCTGTTCAGTGCCTCTCACATGCAACCAGTCACTGAGCACCCTGGAGAGCTTGTTCCCCAACCACGTCTGGAAACAAGTGATGACCAGCATGTCTCAGGGGTAGCCATTGTCTCAGAGGTGGCTCATCACCTAGGACCCACTTGAGGAGCTCAGGTAGACCTGAGGGGACAGCCAGGTAGGGGTGCGCTGCTCCTGCGATGGCTGTGAGCCCCCAGGGCTGTTGTATGGAGGCGGTGGCCTGTGCTCGAGCAGATGGGGGGACCCCCTTTACCCAGTGGCTCTATACCTGTGACACAACGGTGCTGGGTGCTGAGCTCCATGGCAATGTCACAGCCAGAGTTGCCCAAGCCTATCACCAGCACCTTCTTCCCTCTGAACTTCTCCAGCCTCTTGAACTCCCAGCTATGGAAGCAGCAGTCTTTAAACTTTTGTATTCCCAAGGAGAACAGAAAAGGTCATAATTCACTCCAGGAATGAAAAGGAGAGGCTGTGCTGGCCTTGAGATCTCTCCTTCCCACAGATGCTGATGGAGCATCTGTCTGGGCATTTCTCACAGTAGCAGGTGTCTCCTGGGATGCTGCAAACCCATAGTTGGATGAGATCTGTCTCTATCTTCATTCAGTATTTAAGCAGAAAGAGTGTGCAAGCACAGGATACCTTTGCACGGTATTTCTGTACCCCAAAAGGGTACTACTGCAACCCCAACACCACCCCGAGGCACCTGGACAACCACACTCCATCCATCAGTATGGCTTTACAACCTTGCAAACAACAGGGAAGCAGCTTTCGTTTTTAAAAAGAGAACATGGCAAAGGACCTAAGGGGAGCATTCCTGACCATCCAGTGCCTCAGGCTTGTGTCCTCCCAACAAACCCCCAGCACCAAATATCTCTTGCCAGAGGGAAAGTTTTTCCCAATAACATGCCTGTACGTAAGGAGGCAAAGGCTATCAGGTAACACACGTGACACTTGTATCAGAAATCATGGGAAAATGCCAAAAAAGTGTTTTACAAAATCCATTTATGAAAAATCTTCTGTTAAAGAAAATGCCATGAATTATTTTTTCCCCCAGGAAAGATTAGCATTACCTCTAGTAAAAACTCCCCTGCTTTGATACAGTTTGGATACAGAGTCTTTTTTTTTTTTTCAAGAAACAGGTTTTGGTTTCTTGGATGGATTCTATCCCCCAACATATTGCTTTCAAGGAAAACACTCTTTTTTAATGCTGAAAAGGTGCTCTTTTTATTTTATTTTTTTCTTTGTGGGGACAAACTGTGATGGAAGGTATTTGCTTGGCTGTATCCCAGCAGATGAATTACACACATACAGCTTACCTGGGAAGGTGGTGAGGGGGAGGTTTGGGTAGACATGATGCCCAGAGCAAACCATAACAGCATCAGAACCTGCCAGCTCTTCCTTCCCACCTCCCTGGGTCACCAGCTCCCACCGCTCCGTCACAGAAAAGTCAGGGTGTTTCTTAACCTTGGTGGCCAGGGTCTTCAAGGAAACAGAAAGAGATGACTGGGTGGCTGCAGAGCAGATCAAGAGGTTTAGTGAGTCAGTGGGATTCAGAGGTGCTGGGAGCTGGGGATGTTTGCCCCTGTGATTTCGTGCTGGGGAGTGACAGAGAGAGGAGCTGATGTGGCCTGCTTTAACAGAACCAGGAAACTATTTTTTTTCCTTCCCGTAATATTTTCTCCCAGGATTTTCCCTGTGGCAGGGAGACCCTGACACCAAGGCGATGTCCCTCCTGCCCAGGTCCCCTGGCTACTCTCTGCCCCTCTCCACTCCAGGCTTTTTACCTTGAACTGTACTTGCTGGAGGAGGTCGAAGTGCTCCGTGTAGTTGCAGATGCGCTGCTACTCTGGTGTAGCGCATGTACCAGGGGTGATCATTGGGGATGGGGAAATCAGAGTAATGCATTGTCGCTTTGCAGGAGCTGGTGAAGACTACGCAGTAGATGCTGGCTCTGCCTTCCTCTGCCTGGTCCTGGAGGGAGAGGAGTGGGAATGTGTCCTGTTAGAGAGGACATGACCCCCACCTGTCCTGAAGCCCATCTCCTTCAGATACCATCACACCCTGTCAAAACCATCAAGTACAATACCCAAGTAAACCCCCCATGAGCACAGAAGTGTCCTAAAAGGCTGGGAGGAGATTCTGCATTGCCCAAAGCATTTAGGAGCCAGTGACATGCACATCTGCCAGGGAAAGTGGAAACCTCAGGACAAGGAAGTGCTGTGACACACCATGCCAGAGCCTCCCCACTGCAGGTACAGAAAGCATCAGAAGGTCAGGTGTGACACAGCAACACACAAAACATTACAGGAGACAAGTACTGCGGGACCTCCCAGTGCTTCCTCCCGGTCTGCCCGTAAAGCTTCCACAATCCCACGGGTGCTGCTGGACGTTGCTCTGTTGTGCTCATGGTCTTGGCAACGGCACAGGCAAAGGCAGAAGCCCAGCCAGGCACATTTCCTTTGGCACGGGGGCTCACCTGCCTGTGCTTTATGCAACCATGGGGCAAGTGTGGCTGGGGACACAGCCAGAGGCTTGTGTCCACCACTAGCAATGCCCATGCCAGCCAGCCATCATCCTGCTGACATTTAGAAGGACAAGACACGGGAGATATGCCAAAACCTCCAAGGTGCCTGGGCTACTCCTGCCCAAAATGGCCAGCCCCATGCACTGCCCTGTCCCCATCAAGGGAGCACCTGCTATGTCTGCCTTGACACCTGGCACTTAACAGCACAAAACACAGGTAGTGCATTTCCCTTTCCTGATGGCTTTGATGCCAGGACAGAGCTAGGAAAATTGCAGTGAGGTTTCAGCACTGTAGAATTCATACTTGGGGTGGCCAAATGATTACCAGCTTGCAATGAAAAAAAAAAACCAACACAAAACCCCCAAAATAAAACCATAAACACCTAAGTGTTGTTTTGGTTTTGGGTTTTTTTTTTTGTTGTTGGTGTTTGTTTTTTTTTATTTTCCCCTTTGACGGTGATATTCTGCTCTGAAATTCTCCATCATAAATATAAAAAAAATACTCCTCCAGAAAGTCTGGCATTCCCTGGAGCCCTCCCCAGAAGAGACAGAAAACACATGGCCCATGTTTTAAGATGAATCAAACATTTTAGGTCACCCAGAACAGGCTTTCTGCCCTTCCTCTGTGCCCCAGGGTTTAACTCATTTGAGCTCAACTCCCACCCCAATAGCACCCTGAGCCGCTCCTGCAACTGCAGTTGCACCCCAAATCATCCTTTTGGTCCCAGCCTGCCAGCAGGCACATAATACAAGATGACTCTGGGTCCAGCATTCTTAATTATTCATTCGGGCTCCTTTTTGGCTCTGTGGTGCTTGGCCACTATGTAAAAGCATGCTGAGAGCTATCCTGAGCAGCAGGGAGTGCTCCCCAAGGTGGAGTGATTGCTGGTGACCCCGCAGGTTGACCCTTGCATGACCTGAAGACCTGCATTTCAGAGCCATCCCTGTCCCCCTGGGTTTTGAGGGGAGCAGGGGCATGTCCTCGGTGCAGCCCCAAGGGGTTAGCTGGGGGTTGGCATTCAGAGGAGACTTGGCTCAGCAAGCCACAGGACAGCCAGACTGTCCCCAAAGCTCAGGGAAGGGACATGTATTGAGCCAGCCAAGCCTTCCCACACACAGCCATGGGAGCAGAGCCAAGCAGGTGCAGGCACACCAGGAGCAGCCGGGCGCAGCCTCCCAGCCCCCAGGTTTCCCCAGCCAGCTCTGAAATCAGGCAGCCAAAGCCACTCGCCGTGTAGCGCCAGGGCCCTGCAACGTCCTTGCTCTGCTCAAAGCCGATGGGTTCCAGCCTCTCTTCCAGGCAGCACTTGGTGGCCACCACCATACACTACACCGTGCCATCCTGCCTGCCCGGGAAGGCAGCTGGGGCAGAGCAGAGACTGGCCAGGCATGCTTGCCCAGGTGGGTTTGCAGCCCCCAGCAGTGCCCCAGAGGAGTGGGGCTGTCCACCTCCTCCCCAGCACAACTCCCCCAGCACCTTAAATAGCCCAGAAGGTTTCTTGCTGATCCTCTCTCTCCTGCTTCCCACACAGCCCCCAGGTAGGTGTGTAGGAGTTTTGGGGAGGAGGGAAGAGCTGAGGCTTCCCCTCGTACCCAGGGGCTCTCTGGAGGAGAGAAGCAGTGCTTGGGAGGAACTCCCCAAATGAGCAAAGCTCTTCCATGCATCATTGCACGGGAGGCAAGGCCAGCGCCAAGGGGTTGTTTCAACACGTGGCTTGTGCTGCTTGGACTTTAGCAACCCCAGAGCTGTAACGTGAGAAGGAGCTGTGGGCAGAGACCTCCTAAATTAGGAAATAAAATGTTGGGATAACTTATTGCAAGATAAGAGCCCCAGGTTGCTGTGCAGCAGCAGCCACCTCTGGCCTGTGGGATGAGCAGCATCACTTATACACCCACACACACCCCTCTCCAAAACAGCACGGCGATGTCCATGTTATCCGGAATGGCAGGTAGTAACAGGCTGCCCAACCTCACCCCATCCTTCCACCCCAGCACTGCAGTTATCCCCCGGCACAGAGGGCAGCTAGCAGTGCTACCCCAGGGACAAGCTACTGTCCCAATTCCCATTCCAAGCATCCGATCACTTTCCCACCTTCTGATAACTGGGACAAGTGTGTTTCAGAGGACAACTGCAGGGAAGGGCAAAGCACAGGCAAGTGCTGAGGAGTCTGTTTGCAAATCCCAATCCATCTCTGCACTCTTCATCTAAGTCTCATTGTATGAGTTCATCCATCAAATCCCTGCCTCCAGAGGGGTCCCGGGGGAGAGCCGTTCAGCTGGGAGTGCGCCTGTTCAAAAGCCTACAGCACACAGTTGCTGGAGCCGCTAAAGCTTTCTAAGCTGGGCTGTTAATTCATGCTAAATTGACTTGAAATAAAATAGAACAGAGAATGCCAGAAAAATGATTGAATGACCAAACTGGAAAAGAATGAAATCGCTGATTTTTCCACTATCTGCCAAATTGGTTGGGCTTTGCAAGGGATAGGCTTTGGAGCCATGGTTAAGTTGACTTAATACAAATAAACTGGCAAGGTGGCTTTACGGATTCCCAACCTAGAGGTGGTGTGGATCCTCTCCTGCAGGACACAGCCTGGAGGAGAACTTCTACGAATTAAAACGTTTGCCAGGAAACGGCATCCAGGAGCAATGCATAGCAGGAGAGCACACCCTGGCATGGGGATAGAAAAGATCAACCCAGGGCAGAAGAAGGGGAACAAAGGTGCAGGAAGAGTCAATCATTTACCTGGAGTGACACAGCTGTCAAGCATCTGAAAGAGGAAAAGGCCATGGACCTCTTGACTCATCATTTATCAGCTGCCTTCTTCCTCAAAAGAGAAAAAAAAAAAAATTTTGACAATTTTTCCCCCTTCTCTAAAAAGGGGAAAAAGGGAAGGAGAACTACAGCCTTGGGAAGGCAGAGCAAAGGAGAAAAGCTTAGGTGTTCAAAAATTCCTGGGCACAAGAAAGAAACCAGGAGTTTCAGCGTTTCTAATGGCACTAGAGGTAGTTCTGCCCAACATCTGCAAACTCTTGTTTGGCTTTTTATAGTATGCCATGGGAAAGCAAGAGCATCAGAGGGCTCCTGACCTCCAAAAGAACAAGAATAGTTGGGGGCAAGCAGCCTGACCTACGGAACCCTGCCTCCTTCCAGCCCAGAGCTGCCTGGCACCAGCAGCACGGCTTATGCTGGCCCAGGCTTCTTGCCACGCTTGGAGGGGCGCCACACGGCAACCGGAACCCTACTGCAGGCAACCTGCCAAGACAGGAGCCATGAGAAGCTGATGGCACAGTTCACCTTGGTGACCCCAGCCCCATGCACAGCTTGTGTGATTGCAGCTCTGCTTGTCCTGGCTGCTGCCCCAAGGGACATGTCTATTCATTAACTGGGGGCCAGTGGCAGATTGTGGGAAGCAGTCACGGGCCACCACAGCTGGTCCCCATGCAGCCTCAACCCTCCTGCTGGCTGCAGCAGCAAAGAGTGAAAAATCCTCCAGTTTTGATCCCTTTGCTGCTGCAAAGGCTCCCCGAGGCAGCAGCCGGAGGGATGCCCAGCACACAGCCCGGCTGCAAGGCTGGGCAGCATGAGCCCGTGTGCTGCACCAGGCTCCGTGGCGCTGGATGTGCCACAACACCCACAGCAAGAGCCAGCTGCTTCCCCAGGGAGCCTTTCTGTGGGGACAGCTGGGAACAGCAAGAGCTCCCACTGTACCAAAGGAGAATAAACCCCGGCACAGCAGGTTGACCCACTGGGCAGGAGCAGCCTTCAGCCTGGCTGAGGCTGCATCCTGGGGACTCCTCTGACCTTGCCAGAGAACCCTGGGCTCCCAACTTTTTTGGCAGCTAGGGATGAACCGAACTTGCCATGGGTGCTTCTGGCCCAGCTGGGGACTGATGGGGCCCCACATTCCACAGGTGCCCATGGCTCCTGTAGGGCCAGCGGTAGCCCTCTCCTCCTGCATCCCTGGAGCTCCCCTCAGCCCTTTGATGTGCAGCTACATTGTTCAACCATCTCTGAAGTGTGAAATGAGAAACACCCGGTGTGTGCGGGGAGGCTGTGCAGAGCCCTCCGGAGCAGCCAGCAGCGCTGCAGCAGCCACGGCCGGTCAGGGGACAATAAATCCCCAGCTGGAGCTACACAAAGTGAGACAGTAAACAAGAATGTTCACCTCGCGTTTGCTCTATGCTAATTGCGTCTGAGCTCTTCCCCAGCTGGCTCTTGTTTTTCTTGAATGCAACTAAAGATATTTTTCATTCGCTTTTCCACACTCCTCTTCCCCATTTTAGTTTGGGAGCAAAACCCTCCAGGACAGGGCTGCTGGAGTATTCCCCTTAGGTTTGAGGCTGATGGATGGAGGGCCCCAGGGGAGGCTAAAGCCTTTCTGTGGGGGAGCAAATGTAACAGCATCTCTGCTCTCCTTAACCCCTCCATCAGCCATGAAAACTGGTTTTGCCATTCCCTAGGGGGCCGTTCTGATCCGCAGCCTTTCAGTAGAGGTGGGAGTTCTGAGGGCATTGCTCACCCTCCGCTTCCCAGCTCACCACTCGCCTTCCCAGACAAGGACAAACCAACCAAAAAACTCACCGTGCCTCCCATGAGATCTTTTTTACGTACAGCAGCTGCAACAGGATAACATCTCACTGCATCTGCCTCAAGGACATCTGTCCTTTACACCCTTTCCCCCCACAGTACCACCCAGCCTTGGAGCTTGGTGTCCTGCAGGCCTCCACTCCATCTCCATGCCCTTTCTGGGACTCATCCTTATGCAGAGCCTCTCTCCATCCTCCTTCATTTTTCCTCCTCTTCCCACGTGCTATTTTCTAGAGGTGCTGTCTGGAAGCAGGCAGGATCCTTAGAGCACTCAGAAACTGCCAAGAGCATCACCCGATAGTGACGACTTCATGGGAAGGCAGAGCTGCCCCACCACAGCATAAGCTGCTTGAAGGTACCTGGCTTTCAGGATATCACGTAGCATCATCCTTTCCTTGGGCAATCACCTGGCATGAAGGGGTTCAATATTTATCTGGCTTCTACTCTGCTCCAAGTCTTACACAGCCCAGTAGGGAGGAGCAGAAACTCACAAGGACACTGCAACCCAGGCGAGGCGCAGCTCCAGCCGGGGCTGCTGCCACACTTGCAGTGACTGCTGCAGCCTGCGTGGGGCCAGAGGCACTACAGACATGGACAACCCACGCAATCTGCTCCCAAATGTGGGAATTGTCCCAATGGTTACTCTTCCATCAAGAAATCCCTTTCTCCTGACTGCTTCTCCTACCACTGCCCTGTCGATGTTTCGATGCCCTAGGGAAAAGGCTGTCCTCCAACACAAACAGGTGAGCCTTGCTTGGAGCCCCAAGTCTTGCTGAGGTCCCAGGCTGGGACTGCAAGGTTTGAGCTGTTTTTCCACATACCCCTGCCAGAGAAGGAACAAACACCACCTTTGTTCAGCAAATAGGACACCAGCAGCTCAAGTCTTTGCACAAAACTGCTCCAGGATGCTTTTTGACCATGCACCTACCTGGAACAAGTTTTGTGGACTTAAGGATCACATCATTGCTGCTGCCTTAATCACACTTTCCCTTTTGTCTTCAGGGGAGAGGCACCCAGCAGAAGCCATCTGATTTAACCACTCAGGAGCAGGAATGCAGCGACTACCCCCAGCAGCGACTGCACCTGAACACTGAACACGATGTTTGTCCTCTACTCATGCCTTCCAGCCCTGGTGGCATGGGATGAGTTGAGTTGCAGGTTGCCATCCCTGGGTTGAACTGCTGCATTTTTGCTCAGGTGCTTCATGGAAAGGCAAGGATCCCCTCTGCATTTCTGTAGAGAAATTTGTGGAGGTTTAAGACATTCAGTGGGACGAAGGCTGCAAAAGAAGGAACGCTAATCAAGCCCAGCAACTCCAGTGCTGCATTTCCATGTGGGCAGCTCTTGTCCCATCTCCTCCAGTGCGGATCACAAGACCCAGGGTGCAGGCTGGTGCAAACCCAGACTCTGCAAACCCTCCTCATGATGCTACTTTGGCCAAGGGCTGGTGGGATGAGGCAGTGCTTTGGAGCCAGAGGAGATGGGTTCTTGCAAGCTGGGTATCTTCAACACTAGCCTGGCTGCTTCCTCCAAGACAGAGCAGGAGCAAAACATTCAACCAGGTCCTCATGCCTGGCCCTCCCAGGGCACAGCACAAGCTCCCGTTTCTCTTTGCAGGCCACTGCTGCTCCCCAGCAGCCAGAGTCAAGTTACCTCATTATGGTTTTAGGGCTGCTAATTGCCTGTTACAAGAAGCCCACCTGAAGACAATTCTCCTCTCCAAAAGACTGTTCCAGCCCTGAGGACCTGCTCAGGGGATGATGTCTGGGTGCAGCAACCCAGCTTCACAGCACCCTCCCCAGCTGCGGGCCAGGGATTTTTACTGGTTTCTCCTCACCATGCACAAATTGGTTGCAGACATGGTCATTTGGGAGGGATGCCAAGGGAGAAGCCATGCAAACCCTCCAAGAAGCACCCAGCTCGCAGCAAGCCCACCTGTGGGGTGGAAGGAAAGCAGAAGGCTGCAGGTGGGATTGTGTCCCAGTTCTCCCCAGCCTGGGACTAGACCAAGTGCCAAGGTCCCACCCTGCCATTGGGTGGGCTAGAGGGATGCTCCCCACCCCAAGAGCTCCTGACCCAACTGGCGAAAAGGCTTCGCAGCCTCCAGAGCTGCTTGGAGCAGGGGCCAGGGGAAGCAGGCTCCCTTAGAGAACAGCCCACAAGTCCTAACCTCGGCCAGGCAGGTACTTCGAGCTTCATGTACAGGTGATTTTGGACTAGAAGGGAGGAAAGAGCTTCAAATAGTGGAAAACAGCTCCGGGGAGAGATGGTCCTACTGCCTCAAGCCAGGCTGCTCAAGCCCCAGCTCCCGGGGAGAAGCTGTTAAACAGGAATATCAGCTTTCTTTGCAAGGGAGATTTTTAGCCTTTATGCTTATTGTGAAGGGGGAAGGAAAAAAAAATAAAAATAAAAAGGACCCTTTTCCACCTTTACGCAAAGCCTAACGCTCATCTCTAGCTCCCCCTTGTGACGCCGGTGTGCAGCCTGCTTTAAACCTGCCTCGGGTAAAGCCTTGCCAAGCGGTACCCTACTGTCACCACGGAGGATTTATAGCTCCCAGTCACATGCTGGAATTTCTTAACACACATATAAAGCAAAATGTCTCCAGATGCTTAAAGGGGCATTGGCATCACACACACGATCCAGTTTGTCCAGTTTCTGTCCCAGGCAACCTGGGAGAAACTGAATCTACAGGTGAAATCCTGCTGCCTTTCCCATTCAAAGTCTGGATCTATAGCACAAAAGCCCACTTTGCATCCCGGTTTTCATATCCACACTCGCGTTCCGGCTGGCTCTGCCCTTTTGGGATGCTCAATCACCGCCAGGGAAGGCAGCCCAAGGGAGCTGCCCCAGCCTGAACAGCTAGCCTACATTTTATTTGCCCTGTAGATTGCTTTCTCCAAGTTGTATTTGGTCACGTACCCCTTGACTCTGTGAGCTGTTTTATGTATTTATGTATTTTATAACTTCCTCATATCATATACGCAAAAGCAATATCCCTACTACTGTCTTTATGCTCATATTATTTATTCTTCTCACCTTTGCAACCTTAACCTGTCTGTGCTTCCCATGTCCCGTTCCCAGACAGTCCGAGTGATCAGGCTGGTTTGGAAGTGACAGCACCAGATTCACCACAGTACAAAGCGAAATGCTTTGACCAGCATGTATGCAACATGTTCTCGTTCTTTGGGACCTGCACTTCAACACAGCTACTTATTTCTGCCCTCTTTCTCCACTGCCCATCTGCTGTGTAGGAGCAGGCAGCTTTAGCGCAGAGAGGACTCGTGGCTGTCACCTCTCCAAACGTGCCCCCCTGCAAGCAGACCTCTGCTCCATGCACTCATAAGCCCCTTGCAGCCCAGGAAGCTGGAGAAAAACATCTCTGTATGGCAAACCATCGCTGGAGCTGTTCCCCTGTGGCTTATGGTCCAAAGAGCTCCCCTGTACCCAGATGGATGAGCAATTCTGCTGGCTAAGCCCATACCAAGCCCTGGATCAGTGTGACTGATTTCCTTCCATGCCAATGCCCTTTCCCATTGTCTTCTTGCCATTCCTATGCCTGTCGTGCAAAGCCTGCATAAATAACCTCAGAACAGTTTCTGGCCTTTTTGCTGTAGGGACATTGCTAAATCATATTATTCTTGCTGTCATGCTAGAAAAAGAATTATCCACTTCTGTACAACCATCAACCATAATTAGTGCTCAGTTGCACAGACAATCTGGAACAGGGGGATCTGATCTTCTGCTACCAGTCTATAAATCTCTCCAAGTACACAGGGAGCAGACAGCAAAGTGAGCAATCACTCATTTCTGCTCCTGTAACTACTTTTAAATGTCCCAGCAAACAAGCTTGCAAAGAATATTTTCCCTGTTTTTCTGTACCACCAGTTTCTGTTCACAGATAATGCCTCCTGCCCTTGGACTTCCCTGGTTCACCAGCCTGGGAGACCAATAGCCAGACACTTAGGAAGCCCTGACAGATGCAGCCCTAAGATATTTGGGTATCCGGGGCAGAAAAACCTCCAGTTCTCATAGCAAGCTGGGACTCACTGGGTTGCTGCAGCATCTCCTGTTCCTAAGGCTGCTCCCTGCCCAGCAGATCCTTTATAATGCTGCAGACCCTTTAAAATCTCTGGCTCCTCAGCAGCCATCAAAAATAAAATTTAAAAATCCCCTTCTAAAGCTTCTCATGACATTACAAGACATTGCTGTGATTGCCCTGAGAGCTCGTCTTTCCTACAGAGCCTGCTGCTCCCAGCCCTGCAGGCAGCACCGAGCAGGTTGGCCATGTGACAGCAAGGTGAAGGACCTACCCTCTGCAGGGGTTTTAAGGAGCTGGTGGAGGTTGTTGCCTCTAGGGTTGAGTTCATTTGCATCAAGATATCAGTTAACTTACCTGCTGAATTTTTAAGTCTGCCTCTGGAAGCCGAAGGAGCCTGGAGGCCTCCACAAGCAGCACAGAAGGTGCCTTTCATGGATGGCTCTTCTCAATCTGCCTCTGCCGGGTCAGTCCAGGGACATGTGATGGGACAGCAGGGTCTGCTGGTTGTTTTCCACATCCGTGCAGCTTTTTGCTGGGTCTACAGGCATTCCAACTCAGCCAGGACAGCGTTGGAGCACACAGCCCACCCTAGCAGGAGCCTTCCAGATGCCATCCAGCCTGAATTTAGCCAAAATCTTGGCTCACTTCCCTGGCATGGGGAGGCATCCTATCCCCTGAGGAGAAAAAACCCAAACTCAGAAAGAAGTGTGTCAAAACTAGACCTTCCCTACTCAAAATCCAATATAGACAAAGGCTTGGGAAAATGCTCAGGAAGAGGGTAAGTGTCCGAGTCTGAGCTTAAATAGGGCACCGGGGGCCCCTGTCAGTGGATATATGTGGGGTGGTCCCAAGTAAGGTTGCTTGGGGTAATTGAAGCTCATTAGTGCCCTCAGGGCCTTGACATTCAGAATGATGAGATCAATTCCTCCCTTAGCCTTAATCATGCTGCAGGTTAAGCAGCAGGTGAGAAGCATTTTGGTGAAAGTAACCCAGCTCCTGTCCAAAAGAGCCCAGATGCAGCAAGAAGTGCCTACGTGGCAGGGTTAACAGCCCCAAGCTGGATGTGGCCACCTCTTTGTCTCAGCTCCAGGCTTGCAGAGTACCTCTGGGCTCCCAGGTGCCCACGGCCATTTAGATGTGGTGCTTAGGGGGATGTGGTTTAGTGAAGGACTTGGCAGTCCTGGATTAATGGGTTTGACTTGATGGCCTTAAAGGTCTTCTCCAACCTAAATGGTTCTATGATGCTGAGTGAGCCCAGAGCTCGTAGCCCAGAGCCCCCATCGTCTGGGGAAACCTGGCAGCTCTGCCCCAAATCCCACCCCACGCACAGCCCGGACACCAAACACGGGTGGGTAGAAAGTGCATGGAGCATACACCGGCCTTCCTTCACCCACAGGCACCAAGCACCCCGCTCCCTGTTAGTGCCATGATCTGGGTACCAGCTCCTCCAGCAACACCCACAACCAGACCCATGCTTGTCATCAGCAACCTGCGCAGGGAGGTCTGATGGTATCTAACCCTGCCTGGTTTGCTCCTCAGCCTGCCCCTTGCCCTGGGGCTGAGCCCCACGGAGGGGATCAGCATTGTGGCAGCAGTGATGGGCACCCAGCTCCTTCTGTGGGCCATGGGGGGCTGCTCCGGCACTGCTGCACTGGGGTCCAGCGTGGAGCTGCTGTCCCTGGGCAGGAGGATGGGGATGAGCCACCACCCCACTCCCATACAGGCTGCATGCCTGAACCCATCACCCCATAAGCTGAGGGTGAGGGACAACCCCATGTCCCCCTGGGTGACAGCATCACACCCATCCCACCACCTTCACAGAAACAGAGGAGGGAAAGCGCCAAGATTTAAGCCCCTATTTAGGCACAGCAATGCTCTTTATGATTAACTGCTGGTGCTGCAGCAACAGGGCTCTGCTTCATCTCTGCTGTTACAAGCAAAACCTTGAGCCCTCCAGCTTGTGTACCACCCCCAGGGCTGGGAAGACGCCCCATCAGCCACTTGCTCTTACCTGCTCCCCTCTCGCTTCATGGGCCTTCAAAACCCAACCCACTGATGCTGACAGTGCTTTGGCTCGTGCGTCGGGGGCGCGGGGGGCAGCGGCTCTGCTGCACATCACCTGCACCCCAGCGGGAAAACTCCCTCTCCTAAAGCTCAGGTCCTCATCTCCAAAAGATGATGGTGGCTCTGGCCAGTGGCTCCTTGCTCCTGCTTTGTAATAAGACCAATGCAGGTTTGTAAAAACAGTCTGACTGCAGATCCTTGTACAGTAGCTGCGTCACACCCCAGGAATAAAACAACTCATCAGCTCAAACTCCTGATTTTCCTGGAGCTGAGGTTTCGCTCCAGAAGAGGGTTTCTCTTCCTCTTGCATCAGGCTATATGATTTTGCAGCCCTGGTCAACCCCTCAGCCTCTATCAGAGGACACTCGGGTGCATCAGCAAGTGCCTGCCACCTGGGGATGAAGGGACAAAGGGATGGCACTGCCCTGCCAGCCCTCACCCTCGGGGCGGCTTGGATGCGCCCCAGCTCCAAGGCGGGGAAAGAAATCTCAAAGAGATGTTTCTGGACTGATTAAATTTAATTAGCTCAAATGATGCCTCTGAAAGGAAATGTTTCTTATTTCGGGTTCCCGTCGAGTTGGGTCCAAGCCTGGTTTTCATAAGGCCGGTAACTGCAAACAGATAGGGCCCTTTCATTGGAAACAGGCAGCGCAGGATATAATTAAAGAAGTATGCACTGGCATCGCAAAGAGCCGTTTTCAATTACTGCTATTTCAAGAGGATTAAGGAGAAATACTTTAAACAAGACCACTGCAAAAATAGATTTTGTTTGTCATTAGCTTTGAAATAATATTTGACTTAAGGGCTGAAATTTCCATATGCCAGGTCTGCCTCTGGTGGCACTTTCCCCACAGGCTGGGAAGAGGGTGATTCACAGCGGCATGGGAGCTGGGAGCAGAGCTGCCTGTGTACGGCCCTGGTTCCAGATGGAAATACCCTCCTTTCCCCCGGGCCGCTTTTCTCTCTGTGCCAGCCTGGAAGTGATGCACAGGGCAGCCTCACACTTGGTTACCAGGCTGCACTTGGGGTGCTCTGGGGACACATTGCCACTGCTTTTGGATGGGAACGTCTTCCTTTGGATGGGAACGTCTTCCTGCAGAGGGAGTGATGGCTCTGTTGGTCCATGTGCTTGCCTTGGCCAGGCCAGCTGCACCCCTGACCCTTGTGATTTGCTGCTGTATCTCTGCTCAGCACGCGCCCACGGGTGCGAATGTGCGCTGGTCCGTTCTGCCAGTGGCCACACAGTTGGCCTGGAAGATGCTGTTTTGCCATAGTCAGTGCAATAGCAAAAAAATGCTGCCTCCAGCCTCCCTGTGCCTCTGCCTCTCCTGGCTCAGGCTGTACCTTCAGAAGGGGAGCAAAAGTGGAGTTAATCACAGGCGTGGAGCAGCATCTGTGAGCCCTTCTCTGGGCTGCAGGTGTAGAGCTTTTGCACAAGACTAGAAACAGAGCCTGAAAGGGCAAGAGCGGCTTGCTGCACCTTCTCTCCCCACCTTTCCTAACATGTGGCCAAGGACATATGCCCAGGGTGTATGACACCTGTGGTCACATGGGGCAGAGGAAGCAGCAGTCCCACTGCAAGCAGTGTCACGTTCCTGGGTAGGATGGGGACCACCTCATCCAGTCACAGCCATCTCAGCGCCGGCGTCTGTGAAACACCTTCTGAGATACCTATCATAGGACAGACAACCAGAAGAGGAGGATCTCTCAGAACCCATACGAAAGGATCCCAGGCTCACACCTGCAGGTTTGACACCTAAGTCAGGTAACTCAAGTTCAATGAGGGTCTCCAAGCTCCATTTGGCATGTGCAAAGCGGGAACGTTCACCCTCCCTCTGCAGGGCTCGACTTCCCAGAGGAAAGGGCGGTTTCTCACAGCACCTGGGACTGTTGGGCTCCTGGCTCCCCAGGGGCCCCTAAAGGCCCGTGTGAAGTCAACAGCATGGGAAGGGCCTGGACACAGGGCGGTGAGAAGGGTTCTCCACTGGCATTTGCCCAGGGAGCTTATGAGGCTCAAGCAACAGCAACACTGGTCCTAGCAGGATCATGAGAAATCATTTCTCTGTGCTATTTACAGCAACCAAGGACATATTTTTCCTTTCGGAAACACCGCAAGAAGAATATTTCTCATGGCTGCTGAGAAAGAGGGGTCCACCTCGGGGAACAGCATGGGTTGGGGTGCGTAAGCTTGGGGCAGCAAGGCAACAGATCAAAGAGAGTCAAGGACACAAAAAATGGAGTTTGGCCACTTCCATGTCAGAGTGCAGGGCTGTTGGCACCAGCTCAGACTCTTGTATGTGAGAAGAGCGTCAACAGGCTGCAGAGATGTCTAACAAGCAGAGGCACCAAAAGGCGGCTCCTCTCCATGTGCACAGTCCAGAGGCATTTCCAAATACACAGCCGCTGGGTCCAGAGCACACATGACAGCTTCGCCGTCACGCAAAGTGACTGATGGGCAATGAAAAGGCTGTAAGGGGTGAGCTCCTTGCCACGCCGATGGAGCTAACCAACCCAAAGAGGAACCCAAACTCCTTTGTATCTCCAGAGTTGCAGGTTTCTGGAAGCACAAGAGGCTCAGGGGGCTCCATCTCAGCCACAAAGCCTCCAAGCACACCACGAGAATTGGTAGGAGACAGAAAATAGCACACCAAACCAGACCGGGTCAAATAAGCCTAGACCCACAGGGATTTCATGCTGTTAGCAGGTCTTGGGTGGCTGTTGGGCTAAAAGCACCTAGGAGGAAGCCAGCAGCATGGGGAAGCGGACACCAGGAGATGCACCTTCTGCTGACAGCTTAGAGTGAAAGCATAGGTATGAAGACCTGCAAAAATAACATCACCCAGAAGCCAGAGAGCATGTCTGCAAAGATGGGGAAAGAAAATGAATAGTTCAAGCAAAGAGCAGCACAGGCAGAAGGCTGAAGAAATGCCTTCTTTCCACGTGCAGCATTCCAGTCCCTGCAAATCCAAGTGGATTTCATCATTAGCACAATCAGTTCTCCTGTAGGTAATCCAGTGCCCTCTCACGGAACCCCTGATGTCATTTCCAGCGATTCCAGATCAGCTCCGTGCCCATGCCCAGAGTAGGGCACACAGCAGGATGGCAGCCAGCGTCCTCCCCGCCACACCTTCCCCCTGTAGCTCCTGAGCTGCTGGGTGCCACCCCACACCACTGGTCCCTCCTGGCTGCTGGTTTCCAGCACGGCAACAAGCTTCAGATGGTGGCTTTGTGGCTTCCAGCTTCTGCTGCCCCCTCCCAGGTGTGCAGGGGCATGGCCTCATCCCTGTCCCAGTTTTCCCAGCTCCATCCTCAACCCATTCCCCACCTCCTCTCCCAAGAGCTGTTGTTTTTTCTCCTCCCAGTTCTCCCATGCATCTCCAGCCATTCCCACAGCTCCTGTCCAGTCTTTTGCCATCCCTCCTGGGGCGAGGCAGAGCCGGGGCAGCAGGACCAGCCTTGTGCACCCCAGGTGTGTGCACGAGCACTGGCCCATGATCCTCACCAAATCCCAGGGGGTCACCCACTGGCAGAGGAGGGGAGGACACAACTGCATAGGAGACAGATTGTCCTCCCTCACCCCTGCCACCTTCATCCCCTCTTGCAGCACAGCTCCTGTGGCCCCTCTGCATCACCACTGATGGATGGGCTCTGTGCTATCCCTGGCATGGGCTGAGTCAGTCCTGGTGCCTGCCAACCATTTAGAAGAGCACAAAGTATCACCATGATCCCCACCAGCACCGATCCCTCCTGCTGCGGGGCTGGGTGGCCTCTCTCAAGACTCCTTTGAGCCCTCCAGGAAACATCCCGTGGAGAACAAAATTAGATGTCAAAGAGCAGAAGGATTTCAGCTCTGGCCGAGCTCTGGCAGGTCCCCAAAGCTGGGAAGGATAAAAGTGTTATGAAAACACTCACCAGAAGGCAGTGAGAAATTAGACGTAGGTCACTTGAACTCCAGCCCTGAGGAAAGGGGTCAAGCCCACGGGGTAAAGCCCAGCTGGATGGGAGGGAGCCAGCAGAGATTTTTGGAAGAGGAACTGCTTGGTTTGTTAATTTTGATGACATCCCTTAGGCTGGGTTTTTCCTCCACTCAGGTTTACAGGTCTGGACTCAAGTGCTCACTCCTGCCTGGCGGGGACAGTGGTGCCTCCCTCTCCTGCCAGCACCAGGGAGCACCTCATGCCTGCGTGTGATGCTTAGATTTTGGGCATGGACCACCCAGCTGGCAGCACTGTTGGGCCATTTTACTAGACAAAGCAGGAGAGTTGCTTGCCTGTAGGGTGCAAACAGGTTGGGCATTAATGACATGGCCCAACCCAGCAGACTGGGACTGTAGGTCTGATCTAAGCAAGTGGAAGGATGACGTGAATCTTCTTTTAACACATATTTTTGGGATTGTGGGCTGGTTTTCTGACTGCTGTTTGACAGCCTTTTGCAGATGCCAAACTTCCACTTTCACAAGCAATTGATTTTTGAGCACATTGTCGCAAAGGGACTTTGTCTCCCAAGAGAAACTCCCTTTTGAAAACAGTCTCCTAAAGCTCTTGGGGCACTTGCAAGATGTTTTGCTTTTACATTACAATTTTTAAAGAGCCTTTAAAGGAGGATGTGAGACAAATGAACAAAAAAAGTGATCATAAGGGAACAAAAGAAGTGATCAGCAGTCCTTGTGTTTATTTTTTTCCATGGAAAAATGTCCTTTTTCACTTCAAGCATTTAGAGTGGCTGCACGCACCAACAGAACTCACGAAATGTTTTGATTATTTGGTCCCACATATTTCGGACATGCTACTGAGTGAATTAACTGATGGGTTGGCCTCCTGAGCTCTTCCAATAATGTTGCAAATGTTTTTTGAGAGAAGTGCAGTATCGCTGGAGATGAAAGAGAAGTATTTATTGATTCTGGTGACTTGCATGTGTGAATCCTTACTTTGAAATCATGGCATTTTGGGGACGGGATAGGCTGACTCCTAATAGGATGCTGCTTTCTACCCCGAGGCATCCTGAGCTGGTGTTTGGACCAGTCCTGGATCCAGCCCTGGAGACTCTCCAAAGACATCATCCCCTCGCGCACCCTCCAGGAGGCCACTCCATCCAGGTCTAAGCAGCGCCAATCAGCAGATGAGTTTATTCTCCCTCTACTTCCAGCTCCAGCCTACCCTGGAAATATCAGCATCCTTGCAAGAGCTACTTCTTGGGAGATTTATAGCTCGGCTTGGTGGCTGTATGCAGTTCAGAGTTTACATAAATGCTGGGCATGGTCCCAGCGCTGGGTGCTGACTCAGGCGCCCGCCCAGGCGATGCTCCCACGTCACCGGTTCAAATGGGCCTCGCAGAGCAACCGTGCTGACATTTCACACTGTCACGGACCATAACAGTCGCTGGAGCGGCCAAATCACGGGGCTTCACGTCCTGGAGAGAAGGAATTTTAAATCTTCCCCTCCCCAGCCCCTGACCTCAAGCAAACACAACGTAATTGGGTTGTCCCAGTTGGCGACGGGTTTGATTCATTTTCCTGCAGGGAAATCTCTCCGGCCAGTTGCACAAAAAGGCTCCACAGTCCCAGCTCAGTTTTCAGTGCCTGCAGAAGGATTGCCTCCCGGGAACCTCCGCTGCAGCCCTGCCAGGCACCACCGGCCGCTGGGACACCATCACGGGTGATGGCGGGTCAAAAGGCTGATGCAGAATAATGGTCTCACCTGTGCTTCGGGGGAAAAAATATTCTCCACTGCAAGAAAAAGAAAAGTGTGAGAAGTGAGGGAGCCTCCCAGGATGAGGGAGAAGGGCATCCTTGCTGGAGCAGCTGGAGAGGGTAACGGGAACAAGATGCTGTAAATCCTCCCAAATACAGGAGCTGCCCGCTGTGGCTCCATGGGCAGATTCCCAACTTCCAACCTGGACACTGCTATTACAGCCTGTGCTCCAGCTTGAGACAGGGATCTGTTTGCAGCTTGGGATGCTAAAATAAGGCATAGAGAGGCTTTTTTCCTACCCAAGCTATCACAAAGTTCCATTAATTGTTACTTCACCATAACAGTACATGGTATTTCATTTGGTACCTCACTGGGTTTTGAGAGCTCCCTGCCCCCGATGTATGTATCTCTACTCCCCTCCTGGGAAGCCCCCCTCTCTTTCCTGAGAAGTGGAAGCTGCAAATGCCATAGCACCATCTGGCTGCAGCAGAAAAATGTTCCTTTCTGCAGCAACTAGGCTGATGCCCCAAGTCCTCACTCTGCATCTGAGCAGACCTTTCCTGTAGCTGCTCTTCCTGGCCATATCTCCATCTCCACTCCTGGAATTCAAAGGCACAGCCAAAAGCCACAGACCTTTTTATGACTTGTTGTACAAATGTGATAAACGGCTGCTTAGAAAACATCTCCCCTATGCTGCTCCTCATATGCTCTTTGCATGCATTTTAATAAGCTAATGATTGGGAATCGTTAAGTAGCTGTCTTGACTTGTTTAACTTGATAGCCACAGATATTTTGCTAAGCTGATGCGGGATTTATGTCTCAATAATGCAATAATGTTTGGTAAGCATTGCCGTTCCAGGTAGATTTATGTCCCATCAGCAATCAGAGAGGGATTTATAGGGCCCATCAGAGGTAGGGTTACAGGAGGTGCTGTCTGAGACGCCTTGAGAGCACTGTGTCTTACTGCTTGAGGGCGATTCCTTGGAGAGACCGTGTCTTGGGGCCTTGTAGCCTGCTGACATATTGCCCCGCCGATGTTTTTCATTAATAAAACTAAACAAGAGGACCAAGGGAGCTGCCTGGTGATGGAAAGCGTTTTGTAACATGCTTCCTTTCTTCCAGCTTTGTGACGGGCAAGGAAGGGCAGTGGGGAACCCACTGCATCCCAGCTCCCAGGAGAGAGGCCATCCCCATGACTAGCTCGTGCATTCTCTGGGAAGGTGTCAGTTGTGACCATGCTGGTGCCCCTCACAGAGTCGCAACCCTGGAGAGCGTGGAGGCAGGAGCAGGATGCCCGAAGCAGGGATGAAGCCCAGGAGGCAGCAGTGGAGCTACAGGACACCCACTTCCAAGCAATGGAGAAGGATGGTGTCTCCCAGTCACACTCCAAACCAAACATTACACAACACTGCCCTTTTAAGCGCAAGCCGTACGAGTTAGGACAAGCTGTGTTACAAACAGTCATAAATCCAGCACTGCAGGTGGCTTTGCAGAGCAGTCCAGGTATGACAGATCCTCTGTGACTGGGCTTTCCCAGGGGACACTGGCTAGGAAACAAATCCTCATCTCCAGCAAGTTCATGAGATCTTTCTCTCTGCTGGGATACCCTACTTACTGATTTTTGACTGCAAGAGGTCTGACCGATATCTTTACTATTTCCCTGCCAGAAATCAAGTGAAAGAAAACCTGGAAAATATAAGGGAGAGGAAAAAAAATTATATTTTTTTTCCTTTGTTTAGGAGAGCTGGAAAACCCACGTAGACTTCTTAAAGTGCGTTGTGCAATAGACCTGCGAGAGGCTCAGTCGCACCCCAGGACATAAGCTCTGGAGCATCACTTTTCCTTGAGTCACACAGCCAATGCACTTCCCAAGACAAATTTCTTTGGGTTGAAATTATTCCCTCCTGGGTCTTGGCCTAGATACACATCATCAGCAAGATTCACACGATTAGAATAACTAATGAAGTGATTAGTTTTGCAAGAAGCAGGTGCTGGAGTGAAAAACAAGGCTCCAGAGCAGAGTGTTGGAGCTGTTGAGCTGAAGGACCACGACGCTGGGAGCTGCATCACCTTTGCTTTCCAGTTCTCGTGGTGACAGAATAAAACGGGTCAGGTTTGATGAGAATTAAACTAGCTTTAGGTGTTGTTTCACTCCTAGCAGTTATTAGGACAAATTCCGTCTTTACATCTGCAAACAACTGCACTGACTTTCTTGTTAACGAAGCAGCATCATGGCTTGTTCAGCTTCATCAAGAGGAGATGAGGAAATGCTTTGGCTGCTCCGCTCAGCAGCCCTTTGGCTTGAGGGTAGCGTTTACTTATTGCAGAACTGTCCAGATACCCAGGTATCCTTCAACTAGATCCTCCACTGAGCTGCCAGAGCTCAGCTGGGATGAAAGAAACCTGTTGTATGGCTGGATACATCCATACAACCTCAGGATGGATACATCCAATCCCGAGATGCTGAGAGATGGAGTGGAGCAACTTGCACCACCTAGGAACCAACAAAAAAAAGTGGGAGGGTATAAAAATGTTTAAAATCTCCTTCCTTGCTGGCCAGTCCTTGCTCAACTGCTGTGAGCAGGCTCTGGCATCAGAAGGAGCCGTCACTCCCTGGGTTAGCAAGCCAGCACGCCACGCTTTGAAAGCCCGCTCCCTCCAGCTCATCGTTAACATGGGAATTGCCATTAATCACTGAGCGTACATTTCCCTGTTACTCATTCATATGGAGACACGGATGACCACGCTGCCATCCTGGCCAGCCCACCAGCATCTTCAAGCTTTGTTTTTGTAATGACCCGTACCTTGAAGATATCCCAGGAAAAACAAGCATAGGCAGAGTCACCCGGTGTCAAATAAACCATGAATGTTATAATTCATTGAAATTGTGACGTTTGAGTACATATGAGTTTTGCAGGGGCTTTCACATTTTCAGTCTTCTCTTGAAAGATTTTTGGATTTGGTTGTTCAGTGTATTTTTTGGCCAGGAAAACCAATTTTTTTTTCTATTCTAAACAATTCCCTCCAAGTATTTTTTTTCTCCCTCTTTTTTTTTTTTTTTAAACTAGGAAAGGTGAACAAAAAACAAGGAGAGAAAACAACTTTTCAGCCACGCAAATATGAACTCGCCCTCCCTCCCTTTCAAAAAATGAACATGTGGGACAAAAGGCCCCAGTGCACCAGCTGGGTGCAGGGACAGCAGGGCTCCTCCTGGCTCTCTCCAATGGAGTCCCCCAGCCCTTGCACGGTCCCAGCCTCAATACACAGCTGACCCTCACTCCAGGCTCTGCTCACACTCACCCCATCTGTCCGCAGGACCTACCTCCTCTCCATCCCTTTCTCCTTCCTTTCCCTTCTTCCCTTTGCTGCCCCAGCAGAGCTGTGCTATCTGTTAATGTTTGATGATTAAAAAAGCAGGTAGGGTGGGTGGCCAGTTGGGACAGCAGAGCTGGGACCCTCAGAGGGCAACCACAGGCGTATTATCAGTGCTGGGGGGTCTGAGTTGGAGGCAGCATCATAACTCCATTGCAGGTTCACATGGAAATCATCCCCCACACAGCAACAGGAGGCACGTGCCTGTGCTGTGCTGTAAATGCACTGCTGAGGGATGCCCACACTGGCTGGTGTCCTTGGTCCAGGTCCCGCCAGAGCTCCTGCAGGCAGGGTGGGAACCTGCAGGAGAGAAGACATGCAAATCAAACCAACCACATCAAATCTCACCATCGTTATCCCGATTCTCACACCTACAACCGTAACGCTGCGTGTGCACTAACACAGTGCAAGCAAATACTAATTGCATGCATGCAGCACATGCAACACACATTCTCCAAACACATATTTTTGGGCACAGACACCTTCCCATTACTGTCCAGCACGTGCTTCCCCCTGTTGGTTTCAATAATGCCAACGCATGCAAAACGAGTTTGAGGTTACACACATACAGCAGTGCCATCTCCTCAAAGGAGCCGAGTTGGACCCACCTTTGCATGCACAGCTTCCTCAGGTGGCGTGCTGGGGGTACGCACGCATGGCTGAGGGGGCACAGTCACACTTATACCCTCCCTGTGCCACCCCAGTCCCCTGTGCTGGGACACTGGGGGCTGAGGATTGACCACAGCATGAATGCTCTACCAGGGCTCCCATTCAGCAGGAGAAGCGAACCTCCTGGCACCATTAGTGATCTACAATGTGGGTTTTTTTAATTAGGAAAATAGTAACTTTGCTGACTTTTCTGTTCTAATCCTGTTCTGTTCTCAGTAACGGCTCTTATTGTAATAAACAGCATCGTAGCCCGGACTCGAAGGCTAATGACTGTTGATGGGAAATATTTTGTTTCATAACAGTGGCCGCAGCCAGCAAAGCACATGAGAACATTTTTTCAGGAACATGGAAGATGCTATTTTTAACTGTTCTCCCCCATATTTATGGTGCTTGGAGGAAAGATGCGCCAGTTTAAACATGTTGCAGCAATATGCATTGTTTAACTCCGTCTGTGCCATGGAGAGAGGGCGTGCAGAAGTCCCAGTCTGGTGGCTGGGCGGTTGGATGACCATGCTCATTGTAGGCCAGTTTCCCTGCTGTCCATCCATCTACAGCTTTACAGCACCCAACCACCAAGACTATCACTATCAGGACATGACACAGTACTCTGTGCCCTGACACCCAGCCCCAAAATGTGCATTTTGGGGCTGGCTCTGGGCCAGCAGCAGGGCGAGAGCAGGGTCTGGTTGCTCCAAGCACTGCAGACATCCAGAGAGGGACATGAGAGCCTGGGCAAAGCAAGAGGTGACTGGCGAGGACAGTCACCATGTGGGTGCAAGTTGGGTATCACCCAAAGCATTCCCCACTGTATTGGCATCCTTCCAGCTGCACTGGGATGGTCCTTCCCCGAGCAAGGACCAGATCCCATGCCCACCATCTTTCCCACCTTGCCTCCTCTGGGATTATGAAGCCCCATTTAGCATCATGGCTTCCATTCCTTAGCACAGCACAGATTCACCAAAAAAGCCAGACCTGCCGAGGCTGGAGAGGCCCTGCTGTGAGGCTCCAGGTAGGTCTAAGAGCTCCCAGCCTGGGCACCAGAGACATTACAAACCCAACAGCATTAACACAGACAGAAGCGGCGTTTAAGCACCTAGTCAGTTGAAATCATGTTCCTCCATGTCCAACAAAAATACGGTTCTTAATAGTCATGGAGCTAAGTGGAGTCACCCAGAGTTATGATTTCCTTTCAACAGATCTTTCATCTTCAGGCTGTCACTTTCACTCAGGCCACGATTAAAACAATAAACCCCGGCAAAGCCACCCTGCCCCCCCGTCAACAGCTGCTTCTCCTCCACACGCCACAATGGGAGCCATTCATCACCAAAAAGAGGGAAGGGAAATTAAAGACATATTATTATCATCATCATAATCATCATTATTATTATTATTCAGAGCTGCCATGTTTGTCCAGCAAGCTCTCCTTAGGAAAGCAAGGGTGGCCGCAGCTGCCCCCTGGAGATGTTGGTGGAGGAGGGAGAAGTTGCCCTACAGTGTAAGGGATGTTACTGCTGCATGTGCTCAACACCTCTAGGACTTTCATCTCTGGTCTCACGTGACAGGTAAGTCATTATATTGGAGGGAATCCTGCTGTTTCCCTCTGAAAACCTTCTTGGACATTTGTATTCCATCATTGAAACCCCTCCTTGACAAACAGCTTGCAAAGGGAAAAAAAAATAATCAAGAATCACGCACTGCAAAAATAACCAAGAAGTGTATCGCTGTAACTCCTGGTCCTGGTCCCCGTGACCTTGGGCAGCCCGTTTGCCCAGGTTTCTGCTCTTCCCACCCTGTGTCTCAACCTGGATGGCACCGTGGGGTCCTCGTGGCCTTAAAAAAGCTGGTGGCTGACAGGGGAGGAGCAGGCACCCAGGTTGTCCTCCGAACCTGCAACATAGTGTTGTCTGTGCACACAATTATTGTAGAGATGATGGGCAAGACCCAGGCACCTGGGCTGATGGCAGGGCTCACTGCAGTCAGAGGAGACACCTAGAACTAGCCCGTGGCAGAGATGCCAGGGAAAACAGCCTATGTCCTGCCAAGCTCAGGATGTGAAGTGTCCTGCTCGGACATTTCACTTGGGCCACAAAGACACGCATTGCAGAAATGCAACAGTTTTCTTGGAGTTTGTTTTCCAAAGGCTCAACATGTTCCACTTCAGTAAGGCTGGAAAATCTATCGTGTCAGCGATCCTGCCATGCCTGCACATATTTGCATTTTCCTTGCAGTATTTTTAGAGATTTCCACTCCTCTGCCTGATTTGGGATGAAGTCAAATATGTGAAGTCTTGGAAGCTGCCACAGGAAAAGAAACCATTTTTCAACCAGCTTTAGATACAGCCTTCGGCCACGGCGATAAATCTTCTGCCATCCTGGAGAGCTGCACTCGCCTCCCAGATAAGGGCCTGACATGGTCCAGAAGGTCTTTGTCCCTCTGCCAGCCCTGGGAAGCGCTGCCGTCCCACCCCTTTGAGGATGGGCTGAACCATCCCACAAGAGGCTGCTTCTTTGATGGGCTGCAACAGCAAGAGAGGGCATGTGGCAGAGCTCCCTGGCTCCTTGTTCCATCCAGCTCTCCCGAGCCAGATGAGTGGAGAGCTCAGCTATCTCCCCGTTCTCCATCAGCTCTCCTCCAGGATATCCCTGTTCCCCAAGGGTCCTGTATCTACAAGACTCACATCTTGTTGCTGAGGCAGGGGAAGAAACGATGGGTTTGGCTTGGAAGAAGCTCAGTTCCCAGCTCTGCTGAAGACCAGCCTCAGCTCAGCCACATTGACCCATGCACCCATTGAAGACTCCCCAGCATGGCTCCTCCAGGAACCATTTCCATCTGCACTGCTGCAACTGCCAGACAGTTTTGTGGGGTGCAGTCCCACGGGCAAAGCACCTGCTGTGGGACTCGCCTCCTCCCACCATGGGACAGACCTGGTTCATCCCCAAGGTTGAATATGGACCTTTCTAGTCTGCACCAAGCAACGCTCCCCAGGCAGGACAGCGCTCACCTGGGTTTGCTTTCCTGTGGAGGAGGACACCCTTCACTGTCTTCATACCCCTCGTAGCAGGGGATGAAGCATGCTCTGGAGCTGCGTTAACCCTGCCTTTGCTTCTAGTTTGACCCTAGTCCATGCATGGTACCAGGCCAGTCCCAAATCTGCACATCTGCTAGAGGGAAAGCCACCACATCAGCTCAGCAGCGTTATGAGAACCCACCTCAGAAGCATGGCGTGACCTTTCCTGCCTGGGGACAGTCTTTGCTGGAGCAGCCACCATAGCAGCCCCGTGGGGGGGATGGGAGGAAGGAGCAGTGGGAAACCCATACATCCCACGCTCACCTGGAGGAAAGCTCACCACCTCCTCTGCTCATTGGCGTTGGCCATGGAGGAGCGCTCATCTCCTTTGCACGCATCAGCTTTTTGGGCAAGTGGGACTGGTCTCACTGCCAAGCCCAGGGGCAGCCCAGCCACTGAAAACGGGGTGCTTTGTGGTGTTTCAGGATGCGTTTATAGCGTGGCTAATTTTAGCACCTCCCATTTGCAAGAAGGGCTCCACCCGGCCCTGCGCGGAAACCACCTCTGGGCTGGAAACCAGCAGCTGTGAGACAACATCTGGCATCGCTCGGACAGGCAGAGGCAGGAAGCAAAGGAAAACAGCATCTGTCCGAGGCTGCCGAGGGACTCCAGCTAGACAGAGAGCCGAATTTGGCCAAGACGCTGGAAAGAGTAACTCTAATCTTAAAGTTATTTCAGAAAAAAAAAAAAAAAAAAAAGACACACTGTAAGATGCTTGTTGCTGTTTGGCATCCTTCAGCCTGCTGTTAACTCCCACCACATCTCTCCTTGTCATGACACAGAGATGTCGATCCCCCTGCCCCACCAAAGTCATTTTGACTTCATTGTCAGAACTGGAGACCTTGGGGGTCCATCCCAGCATCACCCTGAGGACCCCAGCACATGGGCTGGGAGGCTGGAGGGGAGCACAGGGCCAGGTCCAGCCATCTCCTAGCTCCATCCTGAGAGGGGACAATCATTAATTTCTCAACTTCATTTAAAAATCAATACCTAGTTCTTGGATGATGTGACAACCTTGCCAGGGTTCCCCCACTTGGCACTCTGATCCCAGCAGCCCCACAGATGCCCTCTTGCCCCACAGCAGACACAAGGAGGATAGAAGAAGGTTTGGGCACAGCATATGGTTCTCTCCTGCCCTTCAAAAGTGATCACTCACCTGCCTGCCTTCCCAAAGATTTTTGGGTATTTTTGGTAAGACCTAGCTTCTGAACAGCCTTGGGTGCACACCATGTGTAAACCACCTGCTGCTAGGAAATGCAGGTGCTCCAGGTCCACAAAAGGAGCTGGGGTTTCCCCACTCCCTTTATTCTGCTGAATTTTGCCACTTCACATGATTTCATCACATTTACTGAACAGGCAGAGACACACAGAATAACCCACTTGAGCCACACTTGGCTAGAATAGATAAAAAGCTAGCATTAGAAAGGTGCATTAGACAGAAAAAGAACTGGTCAGGAAGCTGCAAGGGTCAAGAAGTGGAGCCCAGAAGTGGTGCTAAGCCCCAAACCCAGGCTGCAGAGACCCAACCGAACCACTGGGCAGCAGCTCCTGCTCACCTGGGATCTCGCTGCAGGGGCAGAAGCAGGGAAGAGTGAGCAGAGAAGCCCCCACAAGCAAACTCCCAGGCATGGAGACACCCAGTGGCTTTCCACAAACAGGGCGATGTGGGTGAGGGGCAGCAGATGCCCAATGTGCTGTGGTGGTTTAAAAGCTAGAGCTGGTTTAAGAGCAATAGGGGTATTTCCATGGATGATTTTTAGGCTGCAGGGGTCCGAGCCACTCAAGCTCCTTTGAAAACCTTTGCCCCAAAGTCTCAGGTGCATGTAGTTTACAAGTTAAAGTACAGAGGGGGATTCTTTAGGGATAAGATGAGCAGGTGGTTAAGTAATTGCCAGCAAGAGAAAGCAGAGACCCTACAGAGCACTGCTGGGCACTACCCTAGTGCCAGGCTGCCCAGCCCTGGCCACGGGTTCCAGATTTTTCCTCTTCCTCCCATTTGCACAACTGTGGATGAAGGGCTGAGCAGCCTCCTGGACAGACAGCACTGTCCAAAAACTTGTTTGGCACATTTATTGTGTGTTTTCCTACAATCGCAGAGCTCTACAGCTACACAACTGTTCTCCATTTCACTGATGTTTTAAGCACCTTCCCCTTTCCTACCAGGACGGAGCAGAGGGAGGGCAGGGTTGTGGGCCAGCCTCTGCCTCGGATAAAACAACAACCTCTGCAAAACCTCAGGGCCAGCTCCAACCCCCTGTGAAGCTGGAAAGCCTATGCTCCCACTTCTCACAGCCCTCCAACCCCTCTGCACTTCCAGCCTCCCAGCCCCACCACTCCATCCCATCCAGCCCTACTGCAGGGCAGGTTAGGCAATGTGGGTTTTCCAGGGAGTCAGGAAGCCCTCATCCGGGGTTAAAATCACATTTGGGTTTGTTTTTTTTTTTTTTTTTTAATTAAGGACCCAGAGCAGCTGGGAACTACTTGATCTGCTTTGCAAGTCTCAGTCGTCTAAGCCACAAACAGCCTCCTCTTCCCTACTGGGATCAGGAAGAAAACCCTCCATAGGAACAGCCAGGACATCTCTCCAGGACAGACGGGGAGTCTGGCAGGCAGCTGCAGGGATTAGGTGCACCACTTTGAAGTATTCCTGGAAGCAGCAAGGGTTGGTGCTGAGAAAGTCAGGAGGGTGAAGGGCCCCCATGGTTTCACCTGGCAGGGCCAGATCCTTCCAGCACACTGCAAAGGGCAAGTCCAAAGCCATGCCAAAGTCTGGGGAAAGATGCAATCCAGGGACCTGTGTTGCCCAGGGCTGGGGGAGGCTCTGTGCTCAGCATGGCCAGAGAAGCAGTGCTGGCAGGACTTCAGTTTCTGGTTTTCTAGGAGAGCCCATCCAGGTGGGTGCAAGCAGCAGCCACCGGTCAGAGAGCTGGACCTAGGAAGGGACCAGCTGTGCCACCGAAAAGGGAGGTTTCCAGGGGCATGGTGTGATTTGGGACCAGCACCTCTTCTTCAGCATCACCTCAGCTGCTGGGGCTCAGGCTCCCTGAACTAAGAGAAAACCACTCCCAGGAGAGGATCAAGGACTTGCCCTAACACAAGTCTCTCATCATTCCCATGGCTGTTGGGTTCTTACTGGGAGGACACCTCGGTTAAGAAGCCTCATGTTCAGCCCCTGCATCCACATTTGTCATTAAGAATTTCCAGCTGAAAATTATCCAACACCTGTTATGATCAGAGTAAGAGGGGCTGGATCTCCTCCTCCTGAGCCCAAAGAGAGTTGGGACGAAGATAAGCAGCATTGCTCATTGTCAGCAAGTGACAGCAAGCAGGAGAACTGGCTTTCCTAGAGAGATGAAGCCCAACTGAATTAGGTATCTACTCCCATTGCGGGGAGAAATACTACATGGGTCTAACATATGGTCAGATGTTCAGGAGATACCTGCAGAAGCAGCATGTGGCAGCCTCTGTGTGCAGGGAGGCTGCCACACGCTGCTTCTGTCATAGCTTTCACTGGTCCTGCTGGGAAATCCAGGCCAAACTGGGAGCTGGAGCTCCACAGGGTGGTAATTCCTGGTGCATTGGTGACTGGCAGCCATCGGGTGAGGAGCCACAGCACAGCAGCACTAGGTGGGGAGATGGAAACCTGCCCACAGAGAGCTCAGATGAGCCGGCTGCAGGTCTGGATGGACATCTGAGGCTCGTTTCAACTCAGTCCAAACCACTCCAGTCTCAAAGTCAACTTGGAAGCTACGCTGTTTGCAAGTCTACTTCTTCTGGCAACCAAGAAATAATAAGAGGCCGATACTATTATTTCAGCTTCAGAGGGGTGAATAATCAGCTTTGCAAAGAATGCAAGCTTGGCTGACTGCTGAGGGCTTTGCAGAAATACCCATCGCCCTTTAGCAGGGTCTTTCTGGGGACTGGGCTGCTGAAATTTAGCTGCCCTTGGGTCCAGGCTGGTTAACAACCCTAGCACACTGTCCATGGAGGGTAAAAAGCCAGAGCACCAGGGAAACAGGAGGCCAACCCCAACACGCTTGAGATCCCCAACATTTGGCTCAAATTTGAATGAGCGACTCAGAGACCGAGAAGGGAATGTGGAGAAAACCAGCATTCCCAGGTCCCCAGCATCCCCGCCCCGCCCCCCCCAACAGCTCCCAGCAGAGACCTTCTCTCTGAAGCACAACTCACCAGCCCCAGCCCGGTTTGGTGTGTTCCCAGGGCACAAACTCTTCCCCAGCACCTGCCCCACCTCTACTTTAATAGCCTGCACTAATTAGCCCCCATGAGCCTCTGAGCTCCTCCTGAACATCTCCCTTGCTTTGCAGTGGAGCATTTTCCCTGCTGAGCCCACCTTTTCTTGCTCCTCGCACAGGTGGTGGGATCAACCCTTTTCCTCTCCTAACTTGTTGCTTTCCTTTCTCCCATCCCTCACAGCTGGTCAGCCACCCCCAGCACCCACATAGGGATGTCCAGCCCTCCCTCCCTTCTCCTCTCTGAAGGGAGAACCCCCTGACCCACTTTCAGCCCCGTGCTGGTGTCTCACCAGCCTGGTAGGATGTATGGAGCTGGGGGCAAAACCATCTCTTTCAGGAGAAGTCTTTGTGGATGCTTCCTGCCTTATGTTGCTGCTGAACTTGTGTGTAGCTGCCTAGGCTGACAAAAGGGTCCTGTGGCAGGCAGGGGTCTGCACACAGCATCTGTCTGCTTGGCTCACTGGCCCCTGTCTCTGCTGGGGTCCCTCTGGCACCCCCCGACTGGCTGCATAGCAGCCCCAGGGTAAGCCTGCTGGGCAGGTAGCCCTGAGCCCCATTCTGCTGGCCCCAGTCCCCCTCCCCCCCCCCCCCCCCCCCCCCAAGGCTCCAGCATGGCCCCAGCCCCAGCCAACGCTATAGGACACCTCAGGGCAGTGACACATACGTGGCAGCTTATAGAAAGGATTGGGGAGTCTTTTCCCCCTTTTATTGAAAATGATCATTTCTATTCTAGTGCAAACACTTTACATTTTACATCACAAAGCAAAAGATAATTTACAGGATACACGTCCATCTGGGAACCCCTCCCGTGGCTACATGCGTCAAGCTCCACCAGCCTCATCAATCATCCATCCCTGTCATGCTCAAAAATCCCACTCAGAGGAAATCGGGTACCTATATCTGCATCAAGAAGGGGGGGAGCTGAGAAAACAGCGTTCCTGCAGAGCAGGCGAGAAGAATGTGCCTCAAGACCATTTTCTCCCCTGAATGGTACCCAAACTTAGTGATAACCAGGGTAACCATGGCAACTTCCTACTGCTGCGACTGAAAGTCTACTAAAAACCTGGAGAATTCCATGCTTTCAGGATAAGGCTCTTAATCTGCACATATATTTACATGGTTCAATAAAATACAGATTAAACATACAGGATCATAAAATTTTGCTTTGGCTTGATGGACAACACTACCTGTTGGCTGTGGCCCTCAGCAATTAAGAAACAAACAACAAAACCTGTCCAATTCATCCGGCTGGTCTCCATTTAGGAAATCCATGTAAATGAAGCAAATATTGTCTTGGATGCTCTGGTTTGCATCTTGATGTCACCCAGCTGAAAGGTGATGTAAAGGTCTCACCTGGACTGAGAACAGCCTGGTCAGCTGTGATGGCAATCCCAAGTGAGCAGGCCAACCCAAGGCAAAACCCAACTAGAACTGGAAGTGCAAAAGCTGACAACACCTTCCCGCAGGAGCAGCCCCGTGCAAATCAACTCAGTTCCTCACACAAAGAAAATGAGGAGGGTGAACAAGAGTTTGCGCAGGCATCTATGTGAGCCCCTTCATGGAAACACCATGGTATGGGGATAGGGATGGGTATCCCGGTCCACAGATGGATAACGGGGTACCAGGAGCTTCATGCTCTCTGAACTGTCCCCTTGCTATCTTCAGAAATGGGTGCCTGTACACAGACACCAAAGGAAGTGGCTCAAGGTGATTTTTCTACCGCAGAAAAGGTGAGAAAAGACTGGGGGGAAGCCACAGACCACCAAGATGCTGAAGGAAACAGCTGAAACCTGCAGGGTGGCCACTGGGGCAGCCCCAGGCCACCACGGGGGAGTTTGTTCAGGCTGCTGGTGCTGCTGGGACATTGATGGATCGTGGAGGAGGGCAGCAAGGCAAGGAGAGGGGAGAGCACTGGGCTAAGGCACGCAATGACCGGTTCACCCTCTGAGTAACGTTACATTGCACTGGGTCCTTTTTCTTTCTGGTTGTGCAGGACATGTTCTTCAACAGTTTCTGTTTGCATAGGCACAGGAACCAAGGGTGAGTTTCTAAGTGAAGGCTGAGATTTCCAATGTGATCGCTTGGCTCTAGGAGCTGGAACCACACTACTCATGACAGAAATATTTTGGTTTCGAGACGTTAGCTTCTCCAGACTACTGAAGGAAAGGCCAAAAAAAGGGGATCAAACAGAATGTTACGGATTTTTTAAAACATGGTGCTTGTCCAGCCTCACTTCCCCTGCTGGTGTTCTGTCCGCAAGCATAATCTGCGACTTTTAGCTTTTTGTCCTGGTCACAATTAGATTTCCTTTTTTTTTTTTTTTTTCCTCCCCCCCCGCCTCAAAAATATCCATACAGGGAGAAAAAGAATTCCTGCAGCGACACACACAATCACAAGCACAACTTACACCAGTTTGGATTTGAGGCTTTTTCCCCAGTGTTAGCTCAAATACTTTGGCTGGATTTCCATTCCTCCTCTGCCAGTTTAATTTTCACCTTCACTGTAAAGAGATCCATTTCTCTTTTCCTGCACAACACCGCTTTAGACTAGCAAAGCCCGCTGTCAGACATCTACATGTGCCCAGCGTGTCTGCAGCAAACACCAAGGAGGAGACCTAACCCACTGTACCAGAAGTATCCAGCTTGTAACTGAGCTTTGCTCTCCTTCCCTTATGGTCCAGCCTGGACCACGGAGTAGTTCCGCTACCTTCAGTGGGACTATTCCATGGCAAAGTCCCACTCGGTTTGGGCAGATCTCCTGTGCAAACACTATTTGCCATAAACAAGCCCCCTCCTCCCCCCACATTTGAAAGAGGCAGGCATCATCAGCAACATGAAAGATCCTTATTTCCTCAGGATGCTTACATAGAAGAAACCTCTTTTGGGTTGTATCTCCTCTGCTCTTCATGGATAAAAGGCAATTAGGTCCTAATCAGCTCTCCAGACCCCAGGGGGAGGGCAGCAGGGAGGGAGAGCGCAGGAGAGTGGTTAAAGTGACATGACAAGTCTCATCGGGCAGTTTTATGGGACCTGGGGGGAGATACAGTCTTTGTGTGAGATGCTCCTGCTGGGACACTACCTGTCTTCAGAGGGGCCGGCAGAGACTTTCCTTGGTGATGTCCTCGTGTGTTCCCAAGAGCCACATGAACCTATCTGACTGGGGAGGAGATTCTCGTCTCACTCTATGAAGCTGCAAATGCCCATGGGGAAAATCTGCAAAGGAGCCTGGCTCCCTCCAGTGCCACTTCTTTGGGGCTCCTCTCGGGAAGGTGCGAGCTGGCCATTTCAAGCCTTGCTGGAGGCTACTGGGAAAAGCCCTGACAAGGGTGAGAGAGGCTGCGGCTGCAATTTCAACGCATGGCTCCAGGAACCTGGATGCAGCACAAACATCCCAAACATTTTCAATGGATTTTATTTTGTTTAATAAAAAACACCAACCAAGCTTGCATGTATTATCTTATATATATAAATATATACAGTATATATAAAACAAATGCATCTGGACAACGCCTTTCCCTGTGGCGCAAACTGTAAGGCATGGAAAGGAGTGTCCTAACAGTCCTATTCTTGGCACTACAGAGCGACACCCCCCCCACCCCCCCCAACTACGCCTCCCCTGCTCACACACCCACGTTGGCTTTTCTCTCTTCTTTGGCTTTTCGAGGCAGCAGTGCCAGGAATACTCAAGAAAGCAACGAAGCGCTGCGAAGCCCAAGGTGGTCTTCCTCACATCTCGGACTGGTAAGAGGCAACCCCAGCAGGATGACCCCATCGCGTTGCATTAACGGGCTTCTCATGGACTAGCAGTAACGGCGCTGCCTCTGTGGCACAAGGGACTGGAGGGACAAAGGGTCAGGTGGATACAACGGAAAGCGGTGACCAAACAACTTCTTCTTCTAGGGTGAGCAGGGGCAGGGGGGAGAGGAGCAAGCTTTGCATCTCAGCATGATGGTAGGTGGGACACGTCCTCAGGCTGAGATCGGCAGAGGTTTCTTTTTGCAGTCCCATACAAAAATGGAAACCCAACAAGGGTGAGACTGTCCTTTACTGAAGAAGCTCGTAGTATATTGAGCAGAAGCAATAAACCTGACAATAACAAGAAAAAAAAATGGTGGCATTATCCCAAAAGGAAGGAGGAACCTTGTCACTCACGAGCGGTTCAGTTTGCTCCCAGTTTGGTCCCCATGTTCAGTTCTGGATTAGGGTTGGCTTTTTTTCTTCTTTTTTTTTTTTTTTTTTTTTTTTTTTTGTGTGTGGTTTTTTTTGTTTGGTTTTTTTTTGGTTTTTTTTTTCTTTTCTTTCAGCACAAACAAGTTGCGAAGCAGGACGGGTGCTGTTGTATTTTCTCCTTCTGCAAGGCAGCTGCCTCCAGTCGTTAATTGACTGTGGGCACTTGATTCCTCTGTAAACTATATTCTTTTGCCTTCAGTCTCAGGTTGGCAATACTGTTGGCCATATTCATGCCCTGCGCTGGGCTGGTGTTGGTACACGTGGCAGAGTAGGTGGCCATGGCGCTGTGGGATGGAAAGAGAGAAACATCACATCAGGTGTGGTCTTCACACCATGCAGAGAGCAGATGTGCATCGCAGCGAGGTTACACCCTGGGGTTTCCATACGTGCGGGACCTACTACTTATGTGAGCAGGGAATTAGCACTACTTTTTATTTAACAATGCTGTAAATCTCTCTGCTGCAGTTCGGTTACTCAGGGATATCCAATGCCAAAGCTGGTTGATGTCAATAGGAAAATTTCCATTTCCTATTTTCTAACCCAAAAGGTTTACAGTGAGGTCAGGTTGCCCAGCCTGCTCGTTAGACCATTGTCCTTAAAAGTATTCCCACTGGAAGCAATGTCTTTTTGATGAGAGCAATTGCTGGTTTTATGGCTTGCGAAATCACGTCACTTCTGAAACACATGTTACATTAAAGAAACACTCTGGGAAAAACCCATTTCAACAATTGTGATGCTTTTTGCTTTCAGCCTTTTGGAATGAAAATTTCCACATTTTTTTCCCTCAGAACTTCAGCTGATCATAAAGAACATGCCCTAAAGGCTGAGGGAAAAAAACCAAACCAAAACATCTTTTCTCCCTTCAAATCATGACTTTATTCATGAAAACCATTACTTTTGACAGCGGAAGCTGAACAAAGATCTCTGAGTCCTTTCCCATCCTACCAAAGACTTGCAAATCTGCTTTCCAGACTGCTATAAAATTTGCTTAACCCACGTGTCCCAGCCTTCTGCGAAAAGCAACCCCCCACCCCAAAACCCAGCAAACTACCTGACCTGTTGCATTTCCTATACATATATATATTCCTATATATGTGGGTCCACAGATCAAAACCACTTGAAAAACACCGCATGAACTAGAGACATGCATTTAATGCAGCCAGCGCATTCAGGAGGAGGAAACCACAGATGCTTTCCTGGAGGTGAGCTCAGGTCTGCTGCTGACCCTTTCCACCTGCCTGCCTGGGGGGCTCACACCTGAGGCTCTGGGAAACACTCTCCTCCATCCACAGCCCAAGAAAGAAGATAGCTTGGTTGCTTTTTACTTTTCTTCTTTTTTTTTTTTTAATTTCTTCCAGTGCCAGACCGTGGGCATGCACGTTCACCCCAAAGCGCTGGGGGAATCTCTGACTTCGTACTGCAGAGCTGACTTGCCGAGAGTTTAAACACAACCCAGTGCTGTCTGAGCCCTCAGCCTCTGGGAGATACAGACCAGGTAATACTAGTGGGTCCCCTTCGAGCCCAGATGAGTCCTATTTCTCACTTTAAAATCAGGGGAAATAACTTTTTCAGGAAGGAGTTGTCATCTTTGCATCAGGACCGGTAGAAACACGGCAGCTTACACACACAGAAAGGACGGGTAAAAGGACACCCATCCAGGGAAAAGCACCACAGGTCTCCCCAGGAGGGCAAGCATTCAGGACACTTTGGGAACCTCTAACAGCTACTGGAAGGACACAGAGGATGGACGCTAAAAGACACACATCTAAATACAGGCTCCACCCTGCCCAACTTGGGGTGCATCGGCTGGAGTTCACCAGGGTCCAGGACGCAACGGATGGATCAACATGCCTGGAGCCCTCCCCAGCTGGCCCTGCACCCCCCAAAGTCCCCTCTCCATGGTTGGGTTGGTGACTTTACCCTCTCCTCCCTCCTAAGTCAGCAGCAATGCGAGAAGCCAAATACTGCCTGCAGCAGCATTGCAAAGTTACACAAAGTGTAGAGTTGGGGGCTATTTAAGCTTCCACAGGGTCATCACCCCCCTGTTTCTGTGCTGCTAGAAATTAGAAGTGCCTCAAGGATACTGCAGGTAAGATAAAACAGCAATTTTCAGTCTTGGGTCTAAACTGTCCCCATTCAAAACCAGACTGCTGCCCAAGACTGGTGTAAAACTGCAGGGAGCCTCCTGCTCTCAGCCCCCAGAGCTGGGGGGAAAACGCCTGTCGCCCAGTGAAATCTCTGCTAAACTGAAAATCTCCTGAAACGCTCTTCTTTAGCCAGTTATCCTACAAGGAGCAGCGTGTGAGAAGGCTGGCTCCAAACATCGGTATAGCCGAGGGCTGCTCCAGAGGGTCTCCGGGGTCTAACAAGGGTTGAAGTCACCCTGCTGTCCCCTCCCTCCGCCCCGCTCAGGCACAATCTCCTTCCCCTGCTCAGCTGCCTGCTTTCACGGAACAGAGGAACATCATGTTTCTGAGGCCGAAAATCCTTCTTTCAAATATGGTTTTCAGTGGCCCATGGAGTCAAAGGTTGTTGGAGTGGGAAGTGCAGGCTGACAGCGCAACTGCTAGTCTTGTTTTCTTAGGAACCTAGGGTAAAAAATGTCTAAGCCAAACATTTCAACTTCAAAAAATAACAGTATCTACTCAGCTATCTGTGTGACACAGATCTGTAAATAGTTTTGGTTGACCTGTGGCTGAATATATTTGGAGAATAAACACACGGATTGAAAACCTTCCCCAGATCTAAGAGCAAAACCAGCACCAGCCACACAGCACTGGACGTGGCTCTCCACCCGCGCCCGGACCAGCTGCTCACCGGGGGCTGCTGCGGCAGCGCGGGGGAGATGGGCAGGGGGCACAGGACCATGCAAACACTCTGCACGGCTCTTTCGCCAGGAGTCCAAGACTTTGATAACTCTGCTCAGTTCAAAGCTTTAATGTGGCTGCGACAACCTGGCCCAAGAGCCTGTTAAGGTGAATGCGATTGCTAAGAGATGATTAGAAAGCCTGGGGAGTGTAAAGTGCCTGAGGGTCCTGGAGCACCCCACATTGCAGGAACCAGCTGCTCTGCTCCTCTGCCAGTGTCTCCTACCCCTCTGCAGGGCAGTGGGAGGGTGACAGTCCCTCCTGGATGGCGTGTCAGCCAGTGGGGACTGCTGTAAGCTGCAAATGTCTTTGCTGAAATGTCTTGGCTTAAGACAAGAGGAAGATATCAAGACAGCGAGGAGGCATCTTCGCACCATGGAAGGCACAGCCAGGTCTGGACCTCGGAGGAGGGGGTGGGAGGAAAATCCCTAAGTCTTTCCCTTCTTGCTCTCCTAGTTCGCACAACCCAGATGCTTTGGGCTTCTTGTCGCCCAGTGTGGCCCCAGACAGCCCTTCCCAGTGTGCCCCTGGAAGTTACCTTTGCAGGGTCTTCTCCTAGAAGCCGTTATGAAGCCCCTCGTGTAAACAACATCTTGGGAGGGACGATCTATTTTTAAAAGTGTGAGAGGCAGAAATAAGCCATGAGCATTCGGCAGGGATCTAGACTGTGACCAGAGCAGTCTCAGCAGAGAGGGGAAGGACCTGCGTTTCCCTCCCCTGAACTCCCCACCCAGGCTCCTCCCTGGGATGCTACACCAAGGAGCACTTCAGAGAGGAAGCCTTAACCCCAAAAGGGGAATTTTGCAAGACAGCCATCCTCAGATAAAATCCAAAGGAAAAGGGCCATCAAACTGGTGGTCATCAGAAACATAATTTTCAGTACCTGGAGTGGGTGAGTACCCTGGAGCTACAGGGCAGATGAGGAGGACCCCATGGCACTGAAGCGACAACCTATCAGAAGGCTATGAGTGTGCAGACCTAACCGTGCAAGCAATGTTTGGGGTGCAAGAAGGGGGTCAAGGTAACTGAGGAAAAGAGGTCCTGGGTATGGTGTGGCTCCTGGAAGCCAGTGGAAAGCTAGCTGTGACCAAGCCAGAACAGGAAGAAATCCAGCCGAAGGCTCCAAGGTCCTGACCAACAATGAAGCCACTGTGCTAAAAAATGCCCACCAACCTCATTTTTAACTGCCTACAAGCCAGCTGGCTCCCCACAAACCAGCACATCCTGTGGATCTTGCATCCACACCCAGTTCCTGCTGGGCTGTGGATGGCACAGAGGAGGACAGGGAAGCCTGCAACATGCATGGACGTCCCAGATCCTTTGAGCAGGCTGGGGCTGGTTGCCACATCTGCACTTCTTTCCTGCCAGCCCTTAAAGCAGTGCTGGCCACAGGAGGTGGCCACCGAACACCAGCCTGCCACCCAGAGACACTGGTCCTTACTGCGGGCAAGGCACAGCACAACGGCACGGCTCGTTTGCACACACGCTTGTGCTCCAGCAGCTAGAAAGAAATTGCTGAGGGAGGGATGGGGAGCAACAGGCATGGAGCGAGTTCCCAGCCCTTCCTTGCATCCCAACCAGTGACAGCCAAGGGACAGCCACGGAACTCCCTCTTCTGGCCACTGTGTGGTGGCTGAGCCTCCCCAAGCGCTCTGCTGTCACCTCCCATGGATCTGTGTCCCGCGGAAAGGCTTCTTCCTTGCTTTAAACTGGATGCACTCGGGAAGCAAGTGCAGCCCCTTCCGTTTCCATCTATTTCTACCTGATCCTCTTTCCAAAATTCCTGAATTGCAGAGAGAGACGACCAAAAAAGAACTCGCAACCTCCCAGGGAGCCGGCTGCCAGAAAGCCACGATGATGCTCAACCAAGCCCCCCTTGCAAGCCTGGCCGTGGATGGAGTGGGATGGGAACAGGTAAGGAAAACCAGTGGGGTGGTCAACCTGCTGTATCCTCCAGTTGTCCCAGGTGAATACAAATAGCCCACGTGTCTGAGGGCTGCTCTCCGACTGCTCTGTGCTATGCCAGGAACTGGTCGGCCCCAGAGGGGTTATTCACGCACCTGTAAGGCGAGGCGGTACCCCAGGAGAGATAGTCGGTGGGTCTCGGAGCTGGGCGAGGTACTATGGGCTGCTCCACTGCGGTCACGTCCCCTGAGTAGGATTTGAGCAGAGAGGCATTCTTGCTGGCCAGCATCGCCCTCTCGTTCCGGCGAAACTTGGCTCTCCGGTTCTGGAACCACACCTGGGGTGGGAAGCACACAGACACACCAACCATCGCAACCAGCTCTGCTGCGGCACTCACTCTTCCACCACACCACCTCTGCATGCTGGCCAAGACGGGACTCTGTAAAAGCAGGCTGCTCTGGCACGCCTGTCACTGGAAACTCTAACAAGACAGCCCGTATGTTTGTGCTGATAAAGCCCTCACAGGAGGAACTAGCTCGGTGAGGTCCCTGTGGGACCAGGTCTGTCCTGTGCTGTAGGCACGTCTGTTCCATGGTCTGCTTTGACCTGCAGAAGGTGCAGGCTTGCAAGCTAAGAGCTGAGCAGCTCAAGATAACGTGAGCAGCCTGAGCACAGGACATCCAACACCTTGGCCTTGAACAAACCATACAAACACGTTTGACCAGGCAGCTGGCAAGTATGGTGGCAGGTCAGTCCTCCTCAGGGCATGGCATGAATACGTGACCCAGAGGCTTGGTGACCCTAGCGTGCCATGGCAGACCTCGAAGATTTCTGCTGCCATACAGGAACGGCCCGATGACCCCCCCCAGGTGAGATCTGTCTAGATACATGCCATGGTGATTACCTGAACTCGGGCTTCAGTGAGGTTGACTCTGCGTGCAAGGTCTTCCCGTACAAAGGCATCGGGGTAGTGTGTCCTCTCAAAGACCCTCTCTAGTGCCTGGAGCTGGCTGCTGTTGAAGGTAGTCCTGTTCCTTCTCTGCTTTCTTTTCTTCTTTTCTTCTGAGTTCAGCTGATCATCTAGAAGAGACAATTGAAGATGTGAAAGGCTAGAAAGCTAAGAGCCCGCAGCGATGGGGTGAATAACCTCAACGGTTTCAAGGTGGGAAGGGCTTAGGAAGGGGCTTGCACAACTTAAACACCACACCTTAACCGCACCGCATTAGTCCCCACATAAGAAGGAGGTGGAAAGCGCATCAACCCCAAGCATTTATTTCCCAGCTTAACTGTGTAAGACTGGTACCAGCTCTCTCAAGCTACCCGACGCTTCCTTACCTCTAAAAACCAAAAAAAAGTCCGAAATGCATCTCCTCATTCCTGATCATCCCAGAAACCTTTTCTGACCATAAAGAATTATGGTTAGATGTTTCTAACCCTGTTATCTCCGCTTCAGACTTCCAAGGAATGCCCTTAGTAGGGCATAACACAGCCCTCTGGGATGAGCACAATCCTGCGCCAGCTCTTACTGTGAGAAAGGGTGCCTGTCTCCGAGTAAGGAAAGCGCAAGGAAGCAGCTATTACTCTGGGCTTGAGTACAGCCAAGGTAATGCTGTTCTCAGTATGTAGCTCCACTTGGCTTAAATGACAGCTGCATTCTCCTATCCTCCCCGCATCCAGACCGAGAGGCGTCAATTCGGGCAGAGAAGGGGATCTGTAAACAAAGAGGTGTCAGACAGTGGAAACGAAGCATGACTGATACGAGCCTGATACACTTGTATGCTTGCAAGCCAAGGACATGGGAACACAGTCAGGCTACATGGATAGCATTGCAATTGGGAAGCAAGAACCCAATAAAAGAGAGACTGAGCATCAGCAGGTTGGATACCGTTGACTGAAGCACAGCTGTGCACTCACCAGCACCCCCCTTGCCTTGCCCAGGCCAGCAAGGCGGTGAGCAACAAACTGTGCACCCCACAGGAGCGCATATTACGTTGTGCCTGGTTTGTACTTATTCCAGCAACAAAGCAGCACATCAGACGGAGTCATGTGTACCACTGCTGGCTGTGCCCACAGTCACTGGAGCAACATCGGTGCTATTGACTATCATCAACTATGAAATGGCTTTTCTTAGCAAAGCTGCTCTGCACCATCTCTCCTTTTTCCAGCGCTGCTGCACATGCCAATGTAGCAGCAGTGATGGAGCTATTGATGCATGGGTGCTCGCAGGTATTGGCAAGCACCTGCCAGTTTTGGGTTTGAACACTCTTTATTAGGACAAGCTGGAGGCCGCGACACTGCTTTTACTTCTACCCCACCTGTACCGAAGTACGTTCGCTCGTCACCCCAGCCACAGCCCAGCGAACACTTCAGTCACCGTGGGAAGCCCCGGCAAAGGAAGGGAAGAGCCAGGCACCAGCCTGCCAGGGTCGAGGCCACCACTGCCTCCGTAGAACAGGGCTGGTACGCCATCGCCTTCCACTCCTCCCTCTTCCAGTGCTCCAGTACGTCTGGGGTCCCACCAAAACCACCAAGGCTTCTCATGCAGCCCCAGCCTTCAGCACTGCCAAGTGCACCAGGCAGAGCCCCAGGTGGGCAATGTCAGCGTGGTCCCACTGTCTTACGTGGAACAACAGTGGTTACATCTGAGAGGATCTGAGCCAATATACAAGTCAGTATGCATTAAAATACATTGATCATTGCATCTATAAAAATGCATGTGCTAGCAAATTATATTTTAAGTTAATCACCATGCACCTTGGCCCTGGTGTTGAGTCCATGGGCTTGACCTGCTACATACAGTTGCTGAATATCCCCTCAACAGTCCTTGCTTTTGCCATCTACAAATATGACAGCTCCCCTCATCCCCCTGTTCTCGAGGGGGCATGTAAGGCACCGGGAGAAGCTGACAAGGAAATTAAAGTCTATGGTTGTTGTTCTCACCACCTGTTTGTGTTTCTTTTCACAGCCCATCTGCTAGCAGTTACTGCACCTGAACGCCTTTGGAGCAGGGCCCATCCGTTTGGGAACAAAAGGACATTCCTCTGAAATTAAAGCAGGTTTTTCAAATTCCTGCAGGTTTACAGCTCTTCCATCTCCAACCCTTCCCCAACAGCCTGACAGTCCCCAGCAGACTCCATTCCAGCCTGGGGATTCCTGGGTGCAAAAAGACATTCTCGGTCTTCCTGTGTCTGAGAGGAACCGTTTGGAGACCCATTTTTAACAAGCCCACTGAATCGTAAAGCTGAGCTGGGAAGGGACTGGCAGAGGCAGGAACGTGCCTGAAAAACAAACGTGTGCAAGAGTCCCAGGGCATTAAAACAAGGTTACAGGCGAATCCGTCCTGCTTGGGTGGCGGGAGGCGAAGCAGAGCCACAGAGGGATGGGATTTAACTGCTGCTTGTTACACCACACGTGTGTTTCTACCTGCTGGGGGGTTTAGCGCTCTCACAGGGTCCGTCCCTCACAAAGAAGCAGTGAAGTCCTGCACATTCCTCTCCCGACTCATCATCAAAGCCTTCACAGAAAGGGTCAGCGACTTCCCCCGGCTCTACTTGCAAGCTCCGGTGTAGTTGCGCTGCCATGCACCATGCACCACAGCAAACAGCACTGAACGCGCCTCGGGCACGATCATCCCTCGGAACGGCACAGACACGGCGAGGCCAACATCAACATGGGTGTTCAGCCACCTTCTGAGTTATCCATTCAATGCTGTTTTCTGATCTAAACCCTGCCTACGTGGATGGGACGAACAAATCAATAAAAGCCTTTGGGACACCTCGGGAACCCCCTCCAGGGCTTTTAAGCATCAGTTCCTGCCCAGAAGACAACACCCGGCTGGAGAGAGCACAAGCCCAACACTTTCAGGCTGTTGCTCAGACCCTGCGTGACAGTTACACATGAGGAAGGGTGAGCACATCACTCTGGGGAGCAAGAAGAAGGGCCAAAGCTTGTAAAACACTGGAGAACAAGAATGCCTCCTGCCAAGCACGTTAACACAACTTGCCTGGTTTCCTCCCAGTGTAAAGCGAGACACCGGTGATTCACAGCTCACCTCGTAATTACTGGACCCAAAAATAGCAAGGCCAAGGAATGGAAAGTCGCAGGCAGTGGCCGTGTTGCAGTGACTCATGGTCGGGTCACGGCTGGCTAACGCACCTACAGCACTGGCTGGCACGGAGCGGGGACGTGAGTCACCCCCTTTTTCCAGGACATGGCTGGATGCAGGTGTCGACCTGTAACGGGGGGGGGTGCGGGGGGTGTGTGTGTCGGGATGCTGGGATCTCCTTTTGCTGCACTTCTGGAACGGCACAGCACAGCTAGATCCAAATGTCTACAGGAGTTACTTGGGTAGCAGGAAAAAAAAAATAAAATAGCCGTATTAGCCCAGAGCACTGCTGGGTTGATCACTTGTTGCGTTTTGCCATGCAGACATGCCATATGTTGATTACAAACTGCTAATGAGGGATTGCAGGCACCTAAACCCCAGATGTCTGCAAATGTCACCTTGCTCACAGCAGTCACTGGCTGCCTTCAACATGTCAGCAGGGTATTCTTTTTTTTTTTTTTTCTTTCCCTTGCCATTATTCCTTTATCAGAAAACAACGCTGAACACTGAAAAATAGTATTTCTAAACAGTGTTGACAGCACTAGTGACTGCAGTCAGCAGAAACTGAGAGAAGAAGAAAACAGCTCTAAAGCTTTTTAGATGGGTCAGAAGTCTTTCATCAACATTTTTTAATCAGAAATATTTTATTACGAGCAGCGTTCTCAAAAGCTGAGCTGCTTGCAAATGCATCCCCTAGAGAGACTGAAACACACGTTCTCCTCTCAGGAACCCGATGCTGGAAAATCTGGGAATTTCATTTCAAATTCCCAACCTTTCATGTTGGGCTGGGGGATTTTGTTTCCTGTTTCCACATTTGCGTTTTCCTGTGTTATTTCTGCATTCACCCATGACACACAAATCCTGCTGTCATACATAAAACGCGCTTCTAGGATGCACCAAAGCATTTTCAATCGCTTCTAAATTATATGAAACATGCCGTTCTTTCCCTTGCTCATCCTGGCTCCTCTCGCAATGAGGCAGATTCACACCCGAAGACTCTCTGACCTATGCTCCCCACTGCCCAGCGGCTGCCCTGGTGCCTGTGACTATCACCGGGCTACCATCGGACGGCTCTCATTGGGATGCCACATTGAAAATAAAATGCATTATAAAGCAAAACAGAGTTGAGAACTAAACGCCTACTACCTAAAAGTTACAAGGCCAGTGTTTTTTCCACCAGTACTTGCAACCACAACATATTTTGGATTTCCACTTTGCAGGAATGCTTGTGCATACTTGCTTTCATTCCAGGTCAGAACAAAAACTAATTTCCAGATGGGATTGACATTGTGTGGGCAGTTTTGAAAAGTTTTGACCAGTTCCATTAAGTCCAGAACCAGCTAGTATAGTACATTAATTGGATCTGAATTGAAAGTAAGCAATTGGATTTAATTAAGGGAGGGACGGAGACATTTTACCACAATTATCATATACTGTAAGGCAGGAAAGATTTGTCACATCAGTTATATAAACTGCAAACTGAAAAAGGATTCCAGGAAGAAAATAAGGAATCGCACTATAATCACAGACTTCAAAATAAGAAGTTACCGCTGAAGTTTGAACACAGATTAAAGAAAAAACAAGACAAATTATTTCACAGGGAAAAAACCCACAATCTAGAAAGCAAAACCCCAGCAACTAAAAACTCTTAAAATAAAAAAAAAAGATTCTGCAAGCAAAAAAAAAAGAAAGTTTTCTTCAGAGTGGTGGTGAAAGGGAAAAGAACAGAAGGGAGAGGAACAGGCTTTTTAATTGGGTTTAAAGTTAAAATTTAAGAAGTTTGAGTAGAAAGAAATATTTCCGCAGGTCGCCCCTGGCTCCAGGCAGGCTCCTCTCCCCAACATCACCTGTCCACGCAGTTACAACCCTTTGCAGGCTCTTGTTCCAGTTTTATTTCCGCTCTGCTTTGCTTTGATTCATTATATCCCTCCAAAATATTGCAATTCTTTGGGTGCAGGGCAGCTTTGTCAACTTACATCATAAAAAACAAAAACCAAAACCCAGACCCATAAGGTTTAATCAAAGCTAAAACAAGGTGCCAGGAAGGGGAGCAGGAGGCAGGAACGAGGACGTACAAAATCCACTTGATGGCAAAGCCCTGTCCCAACCGATCTGAGTCGGGTCTCCAGTGATTTTCCATTTGTGCAGGATGCTGGAGATGAGCCAGCGCAGGGCAGCCCGGGGGCAGGGTGTCCCATCACCATCACTTGCACAAAGATGGGACCATACCCCATCGGGAAGAGACAGCAGACACCAACAGCGCTCGATGCCGAGCCCCACCGCAGCAAGATTCACCCTAAACGACACAATCTCAACCTGAAAAGCCACTTTACAGCCTGAAAACATCACTTCAGCAGAAAATGGGGAAAAGCCTCGTACCTCTGTTTTCCCTCAGCTTGTTTTCCATGTCTTTGACCAGGCTGGATGGCCAGGCCCATCGCTGGTTTTGCAGCTTTCCTCCCCGAGCATCGCCTGGAAGGATGCTGCTCCTCCGTGCAGCAGGAACCCATCGCTCAGGAGCATCCTTCATCTTCGCCAGACGCGAGCAGGGACACAAGAGAGGTGAGGGAACCTGCACGGCTAAGATTCTGTGCTCAGGGCTGCCTAAAGTATGTTTCTAAAAGCTCCCAGGAGAGAATGAACTCCAGTTTATACGTATTTCCACGCATAAAAAGTATTTTCAAATGGCAATAAGGTTTAACATCAGGGTACAGAAATGTTAACACGGCGAAGCTGTAGCTACCCTACACCAGACATCATGAATGTAGGCAATATGGAATGAAGATGACACTTAGAAGAAAAATAAATACATTAAGGTAGGACATGCCTATCAAGCCACATACTGAAACTAGCCCTGACAAGCAGCGATGCCAAGCCCAGCTGTACGACCGCGCTAACAGCAGGTTTGTATTTATGATTACAGGTCAGACTATTGGAGATTTCTGAATTATCATTTTTTTCCCATGACACAACATCGGCTGTGCTTTTTTCCTAACCTTCGCTGTTTATTTGTTTGCTTTTTGTGCGCCATCTGTGCACAAGACCTCAAATTATTTCAGTTATACAGAAGGTTCAAGTATCTGAAGTTCCAGTTTTGTTAAGATCACCAGGAACACAGGGGAAAAAAAATTAAATAGAAAACAAAGAAACAGATGCTATACTTCTTCTAAAAGCCTTCACTTTTTATTATCTCAGAAACTAATCAGGTTCAATTTTTGCACATAAAAAATGAGCACAGAACTCCAGACAGGCAATACTGAATTTTTCATATAAAACTCAAGTTTTAATATTAAATGGAAAAGCGTGGGTATTTTCAGCATTACCCATGGGACTATGGCAGATCCTCTCTGAAGCGTCTGCAATGTGGAACCTATCAGGATAATTTTTAGCTGACCGCATACAAACAATTACATATCATTACAGAGCTGTGAATAACTTTTGCATGGATAGCGTGCCTACGGTCTCCCGTCGCACTCAGCTCTGCCTGCCAGAGCCAGGGAACTCGCTGAGGTCCTGCACAGCCGTGGCTTCACCAGTGCTGACAGTGACACCCTTGCTGTCCTCCACCAGGACAGGCGCTGGAGCAGAGGGACCTCCTGCCTGTGCCATGGCCAAAAGGGAGATTTCCAGGTGGGTTTCAAGGTGTGGGACCAGCCGGTGCCTCTTGCCCACCAGGAATGAGGTCTTAGGACTGTTTGCCTTCCTGGTGGAGAGCCTGTGGACACCTCCAAGCTCCTGGTTTCTAGCATGCAAAGTCTTCAGCTGGACTTCCCACGCACCGCAGAGGCACCCCCCGTGCTCTGCTCTGCACTTTTGTGGGTCCGCAGAGCTGGGGATCAGGTGCCCCTGTGACCCCAACCTGCTCTGCTCCTGACCCACAGACAGAGCAGCATGAGCTCCTCCCTAGCAGCTCAGAGCCCTGTCCTACGACAAATGTAAAACAAAACTCCTTTTCCGGGTGGTTTCAGCTCTGGTGCTCTGCCTCTCATCTGGTGGGAACCTGCAGAGCACATGGGCAGTTATAGCGGCTAAGATGTGCATCCTCCCTAACCACGTCAACATTCCCACTTACTGGAGTTGACAGAAGAAATCATGTTTGGGGGGAAAAGAAAAAGTAATCATGACCCAATGGAAATCCAGACAGTCTCTGTGGAAAGACATGATGTTTGAGTGTTAATTACTGGGACAACAATGTTTGCGGGGCAAAAGTATACATCCTTCTCCAGAAATTGGTACAAAGCCACTGAAAGTCCCCTTAGATCCCACAGACTAGTCAGCAACAGCTCTGGTTTTCTATTCGCTAGGGTTTTCCTTCTGGGCATCCTACAGCTCGTAAGGCACACGGCTTAGTCCTGCTCTTCTAACAAGCCTTTCCGCCGGGTCTTGGGGTCAGAGTGTTCCCATAATACAATAAGCACTGTATGGATCTCATAAGCTCCAAGGCACAGTATGTTATGTGTTTGGAATTCCTTGTATGCTTTTATACTTTGTTCTACATATTGTAATTTTTATATGCATTACCACATTGATCCTCGGAAAATTAATTAAAAAAAAAATATAATCAAAAGCAAACACATATTTTAAAAGCCTGCCAGCGGCAAATCATGTTCTGTGAGACTGCACTTTGTAACTGACAAAGAGACCAAACCACCAGACCGTGGCAGCGATCCAGTGGGGTGGATTTACCAGGCTTGGGAGGGGACAGGATCCAAGGGGGGCTGTAGTCCCGACCCCCGACACCCCCCCCCCCCCCCCGAAGTCCCTCGTTAGGGCAGCTGATGCTGATGCTGCAGAAGCATTGGACCCATGACAGAGGAGCAGAAATGCAATCACACAGCCAACCCCCACCACCATACCCAAAGGTATCATATCCAAAATGGGTCTGTGCATCCCAGCGCAGCATCCAGATGCAATGATGTCCAGCTGCTGGTGCCAATACGACCACCAGAGCTTCCCTGGAGAGCTGGAGCATCTCAGCCTTCACCGCCTCTTCTTCACTCTTGGCTAAGACCCAGGATTGGTGCATTTGGCAGGGCTGAACATGTGTGAAGTCATGGCTTTGCAAGGTCAGGGGTATGGCTTCCAATGCCCACATCCTCTTCCCGTCAGCTCCCCTTCCCATGCCATGTGTCCTGATGTTTCATCTTAGGAATGACATTCATGCAGCCAGGCCCAAACCTCCAAACCTCCACCCTACCTACCGCTCCATCGGTATTTTCTCATTTCCAAAGCCACCTATCTACGCTCTTGGCCCCTCCCTGCCCCAGTTCATGCCAGAGAGCATCTTTCTTCTCTCCGCTCTGGCACCCTTCCTTGTCCTTTCTACAAAGGCTTGAGAAGCCGAGCTGTGTAACACTGCCTTTAACGCCAAGGTGCACGTGGGGTACATCCAAACCAGCACAACGGCTGAGACTATTCTTCTGAAGAATCACTGCTGCTCTCAGCCTGACCGTGTAACGAGACCTTCCCATGCAGGAGCAGGCTGCTACACTGCGAGTGCCAGTATCCATGTCCACCTGGACACCACCAGCTGCCCCAGAGACAGTGGCCCCTTCCAACCCAAGCCATTCCATGATCCCATGATTCCACGATCACGACAATTAGGCAAGGACAGGTTATTAACCTATTTTCCACACCGATATCCCTCCGCAGCAAGCTCCATAGGATTACATGTTATACAAAAGGCACACAGTATTATTTCCACCTGCATTCCTGTTGGATTTACCTGGTGTCCCCTTTCTCTTTACATACAGAGGTGACCCACAGACCTACAGCTGGACGTGAACCGCAAACAGGTGTCACCTACACCCCAGGTTTCAGGAATCAGTACGCCCTTTGATGCCAAGCTGCTGGGACAAGGATTTAACAACAAAATACAGAACATGTTAGGGAGCCTCCTCCACTTTAGGGACCAAGCACGGAGTGGATTTTGATTCCTTCTATAGGAAGGAGTCCCTAGGACAGAGCAAAAACGATGCTGGTGCTTGGGCCAGGGGTTAATGGGGTGTACTGGAGCTAGGAGCACAACACAGACAATTCCACAGCTGCTCCAGCCCTTCGGGATGGTACACAGCAGCCTTTCCAAGGTCTCTCCAGCCCTCAGTGTAGCCCCTGAGACCAACACCAATAAAAACTACTTCCACTTTCTTCTGATGGCCACAGACTCAGAAGGCTGAGCCTCCTTGTTAGTACTCACGTAGGATGCATTAGCCAGAAGCCATGAAGGGGGACTCTGAAGTCCCCCTCCCACTGCACCTGAGCTCTAGGCAATACCACTTTCATTACCTTTTCTCTTGTATTTAAGAGAAGCGGCAAAAATCCTCATAAACTTCAGCTAGAAAAACTTTGTAATGGGGAAAATCAGAGATATTTTTGCAAGAAGCAGATGAGTGTAAAAAAAAAAGGGGGGGGGAGGGGAGAAGAAAAAAAAAGAGGGTTTTGCCAAGACAGAAAGAGCTGCTTTGGGGGAGATATTTTTCAGTCCATATATATGTTGCAGATGAACCACTTGGCATTTTGGGCCTTTCAGCTGGCTCATTTCCCAATGCTGCGGCAGCCACAAGAGCCTGTGAACGTTACCCAGCAATCTCCCGCCCGCGCCGGGAAAGACTGACTCAAGCTGACCAGCTTCATGAATGTCTCCGCTTGTTCAGGTCCCTGCGGAGGCCCACCGCGCTGCTGAGAAGTGCCGTTATTAAACAACCCCATCCCAACTGGATCTGGAAATTCACTTGGATGTGTTGTTTTGGTACGCAGGACCCAAACGAGCGGACAATGATGGGGGCGGGGGACGCGCACACCAGCTGGCCCCACCGGTAGGCAGAAACACGGTTCTCAATGGATATTTCATCTGTTTGCTGTTGAAATATCCAGGATCACAAACTGCATGGCACAGAACGACTGTGCCAGGACCACGGAGCACCACAGGCTGGAAGAAGGGGAAGTGCAAATGAGGGTGACAACATCAAAACCAGCTCTCCAAAGGCTGCGCTCCCCTTTCATTAGCGTCCAAGAATAAATGTGTTTCGACCAAATCAAACCACCACTGCCATTGTCCCTACCAAGCAAACTGGACTGGAGCTGCAGCAGAGCTTCTTTTAGAAATCCAGGTTTTGACCACTAATGCATTTTATGGGTCCCTCTTGATCACAACTGGAAAAATTATGGCATCAGAGATCCAGAAATAACAGACCTTGACCCTGGCTGACAGCATCCAGTCCACCTGCCTTTTCCAAGGGCTGAGCATCCTGACCAGGAGCGCGCTCTTTGAGTGGGGGATAAAGGACCTCTACATCCCACATTGCTACGGGACGCAAAGGGGATTAGAGCCTGTAGGGCCACTTCAAAACAACTCTTGCTCCTTCCCAGGTCCGTAGTGAAAACCTGCTCTTCTAAGGCCAGGGGACAGGGAGGAGGAACAAGGCTGTTGCTGGACTCTGGGGGATTTCTGCGGGACACAGGGGCATTCCACAAAACAGAGGAGGCTGGATGGGATGGACCACGGGCTCCGGCATGCTCCACGCCCTGGCTCTGTGGGATGCGAAGGGCAATCAAACCCACCTCCATCCTTAGTCTCTTCTGGATGGCGAATGCATTTCGCATTAGCTAATAAATTGCTACATCTTATGTTTCTTAGCCTGCTGGAATGATGAATATTTTGTAATGTATTTTGAATGGTTCTCTGCCAGAGTCAAACAATCATCTAGAGATTTTAAATCAAAAGGCTGAAAAATGGAAACCTCTATTTCCACAAAGTTCACTGCAGTCTGAAAAGCACAATTCCCAGCAGAGGAGGCAGAATAATGATTGTCAGGGCTCCTGCAAATTGGGGCAAACGAGGGGATATGTTGGAAACTACAATCCCTAATACAAAGTAATCTTTGCCTCCAGGTGATGAGTATTTTATAGGATATCTGCTTATTGCTGCCCTTAATCTGGGTGAAATGTCACATACTCTAACCTAGAGGATCAGACAATTGAGGTGACCTGTACGGAGACACAGGGTATCTCAGCCACAAAACACTGCTTTTGGTTTGGTGCAGGGCGAGCAGACAAATGCTGCCCTTCTAGCACAATTTAACAGAATTTAAGCCTTTTTAAAGGCTTGAGCTAACGAATCACATCCATTGCCAGACTAGCCACATCCTCACCTAAGAGAGGAGCATCCCAAAGCCAGCAAAAGAACCGATGACTCACCCAGGGTAGCACAGGTGGAGAAAGACGACTAATGCACCCGTGCTGTGCCCCGTTGTCCCCCTGCTCCATGCGCTGCATCCCGCCAGCTGCAGGAGCCCACAACAGTTCACGTACATCATCAGTCACCAGGCAACGAGGGCTGAGCAAGCTCCGCACAAACCCAACGCTCAGATGGAAAGTCTCCATCGATACAGGAGACCATAAGTGGTCTGGTCTCATCGGAGCAGCCGCAGATGGAGCGGGTCCAAGAAATAAGCTTCTTTCTCCCCCGTGGAGATGGGCTGTCTAGACACATTGGCAAAGCCGTGCTGCCGAGTTTGTAGTGCTGCATCCTTCTTGTATACAGCCTGTCAAATACAGCAAATTCCTGTCCCCTGGCCTGTTAGCATGGGCATTTTTTCAAACTTCCTAGTGTCAGTCATGTCCAGAAATGCCAATTACATTTAATGAGAAATTTTCAAACAGATTTTTTTTCCTCCCCCTAGGAAAACATTTTTTTTTATCAACCCTCTGGCAAAATAACTTGCTGGTTATTTCATTATGTATATTTTTACTAACAATTAAAGTAAAAATAAGTCAAGTACAAAGTATTTGTAAGCCAAGAAACACTAATATGTGAATATGAATTGCAATGGAAACCTGAAAAAAACACGTTCTCCAAATAATTAAAAACACCCTGTTCAACAAAACCTATGGGAGTTAGGTGATGTTTTGCACTAGGAAAACAATGAGGTCTGAGAATATTTAGAGAGAACATGCCTAGCCCCAGGGCCACTTTCAACGCAATATGTAAGTGTAGGTTTAAAACCATCCAGATCAAAGCCTTCCTGAAATAAGTAAATCACCTTCCACCAGATTCCAGATTACAGGGGTGATCAGTGTATAGTGTCCAGATCTCTCCACCATCGGAGGTCCTTAAAACGAGCTACAGGAACACGTGTCAGGGCTGGAGCAGGTCAAACAGCATGTGCAAATTCAGTGTTGCCCTGGGGTAGAGGTGGACTGATGACTCAGCTTCACCAGTTCTCTGCCAGATGTGCATCCCTGGAGCCTGCACCACGCTCCCAGCTCTCGTTGAAGCTGTGTTTGGGGGAAGAGCTTTGGGAGATGGCAACAAAACCTGCAAAAAAGCAAAGCTGGGGACAGCAGACAGAGGAGCAGGGTGGGATCTGGCAACCAGGGAAACTCGCTGGCTCCAGCTTTCTCAAGGACTGTGGGCAAGCCAGCCCGCTCCTCTGTGCCTCCGTTTCCTCCCCTGCTTCGCCTGGCCTGTCTCTTTAGACATCCCGCTCTTGGAGGACACGCTGTGCCACACTGTCATAACACATCTAGTAGTCCCGTACTTACAGGAGTGCAGACAAAAAGCAAATAATTTCAAAATAAATCAGAAATGGCATGCATTCGCATTACAATCATGCTATCCATGCTGTTGAGTCTCACAGCATGGAGAATAAATTAACTGCAAGTAATTAAAACACTTTCAGTGTATGGTATGAAGGTACACAGCAGCTATTTCATTTCAGCTGCATATGCAAATGCTAGCTGGTGTATTTGTGAGTACTGCAGACCGCATTACTTAGCCATGGTCAGTGCCAGCAGCAATGTGAGGCTCCACATCGATGCTGCCTCTGCTTTTAACCCTTTGCAGAAAACCTGTCAGTTTTGATTCATAAATGAAGGCAGATGGACCTATTTCAGATTTGCGGTGCTCCAAAGAAAGGTTTAACGGTGCCCCAGCAGCTGACGGGCACCACCACATCCCTGTGGGCACCTCCCCAGGCCGATGAGGCACACTGCTCCTGAAGCTCAGGCTCGATTCCCTCTGGGTCAGCCACAGCATCGCCCGCATAGGGCCTCAGGTCACCCCACTGCTGCAGCTCCCCCAGCCTCACCAACCTACTGAACCATCATCCCGAGGCCTGGATGTCTGCATTGATTTAGACAGAAGCAACCATGGGATGAGCTTTTCCAGAAGCTCCACCAACAGCATCCTGTCAGGGGGCTTCTGAAATCATCTTGTCCCTAGGAAAGAAAGCTCAGCTGGTCCTGGCTGCTCACAGAAACCTTGAGCGCCTTCAGCTTCACTTTGGAACCTCCACCAACCTCTACAGTCACAGAAGTGAGTGTGCAAGTGACTCCCTGTCAGAGGTGGCTTCCTCCCTCCTCTTCTCGTGCAGCTCTCCCTACATCTCCCAGAAGGGGGTACCAGGAATGGCCACCACGGCTCAGGCCAAACGCCCTCTCCTGCCAGCCCCAGGGCCCAGGCATGTCTTGGAAGTGCTGGCAGCAATGCCGAGCTGGGACTGGCGAGCAGCCGTGAGCAGCCAGCCACGAAGCTCCTGGCCACGGGCCACTGCTAGCCCACATCCCTGCAGGCACAGCCTCCAACCAGCCCTGCATCCCAGCCCACTCGCACCGGCTCTCCAGGCTCTCCCTCAGTCACAGAACTGGAATTCAAATGAAAAGACTGAAATCCCAGCATGGGAATCCAGTGTCCTAATATGCCAACAACTGTACCTGCAGCCTGGACAGAGCCTGGATTTTCTGAGACAGGTCAGCTGGGAATACCCTTCAATCCTTGGCACAAGGGACACTACGGGGTGGTGCTGGGTGGACCCAAACATCCCCCCTGCAGGTCCTGGAACACGCAAATTGCTACGCAAAGACCACTGCCATGCAACATGGTGTAACAAAGATCAGAGCACCCAAAGAGCCCTGAACCACCTTGGAGAGAACTAAAGCAGAACGGTCTGGTCCTGAAATAGGTCCTCTTTTTCTTTTAAGCACAGCTCATTAAATGTTTGCTGGAAAAACAGAAAAGCATTTTCCACTGAGAAGAGGACATCCAAGAAAAGCCCTTTCGGACATAAATTGGCAAGAGACTCCCAAGCATTTATCTTCAGCATAGAATGTGCTCTGTCAGGAGGGCTGTAACTAACAATACGCTGAAAAACATGCCACAGACTTCCACTGTATTTTATTTGGCGCTAAGGGGTTATTCCTCTGCACAAAGTATTTGCAACTGGCATTGGTTAAACAAGAAATTACAACCTTCAAAAGATCTATTTAGCGTCAGCTGCAGAAAGTACGGAATTTGCCATCGGCTTCGATGACAACAGATTATGCCCCACGAAACGCTGCAAACACGCTCGGCTACGACGCTCGGTGCGAGCTGCCAGTTTGGCAGGGGGGCTGGGGACCCGGTGCTGCCTGCCCCTTGCCGGGGGGGCCACTGCCAGGGCTGGGGCTGGTGATGCTCCTCTCCCCATCCCTCCGGCTCACATGCCTGCCAAGCTCAGCAACAGGGCTCGGGACGCAGCAAGCTGGTTTCTGCAAGGGCCTTGCGGAGCTGACGGGCGGCCAGCAGAGCCGGGCTTGCGCTGGCTCTAGCCAGGCTGCGAAGAACCTCTGTGCCACGCAGAGCATCTTGTTCCATTTGGAGCAAGACACCCCAAACTCGCTAGCCCCACAGCTGATTAGTACTCATGAGGAATAAGAGGGAAGCGCCCCATTCCTCCGGGCTTGATGTTCAGCCGGGACAGACTGAATTCAACAGCGCGGAAAGGTCAGGAGGGCACAGAGCCCAACGGGTCACCCAGCGCCTCTCCCGATGTGGCCATTTGGGAGCTGCATCCCCTCCTGCTCCTGCGCAGCTCAGCTGTGTGCCAGGACAAGAGACAGCTGCACTGCCCCGTCCTGCGGGATTATTCCCTCCCCCCCGAGCGGAGGAAAGAGCTCTGCCAGCAAACTCCCCAGGCCCTCAAACCTCTTTCCAGGCTGGCTTGCTGAGCGCTCCAGAAGAGAAAACCCCAGAGCCGGGAAACCTTCCTGGTGTTTCCCCAGGACGAGCGCTGTGTTCACACCGGAGCGCACGGGGAGTGCGTACGCGTGGGCATGGCACAGACCATCGCTCAGCTGCCGGCGCCATGCACCGGGCAGTGCTATCTTGGGTTAACCTGGAAAAAGCGACAGAGGTTCTTGGTCCAGAAACAAGCTCCACCTGGGCGGTGAGAGCGGGCTCTGAGACGCCAGCCTGAGCCATGTTTTCCTGTGGCAAAGCCAGAGCCCGCACAGTGAGCTGTAAAACGCTCCCATCCCCATGCTCCGCAAGAACCTGACTGCTTCATTCCCCAGCCTGAGTCTGAGCCACACACTACAAAGACAGGGGGCGACTGGGAAAAGACCCTTCCTTTCCCTTGCCCTGGCAGGCTATTTAACCACCGGCAGAACTCACAGCAACAACAAGGAAAAGGGGGAAAAAGAGGCTCTTTGCACATGGCTGCAGCCCGCTGCGGTGCCCTGTGTTAGCACGATGTGCCCCAGCCCCTGTAAAACCCATGTGCCATCTGCAGACTCTGAGTTAACCCCTGCTCCTGCAAGCCGAGGAATTGTCACTTGGCTTGAAATTAAGCGTGTCTGTGAGTCTTTGCCAGGCTCAGGGAGAGAGGATAGCTTTGCCTCGGCTGTGCCACCCAGTGTTGCTCACGCACAGCAGGAGCAGCCAACACGGGACCAACCTACGTGTTCACAGACCGTAAGTCGGAGCCTCCGAGAATCGCACAACTGCCTCTGTAGGAGACTGGCATCCAGACAGGCTCTGCACAGACTGTGCCTCCTCTCAGTGCACCCTCTGCTTTTTTTTTAACCTCAAAGCTGGACAAGTCTCATCCTTCTGACTCTCACACACTGGCAGAGATGTACTTTTTTTAACCCAGGCTTTCACACGAGCCCAGAATCTGGAGCTTAACAAAAAATAAAAAAAATTAAAAAAAGAATGAAGAGCCACAGTCCTTCAAGGAGTCACAGCAATGCAGGGACTGGACTTTGGTCCCACTGTACCGGCCGAGCATATTCATGTGGTAAGCGACAGTCCTGCCATAAAGGCTTCGGGCACTCTGTTAGGGAGCCAGGCAAGAGCTGGCCTCCTGGTTGTAATGGTCTATCGTTAGCCAGCTGGCCCCGTCTTAAAAGCTGAAGTGTGACAGCTACAGCCATCTGCAGAGCCCTTTGATGCTGAAGCCACTTGCAGTCCAGCGCCTAACTACAGGCTGCAATGCCCAGCTTGAGGCAACAGCCCAGGAAAACCTCGGCCATTTCCCGCTCCAGAAATCAGACGGCATTTTCGACAGGGCAGACCCTGGAGTCCTCGCCTAGCTTTTTGTCAGGGGAAAAAAGGCCTTGTAAATTTACTCTCCTCTCCACAGGGAGACCAAGCCAACATTGTCAAATGACTGTATCAGAATCATGGTTTATTTCCCAACATCTGACGGGAAGCAGCATATCAAACCACATGTCATCTGCTGCCGCAGGCTCCTTCCCGAACAAGCCCCTGCCGAATTCACAGCGGACGCAGGGACTGCTCCCAGCTCTTACTCTGCAGATAGTTTAAGTGCCCCTGATGCATAGAGACACTTCACTGCATCGAAAGCAAGAGGAAGAATAACCCAAGTCTTCACATAAAGTAAACCCAAGTAATATTTTGACGAAGTCTGTTCTCAGCATTAGAAGGAGGATTGCCGCGGCTGGAAATGAAAAGCTCCTTTTAAGCTGGAGAATTCATCCCCAGTGAAGGACGGATGAGTTACTAAAACAAATACTATACGTCATCCTGACTAACAGCACTCTGATCTTCCCTTACACAAACAGGGGAGGCAAAAGCACTCCTGATGATTATCATTCACGCACAGATGACTTCAAGTCCTCTTGCTCGCTGAGCCCAGGCTGTGGTACGACACACAGGTTTCTTCCACAAGCCTCTACTGTTGCTCTGGCATTTGTTTTGCAGTTGCTCTGGCAGTTTTATTGGATCTATCACCAGGGCACAGAGGTAATAAAATACTAAAGTTCTTACCCCTGGGCACAGGCAGTATCTTTCTGGTTACCTGCCAAGCCTATGGCCAAGGTCAAGAGTCCCATCCTTGGCGCCTGCCTTGGGAGACCTGCTGCTGCACTCACCCAGAGCCATGTCCAGAGAGATGAGTGCCCACATCCACCCCAACCGCATGCCTGCCTTGTAGCTCTACCAGCACTGGCTGAAACAAGCCAGGCTGCCCCAAAATTCCTGCAGCTGCCCAGGATGCTCTGGGGTACCCTCTCCCACCTGGCAGCCCCTGGTACATGAGCATCAGCCTTTCCAGTTTTCAGGTAGAGCCTGTATCCAATAACTCCCCATGCCTCCGGTTTTCACACAGAAAGGGCTTTGACTTCTCTCAAATCATTAGTGAAAATGAGCCTGGGAAATGTCAAGGCTTGGAACGCAGCATTTTAAGAAATTACTACTGATAGTAACCAAAGGGGTGATACCTCCGGTGTTTGCTAGAGCAGAGAGTACATTTGCATGGCAGAGATACTGCTCTCGAGCTATGAAGTCTCCCGCTGTGGGTCTTGCCTTTCAACTGTCAAATAAAAAAATAGTGGGAAAGTTTGTTGGAAAACCCCACTGAAGATTTCTTACCCTCTCTGGGCTTTCCCTCCTCCTTGCTCCCTGGGCCGGCTGAGTTCAAGGCAGGCTGTGTCTTGCCCAGAGCATGGTGTGCCACGTTGGAGTGAAGCAAGTCAAAGACGGGCCTTGGCCCTTTGAAGCAGCCACAACAGAGAGGACATCCTCTCCCCAGGGACATGCCGCACGGGCCGGCCCAGCCATCGGCAGAGCAAAGCCAACGTGCAACGTGTGGCAGGAGAGAGGCAGCAACAGCGGAGAAGCCGTGGGACAGAGCTCGCACCAGCCTCCCGCAGGAGCCAGGCACCCGGAGAGGAGACTGTATCCTTGGGTGTGCTGCTCTGGGCACCAAACCCCTTGGAAGTGCCTTCCAAAAGGGCAGCCCAGCTTCCCCAGCTGGTTTCAACTGGCTTTCCGGAGAAATCACTCACAACGCATCACACTCTTCACCTCTGATCCTCCTGGCAGTTTCTGAGTTGCTGGCCAATTTTCACCACAATGTCAACAGGAACTGTGAAGATAATTCAACCCCTACAATTTTCTTGAAAACCTGGTGGCTCAGTAAAAGGAGAGGCATTACTAATGCCAGCAGCAAGAGCCCAACAGCTGGGCAAGCCCAGGCTCTCACAGGGTACCTGAGAACCCAGACCAGAGCACGTCGCTGACCGAGTGCAGGGATGTGCCAGCAGAGCGCAGCCCCGCTTGCTCCATGGCTGTCCCAACCTGGAGGCGCACAGCGGCAGGAGCATCACTGCCAGCGGCTGCCCCCTTCGCATCACAACCCCCATCTTCTTTGCTGAGCCAGAGCAGGGCTCAGACCGGGCAGCCCGAGCCCCAGGTTTCGGTACGGCTGTGCCAGTCTTTTTAACTATTAAACTAGGAGAAAGCAAAGATCGAGGCGATGGGGAGTGCAGCACCCACTGCACCCGTGCCCTGCCCAGGGAGGGCGAGTCACCCGTGCTCCTGCAGGACCCGACCACCCCACATGGTCCACCTGTGTGTCTCCCTCCAACTTCCCGCTACCAGAGACCCTTCTGTGGGCTCGGACCAGTAGATGGCACCAGAATAACAGCAAAGCCCCTCTGTTCTGCCCCCCCAGCACCTCCCCACAGCCTCCGGAATCCTCCCACAGCATCACCTCGCCAACACAGCCGGGCACGGCCACTGGCAGCAACTGACGGCTTTCGGCTCTCTACTTTATAAGCCTGTTTGGAGCTGATCTCTAATAGGACTTAAAGAAGTTTTAGCAAACAAATTCGGGAGAAGGGAAAAAAGGGAAAAAAAAAAAAAGTCCAAGTGCTTTCTTTCCATTTTTGAGGCTTATAAAATCATCCCCATCCGCCCCAACATAGATGCTGCTTTTAAATGAAAAACAGAATAAAAGTATTTACTCAAAGCATCTGCTTTCTCCATAATTACTTTATTTTGGAGGAGGTTTCCCCCCTCCAGCTGGAACTGACAGAAATTTCCTGCCTGCTGCAGCTGAACAGAATCTGCATTTCTCAGTGTAGAAGCGATCCACCCCAGAAGTGCCTGGCTACATTTTCAGGTAGGAAGGTGCCCTCCTCTTCGCCCGTTGTGACTGTCAACATTGTTAAAGGGAAGTCTAGTACAACTTCCCAAGCAGCTTCTGCTGCTACCTAATGACAACATCCTTGACCCTGGTGGGTTGAGCATCCTCCCAACTCTCTCAGAGGGTAGGCTTGGCTCAGGGTGGGCATTCCCCCCAGGAGGTACCTGCTTCCCTCTTCCACACTGGGCATGCAAGAATTTTTCTCCTTACGGAGAAGCTGCCCTAAAGCAGGATTAACAGCCAGGGCACAGCCTGCAGCACAATCCAGCCACATCACGGCCAGTTTAGGACCCTACTCGCATGCGTGCCTCCTGACTCGCAGTACCTCCTGACTGTGGCAGCAGATAGATGCATTTTCCAAAGAACCTGGGCGAAGATGATGGTGGTCTCTAGGGATGCTCTCTGCAGCACAGACAGGACTCCCCCAGTCCCTGGCTTGGCTGCAAAGTACGATGAGACGTACCCAAGCACTGCACAGTGACACCAAATGCCCCAGAGCCATGGCCACAGCACTGCCTGAGGGAGGCTTAACGTGCTCATGGAGACGCCAGGCTTTTTTCAGAAGCTTGAATCCTGCCTGGAGCCAATCTGGGATAAATTCAGAGACCTTCTGACTTTTCACACCCAGACTGAGTTTTTGAACATGGTTCAGCTGAACAAAGTTTTAAGAAGAATTTGATTATTTTGATCTTTCCCCCCCATCCCCATTATTAATCATACAGAAGGAAAGCGCAATTCCTCCATACCAAACCATTTGCCAAACCGTTTCTCGGCACATTTTTCACTTAATGTCCCTTCTAGGAACAAAGCTCATTTGGAAACCTCCGCACCTCCATCCTTCTTGGCCAACAGCGTATTCATGAGCACATGGCCGCAAGCACGGAGCATTGGTGCTGGGAAATGCCCAGCCTGGCAGGGTGGAGAAAGGCTCCCGTCCCGGCAGACTCGATGGCACAGCAGAGGACCAGCCACGAGGGTTCTGTGCTATGAATGCTCCCTAGGGAGCAGCCTTTCCACAGCCCTCTGGGAACTCCTGGTTCAGTGGGTTCCTCCCCGGCTAGTGGCAAGTGAGCGCAAAATGGAGTGGTGGATGCAGGCGGTGAATGATGGCTCCGATCATCGCAGCCCTGCAAACCCTTCTGCTCCCTTGGTGCCAGCCCTGCCGCCTCTGACCTTCCCAGGGAGCCCATCCTACCGATTTGGAGCCCCTTTGTCCTGCAAGGATGCCAAGCATGGTTATCCCTCTCCCCACCACTGATCAGATTTGCAGCTCTCCCTGTCTTCCTCATCTCACTCAAAGCCAACAGGGTTGCGACTGCAAAAGACACCGTTCACATGGAATGTCAACCTGGCCAGAAATACCAGAAATCTCATGCAACAGCCTGTTTTCTTCAGAGCCACAGTGAACTCCGGAGAGGTCCCAAAATACAAGAGCAAGTTGCGCTGTTTCAGTGTCTGACATTCACCCTTTGTAGCTCTGCAGAGGCTTTCCTATCTCTGCTGTTCCTAAACAGCAGGATTTTGAAGAGGGGATTGTCCTATAAACGAGCATGGCAGCTGGTTCACATAAGAAGGGCCTGAGTTATGATCAGAGATGAGGACATTGCTTTTCTTTTGTGTTTCTCACTATGTTTTGGTTCAAACCTGTAAACAGACTCGCACCGAGTGGATCTGCATTCTCCATCTGGTCCTGTGATCCAATTTCCTGGCAGGAATATTCCTGACATCGAATGGCGGAGGAATGCTGCAGCGTGTCCATCCATCCCACAGCCAGAGCCCAGCTCATCAGTTTGCCGGTTTCTGTGCAAGACCTAGCCACAGCGTTTCACCCAGTTACCCCGCCAGTGAGACCAATAACTCACAGCTGACAAAAGCAGCTCTTTCAAAAGGGCTTCCAGACATTCATGGATGGAGAAGCCAATGCTCTCCTCCAGAGTTATTTCTAGAGATTACATAGCATCTCACAGTTAAAAAATGCATGGTTTTTACCTCCTTTGAATGCATGCCTGGCTCTTGCTCCCAGCCACTGGCTCTCATTTTACCTTTCTCTGATGGATTAAAGAGGTGATGGTGGGGGGGAGACCTCTTTCTAGAGCGTCATGGAAATAGGGATTCAAATCCATCATTGCAAATGTCTGGAAGGACTCTCAGCACTGCCTGGCCAGAGAAGGGCAGTGATAAGTCACACGAGCAAAAATGCTCCCAGTTGGGGACTGGGGAAGCACAGCTGAGAGCAAAGCCCTTCTGAGGATGCCTGGAGAGCAGCACCGTGGGTGCAGCGATTGGGGCCAGGGAATAGAGAGCCTGGCACCACCGGTGAGAAAATCAGGATTCAGCACCCAGCTCTGCACAGAGTGCTTCGACCCTCTGAGAACAAGGTGCCTGCTTCACATGCTCACTGTAAGCTCCTCCAGACGTGGACTACCTCTGGCCAGAGGAGCACACAGCACTCGCAAAGGCAGACACGAACCTGCCCAGGCTGGTGAAGGGCAGCTGTCCAGGGCGGTTTTCTTGCTAATCACATACCAGTTTGTCTGTTCCATCACACCACCTACCTCCAGCCCACAATGACCAAGCCAAAAGGCACATCTAGAAAATCTGTTGCCTGGTTTCCCATCAGCGGGACACCTCCAGTAACCGTGCCCCTTCCCCATCCACGCCTTCCCTCAGCTGGATGGGTCCCTCCTGCTCCACAGGCACCCCAGCTGAATATAGCACAACAACCTGCTTCGAAAGCAGGGGAAAATTGGAGGCAGCACCATTGTGCTGGCCAGGACAGATGGAACGCAGAGTTAAGCACACAGGCACATTCCCACTAAAGTCATGCAGCCACTGAAACTTGGGGGACCGACTCCCTTCCCAAGACAGGACGAGCTCTACACCGTTTATTCCTTCACATGTGTGTGTTCCATCAGATCTGTGCTTGGGGTCTTCACAGCAGCCTCACACCACCTCTTCCAGGGTTTCCCTATCCACACAACACGTTTCCCTACTGCCCCACTTACATCTCCCTTGCTGCAACAGAAGTAGGTGGGCTTGGAGATCAATTTATGCTCTCCTCTTCTTCAGTTTAAGCACCTCTTCTTTCCTCCTAAACTGGATGCTCTCTTAGTTTAGCTAAACTAAAGCTCTCCTTGCTGCTTTTCTTCTTGGGACTTTTTCCGACCTGGTTCACATCTCACTCGACATGCAGTTTGCCAAATGGAGCCCACCTGGAGCCCTCTCCACGGCTGAGCACAATGAGAGGATGCTCCACAAACACGGCAGAACTACAGGAGATGCTGGGGGTAAAAAACATCTGTCTCTCCCCATAAAGATGCGGTGTTTTGCATTGAGCAGGAGAAACTGGTTCACGACCAGGCGAGCAGATTGGCAAGGGCACGGAGCCACAGCGCTCCAGCGTAGGCTCCTTACACCAAATCCATCCCCCTTTACAGCCAGCAGGTTGGCTCCTGTGCCACCCTCCTGTACAAGGCACCATGCAGAAACGCACTGGGCTGTGACGTGGAGGAGATCTGCTCTGTCAGCTCATCAGAGGAGCAAGAGCAGCCACTTCCCTCAGCAAGCCCAATCTCCCCACTGGGAATCACTGGTGGAGACAAGACGGATCCGTCTCATCGGATGCCCGTGACCAGACTTCGCACAGCACGTCCCGTGGGGGACCCGCTCTCCCACAGCTGGAGGGCTTGGCCGGTGGCAGGGCATTCAGAGGAAGGGTTCGCACCAAAATAGGTCATTAGCAAGCGACGTGGGGTTCTTCATTCTTCTCTGGGCCCCTCGTTTTCCTAACGGGAATGCCTCAGAAAACCCAGTGGGGGGGGAGAAGGAATTTACAGTTCCCTTCCAAAAACCAGTCTTTGTTTGTTTGATCGTTTTTTTAAATGATCGAGTAACTTGTGAATACATTTTCTGATGATTCCCACATCCTCCCAGCTGGAGAACGGTTCATGAACAGACTCCAAACTCTGTAAATGAGCTTGTTAGTCATAAGTCTTCAAACAGGCTTGATAAACAACTTTCAGCCTGCAGGATATTCATCAACCATTCTGTCTGCCTAGTCTCCTGACACTAATTTATTATTTACAATGAGAGATCTCTCTTCTAAATCACAGGTGATTGTTTCTTTTTACTGATTAGCTGATTTTATTATATTTTTTTAAAGGAGAAACAATGAAAAATCACAAACAAGCAATGTGTTGCAAGCACTTATTCCTGAGCAGTTCCCCTAGTTTCCATGAGCCGTATCAGCAGTTGTCCAAATGAAACAAACTGTAAGTAAAGATCTTTTTGGCCAAACCTTCAAGACTAGGCTATAGCCAAGAAAAAGAGCACGACTGTCCCAACCAGCCACTGGGAATTTCACTGCCTGTCACCAAACACTCCAGGGACCTTCCAGCTGACCAGCACGTGCTGCTTTTTCCATCCTTGGGGTTTGTGAAGAGCTCAAGCCATCTCAAGACATTCAGGAGATCCAAGTCCACATGCAAAACTCTGCCACCAAAAACTGTTTCACCCCATGGAAGGGTTCATGCAGCAAACAAAACTTGCCCCAAGGGCAGGGGGTGCACTCAGGTGCACCTGAGAAGGTGGCTTTCCTGCAGGAACAAACTTGCTGGAAGTTGCTCTGGTTCATGGAAGGGGATCTCCTCAATGCTAATCAGTTAATTAACACGGGAGGTGGTCGATTCCAGAGAGAGAGGCAGAAGAAATAGCAGTTTGCTGGGGGTGGAAAAATCTTCCCTCACCGCTGTTCAAGCCAAGCTCTTACACAACACACATCCAGCAGGTTTCAAAGCCCCTAATGAGGGGCCAGGATTGAAGCGAGTTACACAGGTCTGAAAACTGAGGCACGGCGAGGTGAACTTGGTCAAGTTATGGCAGCAAGCATGCAGGAAAAAAACACAAACGACCTCAAGACTCTGTGGCCAAGGCACAAAGGCGTTTTGGAACAATAAAAGACAGGCTGGTCATCTTACTAAGCCACCTCACTGATGTTTGGAGGAATAAAAGCCCTACTATTTCAGTTTAGATTTCGGGTGCACACCTGTTCTGGGCAGGCTGCTCCCAGCACCAGCAAACGCCGCTGCCCACAAACCCTGCCCGGCAGTACCGCCAAGCAAAGCAACCTGCACTGCCTGGGGAACACATGGAACAGACAAACGTCCCCCCCAGCAGGCTGCCTCGCCTGTGCACATAAAATCCAGACCTGTGTTTCCACCACCACCTTGGCCCCCACATCCCTGATCCATGGAGAGGTACAGACTCCCATCAGCACACAGAGTGAGGGCAGCAGGATGCACAGCTTGGCTCTGGACCGGTCTTGAAAGCTTTTTCCTCTCTCTCTCTCTCTCTCTGCGAAATCACCAATACATTTGCTCTGACAACCTCAGGCACTCAAGATTAGACAAGCTGTGCTACCAGCTCGTGTCTAGAGACAGGCTTCCCTGTGCCAAATGGGAGCAAATATGCTCAGGGAAGAGACACAGACTTGTCACCAGCTTTCTCCAGCACTGTCAGCACGGGAGTCATCCATCCCAAGCAGGAACTTGGTGCTGGATTCCCAAACCTCTGTTCTGTACCTTCCATCCTGGGGGAAATGAGATGCTGCGCAGGATGCAGAAGGATAACTGGTATGAAGTGTTACCAGCATTCCAAGCCACGGGGTGGGGAGAGAGCTCTGTAAAGCTTTATGGGAAACCAGCCCAGACTTCACGGGGACAGGAGCTGCCTGCAGAGCCACCGGCAAGGGCAGCCCTTTCTGCAGCACCAGGCCCAGAGCATTAACACTCTCTTTTCACTGTTACGGCTCAGGCACTTTTCCCTATTAAAGTCCAATCCATCCCCGCAGAGCCCTGACTCTGCTGAGCTGACGCAGAGAAGTGACGGCTCTTTGAAAGCTGCAAGCGTGATTTTTTTATTATCATTTATTATTTATTTTTTTGTTCCAAACGTGGGTCGTATTAGCAAAGCTTCCAAAAGGGAAGATAATTTCCAGAAGCACCGAGCAGGTCTTCGTGGCTTTGCCGGCACACCGGCTGCGTGTCAGCTCAACTCACCCATCGGTCCTGCGGTGGCCACCAACACAACAGTGCAAACAGCAGGCTGCTAAGGGTTCTGATGGGTTCACAACCCACCCAGCCTTGGCTGGTCCAGCACCTACACTGGCTACAAGAGAGGGCTGGAAGCTACTCAGACGCTGCCTTCTGCTACCACCCACCCTGCTCCATCACCTCCAGGCACTCTGCTTTGTTCCCAGTGCCCCTGGGACTGCTCGTCCCCTTCAGAGCTGGATGCCATTCTCCTCCAAGCCTGCCCACTGAGCAGCTGCTGCTGGCAGTTCTGTCCTGCCCCAGATGCATAGGGCCACGGATAACTCTGCTTCTCCTTTGGTCAAGGAAGCCACAGGAGAAGTTCATCCACTGGTGGGCTCAGAGCAGGAAGCAATGTCCCCAGGCTCCTGATGAATTCCAGCACTCGGTGCAAAAGCAGTTTTGCTGCCTTAGCAGCTCATCAAGACGTGGAGAGGGTCCCAGCCAGATACTGAGCGGCTCTTTGGATGTTTGCCCTGCCCAGCAGTCTTGCTGACTGGCTGGAGTTTCTCCTGTAGGAAACTTTCTCTAGCCAGAAATGGGGGAAAATTTGGGTGGAATATGAACTGGATGCTGTCATAGGATGTAGTGACTTGTTAAAAGCACAGCTGGCTCCCCTCACCTCTCTTCTAACCTTCCCTTCCAGGAACACAAGGCACCAGGACGTCCCAGGCTGCCACCCCAAGGCAAATGTTCACTTCATATGGGCACGGCACATCCAGACCGTCTGAGACAGTGCTTTAAACACTGGCATAACCTTTTCTCGGCCTCTGGAGGTGAGAGAGGAGGCCAGAAAGCTATGTAAGCTGAAATAGATGCTCACTGGCTTGCTCATCAGGCCTCTCTTCCCAGCCTCATCCTTGCAGATGCCAGGCTTTCCATTGCAGGAGGTGGCCCTCAACCCTCAGCTTCAGCACCACTGCTCCCTTCCCAACAGCATCCTCCAGGTGTTAGATCTCATTCGAAAGTAACTTTGCTCAGAATTATGCCACCATAGCCCCAGCAGACATGCAGCGCATCTCTGCTGAGCTCCCATCCCTGCCTCACAGTGTCATCTAAGGCTACGTGGCAGAGACCAGTGGGCTCCAGCAGAAAAACGAAAGGAACTGGCAGGTGAGGTACATACCACACATGTACAGATACAATGCAGGAATGACAAACATGAGTCAGGCCAGAAAATCTAGGAGTAAGAACCGCAGGATTGCCCTGGAGGACCTTTGGACCCTGACTGCAAGAGCGCTGCAGTCACAACACAGGGTGACAAAGGACAAGTTCCTACCATAGGGCTGGTGGCACTCACATCCACACATCTGTGAGCTTCTACTGACACAGCCTATAGTGCAGTCTCCACAGAGATTCTCCAGCGGCTCGTACGAAGCTGATTTCATGCCGCATCTCCCCCTCAGAAAGGCACTGCTAGCATCCTTCTCCACACCTCCATAAAACCTGCAGGGATTTCACACCCCTTTGAGCCGTCTGCTCTCCCACCAGAGTAGCCACTGGGGTCAGAAGATTATTTCTCATGTGCAGTGACGACACAGCAGATTCTTCTTGGGGAAACCAGTCTAAAAAACCTACGCTCCGCGCTCCACCACCCGGGCACAAGTTGAAACCATTCTGCGCCCTGCACGTAAAGCGGAAAGGACAGTTCAAAACAAAGTCAGATCCAGCCCTGGACAACAGCTCCTCCGACTAGGCGGTGGTGATTCTCACTTCACATCTCCATAATCCGCCCCGAAATCCAAGCCTCCTTTAGGAAAGCCGAGTAGGGTGGGGAACCAGCAATGCAGTGATTCATCCTCCCCAGAAACAGAGGCCCAAGTCTGGAATATTGTGACACTTGGTAAATACTCGTGATGTACTTCATTATGCAAGAGAGGCCCAGCAGGAACACAGCTCCCTCAGGGCTACTTAATATGGGTTTCAAAAACGATTAAATATATCATAAACAACTTGCAACCAGGAATAAACACCTGTAATCCCAATCAAGCCGTTCTGGTGATGTCAAAAACCATGGAGGCGAACTTGGTTACCAAGGTAAAAAAAAAAAAAAAGAATATATCCTCAAAGGAATTATGGTCCTGTAATTCTGTGTCTGCCTTGTCAAACACGCAACTCTCCCAGCCCCTCCTGCTTAAACTCTGCCCATGCTCCTGCTCTTTCTTTGCAGGCTTCCTAACATCACGTATTTTGATGCACGTCGCACCTCTGCTGAAAAGCAAAAGGATAGTGCCCCTGAATACTGGCAGCAGAACTGTTTCGTGCCCATGCAGAAATACTCCACCAGCCTGAAAAAAAAAAAAGATTTTGCATGACTCAAGGCTGCTGGTCAAGTCTTTAAACCCTCCGTTGAATTGCATGCCATGAGTCTTGTGAGTAAGGATTGCACAAATTAACCCTGAGATAATATTTTCCCATGCGATCACTGCTTTATACTTCATCAAAAAGATGGAAAATAGACTGGCTGGTAGTGGAAACTCGGTGCAGATGACAGAAAGCTGATGTTCATTAAAAGTGTTCTAGCAGTTTAGACCAAACCTTTAAGTTTTACGAGATATTTCAAAATCTAATTTTCATGGAAATGTTTTCATTACATTAAGGGGGGTGGGGAGTAAAAACCTTCAGAAAAATCTTTTTCAAATTAAAAAGTTGGAAGCTTTGTGTGGATGGATTGAAAACACAAATACCATCAGCAAATTACGAGACCATGAGAACCAGGAAGCAAAACTGATTACGATCAAAAAAGTGAAATTCACAAACAAATAAAAGTCTAGTTTTGCCCGTCAAAATGAGGGCAACATGGCCAGCACTCGCAAACTGAGTCAGCTCCCTCCTTCAAATTCACATGGCTATTTTTTTCTTTGTTAATAACAGTACATTGTCCATTTCTTGTTGGCTTTTTGGTGCCTTTTTCTTTTTTTTTTTTAAACACCAGGTTTTTGACAGAATCACGTTTCCATCTTTTGCCTACATTCAGCAGCTCTAGAGATTCATGTGAAAAACACAAAATGTTTTTCCACTTCAAACTGTAGGATACAGGGATGCACGGAAAATATCCAACACTGAGCTACTTGCTGGAATAACCATACACCAGCCAGCCTGAGAGTGAAACTAAATAGATACGCCCAAGGAAGATAAATGGAAAGAAATTAAACTTCTGACTGCTCTGTGTTAGTTGTTACTCAGCCTTTACTCAAGTGAACACTGATCACTCTTTCCTGCAAGAAGCCTCTAGGATACACGCAGTACAACCAACACACGTAAAGATTACTCCTGCAAGAAAAAGCAAGCTGTTGTATTTTTCACACAGGTAACACAAACAACAAGTGCCTTAAAAATAATACTGATCTGACCCTGACTTTTTCCACATCAGGTGTTGGAAGAGGAGAATTGCTTCTGGAAAGTCTTTCTGGGTAGCACCTTGTAAGGATGCTCGGCGCTGCCGGCTCACCTCTGTGTAACCTGTGGACCATCAGCAGCCAGCTGCTTCCTGCAGCCTCTCCCTTTGTCCATCAGCTATGCAGAATGAGAGAGAAAGAAAATAGCTGCTAGATTTAATCAATTTACCCTGCATTTCTCCCCCCCTCTTGCTATTCTTTGTACATCCCCGTCTACAGTCTCAGCATCTTCTGGGAATAAAGTGCTGTGTTTTACTAACAAAGGAGCCACTTAGTACTTGAAGATGAAGCAGAGATTTGCAAAGAAAACCTTCCAGCTGTCCCCGGGCTTCCTCTCACATTCACCCTCCACCCAACTCAGCAGCCCACCAAAATCACTTACTGCATTTCCAAGCAGCGGCAGAGCTTTTCCACCTCTTTTTAAGGCTTTTTTTTGGTGTGTGTGAAGGGTGGGGAGGCACAACACCACAGACAACCTCAGGATCAGCAAAAAGAGGAATAATTCAATATTTACATACACCCTTTCACTCCTGCAGCAACCTCATGCTGATTAAAAAGAGGCAATTAAGTATAAAGAACAGCCATGTGAGAGCAGACCAAAGGTCCTTCAGCTCAGGATCCTGTCTCGGACTGCCAGCAAGGGCAGAATCAGAGGGCAGAAGCCCAGGCAGCAATGGAGCTATCTCTGCCCCAGCTCATCTCTCCAAGTCCCGGCTCCCCGAGTCGGACGCTGCCACCGCTGCAGTGAAGAGCCACCCTCCATCCTCCCTGAATTTGACTTGTCCTTTCCTGCAGTCGTTTCTATTTCTGCTCTTTGCAAAATCCTGCGGCAACAAGATCCATCACCAACTTGCCAGCTGAAAAAGCCCTTCCTGGTGCTCTCAACCCGCTGCCTGAGAAGAGGGGGCTGAAGCCAGGCACAGATGCTCTGCTTGACCCAGCCTGAGCAAAGAAACTCACCTTCGCCCGGCTGCCCCAGCAGGGTTCCTGCTTCCTTGGGAAGGAGCAGCATTGCTGAGGGGTCGCAACGCCCGCCGAGGCAGAAGAATTTGTGGGGGCTGCAGACAGCCTGTGCCCCAGCTTTAACCACGAACCAGCCCCGACAGCTCGGTGCAATCTGCCAGCCTGGGAGAGAAGCACAACCCCCAAACTGCCATTGCTTTTAGACTGAAGAGAAATTTAAGGACAGTAGTAACTCCAACTCGCAGAACTTATGCAGGTACTGGACCAAAGCAGGGTCATTCCTCAACAAAAGAAATCTCAGCATAACAATTTTTCTCTTGCTGCTCATTCTTTCTCTGCATCAATTTATGAGCCATTAACAGTGAGGCGCAAACAAACCAAACAAGAAAAGCAGAAGACAAAAATGCTATCTTAACAAAAAAAAAAAAAAAAAAAAAAAAAGGAAAGAAAGAAAAAAGCTAATAGCTTACCAGCTCTGGATTTGGAGAATTAACCCTGCTCAGAGCCACAAGCTCTGGGAACCCCACAGGCCACCACAGGTTTCTGCCACCCCCAAAGGGCACAGGAGCAACAGAGGCAGACTGCCTTTGGTGGGATGCTCAGGGGGTCCCCTCTGCTGAGCTGGGACCCGCATTTTCATCCCAGTTTTAATCTGAGTTAGTGAAAGCCCTCCTACCAAAGCAAGAGTTGATTGTATCTTAACAGGTGGTTTTGCAATGAGGAGGAACTCTGACTGCTAAGCCTTCCTGGCGAAGCGGCAGAGGCAGGGAGGTTTGCTGTGAATTGTATCAGCATTTAGGATATTGTTTTTCCGAGCTACAAGTTGAACTAAAGTCAGTGAGAGTGACAGCTTCACAGCACCACTGAAATATGCTGACAGTTTCCCCTGTAAATATTATAATCACAGATACTCCCAGGGATGTTGTTTTTTTTCTTTTTAATAAGAGAAACATTTTCTCCTGAACCTCTTTCAAATGAACTAGTGGTGAAATAGTTCCTTCAATCTCAAACTTCCAAATAAAACCTTTTGTAATTTCTGCGTCAAAACTTTTCCCCTTAATTTTGAATTACAAAACCAGCGCCAATAATTTGGCTTTTCGCTTAGTTTGGGACAGAAATCAGTGACAGACTAGCTGACTTTCCTCCTGGGTGGAGAAACATTTTCAGTATTCTTGACATATTCCGCGATTTCTCCAAACAGCTTTCACCTTCTCTCCCGTAGTAACGTGGAGAATAACAGAGCTCTGTGTTAGCTTTTCCACTGAACCAGCTCTCATTTTTCACCGAGAAAAGCTCCTACCTCTGTTGCCTGCCTAGCTCCAGCACCGTCCTCTTCCTGCATGGACTACAAAACACTTCACAAAACACATGCAATAGGTGGGGAAACTGAGGCACAGAGACTCATGGGATCTGCTAAAAGCATCAGTGAAACAACCAGAAAGCACAGATGACAGCTCTGCCCAACATACCAAGGAGAAATTATCCTCATTTGTTTTGTTTGGGGTTTTTGGTTTGTTTATTGGGGTTTTGTGTGTGTGTGTGTGTGCTTACTTTAGAATACTTTTAGAACTAATTCACTGCAACGGCATTAAAACTTCTACAGCATGCAGAGAACCTCTAAATTATCTGAAGCTGTAGTTTGGCCCCCGCTTGGCAATGCTGGCTGGGAAACACACCCTCCGACTGGGAGTTGTGGTCCTTTTCATGCTCAGAGAGCAGGGTGGCTATCGGGGAAACACAGCTCCTCTTTTCCAGGCTGACCAAGCTAGCTCCAGAGAGCTGGGCAGCTGGCAAGGGCAACATCAGGAGTAAATGGGCTCCATGTAAGAGACAATAAACGAAACTGGGGAGGTAGATAGAAGGAAAAGAAAAAAGGACAACAACAACAAAAAGTTCTCTGGATAACTTCTTGGTTATTATTCTCGGGGACTCTCCAGCCGCAGCACTGCGGCACACGGAGCTGAATCGGGGGGAGCTGCAATCACTGCCTTCCCCGCTAAAATATACACTTTTCGAGGCAGAAATTGCATTTTTCCAGGTTCTGGGAGGGGAAATGTTCCGAAGCGCTGGGGGAGCGGCGCTCGCCCCGGCCCGGCCGCAACGAAGCCGTCCGGGACGGTCCCTCCCCGCCGGGCGAAAGCGTTTTGCCGGGGGGATGCTCGGGGATCCCACGGGCGGTGGTGCAAGAAGCGGCTCCTTTTTGGAAGCCTTCCCCGCATCTCCCAGACCGGTTTCCTTCGGGATATCGAGCAAGCCACGTCGGATAGGAGGGGAAGTTAAAAAAAAAAAGAAGAAAAAAAAAAAGAAAAAGGGGGTTGGAAGCGGCGAAAAGAAAAAGAAAAGCGAACGAAACTGTTTGCAGTTTTCGTTCGCGTTTCGTTTTTCTTTTCGCCGGCAGCCGCAGGGCACCCCCCCGGGCCGGGATTGAGGGGAGGGGGTCCCTCGGAAGCGGGCCCGTGTCCGCAGCCGCGGCCCCTGCCCACCCCACGGGAGACACAGCGGGGGCGGCCACAACGAAAATCGCGGGCAGCTCCTGCGGCCGGGGCTATCTTTTATTAAAAAACAACCACCAGAAAGCAGAGGGAACGTACGGGGGGGTCTGCTGGCCCTTGCACACCCGCCTCAGCCCGCTCCGCCGCGGTTCGCCCTGTCTGACAGCGCTGCTGTTGGAAAAGCGCAACCGGCGCTCGGAAAATGCCGCGCAACGTGCCGGCGCCCATCCCCGCAGTCGCGGGGCTGCTGTTTATCGGCTACTGGCGTTCCGCAGCGAGGACCCATTGGGACGGGCAGGCCAGAGGCTGCTCTGCGCCCTGCCCTGCCCGCCGGGCCAGGATCTGGCCCGCACCGGGAGAACCGGGGCTCGGGGAAGCTCCGTATCGGCACTCGGCGGCTCAACTTTGGAGCCGCGTACGCACCCTCGGGCTGTTTGCGAAAACGATGCTCCGGGGCGGGTCGTCGGACAGTCGTCCCGTCCCCATCCAGACCCCCGAGCAGCTTCCCGGTGTCCCGCAAACCACGGCACCGGTCCCAGCCCCGACGGGCCAGAGGGACGGGCGGCCGCAGGGCGGCTCAGCCGCGCCGCGCCTTGTTCAACCAAGCCCCGTGCTTACCCCCCCCCCCCCCCAACCCCGGCAGGCGATGGAAGAGGGGGCTTAGCCCGCGGGCCCGATCCTGCCCGCCCCGGCCCGCGACACTGTTCCCCGGCCCCCCCGAGGGCAGGCAGTGCGGGACCCGACGGGTGCGGCACGACGGCCAAAGGCAGCTCGTCGCTCCCCCTTTCCCGGGATGCGCTTTTGGGGGGTGTGTGGGGAGCAAACAAGCCTTTTCGCACGCCGCCGGGGGCCGGCCCCGCCAAGGGCAGGGGGGCCGCAGGCTGCCCGGCCGGCGGCTCCTCCGGTGGCTGCCCCCGGGAGCCCCCCTGCCACAGCAGCGCGGCGCACGGCAGCGGCTCCTCGCCCCCGGGAGGGATGGAAGGGGTGTGTGGGGGGTGTGTGTGGGGGCGCACTTACTGTCCTGCTGCGGGGTGTCGCTGCCGCTGGTCAAGCCGGGGGACTCCAACAAGCTCCGACCGGGCTCTCCGCCTCCCTCGTCCGCCTGGGCGGCCACCATGTCACCCGCCTCCTCCAGGTCCAGCAGGTGACTCACGGAGAAGTTCTTCTTGGCTTGTAAATTGTCCAGGCCGGCGGGGCCGTCGAGGCGGGCGGGCAGCAGGGCCTGCCTCTCCATGGCGTGGGCATAGCTGGACGCCATGGTGTCGAGCGGGGCTTTTCTGCCCTCGCCCCCCCCGGGCGCCCACCGCCCCCGCTCCCCCCCAGCCGCCGGCCCTTCGAGGGGGGGATGCGCAAGGACCGCAGGGGGGGGGGGGGGGGAACGGGACGGGACCCGACGGCGGCGGGAGGGGAAGCCCGAAGGGGAACGGTCAGAGCCGGGCTTAAAACATGCCGGAGGGGAGAGGAGGAGACGGCGGCCGGCTCGGGGCGCCGGGGCGGCGGCGCGGGGAGCTGCCGCCGGCCGGGAGGCGCAGGGTGGCTGTGGGGCCGCTGGGGCGGGTGCGCCCCGTCCCTCCGCCCCCGCTGCCGGCGGCTCCCTCCCTCCGCCGCTCTCCCCTCCCCTCCGCCCGCACTTCAAACGGCGGGGGCGGCTCCGGCCGCGCCGGGCACCCGGGGGAGGGCGGCCCGCGGGGCCCCGCCGGGACGTGGCACCGACGCGGCCCCCCCTGCCGCTACGCGCCCCCCCGGGACCGGGGTGGGCAGCGCCGGCCCCGCCGCGCTCGTTAGCTCCGCCGAGGGGAGCCCCCGGTTAGGGGGTGAGAGGGGCGCGAAGGGGGGTGGGAAGGGTCCCCCCCTTTCGTCACCCGGAGCTGCACCTGGAGGGGGGGGCGGGGGCGGCCCGGGGGAGCGCACCCGGGGCAGGGGAGAGGAGCGGGAGGAGAGAAATAGCGAAATGAGAAATGCAGATGAAAAAGCGACAAAGGGAAATGGAAAAGAGAGCGCGAACGGGAGAGGAAAGGAAGAAGAAAAATAGTGAAGAGAGGAAGAAAAAGCGCAACAGAGAACTGAGAAGACCGGCCGAAAGGAGAGCAAGAGAGAAGAAGGGAAAGGGGCAGGGGAGGGAAGGCCAGAAAGAGAAACAGCAATGAGAAAAGGCAGGAGGAGCAGGCACCCAGAGCTCCTCAGGCCAGCCAAGAAGTTCCAGCAGCTCGGCCCGGCACGGCCGGCCCCTCCGGCCGAGGGCAGGTGGGGGTGCAGGGGGTACCCCCGCATCCTGGCTGCAGCAGGGCCCGCAGGGCGGCAGGGCTGGTGGGCAGGGGCAGGGTCCTGCGGGCCAGGAATGGCCGCTGCTTCCCGGTGGCTGGAGCCTGGGCTCCAAGCTGCCACAGCCAGCCCAGAATTTCCATCCCCCCTGATCTGGGGAAAGAACATTTGATGCCATCAAAGGGCTCCAGATTGAAAACAGATGTGCTTCCCCGAGCCTCTCCATGCATTTAATTAAGGCACAGGCATGGAGGAGACATTTTCATCATTAGTTTGCTTTCAGGCCCCCCCCTCCCCGGGTCCCAGTTTACCCTTCGTAGTCTCCAAAGACCCAAAAGAGCATGGCAGGGCTGCGGGGCTCTGCTGTCGCTGGCTTGGGGGCAAGCAAAGCTGGTGGCCACAGGCTAGAAAAGCCAGAAAAAGCACCAGGACAAGGTTGCGTGTGTGCGTAGAGATACGTGGGTGTATATACACCCAAAACACCACGTGTGCATCCGTGTACGCGCTGGCGTAGCCCTTCTTCAGCATGTGAGGGAGCGTTTCTGTGCAATGTCCTGTGGTACATGCCCACATGTTGGATGGGGAAGGAGCTGTCTTCATGCGGCTGTATCTGGCTGGCTTCTGTGTGCCCGCAGCTTGTACCCTGGCGCCCAGGGTCTCCAGGTTTAGGCACAGCAGGGTGGGTGGGAACACAGCCCTGTGAGCTGCCCAGTGCATTAAACATCCTTTTCTGTGCCTTTCCCAGGTACTTGGCTGCCTTCGTTCTTGGTGAGTTGGGTTTTACCCTCATTCTGCATGTTCTCCTTCAAATAGATGTTGGACCTGGCTTTTCTGAGTGGGTGCTGCAGAGTCCCAGCCATAAACATCCCTCTCTACTGGCGGTAGGGTCTGCTCTTAGCTCCAGGCAACCTCTTCGGTGGGAGTGGCAGCAGAAGCTGCAGAAACAACAGGAGTTCTCCATGCCACCTTAACCAATATCCTCACTGATACCCCTGGTAAGAAGCATTTCTCCTTAGATTCCCCATGTCTAAGGGCATCCTTCAGACATCCCTCCCTCCCAGCCCTGGGGTTTGGGAATGCAGTCCAATAGCAGCAGATGCCCTGGAAAGATGGTGGGTGAAAGCATATCGGTGCTGTTGGTGGCCATATCAACACGTGTGCATCCGCCACAAAGGGAGAGTCTCACCTGCAAGGCAACGAGGGGGCCCAGCTCTAAGACTGTCTGCTGTGGCTTTACCCTGAAGCGAGCCACGGGTGCCCCCCATGCATACAGCACCCACAAGCCAAATAGCAACATGGGATGCCAGAGTCACATTCTGGAAGTAGCCTAAACACTTCCTTTCCCAAGTGCCTCCTGCAACACAGCTGGATTTCTGTGACTGGGTGGGAGGACTTTGCTGAGGGACAAGATGAACCCAAGGGAAACTCTTCCAGCTCTGTCTGTCCCAAAAGAAAGAAGGCTGGGAAGAGCGGGAGGCCTCCAAGACTGCAGAAAACACCACGGGGCTGTGGCTTTTCTTTCAACTTGCTATGACCAGACACGCCCTATGCCAAGATGCTCTTGCAGTATGGGAATGAGCATGGTAGGAACCTCCTGGGCTCCGAGAGGAATGGTGACCATGCTGCCACCATGGCTAATGAAGCACCTCTCTCCATAGACCATCCTTCAGGGCAAAGCTAGTCTTTCAAAGCGATGTGGCCCTGTGCCAGAGGGCAGAATTAGTGCAACATCCATGACACTCTGAAGTAGAGATAGTGCCAGGGGAAAAGTCCCATCAGGAGTAAGTAGTTGTATGTGCTCTTTGTAGCAGGGTGTCCTATTGTACTGGGGATCTGCACAAGCTTCAGGGGATGGGTGGGATGGGTGAAGGGATCTTGTCACCTGCAGGAAATAAGTCACATGAGAAGAAAGTGATGGGCCAAGTGGTCCATGAAAGACAAACAGGAAAGAAAGAATCAGAAAGATGAAGAGAGGGAAGGGATGAAGGACATGCTCTCTGACCTCCTGGGTGAGCAAGCCAAGGGGTCCCAGGGCCCTATATAGCTGTGGGTCTCAGCCTGCCACTAAAACAGAAGTAGGACCCTCTACAGGACAAGCATGAAACATTCCTTCATTAGCTGTTTCCTTTAACTTGATTCAGTTTTCTAAAACTTCAGGTTAGAGTACAGGCAGGTATTATCCCTTACCTGAATGCTCAAGGGTATTGCCTTCTAGTGTTCATCTTCTCCCCCTCCAGCAGCGAAGGCAGAAGAGGATGGGACATTTGCCACCCATCTCAGATGCATCAGTTTCTTTCCGTGCAAGCATCCAATAGCTAGCCCACACACAGTCTACGGCCTCCAGGAGTTTCTGCGGAATAAATAGCCACAGGACGGGAATGAGCCACACCATGGCCTGCTGTAATCCAAAGATCTCAGCACGTTTCCTCCTGTTTCAGATGGGGAAACTGATGCAAAGGCAGCTTGTCCTTAGCATCAAACCCAAAGCAGATGTGATAGGATACCCCAGTCCTCCTGACCCTGAGGCTGGTAAGGACTCCCAGGCCACAGATGGCCCAGGACAGCAAAGGCATGTGCCATTTCAACGTCCCACAGGCCATCAAGCAGTTAGCTAGGCATCTGTTTCCCACCTCACCACCAGCCTGGTGTCAAGCTGAACAGGCAGCTCCTGTTCCTCACCATCCTCCCATCCCACCTTCCCTCTCCAACGTGTGCCTGTCTCTCAGCTGCTTACAGCCACATTCCCCCACCTTCCCAGGCTGTCCAGCGGATGATTGCCTCCCACAAGGCAGGGACCTCCGAGCCTCTGCTGCTGGTGAGGAGAGGAGAAACCTCCAAAGGTCCTGAAACAGCCAAAAATCTGCTGGGTAAAGCCGCAGGTGACAGGCCAAGCCTCACAGTGCAGACAGACCCCAGTCTGGCCCTTCCTGCTGCCAGAAGCAGTTATCATTTTGGAGGACATCAGTGAGACTGACCAGCTCGAGCCCTGCCTCAAAACCCATCTCCTCTGCTGTGACCATATCTGATGCCCAGGGAAGGTGAGGCAGAAACCACAAACTCTCCCCTTCTCCCTCCCTTAGTTGCACATAAAGAAGGAGAAACTCAAAGATCCTCACCTATGCCGATGACCAGCACATTCGCTTCTGCTTTCTTTTCTCATGGAAAATTACCAGCTCAATCTGCAGGGCCAGTGAGAAAGTCTGTAACCAGAGTATTTGCTCCAGTTCCAGAAATTTCCCATGAAACCCAGCACTGGCAGCTCCTGTGGTCCCCAGTTCCAATATATGGCCTACCCAAGCATGCTATAAGCCCTCAGAAACATTCCCCTCACCTTCACATCTGTCTGAACAGGGGCTTCCTAGCACTGCAGTCTTGGTGACAGTTTTCAGGTACAGCAAACAGGAGCTGACAACCCTCCCAAAGGGTCTTGCAGCCAACAAGAAATACTCAGAGCAGATGAGCAGCTGGGCAGTAATAACATCCCCAGAGCAGCTCACGCTCCTTGTAGCTGGCATTAGTGGGATGTGGGAAGGCACCAAACACTGAGTAAGCCAAGCCTTCACCTGCTCAGCTCCCACATTCAGCTCTTCTGCATTGACCACCACATCACATGCCTTTCCCAGTACAGACCACCTACTTGCTTCAGGTGCCCTAAATATCTTCCTTTTTACCCGACTAAAAAAAACCCAAACCTAACCAAAAAACAGGCAGAAGAACCTGTGGAGGCTGTGACACACAGGTGTGTATTCTCAGCTGTCTAATAATATCATGGCACTCAGGTGATGCATTTTGCTCAGTGAGGGAAAGTAATTTGGGTCTCTCTTCCCTACCTTATTTTCAGGAAACTTGTCGGCATGTAATGTCTTAGAGCCCCTTTTTGATCTGCCGAATTTGTTTCATCCTAGCAGTTTAAATATAATATTGCAGGAGTGCAGCAGGAGAAGGAGGAGTTAACAGCCAGCACCATTGCGCAGGCTTGTGCCTCTAGGAAACCTACCCCAAACGCACACACAATTTATTACTGCGCTGTGCTTCTTGGCCTTAACCGTGCAAGGTGCTCAGCTATTCTAAGACATGCTGGGTGCCCTCCAGCACAGCATGCTCTCCTGAGGACCTTGATGGGGGGTGAGCAGTTTAGATAGCTAATTAAGAGGACAGGAGGGCACAAATGATGCTTACTCCTCTCCTAGGCCCATAGGGGCAGCTGCTTTGAAGAGAGAGCGCTCTGAGACAGACCTTCGCCCCTCTGCACCCCAAACCATCAGCTACAGCTCCCTTAGGGGCAAGCTGATGAGAAGCATTTCTCTGCTGATGGCTGCTGATGGCTATCTGATATTCCAGCAGATATCCCCACTGCTGCATTCTGTTGGTGATGCCTGGGTGCTGGGGGAGCCAAATCAGAACTCTTTTGCCCTGGCAAGTTTTCCTCCCATCACCTTGTCATGCTGGTTCACTGCAATGTCTGGTCTCTTGCCTCTTTGCACTTGCTCTACCCAGGGCTGGATGAGAACTACACTGAGACAGAGATTGCCTGCAGGAAGGTGTGAGTGCCCATAGGTGTATCACCTTACTTCTGCGTGTGAGTGGGTATGTATGCACACATTCAGGTCTGGAGCCAGACCTCTCCCCCACAAACTCCTGCGACACACTTGGGCCAAATCTCCCTCTTTTCTTTCTTCGCCACATAGAGGTGCATTATTAGATCTGTGGGGATCAGGTAGTCTACAGTCATTTCAAGCTGTAAACTCAATCAGGGTTTCTTTTAATCCCAAACATCTTGATATCATCTGGAAATGCCATGAGCAGTTTATAATTAGGGTTTAGCATGCAGATTAATACCAGCAGCTCCAGGGTGAACAGACCATCAGAGTCTAATCAAAGCTTAAATGGGGCAGCAATTTAAAACTGAGATTTATTATTCCTCTGCATAATATTTTGAACCAGGGGCGGAGTTCAAATCACACACAATCATTCCTGGAAGTGCTATCACATCTCCAGTTGGAGCAAGGTGACTTGTTACTGGCTCATGGGGGTGATAAATACTAGGCTTCAGGAACTTATTTAGGAATATCGCAGCACTGACACTATACGAGATTTAGAACCTGAGGCAGGAGAGCACTTGCACACATGCAGAACGCATGGAGCTCCAGCCCCACGTGGATGGTGGGGCAAGGCCACACACTTACTTCTTTTTGTTTCTGGGTGCCAGTTGTAATAAGGGAGGTGGCCCCAGGCTACCAGCTAAGGGGTTTTCTGTTTGCCATCTCCTCTGGCCATGTGTGGGTGGGGGTGAGGAAGAATGGATTGTTACTCAAGGCAGGGATAAAGCCACCTCACAGCAACAGAACCATCAAACTGGTACCGTGCAGCAGGTTTGATGGCATGCTCAGCTAAAGGCTGGGGAGGGAGCTCTGGGCCATGTGCAGCCAGAGGAATCTCCTCCTGAAGGGTATTTCTGTAAAGTCCCATCTGGATGGACCATGGGAGCACCCCCAAGTCTCAGAGGTGTGATTTGCAGCATAGGGGTAGCTGGGCTGTCTGTGCAGCACCTGGCTTAGAGTTTTCACTAGCCGGGCTCCTACCTTTTCAAATCTGCCTTGCCCAGCCCTCCCCCCACCCCAGCTGGGGCTGGAGCCCTTCCCTTGCCTTGTCATTTATAAAGCGCGAGTGGAGGAGGGGGCTGGGAGAGTGGAAATTCGTTTATCAGTTTGTCTGTACGAGTCCTAGTTTTTAGATTTCAAGACGGAGTTTCAGCAGTTGCCACCTAGCTTTCAGCAGAGATGACAAGCATGTTCACCAGCTGGCAATGGCAAGAACTCCTTTCCTATCTTCTTTTTCTAGAAGCATTTCACCAAGTGGAAGAGGGACTATGAGTTAGGGAATGTCCTCATCTCCAGCCTGGATGGTCTGTGGGGTTGAACTGGAGTCCAGCTCTTCACTTCCCTGGCTTTGCTCTTGCTGGGGGTGCTCATGTGGCTGTCGGCAATGCCTCCGCAGGAGGCGCGTGTCAGCACTGCTCTGGGATGATCCCAAGGATCAGCACCACGTCTGAGGTGGAGAGAGCAAGGTGACACACACTGTGGCCTCGCAAGACAACTTCAGATGGGCATTCCACCAGGAAACTGCAGCAGTATCAGCACAAACATCCCCCCGCCATGGCTTTGCTCCAGCGGCCGGGAGCCGCGTGGGCAGGGGGTGACAAGGCAAGGTCCTGCAGGGGAATGGCGCTTGTCTTCGTCACACTAAGCCTGCTCCACCGCCTTCAAGGACTTCAGTGAGGTTACCTGCCTCGGGAGCCAGGACTCTGCCTAGTAAGAAACAAGGCTGTGGCCCTTTCAGGTTGCCTGCTCACCTACCATGGCTACCTGGGGCACTGAGATGGCCACCAGAACCCCCCCACCAGCCAGCTAGACAGAGCTACCCAAGCTGAATTACGGCTAAGACGCATGTTCCCAAGGGCTCGGACTTGAGCTGGCTCCAGAGCTGGCTGTGTAAGGAGCCATGGGTTTGGATAAGCCAGCCATTTAACCGGGGTTTTATTACCAGGCAGCGTAACAAAAGCACTCAGAGGTCACCTGGGAACTTTAATCAGCACCGAGGGTCACTGGATAGCAGGCTGGGTGGGAGGAGGGCAGGGCCCAGGGCACGCAAATAAATAAATAGATGTATTGAAACCACCTCCCTTTCTCCAAGTGATCTCCCCTGTCTCCCCCCTTCCCCATACACACTATAAAGACCTCCGCTCTTTACAATCAGACGTTCAAATGGCCCTCATGTCCCCAGCAGAACCTCCCAGGATCTCCTGTAAATTTAGCTAAAGAAGTTTATCCACAAGGTTTGGTTGTGGGTTGGGGTTTTTGTTTTGGTTTTGTTGGGGTTTTTTTTGTTGTGTTTTTTTTTTTTTTTTAAATCCCTCACTGCTGGAGATGAAAGTTCAGTCTGCTGGACTGCTCTTGGGCTGGATATCAGATATCCCTAACCCCAGAGAGAGAAAGCGTCCCACCAGCTTCTCTCCCCTGCAGGAAAGAAAAAAAAAACAAAAAAACCCTCCCATAATCAGAGTCTGGGCAGACAAATTGGCACCACTGTTTTCATCTTTTCTCCCTCCGCCCCCCTTTCTGGAAGAGGACTAACCCTTTGGAGCACAGTCGCAACTCACAAATATTTGTGGGTATTATATTGCAAGAGGGAAAAAAAAAATCCAAAGGAAGGTAACTGTTAAAAGCTTAGTCCCTCTCCCATGGAAAGCGGCTTTATGCATGTCCATAAATCTCCTTTGTAAGTGGTCATTAAAATTGCGTCTTGTTTAATTTTTTTTTAAATCTCATTTAAACACTTTTTCTCATCTTGCAAACGAATGATGTCATTGGCAGGCCCAGTAATGAACCGAAAAAAAAAAATAATCAACTTTCTAATGTTTGGGGGGCTCTCTCAAAAAGCAAACATTTCAATACCAGTCTGCTAATCCAGCCAAATACTTAAGCATGTGCTTAACAACCAACTTGTCTTTAAGTGCCTTGCTCCCACAGGGACATCTGTCCACACCCATCTTCATGCACAAATAACGTGCTTAAAGCGAGGAGTGTGTTTAAATCATTGGAGGATGAGAGCCCCTGGGCCTGGCTTCTGAGCTGTTACACTACTCATTGCATGGGAAACACAACGTGATGGAGACCCCACAGCATGTGGGTGCCCGGACTGATGGTCCTCCCTCTCCTTCTGCGGCCTTACGACTGATGTCCTCAGGGTTTCCTGCATCGCTGTTTTCTTTCTAATAATCAAGCCCGCCTCTTCTTTTTGCCCACTGCTCAAAAGACAAGGCTTTCTCCAGATGCCACAAAGCATCTTCCACCAAAGCAAAAACCATCATTAACCTGCACAGCCCCTTGCTTCACAGATGCGCCCTTGATACTCAAAACGATGTTTGGTTGAAAGGCGCCTTGCCGGATACTTACGTTGTTTGGTTTGGGTGTGTGGCTGCGGTTTTTAGGTTTGTGTTTGTATTTTTATTTTTTATTTTTTTTGGGGGGGAAGCTGTTTTAATGAAGTGGAACCAAAACCAAATAGCAGGCTGTGCAAATGGGGAAAAATAAATGCGAAACTTGAAAATGAGTAATTGGCATGGTTTTAATTAAAAAGCGGTTAACTGTTTCGGGGTGAAGAGCATGGGTTTGAGTTGACACCGTCTGAACCCTGGAAAGAGCACGTTAAGCTGTTCACCATGTTGTGGGTTAAGAAAATGGGAAATAAATACATCCCAGCCACTTGGAAAACTAAACCATCTTTAGGGCTCAGCTGTAAACTTTCTTCAGCAATTTATTAGAGTTCCAGAAAACACTTGTTGAGTAGCCTTGGCCTGTAATAAATATCAGTCCTTGTTTGTTTGTTTTTGTAATGGGAACAAAACCACATCTTTTTCTTTCTAAAGTGGATAATTTAATTACATGGCAAGAAACATTTTCATTGTCCAGAATACCCAGAGAAGATTGCCATGAAACTTGCAGTTCAGTGGGGAGAGGAGGGGAACAGAGCCAGCTGATACCCAGAACTGGTTTCAGGTAAGATTCCCTGGTTGGCATGTCCACCTGCGCTGAAGATGAGGGTAGCACTGGGTTATCATTACGAAGTGGAGGTGGAGACAGAGGTCTCTGCATGGGGCAGTTCTTCCACCAAAGGACATGGAGCATTGAAGGGGCAAGGCAGGTGTGAATGAAAGGGAACGAGGGACAGCATAGCGCAGGGACTTGTCTGGGCCACACAGCAGGTTCGAGGTGGCAGGGGGAGCTGAGCTCCAGCCCCCCGTTCTCAGCCTGCAGATCAAATAATCAACAGATTATAGATTTGTTGTTATTTCCTCCAGAAAAAAGGAAACCTCAGGTTTCTGCCTCCGCTGCCAGCAAGGAGTCTGTCACATCCATGTGTCAGCGCTGCTCCAGGAGCCTCGCTCAGCTGCTTGCTGACACGTTCTGCGTGCCTGGTATGGGCCTCTTTCAGACCAGCTCCGGTAAAATGGGTGTTGTTTGAAGGCAGAAACCCACCTCTGTCCTGCATGTCACATCTGATCTTGTGCTGGCTCTCAAACCTACCTCCAATCCAAAAAATATTAATGTTTTCTTCTAGAGGCTGAAATACTTCAATATTTTTTGCTCTGCAGGCTGCCACCTCTTCAGTGGGGACCTGTTCTGGCCTCATCAGTAGGAGGCAGGTGGTGGCGATGATCACAAGTATGTCTGGATGCGATACCCTGTGAGAACAGGCAGTGCTTGTGAGCATCCATCCCTTTCCGTGTCCCCATTTTGGGGAGCGTGCCTTGCAGCAAGAAGGAGAAACAGGAGTCGATCCTTTAAAATCAGTTCTTGGTGGGTTTGGTTTGCCCACCCTCTGCAGGCAGCCTGGCTCTGGGCTTCATACTAGAAAAGTCTCTGAGCTGAAATAGCTGAAGGGGGGTACTATCCAGATCAGCAATTACCCAGCGCGCTTTCCCAGGGACAGCCCAGCAATTATGGTCAGCAATAAAGAAATCTGACGGTTGTCAAAACACAGACCCTCATTCCTTCAAGCTCTTCTTGAGGGGCACAATTAGCGTGCTGATGTGATTAAAGCCACGTTGGGCTCTGTGATAGGAGAGCCAGATGCACCCAGATAACTCCTCCGAAGCCAGCCGCTCGAAACCAAGGCATTGGTTACCTGATTTGTAGCCAATCAAGTAGAAATCAACCATTCCTGTCCACATAGCTACATCATGCCGTTAAACAGCCAAACCCTCTTCTCTTACATGTCTTTGAGGGAGATGAAATCCATATGGCCCAGAGAGTGAGCGCAGGCTAGGGATGGAAGGAAGGACAGAAACAGCATTTCTTCAGGACAGAAGACAATGGAAACGTTTCCACTGATTCCAATAGGTTCTGAATCAGCGGCTGCAACCAATTTTCCTCCTAAATGGACTTCCATATGTCTAAAAAAGTCTCTCAAGTGCTGGAATTTGTTACAGAACAAACCTGTACTTTATTACTCTGCTCCCCGACTCCAAGTGTTTCTCCCTTTAAATTCCTTGGTCAGCCATTACTGGGCTTTAGGGTTCGCTTTCGAGAAATGCATTCACTCCTAAAGCAAACACTTTCCACAAAACAGAGAAAATCCTCCCTCCTCTGCCCCCAGACTTCACTTTGCTGGGAACTTGTGTCTTTAGCTTCATCAGAAAAATAAGTGGCTCTATGTTGCAGGGGAAAGCACAGGGAGGAAATCAAGTTCACCAGACCTGAAACCTTCTCTACTTTACAGATAGCCTTCTAAAATGCAGATATTTGGGCAAAAGCCTAGCAAAGCTGATTTTTACCAGAAATTTTCCATTTTCCACTTCTCTAAAAATAGAAGAGATTTTATTTCGCCCTCTTTCTGACAAGCATCTTTAAACGAAAAGACTTTTCTATTTCCTCCTTTCATTAAATCGAAACAAAAATTGGCAGAAGTGGGCCTTTTCATTTTCATCAAAAAACGTTTTGTAGGGAAAGACAATCACTTTTCTGCCCATGATATCCATGCTACGTACTACACTTAAAGCGATTTAGGAACCTATGCACCATTTTCCATAGCAGTTGAGGCACTACAAAGGATGTTCACACGACCAGCTTCACATCCATATTCCAGTGCTATCAGTAAAGGTTAAGCAGTTAAATACCTTTTATCTTGTCCTGAGGTGTCAGTGAAAGCCAGGCTTTCTACAGTGTCTTGAAAAATACGGCTTAACTTTGATTAAGTTCCTAAAACCTAATAGAACTTTTAGAGCTTACTTCTAATGCTGTACTAAAATGGCCATTAACATGATAGTTTTCAAATTCATCTATCTGAGCAAAAGTATTTTCAATTTCCTTGCAATGAAAACACAGGAAGAAAGTTTCAAAGCAACTCCCCCTAGGAACATCCCTATGGCTCCATTTAATTCACAATTTTAAGAAGTTTCTAAGCTTCCAAAGTATTTTTTAGTCGATGTTAACTTTAGTTTAAGGGTGTTGTTTTAAAATGAAATCTCAAAACATTTCATTAGAAAACAAAGCCAAAACGTTTGGATTTCTTTTTCTTCCCTTGCCAGAACAGTTTGTCAAGCTGATGTGAATTCACAAACATTCTCAGTCAACCTAAAGCACAATCTTTGGCAAATAAATAATTTGCCTAAAAAAAAGAAGCAATTATCCTGTTCTAAGAATAAGGATAAAATCCATCCATGATTTTAAGTGCTCACACTGAACAATGATGGAGTATTTGCCCCAATGATAGAAAAAGAGAAATAAATTTTGCTTATTACTTTACATGTATATTTATACATATCTGAAATTTATATACACGCACATACACACACGGCCCTTTCCGTCCAACATGAATGTTTTCAACACAGAAAAAGTAAAGAGAAGAGATTTAGTGCTGATTAGAACAAAAGTCGTACTGTACCTTACAGATTTCAGCATGTCTCATTAAAACCAAGCTTGAAATATACATATCCTTTAATAAATAAAGCTTAAGGTACATAAACACTGCAGCGGATATAAATTATTTTAACCAAAGTATGTAGGGAAAAAAAAAATTACTGGAACACCATGATCCAGGGCATTTTACAGTAAATTGGACTTCATCAGCGGTTTTGCATTTTTATTTGATTTTGGAGTTCCTCCACTAAAGCTGTAAGTTTTGTAGAGTTTATTTCACACCTTGTAATTTAGAACGTTACACTCCATCGAAATTCCTCTCAAAAAAAGGACCCGAGTAATTAATGTCTTTGGGCTCAACGTTCATTATATCCCACTAGTGTGAAAATTCATAAAAATAAGACATGGGATTAGGAGCTTAACAGCCTCACACATTTGCAGAGCTGCTGCATTGGCAAATATTCCTCTGCCCTTTCGGAGCAGAGCACTCTCCCGGCTGCTCTCATTTGTTTCGTTGGATCATCCGACTCATTAGAAAGTGCCTGAAAAGAAACCTCATGTCTCGTGCTCGTATGTTTTTTTTCTTGGAAGCAGATAAATAAAAGGGGTTTGGGCCATTTCTTCCCATGTTCTTCTATTTTCTTCATTTGGTGGCAGCATGTGCTTTAACTCCTCATGGAGACAATGGGAATTTTGGCCACTTGCAGCAAGGGGACTCCAGATGCCCTTGGAAAGGAAGCAGGACCTGGGTTTTGATTACTGAGAGCTGAATCGCTTCCTTTATGAAAACGCCCTGGGTTCTCCTCCCTGGTTCCAAGGAGGTGGAACAGCTCCGGGTTGAATCACAGACTCCGTTTTGCCTTTGGCGGATTCACAGATACAGCGGGTGAATTTGTGCAGTGAACAGTAACTTTGACCAGAGTTTAATTTCGGAGGGACATAAACCATTCACAAAGTTGGGCTGAATTTGACGAGCACCTTTTGCCAAAAAAACAAACAAAACCAACAAGCCTAATACAGGAGGCTCTTTTTTAAAAACTTCAAAACATTTCATTCCAAAGTGTTTTCAAAGCAAAGAGGTTGACTTCATGTAGGTGTTTCTGAAATGAGCCTTTTGGAGGTTTTATTGAAAAACCTGACTTTAGAAAAAAATGAAATTAAACTGTAAAATGGAACATTGTGTTTCAGATCAAACACCGTGTCCTAGGTTGACTCAATATTTCTGGTTTATTTTATCTTTTTTTTTTTCTTCTTCTTCTTTTTTTAAGACTGTCTTGTTTCAAAACAGAATTGCTTCATTCCCTGGTCCCCTCCCCCAGGTATCTGAATTTGACCACAGTACAAAGCATCCTTTATTCACCCAGGTCGCAGTCATTCACCCCAGGACATGGCTAGCCAGAAACCCTAAGGGAGCAGATCCACACAGCTCTCCCTGCAGCCTTGGCTACTCAATTTCCTTCCAATTTGGGCAATTCCTATCGTGCTGAAGTCCCTTCCAGATCTGAGTCACTCACTCATCACAGCTCCCTCTCTAGCCATCGGTGAGAAATTCTAGCCCAAGATCCTTAGGACAAGCCATACTCTGAACATGCTACTGGATTCCAGAGGGAACCAAGCTGTCCAGTTTGGACTGGGAGATACCTTAAGTGAGGGGATGTGAAGTCTGCAACAGATCTACTCTTGGGCAGAAGGTACTACTGGCAATGGCTGTTTTCATTACCACACGTGGCTGTGGAAAGGAGAACCTTTGTCCAAGACCGATCAGCTATTGCATCTGCCCTAGAAATTAATTTGTCAGCAACAGCTGGGAAAAGTGCATCAGCATTCAAGTACTTCTGATGTTTAAGGTCACATTCGCATTACCTTTCTGCCAGGCATTTTCTGGCTGTAAGATGGTGCGTGATCACCGATCCAAGGAAGGGCTTTTCAGGAAGTTCTCCAAAGAAGAGCATGCCAGAAAAAAGGTCGATTTTATTTTACTTTGCACATTTCTAAGCAATACAATTAATATAACTGTTTTAGCATCCTAAATGAGGTTTACACATTTTACTGCATGAACAGTGCTTCTAACTGAATGCAGTTAGTACACTCTTCAAAAAAAAAACCAAAAAAACCTGCATATCTTCTTGGAGCTTAATGAAAGAAACTCCTACCTCCAAGCGTGATCTGGAGACTGTGTGTGTGGCAGCTTCCCTCTGCTCTCCAGCCCTAAAGAGCTGTTTTGTGCTCAGAGTAAGCCACCTTCGCAGTGAAAGGGAGAGGGGATTCTAAAGAAACATCAGGGCTGCTCAGATGGGTGAAAACTGGGAGATCTCTCAGCAAAGTTATTCTTTAGTTTGATCAAAAAATCTGTCATCACATACTCTGGCTGGTGAAGAGGTGATAAAATCATTCAGCTTTAGGACACGGTGCAGTGCTCTCAAATTTAAATCAGATGGAAGGAGAGACAACTCGTTTGCAAAAGTAGTTAGGCTCTCCGCAAGGATTATGACTCTTACCATTTTCTTATAGTTGCATATTGAGCACGGTTCAGAGTTCCCGTATAGCAGTAAACCACCACCACACTTCTCTCATGATCTTATCTTGCATCATAGCTCTGTCCCTTCATGAGGACAACAACCACAAAACAACCTGGTGCTGTTATCCATGTGAGCATGCAGCGATCCAGTGCTTTGCTTGCTCTGAAGATATCTACATGAGTTGACGCACAAGCATGAAGATGAGTCACAGATGGCTCTATTACTGCTGGAAACTCAGTGTAGATCTGAGCAAATTTTGGATGCTTCCCACCATGCATACTTCACTCCCTGTCTCACTGCAGAGCCTGCTGTGCAAATGCTTTAAAGGGTAACGCAGAGAAAGGGCTGTGCTTTGGGAAGAGGAAAAACCAATCTCCTCAAACACAGTTAATGGGGCAAGAAAGCCCAGGTTTAAATTGCAGCAGTGGAGTTTCCAGTTAGACCTCAGGGTAAACTTCTGCTGCGGAGAGACAGATTCTTCATCGCTGCAGGGTGCAGAAACTATTGGACAGTTAACTGTCAGGACAGACGGGGAGGACTTGGATGATGCTATGTGCTAGAGGATGTCTTGAGGTCCTTTCCAGTTCTATCATTCCAGGAGGTCACCCCACTTGCACCTTAATCTTGCTTGGAAGGTGCACCTAAAAAGACAGTCTACAGGTCAAGTCCACACACAGCAGCTACTGAAGCAGCAATTATAAGAAATAACACTAATACAACCTTCCAGCAGGAGCAGAGCACACGTTTCTTCAGGGACACATCCCCACGAGCATCAAACATACCTGCACAGTTAAGCAGCACCGAGACAGAAAGTTTTGCTTGAGGGTACTCAGGACTGGATTACAACTGCTGTGACCCCATGCAGCAAAACACTGATGCAGTGTATACCGCTCTGCCTAGTCAAATTTATCCTCTGAATTGTTATGGGGTAACTTTAGTCCAACAGAATTCATGCCAGACGGGGTATCGTATGTCTTCCTGCAGCCAATGTAAAACGTGAAGCCAATATAAACACTATATAGCATGTTCTAGCTAATTCAACACAAAGCAACAGTGTGCACACACCTGATCTGGATCGTATTTGTCCTGCCAGGTGATTTTGCAATACACGGACTGAGTGTTAATGATGTGGAATCCTAGCCCCATCTATTGCCCTGACAAGCCCTCATCTAGTGTTTCCTGCTTAAAAAAAAGCCTCACGTCAGTTCAAGCTCACGTGCAGCATTCAGTGAACCTAATACCATCCTGATGAGTTATTCACAATGAGTTTTCCCGCTCTCAAGCAATCAGGCCTACAAACAGCCTGTAGGGAAAGGGATTTACGCCTCTTAGTAGAGATGCAGGAAGGAACATTGATGTGCAGTGCCACTACAGAAAACTGCCCAGCAGAAGAGTCCCAGCCACCAGCTCTGAGCAGCGTGTGAGACAAGCAGCCCTTGATCTGCTCTTGCCAATAGAGCCTACTCATAGCCAAGTGTCCAGACTGGTGAAGGTGTAATTTGAGGCAGGACCCCACTAAACTTGAGGCTCTACATTATCCACCACACAAATCCAGCACACCTGTGCCCAAGGCTAGGCTCTAGCAGGGCTTTCTCTATAGACACCACACATGTCCCATCAGCTCCACTGACCACCTCGCAGTGATTCTGCCCAGCTAGGGCTCAACATGCAGGAGGTACCAAGGCACTCCTGTCCTCCAAATCTATGCTCTTGTGTCCTCTGAGAGCATTTTACCTCCCTCTCCAACCTGTTCCTCCAACCCTACAGGCCAATTGTCCTTGGCCTTCACCCACCTCTCCGCTGTGCCCCGATTCTTCAAAGCCTAAAACTTTGGGCTGAATACTAGAGACTGTCATCACGCCTCTTGGCTTTGAGAGCAAGGAAAGGTCTAGACATGCCACAGCTCTATCTCCTGAAGGCAGCGCAGCTATCGGGTGAGGGCTTGGACTAAGCTTGGCTAAGTTTCTACAGCAGGAAAGTGGCAGTGGCATGCTAACCCCCCCTTACACAGAAACATATCCCAAATGCATCGTTGTAAATGCCTAGGACTTGCTCAAAAAAGGAGAAGCCTCTCATTTCAGGGTTAGCTGGTTATTTCTGCCACAGCAACTCCTGTGTCAGCACCTGCAAGTATTTAAAATTTTCAGGCTTTCTTGTATTTGTTGTTACCTGCCTTCTGGTTTTGGAGCCCGTATGTTAGATGGTGCTGAGTTTTCAAGCTTTTCTCCATGGGCATGAGGCCACCAGCTGACCCACGGTGTGCACAGCCAGCCAAAGCTCTGTGGAGGTGGGATGCGAGCAGACAGGGCATGGGGATAAAGCTCTAGAAGGAAGAGGGAAGATCTGGCTGCAGGAGGTTTAAAATGACCCTGAGAAAATCTCTAAATTGAAAGTTTGGTAATACTGAAGGGGTGGAGAGGAAGGAAAAAATTTAGAGAAGAGGAGGAGGACTTCTCAGCGTTGCTTTATGTTAATGATAGCAATGCTGTGTCTAAACTGACCCCCTGCCCCCTCTGAACACAGAATGGCTGCAGAGGTGATACCCAAGCAGACATGTGTGGCAGGTTTCCCTCTGGGCTTTGCCAGTGCCTGTCTCAGCACCGGTTGTAAGAAGCAACCCCACTATCCCGAAGATAAGAAGGCACAATTTTAGCAGAGAAGCCTGGGGAGGAATTGTCACTGCATCTTCTTTAAGGACGTAAGCCTGGCAGGATGTTTAGCATCTTTTCTGTCTGATGACTACAACAGCTGGGAAGAGCAAAGAGAAGAAACCCAAAGAATCGTCAGCTGTTCTTTAGGTCCAAAGCAGAAGTGGGAATCTTCAGAGCCAAGAAGGACCAGGAAACAAAAGCTCTGAATTCGATTAGTTGTGTACCAGTCGGTCCTGTAAGAGAAGGCAAGTTCCTACCTTGCATGGATTCCCTGTGCTCTGGTGTGCAGCTGAGCCCCTGCCGTCACAGGGTGGATGTTTTAGTGCCTGGCTCTTTTTAACTGGCACATGTTAAGAGCTTTGAATTAACAGGTGCATAAAAACTGTCAAAAAACACTTAGCTCTCAAGACAGTCTGTCGGTAGTATTAAAAATATGGTTTTATGTAACCACATTCTCTCAACACTTGCTGGGTATTACGGCATGGGAAAGTCACTCGCCCTTTCCAAACGAAAGCAGCGATGTTTAACTCTCCTGCAGAAGAAGAAAAAAAGAAAGAAAATGAGAAAGGCTACAGTTCCTCTGATCTTGCCAGGGAATTGCTCCTGTTTTCCACCCTAAAGGTAGCTTTCTTCCAGCAAAACAGGACCTGCCTAAAGCTCCAGACTAAGCGACAAGCAGCCCAGCGGGTCAAAAGGCCAGTGTCTTGTAGCCTTACTGAGCTGGAAGTGAGGGATTTTTGACAACTGAATGGGAAGATGTCTCACTTGCTGACTGAGGAGGCGATATTTACTGTAAGCGTGGTCTGTGAAAAAAAACCCAGAGCTTAACAGAGGTTTAGAGCTAGAAAAAAAAGCTATTTGTGCCCATGTTTCTAAACCAAGAGCTTTAGAAAGTTTTACTTCTCTTTCTCCCCTCAGTCATGTGCCCCAAACATCTGGGATCCCAGAAAAGAAAAGCATCAGGTTTCCAGAGTGGAGAGAGTGGTAAGACACAGGTCCAGGAGAATTTTTAAAACTCTCGGAAAGCATTTCTGAAATCAGTTCCCTTTTAAATATGTAGCAAATACATTAAAGTGGGCTTTGGATTAAAGTTTTACTGCCTCTTGATAAAAGCCATTCGCACCTTTGATGTGTTTGTGGATGGCAGCCATCCCAAATGCCTTCCCCAGACCTCGCCCCCATCAGGAAGTCTCCCTCCAGCTCTCTCCAGGAGTGCCCAGATGGGTTATCATCTGTCACCTCTCCAGAGGTGACCAACTCAAAACAGCCACCTCTGGGGTCACAGACACGGTAGGTGAAAGCAAAGATTTCTGAGTGCAGGTGTTTAGAATGTCATGGTGAACGTGGATAACCCCAAAGCCTGGGAGAAGTGAGAAGAACAGCAGGGAGCTGGCCTTCTGAAACAGGCTGTGAGGTTAATCCTACTAGGTTTTAATTCTGTGAATCAAAGCACACCAGTACCACCCTGTGCTCACCTACCTTCTGCTCAGCCTGGTGGCTCTCAGGAGCCCCGGTTATTTGCGTAGCCTAGAGGACAGATGGGTCCATGAAGTTTCTTGACAGCTGCTGGAAGGAGGAAGGGAAGGTGGTTGAATGAGAGAAAAAGAAAACGTATTAGTGGCTTGGGAGGGTTTGAGTAATGAATACCTCCAGTGCCACAGGCTGTTGGGTCAGAGGAGATGGACTAGGCTTCGAAAAGCAAATTGTGATTTCTCCCTGAGAAAAGCAGATACAGCTTTGGGGATGGCAAGGCCAGAAGGGCCCATCATGACTATCCAAGTGCAACTGCCAGGCCAAAGGAAGTATTTTCCGAGAGCTTCTCAGGTTCTGCCAGCGAGAGCGTCACCCCCAAGAGACTCACAGAGGGACTGTCACTGACAATACCAGATATGCTGAGCAAGTCCAGGAGCGGGAGCCTGCCTGCTTGGCAGTGCTGGTTTCCTGCAGAACTGGTTAATGTCAATGAGACTGATGAACACTCCACAGTAGTCAGAGGATGCAGTGGGATGTCATGGAGAAAAGTCCATTGCTAAATATTTTGATTTGAGGAATACAGAAAAGAAAACAATTGGTATTTTAGCAGACTGGGGGGTGGGGGGAGAGATCTGGAAGCAAGAAGAAAACCCTGCAGAGAACCAGGCATGACTTTTTACAACAGCTGCAAGATGTTCTTCTTGGAGGATCGGAGAAGCATGTTAGAAAAGTGCTGGAATGGTCCTGGTTCTTTATGAGCACATCCTCATGCCAAATAGTGTCATCTTCTCTGCCATGAAGCTAACCACCGAAACATGGGACCAGCTGCAGCTCACACGATAGCAAAGCCAGAGACACAACTTCTGGGACACCACTGGCACTACAGACAATGAAATATGCACAATCAGCAACAACAGTCATCACCTAAACAGCTACAGAACTACTCAAAATACGGTGCAGGGTTTCGGGTGATATTCAGAAACGGAATCCAGATCTGAATTGGGAAAATTTGACGAAGATGATGCCTGAATTGGATTAACCTCTCCCTGGGACAGAAAATCTGTCTACCCTGGAATGGCAGAAGTGCCTCAAGCCTGCAAAGACACAGCGTTTCACTCTACCTAGCTCCTGTGGCAAAGGCAGTGAGCATACTGAGCACACATTTCAGCACAGGCTCACAGCACGAGTCTCCAGTGAGTTTATAGTTTGTTGCCCAAACTAACAATCTGAGGGACAGTCCATTTGTGACTCTTCAGCCATACCATACACCATCAACAAACACTTCTGGTGGGGTACCCTTGCTGGGCTGATGCCTCATGACCTCCTAAGTCTGTGGTAGTGCAAAGTGTTGTTCTTCCACATGGAGAAAGGAAAGAAGCAAGATAACCTGGCTTGCTGAGACACCATCTGCAGGATACCTAGCTCCATCCTTTACTGAAAGTCATACCAACAGCAAATTGCTGTTATCTGCTGCCTAGGAATGACTCCCAGGGCTCTTCATCCCTTCAGCTTTCCTGGGGACACAGTGGTCCACAGCCATGTGGAGGCAACAGTCAAGAAGGTCAGCAGCCCTTTAGCTACACAACCTTCTATTTCTGGAATATTGTTGCTGCTGGACCTTATGACTGCAGTGCAGCGAGGGCCTCACAGCACATCAATTGCTAGTGAGATGCCTTATGACGTTGCTAAGCTTAAAGTTCATGGAGTGACTGTCCTTTGTTCTACTACCTCCTTTACTGGCCCTTTGCAGGAGGAAGCTGTGTATGTGGAATAACTCCATGGGGTCTCCTTTAGGACTTTTAGGTACTAATGCAGAAGCAACATGAAGTCAGCAATTAAGCATTTGGAGCTGCTCCTGATGTGTGTCAGTGAGACCTTGACTGCTGCTGTTCCATGATAAACCCATCGCAGTACTTGTTTAAGAGTTCCCAAGCCACAGAGAGTTCAGATCAATGCCTTCCCAACAAATAAGCAGACTGAGATCTTGGGCTCAAGTTGGAATGCCCAGAAACCAGAAAAAAGACCCATTACTACACACCGCAGAAAAAGTCAGAGAGACATTTGAAGGGGCAGATTCAGCACTGATAACAAGAGGAGCACACCAGATGATCATATGTTCAGATAGATCATCAGCACCACCAGCTCCTTCAGAGAAAAGCAAGAAACCTTGCATGGGGAAAGTCGGAGGGCTGTCATTCAGGGATTTATGTATGGCCCATGTTTCACTTTTATTACCCGCAAAGCAATTAAGGTTGGTTTGGGTGTTCTTGTCGTACTCAGCTCCAGCTCTTGAAACCAGAGTCAGGGAGGGCCACGGCTTCGGCCCATGCACGGCCTGGGTGAGCAGCGATGCTGCTCCTTCATTCAGCCACCTTGCCACATCCTCCCCCATTCTGCAAAATGCAAGAGACTGAAGAGGTGTCCCTAGCACTGCAGCTTTCACACTGGATGATTTATATCCACTTCAATGACATCACAAGGCACAAAATGGGTTCTTCCAGCTCTTGGGCTTTCATTCTTTGCTGTGAGGAACCTCCCAGGTTTTCTCTTACGGCCTGCTGAAACGCATCCCAGCACTCCACCAGAGAACTGGGCTTGCAGGGCACCATGTCCCATCTCAATTAGCCAGCAGTCTCCAGAAAATAACACAGCCCTGGAAAAGAGAGTCATGCGTTCGCTACCCAGCTCTAGAGTACAAACACAGCGCCTGGCCTCCCCCCATGCTTTCCAGTCCCAGATATCACATCGAACGGCATCCCTGCTGCTGCTAGACTTTCTGCACTCATGCCACCACCCACCACTGTCCATTCAATAGGACACTGTCCCCATCCTCTGAAGGATGGTGTGGCATCGGATGCTGAGACTGTCAGATCTCTGCCACATGAGGGCTGCTTTACTTAGTGCGTAAGAGCGATTTCTCCCAGTTCTCACCCCTCGCACACATGTGCCAGGTGTGAAAACCAGTTCAGACATTAAAACCCTCTGCTCAGCTCTAGCAGTGTGGAAAAATAAAATCACTGGCTGATCAGCCAAACAAGCAGGTGGGAGTGGTATGGACAGAGGCAGGAGAGACAAGGTACTAAACCTGCCCAGTGCTCCCAAGCGCCTCATTATACTGATTTATGTTAAGCTAATTGAGAAAATGACTCTAACTACACAATCCAGGCCCTAATTCAGAAAGGCCCAAGCTTTTTAGTGTCTCTACCTGCATCTGAAAAGGCATGATTTAAACCCTGTAACTAACAGGCTGCCAAAGGCAAGGATTTGAAGGATCTGATGTCCTATCATGCCGAGGGGGTAAGGCTTGGCTAACTTCTCTCGTTACTTGGTCTTTCCCCACTGACATACGAGTTTGCTGCTGGGACATAAATCAGGGGAAATGATGAAGGAAACCAGTCTTGTGCCCCATCAAAGGAGCCAACACTCGCTTTAATAGGACCATGCAGACAAGCCTAAATAGGGCACTTAACAAGCATGTGGTTTCTATAATACCAGCCCACATCTCTACACCCTGTTCGTGTTGCCACTGGCAAACCCCTTTGTCCCTTGCACACCACACCTGCTTGTAGCCACAGAATTAGAAAAGCGATCATGATACTCCACCAACACCATTTCTGGGTTGGATCAGGTCTGCAGAAAAATTAGCTCTTGGTAGTGCTCAGAAACTGCATGAACTCTTACACACAGCCATGGCACGCACAAGAGTAAAGCACAGAGACCCACGACACTGTGTCCACACAGAATCACACAGAAGTACCAAACTCAGTCCAGGTCCCACAGATGCTCAAAGATCCTACATGAGGGGCACCTGCTAAAATACCAGGCCTCAGGCTGGGACAAACCATACCACAGGGGTTTTGATCCTAATTTGAACCTTGACAAAAGGGTGTTAGCAACAGAAAGCCTATAGACCCTACTGTCCTAAGCAGAAAGCACAGAACTGAGGGAATCCCAGCATGGGAGGCAATTCAGTAGCGCTCTGCCTCTTTTCTTTGGCTCCAGAAATTCCCCAGAATGGGATAACTGTTCCATGAGCAATCCTTTCTAGCACGTTCGTAATACAGCTGGTCAGGAAACGCAGTACCCCCAACCACTAGGTCAGTCCCTACATTTTACTCTTCCTAGTTTTTCCTCATTTGGTTTAGATGGGATACAGGCTCAAAGGGAAGACTCCACTGCATCGCAGAAGGCATTAGGAATGGCTGATAGAGAACTTGAGCCTCTCCCCAGACAGTTACCCTAAGCTGAAACCTCTTGAGAGCCCAACTTCATCTGGCTGGATATACAATCAGATTGGGGATTGTCCAAGTGTTTTACACCACGCATTAGACATCCATGGGAACCCCAGGCAGAGCCATGAGCATCTGTGCTCATTTAAACATTTCTTGACAGAGGAGGGAGTGTTAATCCCAACATCCTGGCCAAACTGCAACATAGGCAATTATATTGTGCTTTGTAACATTCTCACAGTGGCATACATCGGTGTTTTCCACTTCATGGTACCGCTACAACGGTACCACGGTGGCCCAACACAGAAATGGCTACATTGCCATGGGAGAACACAAGTCCCCTGCGTTGAGCCCCACAGCGTTACTGTCGGATCTCCTGCGTTGCTCTGTTCTCCTTGCCGTGGGTGTTCAACCCCAGCACGCTTCACGTCCAGACTTCTACCTCTACCTGCAAGAGGCCCTCACTTAAAAATCTGCCTGGCATTTCTGACCAGCACACATGTTGTTACAATTACGACTGGACTGCTTGGCTCCGGCATAGGGGGAACGTTAAACCAGCACACTGGCACCCATCAAAACATTTGCGAACTTCCAAAGTGGAACTGACACCATGGTAGTGGTTTATATCACACGTCAGAGAAAGGCTTCATAACTCAGATCAAACAATTTAACTCTTGAACTCCCTGTCTAAAGAGAGCGACCAAATGCTGGGCTGCCTATTGTTATTTCATACGGCTGTTTCATGTGGCTTCCAGCCAGTTCACTTCTTTTTGCAAGCTCAGAAGTTAAAGACAGATAGAACTGGCCAGAACTTCAATGAGGGACTTGTAAGAGAACAGAAACTGCTGAGTCTAACAACAGCATCTTCCCTGCTAGGCAGAAACAGCACCAGCACTATCAGGATGACGAGAATTTTTCAGCTTTTCTGTAATTTTGTTGAATAAAAAACTTACTCCCTTCTAGGAAACTCATATTCTTAAGTAGCTGTCAAAAAGATCTTTGGACTTGTAATTTTTTTTCCTTTTTTGGTTTGAGGAGTTCAAACAATAATCTTGTGACAACAAGGTGCAATCAGTAGGACTATTTTAACCACATTTTAGCCTACTGGAGAACCACAAATTATATGCAAAATGGTATGCATGTGCTTCCTGTAAATACCATTACAATTCAACTCTTCTGTCAGATGCTCTTCTCTATGTCCCCTGATGAGCTGAATACAACTGTAATGAGGAACAGACCTACCCACTAGGACTTAGAATCTCTCGAGGAGCAACTGGGGACAGCTGCAGAGGATGGAAACAAGAATGGTATAATTAAATTATTATTGCACTTACTGGTATCCAGTTTTGAAAACAATAATCAGGTTGCTACAAGCTGTTCTGCAACTGCAGACAGAGCAAAGGAAGTCAGTCACAAATTTTCTCACAATACAATCAAATCTTCAGCTTTTAGGCCAAGTCTCCCAGCAAAGTAACAGGGCACGCAGTGTATCAGCAGCAACAGGGCAATGCTTCATACATATCTCAAATGTTACTTTGGAGTTTCCTAACTTTGATCAGCCCTGATTATGAGCGGCTTCTCTAGGAAACAGATTGATCCCTCTTTCTCCTCTGTATGGGAGGCACCAGTAGAGATTTTCCACTGCTGCCTTGGGCCACAGTTGGTTGAAGAGACTCCTGCCAAGCTGTATGAAGCAAAGACATGGCAGGTTACGTTTTCATGTTTCGGAACAGCCTTTTTCAAGGTTTTACTTTCACACAGAGGCAAACTGCCAAAGGATGTATCTGATTCTGTCATTTATCACCTCCTGTGGAAAAACAGTCTTGGATATGTGTATTGGTATCAGATATCACAACTGAAAGCAAACACACTGCGTAGAAGATGCACTGATTTATTAATAGAATAAAAATGTAGTGATACGTTTTTCCACTATTAAAGCCATAGAGACAATCAGTGTCCCATTTATATACTTGATGGCATCACTCAGTAACTCATTCATAAACTTCGACTGACACATTCAGGTCAGGTATTACTGAAACCATTTCCACAACGAAAGCAGCCTTCCTCTTACAAAGCGGGTAACTATGAGTGCAGTCCCCACAGTCTGCAGCTGCACTAGGTCTATGGGAGGTTTTTCTATGTCCTCTATTTTAATGCCTGAGACTTTCTCCACCTGGAATAGCTTTTTAAAGCCTTTCAACAGCAACAGAGCAAACCAGCTGAGCTTCTTGTGGGGTGCAAACCTGCTCCTCAGGCAAGAAAATTAATTGAATATTATACAAACCCAGGCTCATTTCCAATATACTGTGGGGATTTATCCATTACAAGACCCCTGGCTAATTATTGGAACTTTGAGGCAACTAGGACAGAGAAAAATGTTTGTACTAGAACAGCTTTAATTGTAACATACTCTTTTAGTGTGTTTCTACTTCTACATCATACATTCTCCAATGTCTTAAACTGTATGTAACCCATCATTTTTGTTAAATCATAGCTGGTGTGATTTCATAGACAATAATGTTATCGATATATAGTTTTGTGTGATCTAGCGTTACCTGAAAGAAATAAGCAAAGTGATAAATAGGAAATATTACAACTGACTTTGCAAGTTGCTTCAACACAAGAACTTCCTTTAAATCAGGTACAGGCAGGAGTATCAGCTACGAAGACAATCAAAGCAAGCCCCTGGGTTTCTCAGGATTAAAAACCGTTGAAAACTAATCCCTTATGGATATAAAGGAAGACAAACATCCTATCGCAGTTGTCAGGGGACAGAATGTGTTCAGAGGCAGACTAAGTTGTGATGTTTTCTCCTGTAGATGTGTCTCTCTTGCACACCGCTTGGAACAGGTATCTGTGATACTGATACACGAAAGCCTTTGGAAAAACCCTACTGTTCACTCCCAAGTATCCTGTTTCAGGAAGGTACAAAGCCCCGTGAAGAGCTGGGCATTAGAACATGAACTTAAACCAGAATGATGATGACAGATGGTAAACCCTAAATGGGAGTCCTGTGGAAAAAAAAAAAGCACCTTTAAAATTTGGAAACAATATTAAAGGAACAGAGAAATGAAGTGCATATTACTGGCACTGCAGAAGCCGAGATATAACATGTAGCACACAAGCCCACAGAGGGCTTGTGTTATCCATAACCAAATGCCTTATTTGAATATAGTAGTCATGTAGCAGAACAAGCCGGGGAGTTTCCTGGAGTCACATTTACTGCTTGAGTTTGGCTGTCCATATTGGTGAGGGATTTGGTACCAGAGTTTTGAGACTGAACCAACTGTTCAGAAATAGCAGGAGAAACAACAGCATGGTTACCATGCTCACTCTTGCGCACTGTAACACTAGGAGTGGGGTTTTCCTTAGCTGTCCCAGCGTGACTGTGTGACTGGCTGGCTTGTCTCCCTGCTTCTGCCTCCTGCTGCTGCAGCATCCGCTCCACCTCTATCTCAAGTTCCAGATTTTCCTCATCTGCCTCCACTTCCAGCTGCTGCATTAACTCCTCCAGCTTCCTGGCCTTGCGGAGTTCATTCTGCTGTATGATCGTGCACAGGTGCTCCGTGAGGTGCTCCTTAATCTCCGTCTTGTGTTGGAGGTCCAGCTTCGCTGCCACATACTCCGACTCAGCCTTATCATATCGCTTCCTGCAAAATCATCATTATTTCTAGTGGGTTAAATCTCAAAGCACTTTACAATCTGACACATGGAGAGATACTTTAAGCATCCCTGAAACGCAACGTGCTCTGCAATGCATTATGCCAGTTATTCATGACACACCACTACATTAGTAAGAGGGAAGAAAATAAGTGTGAATTGATCAAATCATCTCCTCTCGACACACTAGCCTCCACTGCTGCCATATTCCGAGAGTTAATTTGCTCATCTGAAATCTACAGATTGAATCACGAACAAGCATTTTGACTGCCTGTTTTAAGAGATGCATCTCTAGCAGCAGAAAGCAACCATCAGAAACTGTAGTGATTTCAGGCTTCTAATGAACACCCATCTAGTGAAATGAAACACTGCAAAACAGTTTTGTTTTTCCTAATCCAACCTTCCACCCAACAGCTACAGATGCTACAAGGGTGCTATACACATTTACATTCGGATCTGGTCTAGAAGCATACTCTTCCGGCCACCCATATATATGTTCAGAAAATCACGAGCAGCACAGATTGAGACAGCATATGACATCAATAGTGATCACAACTTTTGCGTGGCAACAGATGTAAAATTTTATTGTAAGCATCTCCCCAACACACACCTCCTGCCAATCTGCACTTCCTGTCATGACAAATATAGCAAAAAGGAAATATTCCAAATATTTATTGAGGTTAACCCACCCAGGATATCTAGCACTTAAATGCTGCTGTCCACATTAGTGATGCATCTTCTGCTACATTCAGTGAATCTGTACAATAACTCTGATTTAATTAATAGAAAGATAGATGCAATCTTGTTCATCAGGAAAGGGAACATGCAAAAGCTTTTGCAGAATGACTACACAATATTCCTTACAGAGCATTCATAAAACTAATTATTAGTAAGGTGATTGAATAAAGAATCCAGCTTTTTTATAAAACCAGATTCAAATATCTGGTTAATCAAAGCAACAGAAAGATAGAAGAGGTCCTTTGCTTAGGGAAAGAGGAGGAAATTAAGACATAGAAAAGCCTTTGCGAGTATGTTCTTTTATATAATAATCACAAAACTTTGACCCAGCTGTAAAGGCTATGTCTGCAGTGGACAAAAGATGCCCACTTTTCCCTCACAAGAAAGTCAAGATTTCCCTGGATCAGGTATCTGAAATGGAAAAACTAATCCTATGCTGGAAATGTCTGCATAGTTAAATCTTTGGCCTGAATTCACGCATATTCTTCACATCATATTTACAAAAATTCCATTTTACAGCAATTGTCAAATGTCCCTATGTAGGTGCTCAGGACTATTTAATATTGCACTTTTTGACCCACTGAAATTACTTGCGTTTTAGCCCTAAAATATAAGGCAAGAACTAAAAAATTGCTTAAAAAGTCACCACTTAAAAGTAAATCAGCTTTGGCTCATAATGCATAAAAACTGCAACACTGAAAGTACCTAACGTGCATTTCCAAATCTCTCCCTCGCAAAAACAAAGACTTACTAAATTCATGAAAGTCAATAAGTATTTCGTAAAGTTTATCCCCTTCATCCTACCAGCATCCTCTTTTGCTATGCTCATTAAAAACTGCTTTTCAAGTGTCAGAGCTGCTTGTGCTATCTGCTCTTTTGCCATTAAGTATTTCAAATAGACATAGTATTCCAAAATTTTGGTAAGGAAATTTCCAGGAGCATTTAATGGTTTTAGAAACCAGACTTAAACCTAAAATACAATGAAATCTTTTTCCTCATGAAGATATGAAATTCTGTATTCATACGCACCCAGCTACTGAAACTACATTTAATCTTGGATATTTCAAATTATAATTACACAAAAGAATTCCTTATTTTTTAGCTACCACTGCTATTTTTTTAAAGACTAATTACCATGTTTATGGGCCTGTGGTCAACATATACCAGAAGTCATAAGGAGAAATACACGTTTAACACATTGAATAGTGAACCAAAAACCGCAACTGAACATTTCCATTTTATTAAAAGGCTGCATAAACATGCTGATGTTTATCTACTGATGTTGTGGTTTACCCACAACTAATAGGGTGTTCCGATTAATTTCTTGCATTTAAGGAACTCATCAGAACCAGAGTGATTAAAGGCACATTGTGAGGGGTGAAAGCTTGCTTTTTCCTTCAATTTTTGGTCCCAGTTCCAAAAGCACTTCAGCAGTGTTATATGTTTTAAGCTTAATTGGTCCCATTGATTCCAACAGGACCAAAGCTGTCATCAACAAGCAAGTTTCCCTGAAAAGGACTTTAATTTTAAGACTTTAAAAAAAAAACTCCTTCCCCCTGAGAAGACATAAACAACCTTGAAACAATAAAGCAGGGCTTATGGACAACTGCACAGTTAAAGCAGCAAGTACGTCTCCTGACAGTACGAAGCTGGAAAGCAGAGTCTGCAGTCAGAAAACCTATTTCAGTTTCCAGATTTCGAGGAAAAAATTAGGAAATAAACCCACACTTTGACCTCAAGATTTGAAAGCCCCCCAGACTGTGACCACTTTAACTACACATTAGTACGATGACATAACTCCATTACTGGGTCAGTGACAGGAAAGAGCATTTTGTCCCCCCACTCGGGCAGGGCTATTCCCTCCTCCCTGGCTGTCACTTACCGGGCATAGGAGTAGTCCAAACTGGCCTGATCAATGCGGTTCCGCAGGATGCCAATGTCAGCAGATACCATGTCATCCAGAGCTTGTAATTCCTTCTGAATCCTTTTTAGTTTCACTGTTTCAGCTTGAGTTCTTTTGGATCTGCAAAAGGAAGATGCATTTATTATTTTTTTTTCTTTTCAAGCCTCTCTTCTTGACATAATGGGCCCCATTTCGTTTGCAGAGCAACTTCTTTAAGAGCTATTCAGAAGGTTTCTCCTTTATGGTTTAAGACTTTTGATCTTTTTTAATATCCACAGGGATCTAAAATGCCTGCTATTAGAGGACTACAGCAAAATTACGTAATGACTATAATCAAAGTGCCTAAAATGGATTGTGTTTCTTCACTGTGGAAACACACAAGAAGCTGCTGTATCGAAGTAGTTCTCAGTGTAAGGAAACAGGAAATGGCTTGGGGGGAGCGAGAGGGGGAAGGGTATTTAGCCCTGCAAATATCCCCTTTCAAAGAAGCCCAGTTAGTAGGGGCCAAAAAGTCACCTAACCTAAGCTTGATTTCCATTTTGTAAAATTATTCCCAAAAGGCCTAGCCAAATCCCAATGAAGTCAATGGAAAGTTTTACATCAAACACAAAGGATTTCAATCAAGCCTTATGTAACCTTTTTCAACTCAGCCTATTCATTCCTAAGTTGTGAAAACTAAATGTTGCTAAGGGCAGCAAGCTTTGATGGATTTGATTCCCAAGCAAGCTAAGTAACTTCCAACAGGCTTTTACACCAGGTCACCTCACTGTCGTTCATCACCACCAGCAAAACCATGCTTTCCAGGCACTGCTTTACACCCCAAAGCAGGGACTGGAAAGCAAGACTAGATGTGTAAGCAGTGACACCATCTCTCGTTAGACCAGCTGATTAAGATGGTGAGAAACAGACATCCTGCAGTATTGTTCAGAGCCTGAAGAAGGCATTTGAATGTCAGACATAACTCCCCAGCTATCACCTGCCAAGTCCTCCTCTCTCTTCTCACGCTCTGCCTCCAGAAGGGAGAACCCAGCCTGGTGGTCAAACCCATGTTTGCTGTCCTACAGTGACTCAGACCAAACATACTTGTGTTTTATTTCTGCCTGGCAAAGGAAAGGAAAACGTTCAGAACCTCAAAGAGAATCTTCTGCACAGTATCTGCGGAACACATGGCTATGTTCACCTCTGCTACTCAAGAGCTTTGATGGGCAGAACATAATATATGTCTGAGAGCACGGCAAGCCTGAAAGCTTCACATGTCCTTCTTTGATCCAGTGTTATCAGCTGCTCCAATATCACTCTTTACAAACCTTGCCTTCCCTGTAATCTTACATTATCTCGGTGGTCAACACTGTACAACGCCTTAAAGTCTGGTCACCTGAAGAGCAAGGGTTAACAACTGTAATGACGTGAATTTTTGTAATTTCTAATCAGCCAGTGGTAAAACAGTACCTTCTTAAACAAAGTTGATTGTCCTTTCTTTTCAACACTTTTCACTTCCTAATAAGCAAGAATCAAAAACCCAAACAGAAATAGCTAGAGTTTCCCTTCATAGGTTAGGAATCAAATAAACTGCCCTTAAATGCAGTGAAAACAAATCAAGAACAGAACAGGGATGAACATCTGAACACCCCAACTTCCAAACATGCCCTTGGTAACAGGCACAAGGACTTCAGCTAATTCTCAAATTGTGTAATAACTTTTCCATCTGCGTACAGAGCTGCAGCTTTGGAAGTGTGAAAAGCTTAGTCACAACCTCCTTGCCAGCACTTGTCATCAAAGGGAAATGTCGATCACAGCTGCTCACTTGTGAAGCAGTACATACAGAGCACAGTGAGGAGGAAAAAGAGATTTAAATAGAAGATACGCATCTGGTTGCACATGAAAAGCAACCCCTTCCTCAGCCCATGCTGCAGCATAGCCCCTTACCTCTCAGCAATAGCTTTGGCCAGAAGTGCCTTCTTGCGTTTATTCTTCTCTTCTATGAGCCGCTGCTCTTGTTGTAGGATTTCCCATCGTGATTTTTCCTGCCTGCTCATTGACAAGAAGATCAAAATTAATAGAAAGTTCATTTCTCTCCCTGTTCCCCAAATGACACAAATATTCACCATCATATTTCCTGGAGCAAACTTTAAAAATGTCAAAGAAACAATAAACAGGTTTTGGTTCTGAGGAAAGAAGAATCATCTGCAAGAATGTCTGCAAGAAGTCATTCAGACCAATAAAACATTTCCAGATGAAATCTGCTGATCAGAACAAAAATCTTCACAAGCAAGCAAGCTGCTGGTTAATTCAGCTTTGCTGGAAGAAAGAGCATACAGCACTTTTTCAGAAATGGATGGAATTTTTCATTTAAAGGATGTGCTTCCCTACTAGGTAGAAGCAGTTTCAGGTTTCTAACTGGCTGCTACAAGTTGCCATCTGTTAGCCTGCCAGCACAGCCTCTTTTTTTGGAAATGTTTTTTCCACAAAACAGAACCTTTCACAGGTCTGCTTGACAATACAGCCCTCAAATAATTAAACTGATAGAAATGAAAGGCTGGTAAAAGTTACAATGAGAATGAGCAACAAGGAAGAACAAGAATTCACTGCTGCCACCAGAGAAAGAGTTCTATAGATTCAATTTCCCAGGCTACATCTACTAAGAGATACAATCAGCCCCAGTGGATGGGAGGCAAGGTCTCAGGTTAGAGGGAACAACCTGCATCAACACAACTGGGCAGGATTAAAGATAAACAAAAAATGCTTTGCCACTTTTCCACCCTGTTCTGTTCTTCATGCCCTCTCTCAAGAAGTTTCAGCTTAAAAATACCCAAGTAACTCAGCTATGTTAATCCTAACACCCATTTGTGCACGAGTATCTCTTCAGACTTCTCCTCATCACTCTATCCCTAAAACTTTATATAGAGAAATATTTTTAATAAGATTCAAATTCAGGTGCACAGGCTGAGATGAATTCAGCAGATTCAGGGGGTGGCTGTTGCAGCTAAATGTCATTTGCTCCCCACAGAGTGAAAAACTCCCCTGCAAAGCTTTAGCTACCTCATTGCCAAATAGCGCCTGCATTTTTCACCACTAGGAAGGAGCTGAACAGCCAGTACTACTGGTGAGCTGCACCCACACAAGAAACTTGGCACTGCTCTTCAAAGTGCTGCTATTTTGGTGAAGGGACGGCTATTTGCAGGTAGGTGATCCCAGCCAGGAGCCAGGCAGGTAAATGGCAGGCAGCGTGGCCAGCAGCTGCAGCCTTTCAAAGCTCGTCTCTGCAAAACACAGCTTCCTGGATCCTTTTGAGTTTCAAATTTGAGAGAAGCCACACGCTGCTTCTCCACACAAGTGCTGCTGAATGCCATAGTCCTGCCTCTCCAGCAGGAAGCATCTTCAGCCCCCTGTGAGACCCTACCGACAGATCTGACAGAGATAGGGTCTGGCACACCATACTCGGAAAGCTGCTGATCCCTGGTTTGGGGAAATACAAATGATGCATGGAAGTTTGGTGGCCAGGTAGCATTTGTTGGTTATTTTAGGCTGAGAAGTTTGGACCTGCATAGGAACTCAAGGCTGCAGCAGTGTTGTTAAAGTGTTTTAAAAATAAACAATATGCCCTAGAAAAAGAATTCGTTCTTTTGCCCCTCACTTTCGCTTTGCCCGCTAAGGAAAAAAGGAAAATTAGCACTCAGATACAGACAGGAAAACAAACACGAAGGGGTAAAGCCAAGTTAATTTGTCATATTGGAAATGCCTGCCCCCTCTAGCATTTAGACAGCAGCTTCCTTTTACAGGCTATCTCAGTTCTGGATGATGAACCAAGTAACTGCCACATGCAGTTAAGACTCTCAGAGCGCCACGTTCAGTACTTACTTTCCCCCTCTCACATGCGTCAGTTTGATGCTTCTGAGGGAGACAGGCACCCCACTGTGGGCTGACGCACAGGGTGAGAGCCTTGAGATTGGTCTCATCTTGAATGATAAAAGCTAGAGAACTGCTTAAACCTGAAATTTTACCTCCTTACCAACACTGTTGGCTTTAACAAATCTGCAGCAATACTGTAAAGGGGAACACAAAGTTACACAAATCACAGCATATCTACTCCTAGAAGGACTTTCTGTTGTGGCTGCTGGCTGGTCTACACAGCATGAGGGTGAGATTAAGTCTTCATAAACCATGAAGACAGTCCTACATCTTGGGTGCTTTATGGTGTACAGTCCCACTGCCATAGGAGATTATCTGAAGACAGCACAGCACATATCTGCATGGATTACACTACAGAATTTAGTCCTGAATCAGGTTGAACCCAACTAGAGATGAAAAACAAAGGTTCAACACAGAGGAAGCAAACATGATCTCTCAAACCTTCCAATTAGATACAGAAAAGCTCACTTTACTTCACAACAAAAGAATGAATCCATACAGAACAATAAAACCCATCCCCTGATTTTACCAACTTACTAACAATTCCACTTTCTTTTTCTCCACTTTGGAGTTTGGCTTTGCAGGGTGGGTCTGGGCACTGTCACTGCCATTACCGGGATCTACCAGCGTTACTTCCTTCTGCTGGTCTCGGTTGTCACTTTGCCTTTGATCTCCTGCTGAAGGAGGGTGAGGTGGTGGCGCAGGCTGCTGAGGATGACCAGGCTTCTGTTTTGGTACAGAAAGCAACTGCTCCGGAGGAACAGAGGCTGCTCCACCCTGCAGTCCCAGCTTCTGACATTGCTGCTGGAGGGCTTTTACTCGTTGCAGTTGCTGCCGACTCTTATTCACAGTGTGGGGGCGATGCTGCTGCTCTGAGGGGTCATACAAGTCTATCAATGGATGAGAGGAAGAAACAGGATTAAAACCACATCTTGAGATCAACGACAGACTCTGTGAATTATCTTTTCTGGGCAAGCAAACTGGTGCAAAACCAACACAAGGGGAAGACGTGCCAAGGTGTCAAGGGAAGGCAACATGGGGGAAAAACCCAGGAACCCGGATGTGTTTTGCCAGCCTAAGAATCCGGAGTTTTAAAGGATCTGAGCATCCAAAATGAGGAGAGGGAGGAATAAGGGGGCCTGGAGTGGCGAAACTACAGGCGAAACCACAGGTAGGAGTGAGGCAACTTTCAGTGGAATAATGGGGATTTAGGGCTACAAAAGGGTTTCAAGCATGCTGGTAGGCAAACTGGGGATTTATAAAAGTGAAAACCAGGGAAGAACAAGGTGACAGATGGGCAGAGAGGCCAGGCACGGGAGTGAGGTAGTGGACAGACCGATGTGGATGCAGGACGAGGGGCTGGGGAGTCTGGAAATGGGACTGCGAGGTTGTGGGTGGCGAGCCCGAGGGGCCGGACGGGAGGCTGAAGGGAGCGGTGAGAGACGGGGCCTGGACGAGGGTCTGGCTGGGGGAACGAGGGGCTGCCTGGAGAAGCCGAGGCGCTTGGCGGGGGGATGGCCTGGATTAGCTGGGAGGATGCCGGAGGTGGGGATGCAGGGGGCCGGGGCACCCGGGGGGGGTCTGGGGGCACCGAGAGGAGGGGGGGGAGCTGGGGGCACCGGGGGGGCCGATACGGTGCCGAGGGCCCCAAGGCTCCTCCGCGCCGCTCCTGGCCCCGCTGCGCCCCCTCCCCACCCCGCTCACCGGGGTGGGCGCCGCGGCCGGCCCGGCCCCCAGTCCCGAGCCCCGGCCGTACCTGAGCGCTGGCCCCGCAGGCGCCGCAGCTCCTCCTGCGAGAAGCCGGCCCAGGCCTCGGCCATGGCGCTTCCTCCTTCCGCTGACGGGGCGCGGCGGCAGGCAGGGCCCGCGGCTGCCCCGCCACCGCCGCCCGCTCCCCGCAGGCGAACGCCGCGGCCAGCCCCGGCCGGCAGCGCCGCGGGGCCTCACGCCGCCACGGCAACGCGGCGGGGCGGGGAAGATGGCGGCCCGAGGAGGCGGGGAGGCTTAGGCCGCGGGTGAGCAGCCACCTCGGGGAGGGTCGCTGGGCTGCGGGGGTGACAGGGGCCTCAGCCCGCTCCCAGCAGCCGCCTCCCGGGGGGCGGCGGGTCCGTCAGGCCGCGGCGGAGCCGTGCGCGGGGTGCTGCCTGGGGGTGCGCTGCCCCGAAGAGCTCAGGCAGGCCCAGGTAATGAGGCGTAAGTGGAGAGGAGAAGCCGCTCCCAACTACAGCAGACTTCAAGGAGCAACACCACGACCCCCCTGGGCATTTCTGATTTGTGATTAGGTCGTTGGGCGAGCGGGTGAGGTGCCTGCTGCAGCGCATCTAGGGCTGTGTTCGCGGGGACCTGCGTGGTGAGGGAGCTGTGAGGCAGGGGCATCCGCACAGCTGGGTGCTGCTGTGCTTCATAAGTTACAGTGACACCACTGTGAGGAAATCAGCAAGGAAAAGTACTTACTATTTATTTTTTGTGTCCATACAGGTGCTTCCGAAGGTCTGCTTTGACCACTATGGACAAGGTTGCAGATACATACTTCCATCCTTAGGTATAAACTGAAAAGATCCTGCAGCATATGGTGATATTCACTCAGTAGCCATGAAAATAAGTTTTTTTCCAGCCACAAACTCTTGTGGCTGCTTTAAGCCTCTCAGAGGTCTTGCAGATGAGCTTACCTCCCACCGGGAGAAAGCTGGCTGGAACACAAGGGCACGAGCCCCAGGCTTAACTGAAGCAGTCCAGGGGGCTGGAGGCTTAAATAATACATCATCGGCAATAAAACAAGGACGTTTTCAGTGCCTAACAACATCCCTCCCCATTTCCAATCTGTAAGGGATTAGTCAAGCTCTGAAGTATTGCTGTCTCCCAGAGCAAACTCATAACTCGATGGCCATGTATGACTTTGCAATTTATCGTAGCAGCGCTTTTAACAGCTCCTGCGTGACTAATGCGTCCCATAAATACCAGCCCCAGTCGGAGGAGAAGCAGTCCTGAACTGCCACTCACTGGCAGGCGTTAAGTGTTTCTGATCAGACTTGGCCGAGTGCCTCTGGGGGACAGAAGTGCCATCATTTTTCACCCACAGCTCAGCTATAGGCCTTGATACGGAGTGGAGGCATCATGGGCATCCAGCAGAGGAGAAGGAGAGCTCAATTATCAATTGGTTATCTCAATTCCGTCCATGCTGACCAGCAGGTCCTTCCTAGGTGAGTCTGGGGCAAAGGGATGCCGAGCAGCCCTCCAGACAGAGTTACGGCTTCCTCTGGGAAACCTGACTGAGCATAGAAGAGATCTGAAAAAGAACTGCAATCCAACCTTGACTCAAATGCTCTCAAATTCCAGGGAGTCCAGACGGCAGAACCAGGTGTCAGCTTGAATTTTACAGTGAATCGGTGTTGGCCAGTCCAACAAGGGTTGGCCTACAACAAGGTGTAGGCACCTAATTCTCATTCAAATGCCAGTATAGGAATCAGGAATCTAAATCTGTCCTGATATCTTAATCACTGTAATGGGCTGTACCAAACCCACAGATAACCGACCAAATGTGTTTTGTAAACCGCAAACACCAGATCTCATTCTTGAACCTTACTTCTTTCTTCTTTTCCAAGTTTTATTGCTACAAACAAAAATGAAGCACCATATTAACTTTATTGCTGCAGATATTCCAGGCATAAAACTCCCACGTGTTTTATAGAAAAAGTATAAAGACTTTTGAGTTGTTAACTATAACGCTATAGGCAAAGCAGCAATCCATTTTAACAGTTTCCATCAGCCAAAGGTTTAATTACCAGCCGTTGGGCCAGCTTTCTCCAGGAACAATTACAACACAGTGAAGTCATTTCACGGGGCATTTACCAACAGCAGATTTAGAAAAAGGGGGCTGGCCGTGTTCTCCGACTGATTAAAGTCCTGCAAGCATAACATGGCACTGAACATTTGCCACCTAGGAATACAGTGTTTTCCAAGCAAACGTTGCTACAACACAGGCTTGACAAGGCCAGATGAAGAGAAAGTTTAGAAATGTTCTTTTCCATCCCCTGGACTAATATCCCAAGCAACAATGCAAACTTTTCTTCTGCATCTGGGGCTGGATTTCAGTCCTGTATCTTTTTGTGCATCAAGAGCTGCTGTCTTGCTAGCAGACCTGGAGACCTCCGTGAGTGCTGCATCCATTTTGTTTTGGTCTAATTGGCCCGGAGCCTGCTGGCTGTAGAAGCAGCAAGCGCCAACAGATCACAAAAACATCCTTTCTTGTGCAGTTCTCAAATCAGTGTGGAAATGTCATCATGGGCTGGCAAATTAGACTCTCCAGGTCAGACCTCAGGGTCAGACCTCAGATGACATTTCAACCCAGGACAGATGCAATTTGTACCAGGACATAACTTAAATTTGCATCGGTTTAGTTCATACTGCAAACTTCTTGGGTTTTTAAGAGCCAGATAAGCTCCTCCATCAAGGGGCTCCCTGACTTATGTTTTTTAACCCCATTCTGTTCGCTGCTCTGCATGCTGTCACAGTAACACACAAAGCAACGATTTCCCAGTAAAAGACTGAGCCGTCATGTGAGACAGGGAAAGACATGCATGGGGAAGGACAGTTTCCTTTCTGCTTGCGTTGCAGGTTGCAAAATCCTGAGGACTTTGCCATATAATTCAAGAGGCCTGGGGAAAAAACATCCTGAAAGAAACAGCGTAAAAAATTCCTAAATCCATTTATTTCTCTTTCTAATGAAAAAATCTATCAGACTGTATCCATGTCAATACCATCCTATCTTTTACCAGAGTGTAATGCAGGCTGGCTTAGGAAGAATCACCATGCCCAGCCCAAGCCATGGCACTGTGCGAGCAAGGAGCAAGACCTGCCTTTTGAGAATACCTCATGGTTTAATTTATCCTTTCAGGGATGCTTTTGACATCCGTGCTACGAACGTTTCTTTTGCTGATTCTCTGCTGAACTGTCCAGGCAGCTTCCAAGCCTGAGATGAGTAACGTAATTTCTCAGCGTGGCACTGAAAGCAAGAGGGTACTTCAGGTGTTGAGGCTGCAAACACTTGTGTACGGAGCTGTAACTCCTCTGCAGCCTGTTGAAGGCAATCAGGTTTTGCCCATCTTTCAGCAGACTGTGGATTAGATTCTGTCTAGAACCTTCTATCAATACTGGTCTCTGTGTGCAATGGTTTTTTTTACTGGTTAAATACCCTGAAGGCTGAGAGCTCTCCATTAGGAAACACCAGACACAGAAACCAAGGTGGAAATTAGCTTGGCTGAGCCTGGCCCCCAGGCCCAGATCCAAAACAGCATATGAGTGCGTCTTTAACTTCAGCCATGTGCTAACGCCCTGTTCTTTAATTGGGCCTCACTGGGTGGATCCAGGGAAGTGCCAGGATGCCTGGCTTGGCACCAGCCTGCTCCTAACCAGGTGCTTGAGGCTGTAGCTGCACTGGGAACCCAGAGCTCAGCCCACAGCAGGCTGGGGCTCGGAGAGCAATGAGATAATGTAACGGTGTTACAGCACCTCAGCTCTGGAGGAGGTTGACAGTGGGTGCTGTGTATTACTCTGCCTCTTGGCTGCTTTATTCTGGATATAAAACTAGCCAGCAATTCAAACCCCTCTAACACTGCAAGAACACAGCCCTAGCTTGTCCTGCGGTTACCATCCACACTGCAGTAGGCTGGCTTGAGGATTTATGCAAAAAATGCAGGTATATCTAATGGAAATAGTGTTTCTGCTGTAAAATGAATTATTCTTATTCTGGAGTAAGGTGAGAAAGCTGAAGTAAAAGATATAGCATTATTCTGTCTCCCTGGTTTCTGTTCCCTTTAACTGCCCAGTATGTGGGATTAAGTCAGCACTGTCATTTCTGGGACCAAGGCAGTCTCTTGGTTTGTAAGTATTTCTTAGAGGGAAACAAAAATCCACTTATCTAAGGAGCTACTGAGTGAAAAAAAAAAAAATAATTGGAAACCTGCTTTTTAAACCATATAAACCAATGGTTTTCAACATCTTTTGATTTGTGGAGCTTTATAACGTTTTCTGGTGAAGAGACAGACGCTTATGCAGCAAGTTTAAGGCTGTGACCTTGCTTCCTCTGAGTTACCTTTCACAGGGACCTTAGGGCTAATCTCCTGACCCCTGGGCTAAGGCCATGGTTTGAAGCCACAGCTGTTTTACTTTAAAAGTCCCAAATCTTGCTTCTCAAATCCCAGGGAAAGAGGGAACACGTCCTAGCAGGGCTCCTAGCAGATCTCTCTCCTCTCCTTGCAGGACGCTGCAGGGCTGTCTACGGCACCAGTGTGGCTGGACAAAAAAAAAAAAAAGTCTCAATACGGCCAAGGGATTGGCATATGAAGACACAGTGCAGGGCTACAGAAATCCATATGATCTTTACCATGGACTCCAGCAGGCTGCAAATTCCCCATCCAGACGTGCAGACAATGCTTTTTCTTTCCTGAGGGTGCCCAGGGCTCTCAGGAGCCATCCTGAGGGGAGAGATGGTCCCACAAGCCCAGGGGCTCCCCAGCACGCCAGGGCTAAACCTGCTCCTCCATGCACCCCACGCACGGCTGGTGACAAGAGGAGCTGGGTGGGGAGAGCAGCATGTTTTTCCAGGACGCGTCTCATTACAGTGATATGTTTGCTTTGAAACTGAGCCTCACAACATCACAACTTTTAAGGCCCCCACCCCATGTTTTCTTGTTTCAACTTTTGAGCTTTTTCCTCAAGATAAATTCAGCTTGCAGAAAATCTGAGCTGAAAGGAAGCTCGGCATGCAATATGAATGCTTTCTTTTTAAAAAAATTAAAATTCTTACTGACATTTTCGGGGGTTTCTTTCCTCGCTGAGACTATTTAAGATACATTTTCATACTGACAAAAGCATTCCTTTGTAATTCCTCATCTTAAAATATCTGCATGAAAAAAACCATCTAAACAGGATTAAAAGCTGGCTAATAAAAGCACCTTAAGAAAAAAGCTGGTAAAGTAAAACTTATCCTGACCAGAAATATCTTGAAGATTATAAATTTACCACTTCTGATGGCAAAACCAGAACTGAGCAGTAAAACAAGTGGAAATGAGCAATTACTGATCTATATTTTTGTATAGCTAAATAAATATTTTTGCAGCTAATGACTTTAAAAAGATAATTTCTAAGTAGTTTTAAAATATCTTTAAAAGAATACTTTTTAAAACCCAAGTTAAATATTTCATGACAGTTCCATAATGCTTTTAATTGCATTGCTCAATGTAAAAGTTGTAATTCAAACATTTATAGAGAAAAAGTAGAAAGCAATTGCTTTAATTCTAACCATTTGTGTAAAAATTAGAATCTAACTGTCAAAACAGTTGATAAAACCAGAGATTTGAAGAGAAATTTGCTAAATGTTTGTTATCTTTGGCATAACATGAGTGATTAGAACACTTCCCTAAACAAATTGAATTTCCATCAAACAAACTCATTGTTACATGCTCAAGTGAATGAACTGCCGTTGTTTAGTCTGGATGGGAGAGAAGTGGGGGCAGAAGACATGATAATAGTCTTTAAATATATAAAACACAGCTGTAAAGAGACAGAGCTAATGTCTTTTTCAGTGTCCATGGTGGATAGGTGAAGAAGAAAGTGAGACCCAGGCTAGAGATGAGGAGTGGCTTCCCAGCAGTTAGGGCAGCAAAACATGGGGGGAACTGATTTAAGACCACCATAGATTCTCCATCACCAGATATTTTTAACAATAAACATCTGTTGGGCAAGGCAGAGGAAAGGTCAACACAGCCCTGGGACAATGAGATGCAGTTTGTGGTGATTTTGGGCCTGTGCATCCCCACACAGGTTCTAGAGGAGATGGGAACCCACAGACACCCCATGGGTGCAGGCTGCTGTGCGACATTTTTGACCTTGCTTGGCTGAATCATTTTTGCTGGCCCATTTGAGACGTTCCTCACCCAACCAGGTGCGCTGGCTGCCAGCTGAGAACTGGCCAGCTCCTGACACTTCTGCCAGCCTTGTTCCTGTGATGCTTCCCACACCATTCCCACCTCTTCCCTCTGCTGTCACAGCCCCATCACCCTTCTCACGGGCACACACATCTGCACCACTGGCCATACCATTTCTGGTGCCAGCCAGAAGCTCCTGCCACCTCTGCAAAAGTCTGTGTGGGGAATCACCGTCTTTTCATGGCAAGACAGAAGGACAGATGGCTGCCAAACCCAAGAGCCAGCAGTGCTCAGAATATGCATTTGCAGTAGAGTATTATATGATGTGAAAATCACTTTATTACCATAAAGTGCCAAATATCTCTAATGTGACAGCCGAGTCCAACGTGTGCTGGGGCCAGTTCATATATCTCCTTCCAGCTACGTAAGCCACGTGCTGGAAGATGCTGTCTTCTCACCTCTCCCAGCTCAACGCCACTGCAGCTCAGCAAGTTGGGTGAAACAACAGCCTTCTGCAAGCGAAATGCTGGTGGACCCTCCGGGAGAAACATGGGACCCTGCTCCCATCTGGTTGCATCCCCATGAGGTACCCCAAAAATGCTGCAGCTCGTGTGATGAAGACATAGTGCTGAATCAGTGTACATGGGTTTGGCTCATTTTCAGCCAGGTGGCTGGAGGGACACGAGGTCAGGCCATGGATTCAGTGCCAGAGGAGGATGCATGACAACACCTCCCTGTTTTCAAAACAAGCTGTCTGCTCACCTTTCCTCTATCCTTACAGTAAGATACTGGACATTTCTCCACGGAGTGTTGTCCAGAGCACAACCACCTCCTCCTCGTTCAGTGTCTCTGGAGGTGTCACAAATACCAAGGAAGAATCACCAAGCATCTCCCATGGCAAAGGAACCCGTCTGGAGACAGCAAGCTGCAAGCTCTTCAGGATGCACTTGCTTCACCGCCCCATCCTGCAAACACGCTACAACAGACAGATGTGCAGGGGTAGGACCTCACTGTCCCCTCAGCTGCCTGGTACTGCCCTGCAGCCATGATGAGAGGTTCGGGGAGCCCGAGCCAGCCAGGTTATCCTCAGCACCACAATCATGTGCTCTGAGACAGCGTGGCCAGTTTTGGGTGCAGCACTCCCAGCGTCACCTTGAACGAACGCTACCTGCAGTGCACCACATTCGGAGTGCTTGTGCCCGGCCAGCTTGTGCCCACTGACCGAGCTCTGGGGGATGGTCTTCTGTGTCCACCTACAGCCTTGGCCAGTAGCCACCCTACAGACAACGATGCACTCACAGAGAAACTGAAGATGAACTGAAGAGGACAAACAGATATCCTGAGTTTTGAGAACATGCTACAATTTGGAAGTCTTTTAAGATGAAACATTGCGTCTTTCCTGCAATAAAGTTCACGAATTGTTCATGCTTTCTCTCTGTGGCAAAAGATGTTACAAAAAAAGATGTAACCCCCCATGTATTTATGGATGTTCTTCGTGAGCTGTTACTCACCGAGGCTGGATGTGGGAGGAGGTTTTTCAAAGGATTGCTGAGCTGCTGAGTGCTTGGCTCTCACCAAGGCTTTCGCAGGTGACTTCCTTCCATGGCTTTGGAAAGGCACCCTAGTCAGGTGGTTGCTGCCTTTCACAGTGTTGGTGTAGAAGAAGTTTTTCAGCAGTTTCTCTGGGAGGAGAGCTTTTTCTTTCGTTTTTGCATACTGTCATGCCTGCACACTCAACTGACACCCACAAGGCTTACCAAGGCCACGTACTAATGAAGATTTTCAAGTGTCGGTGGCACTCGCAGGATTTGAGCCATAGCTGTAAAGACTGTAAATAAGTAGGCTGGTGGCCAAAGAGGCTTAGCAGCTCTTTGATGAGGTATCCAGGATAGCTGGGGAGCGATCTGTACCACACCCTGGCTACAAACACTGATATCACACACATCTCAGCCTGCAATAAATGGATGGGTTAATAAAGCAAGTTCTGATTAAAATAGCAGTAACCAAAATTAGACCCTTTACTGCTGCAGCAGTAAGGTGAAAACAAGGATGACTGGTTTCTTCTAGTGGTGGAAAATTCTGGTTTTGGAGCTGAGCTGAAGAGGAAAGACTTAATATAACAAGAAAAGCTCATTTCATTTTGGGTCAACCAAAAATGTTTTGCGTGACCAGTAACAAAATGTTCTGATTTGCTTGGAGACTATTTAATCTTAAAAAAAAATAGTCAAACTAAAAACCACAACTCTTTTCCTTTTAAATTTAGGTCCATTTGAAAATGAAGGGAGTGGGGAAAGGTTGGAAACTAAATGAACTTCGATAAAGCAAACTGGTTCAGCTTGAAAATGCTGAAGTGGAACATTTCAATATTTAAGGAGGGAAAGAAGGACTTCTATTGTTTTGTCTTGTCATTGACTGACTTTAGCCCAGATTTGCGAGTTATTTTGGTTGCCTTTGTTTCCACAGGGGACTTAATTTTTAGTTGGGGGTTTTGGGGGATTTTTTTTTTTGTTTTTTGTTTTGGTTGGTTGGGTTTTTTTTAACTAATTTAATACTGTCTTCCAATTCAGTTTGAGGTACAAATGGTACGGTTCAGCAAAGGTTCATAAGAACATGACTGAGCTGACAATTTGCACAAATATCAGGCAGAGCCTTTGGGAGTTTTTTCCTTTGTATTTTAGTTTTTCTTTGAAACTGTACCTGAATTCAGAGAAGCTGTGGGGTCCACAGATCCCCCACCCCTGAAACATGCACGGAGCAAAACTGTCAAAGTCTGTGTGCTCTGCCGTGTAACCTGCGCACCGCAAAAATTCAGATGCCATCTTCAGTCCTGCAAAATATTAAGACAGGCATTTAAGATTTACCCGAGTGATTAAGCATGAGCAGCTTGTAATTGTTTCCAGATTCCTCTCCTAGCAGGAGAAAAAGCTCTGCAATCCCTGTCCACGTGCTCAGTGTAGCAATGCACTGACAGAGAAACTGAAGATGAACTGAAGAGGACAAACAGATATTCTGAGTTTTGAGAGCAAGCCAGCATTACCTATTAATCCAATACGGACTGTTCAACTCAGAAAAGTAGGATTATTTAGCTAGCATGTAGAGGGGTATGTCTGCGTCCTCCCTGTAGCCACACCTGTGCACCAGCAACTAGAAAACCCTCTTAAGTACACATGGTCGGATTCAGTCTGCAATTTTTCATCTGGCTTGGGAGTGTTAAATGAAGATCAACTGTTGAAATCAGCCTCATTGGGGGGAATCTGACTGTGTCTGCACTTACAGAGAGGACCTTTGTCCTCTAGGTTTTATATAAAGCCCCAAAGATTGCAGACTTTCTGCACAAGCCACAAAACAATCCAGTAAGCATCTGGAGAGACTTGCCTCACATCCCAAACTGTTCCCTTCAAGCAAATCTACCAATATATTTTTCCTACAGAGTGTTTGATCATGAAAAGAGATCTTCCCAAACTTGCTCAGGGCTTCAAAAACCTTAGCAACCCCAGCCTAAGTTTGAAGGCAAATTCAAGGGTTTGCCATTGCCTTTGAACACAGCAGGGATCTACTCCAACAGGTTAGATCTCGGGGGCCACGTTGCTCCCAGGATTTAAACCAGACCACGTGTGAAATGGCAATTACCTCTTAATTTTTTTATTTTATTTTATTTTTAAATAGGATAATTTAGGGGCTGTAGAGGTTTTTTATGATTATGACTATTTTAATGGCAAATTCACTGTGCTGCCTTCCCTCCTTAATGAAGCGGACCAAGGACTGGTGCTCAGTTTCTCCCACTTTCTAGAAATAGTCCCTACAAATCCTTTGTAAAAATATAACCACAACCTCTCTTTCCCCTCCTCTCTCCCCCCAGAGAGGGGGCTTTCATCAGCTCAGACCATTTTTCTTCTGCTGCCTCTTTATCTTAACCTTTTCTGAAAGGTTACATTTATTTTCTGAGGTCCGTGGCCAGGACAAGGATACAGAGGATGCAGCTGATTTTTGTCTTTTGAGGGTCACTGTCACCACCACAAGAAGCACAAGCTGGTGTGTGTGTGTACTGTCTCTGAAAACAGACTGTCCTCATCCAGCCCAGTACATTGCCCAGTTCACCCAGTCAGGCCCCCACACAGTGGCTGTCATTGCTGCCCGTCAGAGCACGTCTTTGTAGCCAGAGCCGACTCCTGCGCTTGGACTGTGCAAACCGTTTTCTCTCCCTCCCGCAGTCCTGGCTATCGTGTGCACATCTGGTTGTTTCTCCGAACCTCTCTGCAATCATTGCTTCATCTCCGTTCAACTCCCAGCTGAAAACGGAGCTGTTCTCCCCACCCCCAGGACCTCGTCTGCCTCCTCCTCTCTTAGCCAAACGCACCATACGATGGCTTATGCCACCCCTTCTTGTGCAAAACCCTCCGAGAAGGGTCTTTTTCCAGTACAGAAATCTTGGTGCACTCCTTGAGGAGATGATCTCAGATAAACCCACTGCTGGGGAGAGAGGTTCACCACCCTCTGTGGAAACTTTGCAAGGTCTGGTCTTCATCCAGATGGGATTTTTTTTTTTTTTCCTTTTAAATATTTGAGCAAAAATGCTTCAGTCTTTACAGTGTGAGAGAGGAGTGAAAAAATACATTGCTGCTGCTACAGTGGAGGGAAAAAATGGGGTTCAGGCTCTCTTTGAAGAGCCCTGGTGCTGAAACAAATGGGCTTCTCTTCTGTAAATTGGATGAGAATGTGATCTCCTCGCAGAAATGGCCTTTGCTGCTTCAGCGAGCTTGGGTGAGGGGCAGCATTTGCCATCTCCTGCCTCAGCCCGTCTCTCCACGTTGGGGCAGTGGGCACCAAATCTGGCACAAACCTCACAGGGTTCAGTGGTGGAGCCGGAGAGGTGGGACATGGCTCTGCCATTTGAGATGGGAGGAGAGACATCTGCAGCAAGGGGCAGAGCTGATGTACAGAGGTGGCAGGCACATACAGAAGTGCTAGCTCCTGCCCACAGCAGCTTTTAACCACATTTACATGCCAAAGTGCAACAGGGAGCTCTTCCATTGAGGCATGTGCTTGCATAGCCCCGAGATGGTGTTTTACTCAGCAGAAGTCATTTTTTTGCTCATATGGACAGAGGAAGGTTTTCATTTGTGCACTCACCCATCCGCTCAAGGCCAAAGCCAACTTGGTTCTGGTTTGTAGTGCTGAGTCCTGTTCGTGCTGTTCTCCAACTCCCAGTCTGCCCTGGTGCGCATTGGTGATCTCCGGCAGCTCGTGGTGCCGGCAGCGCTCCTGGGCAACGCAGTGGCCCCATCTGCACCGTGACCCAGGGCTCGCAGCTGAACGATGGCAGCAGGAATCGCCTGCAGGGAAGACGTTGAGAAAGAGACGATGAAAAACTGCATCCCACACCAGCCAACCCCCCTACTCGCTCTTCCACGCACCTACCAAGCGTTGGGTTTGTGGCAAAGCCAAGCCTAAAGGGGCCACTCAGCCCCTGTAGCATCTTTAACTATGCTTTTCTAGTCATCACAAACCAGTCCTGGCAGTGCTAGGAGAAAACAGATTTAGAGCAAACCCCCGCAAAGCATCGCCTGCATTTCCCCCACGGGCTGAGGGTCGCTGCCTCCAAACAGCATCGCCTCCGGGAAAACACCACCGCCTCAGCCCCGTCCTTGGAAAGCCATCGGGGAGAACACGGGGCAGGGGCTCGAGGTTAGCACAGCCCCGATGAGGCGCCGGGGATACCTGAACCGCTAATTTGCCAGACGCCCCTGGAGCCTGGCTTGGCAGCCCCCCGCCAGCTGTCACGGCGTGGAAGCCATTAACATTTAAAAATACTTGCAGGAATGGGAGGGTGGGGGAAAAAAATAAATGGTATTTGCGGAGGCCCATTCCTCAGCGCACTTTCATGTGTGCCAAAGTTTGTTGGCATGGCTCTGAGTTTGATAGGGAACATCTGGGCTGCTGTTGCTGCCTGTATATTGGCTTAGGGCAGCGAACAAAAGGGGTTTGTGCAGGAATGCGTGGGGAGGGGTGCAGGGTGGGCGCGCATCAAGGGACGTCTGTGAGAGGCAAAACGCAGAAATACTCTCTGGAGAAGAAAGGCTAATGCACATCCCATGTTTCTGCTTTTTAAAAAGGGATAAAAGCCTTCCCCCCCCCCCCCCCCCCCCCAACTTCTCCTCTTCCCTCCCCCAAAAGCACACCGGGGTACTGAAGGCGAGCAGGGCTCAGACACAGATCCGTGCCCTGCTACCTCTGCACATTCAATTATTGCCGCGGTCTGGAAAAGCAATTGGGCTGGAGGGAGCAGGTTAGCTGGAGAGCGGGGAAGTCCGAACCCAGCGGCACGGTGCAGCGCCAGCGCATACTCGAGAGACGACCGGTGAGCTCTTTGCAAGCAGCCCCGATGCCGCTGCAGGGGGGAAGCACCTGGAGACAAACCCCCTTTGAGTGCACCAAGACTGGTGACACGGACCCACCAAGAACAGCGCTGGTTGAAGTTTCCTCCACTTCTGTTGGGAATTCAGGGTAAGAAGCCGAAAATTAGCTCTGTGCTACTGCCAGTGGCACAAAACCCACAGACTGCTTCCTACAGACACAGGGTCCCGTTGTATCTGACGCTAGAGGATGGTGTGGAGGGATGAAGGAGGAATGGATTCACACTTGGTGAAGGTTGATCTGTTGGGAACTATCTGAAAATTATAGGCCAGGTGCAACTCTTGGCTCTAAAGATCACAGTGTACACACTCCATCCCATATACTCCATCCCCAAGGAGGTGCTGCTGCCTGCGGATGGACACCAGAAACCTTCGATTGAACCTAAATGTAGCATTTCCGACATTCTTCCTTTTGCAGCTCCTTACCACCATCCCATGCCTGCAGTATTTTTTACCTAATGTGTTTGCAGTGTTCACAAGTCTTTTCAAAATTTCACTCCATGGACTAAACCTCTTCCTCAGCCAGAGCAGCACTGGTGTCATTTCCTACCTGCTGATCCCTCTTTACTCATCCCATTTTTGCCCAACTCAATGCTATGGGCAACAGTTTTGAGCATTTCCAAGGTTTGTTTTTTAATCATTGGAGCATTTTTTTCTTCTCTTCTTTCTCTTATGTGCATTTGGCCTGAATCCTACCCAGCAATCTACGTCCCCCCTTGGCTCCAGCCCTTAGCAAGGACATTGGGTCTACTACCCAGAGCAAGATTTCCATTGCCTCTGTCTTTGGGGCTCCTTGGAGTTTCTAGTGCCAGCCCAGAGAGGATATTTGGGTAGCACTTGGAGCATGCATCCCTCTTGTTACCCCCTACCTTAACAGGGCACCCCCCTGAGAAAGCCCCAGAAAGCAAAACCTAAAGACAAAGGGTAAAGATCAGTGAAGACCTTCAGGTCTGACTGCCAAGGCAGGTTTTTCCAGCCCTAATCTCCTTTTCAGGTCTCAGCAGCATGCCTACAAACCATCATTTTGAGCTAACTTACTTAACACCATCCACACAACCCTCCTGGCACTGCTTCGAGCAGCGGGCTTGCACCGGGGATGCTGGCTCCAGAGCTGGGCATGTTTGGAGATAAGCTTCCTTCAGCGATATTTGGATTTTGATTACATCAGTATCAAGACATGGCTTTTCACCAGAGCCAAGCCAGCTCCCACCATGCCAAAGAAAGCAGCCAGGCCGGCCAGGAGCTGCATGCAGCATGTTGGGGAGGGCACCAGTCCCTCCGCATCCCCACACAGGGGCACAGTGGAGGGGAAAGCCAGCTCACACGGGGCTGCAGACCCACCTCTGGCTGCACGCAGACAGTCCTAACCAGTCAGCTCTTCTGCGGTGGGGTAGGAGAGGAACGGCAGAAAATCCAGCTGGTCTCTGGAAAGTCCCTGCAGCCATCACTGGGGCATGTGAAGCCGTATATTAGCGTGCCACCGAGTTTAGCAGCCAATATCCTGTTTTACAGAGGAAGAAAAAAGTGTGACTGCTGTGTTTCATGCTAGATGTCCCCTTGATCCACTTCTGAAAACAAATGGGTTGAGAGTGGCCAATTTACTCCTGCTTTATCACTCATTAGTGCTGCCAAAGAGCATTTCCATCTCTTGGGGATAAACCCCTCCTCTTGGGCAGGTCTGTGCCTCCGTTCATCCTCCAGATCCTTCTCCAGGACACTTTTTCTTTTAGCTTTGCCTGAAAAACAGCCCACGACACCAAGTGACATGATGCTGCAAAGGCTTTGCTCTCCAGCCTTACTCCCCTGACCCCGCTCCCACATGTCCTTCCTTGACCACTGCTGCCAACTGAGAAGAGCCAGCCCTGATGAAGACTACAAGTCAAAAGCGCAGAAACAGTTTAGAAGCCTAAATCTCATTTTCCAGTGTGGTTAAAAGCCCCGTCAGGAGGCAGACTGTTAATCATCCTAGATGCTTTTGAAGGTTGCAGTAGAGGTTCATCTCCAGCACCTTCAGGGGACCCACGTGCCTTTGAAGTCCCTCCTGAGGACCCTGATGGGGGTGGCTGGGAAGGAGGATGAATCCCAGAGCCACCCAGGGATTTTGCACCGGGACAATTAAAATCCAGACTCCAGTGAAGACTCAGAGTGGCTCAGGTTGCTCCTGCCAATGTGGTTCCATCTCATTTGCCCCAATGCTGCATCCTATCCACCATCTAACATGGGCCAGCTGGGAAATTCCCAGTGCAATGGGCTCGGGAAGGGGAGGGGGGGCTGGTGGGAAAATGCCCATTGAACTTTTCGCAGGCGAGGGTGGTTTGAACAGTTGTTTCAACTTGAAAAAAACTGACACGCGTTTCCAGATTGTCCAAATGTTTGGCTTTTACATTTCCTTCAGTGACACATCCCAGGGTTTTAGCTGAAAAGGTCTTTTCTCTTCAGAATTAGGCTGCTTGTAGGAAAAAAACCTATCAAAACAGGAAGCTTGAAATTATCAAAGAAAAATATTTTCATTGACCTAAAAAGATCTTACCCTTTGGTTTTGTAGTTCACAAAATTTTTCAGGACTGACTCTTCATCCCCATGAGAGATGAGAAATACTGTCAGTACCTCAAAAATGCTGCCAGAAGGAAAGAGTTATTAATTACCAACCTCTATTTTTAACCTGCAACCAAGAGTTACTTCTCATGGGTGACAACTGGATTCTCTTGAGGCTCTGCCATTGGCTTAATCAAGGCTTTTAAGTCAGAAATATGATTTTTTTTTTTTAGATGGGACATGCCCCAGGCATTCTGCAAAGCCTGCCCTATCGATTTCCAAAGCAAGCATCAGGTATCATGGGCTTTTGCTATCCATCTCTTTAGAAAAATTATGTCATTACCTTTTCTCCCCAACTATATTCCCACTAAAACAAAATATTATTTTTTCCCCTCCCCCTCCATTCCATAATTCAAAAAGTACTAGATGGATTTTGCTCAGCATTTCCAAAAAAATTCCCCACTGCGTAAAGGGCCAGGCATGCAAAAATTTCAACCTGAAAAGTGAAATGTTTTCAGAAGTTATTAGCTTATGAAAAGAGGGGCTATAATGGAAACTGTTTTACTGCCGTAATTATAACACCACGAACAGTCTGCTGCAATATATAACATTATCAAGCGCCTGTCAGCATTTAATAGAAATCTTAATTAACTGCTGGGGAGGAACATGGCAAATTTTTTTTTTCAGGAAAACTTTTGGGAGCTGCATAATTCTGGGTGTTTTGGTTTTTTTTTAAGTCCATCTCAAATGGAGCCTTAGCAGAGTTCATAGGCCAGACTAAACGCAAGACACGAGTGTGTATCTTGTTGGCATTACTTACTGATAGGATTTTCTTTTCTGTTAAACTACATAATCCAGAAACAACAATAATGTTTGTGTTGGGTTGGAGCCAGACACTTCAGAGCTGGATTTTAACCTTCCCCAAGTCAGGGGCTTGATTTGGCTTTTTGGGGATGGGGGCTCATGTATAACCTGTGGGGCTGACCTGCCTCTGCCATTTGTTTCCTTCCCTGCCTTCCACCACCCCAGAGATGCTCATGCACAGGATCTGGGGGGGATCCCCATCTTGTGGTAGTGTTTTACCACACGGTAGTGCCTGAGCTCCTGGGCTGGAGACCCAGGCACAGAGGAGAGGTGTAGGGAGGGCCAAGCGCAACAGTTACACATCGTTGTCATTGGCTTTGGAGGAGATAACCAGCTTGCAATCAGCCCGACCACTGCGTGTTTCCTCTCCCTTGCAAATTTGTGGAGGGGCTGCATAGAAAGGCTCCTCCTGCTGCATCCCAGTCTCCGCACACATCTCCAAGAGCCTCCTGCACCTCTCCAGTGCCCTTTTGGGTCTGGCCCCTCCACCCCGCAGTGATGCCTTGCCACTAAGACCTTGTCTGGAGCCACCAGACTGAGCTAAAGAGGTGGGAGTGGGGTGGGGAGGGAGGGCAAGCCCGACCCTGGGATGGGCAAGCAACCCGTGGCTCAGCGGCGCTCAGTAGCCTGCTTTGGGGCACCTGGGGCAGAGCACGACTTACACGAAGCACATTAAGAGACACCTCTGCAAACCCGCTGCCTAACTAGACAAGGAACGCAGAGAAGACAGGCATCAGGGCCGATGGCGATAAGCAATCTGGCAATGTTAGACCTGGCTCTTGCCGAGCCAGCGCGTCCAAAGAGCTCCCCCCGCTCCTCCGCCTGATCTGCCAGACCACATTTCACAAACCTTCTGGCAAGTGAAGGGCTTCTTGGCAAAGCGGAGCAGGTAGCCTTGGGCAGGTCATGCCATGACAAACACTCTTTCAGTCCCGCCTGGGAGCCCAAACTTATTTTTATTCCCTTTCTGCCCTCTCCATCCCCTGCCTGGCCCCGGCAGCGAAGCAGCCCCGAGCTGTGAGCTGGCAGGCCACATCCATTTCCCCCGATAGCGCCGATAGCTCAACAGCTGCTCTCTGTCCCTTCGGAGATTAGTTTGTTTTCCTAACACAATTACTGCCACGTGGCCCTGCTTTCTGCCGGGATCAAGCCTGGATAGAGATAAAGCAGCGATAAGATCGCATGCTGTTCCAGACCCCTCTGCAGCCTTGCTGGCTGCGGTTTGTTCTCATCATCATGCAAATACCCTGGCTGCAAGTTACCTGCTCCCATCATCGTGGGGCCAGGGAGCCGCAGGAGCTTTATGGCACTAAACCCCAAGAAATTTGCTCCCAGATTTCCACCCAACACCGAGGAATTGTTTTGCGAGGTACCCATGCAGCACGGAGAAGTCACGTGGGTGCAGCCACACTGGTGAGCTGGCACGATGCGGTATGAAGCCACATGTCAGATGTGGCACCCGGCTAACTTGGCCCTTTGGGCAAACACTGGCCAACAGCTGGCTCCAAACTGACCTGCCTGCACCCTGGTCAGCTGTCTGCCCAGTCTTTTCTCCTCCTACCTGGGGTTAGCTGAAGCTCAGCTCTGCCTGCACATCACGTTATCTGGTGAACGAAGCATCCTTCCCTTGGTGCAACTGCTCTGCTGAACTAGCGCATCCTGAAGGGTGGTGCTCACACTGGTACCTGCAGCGCCAGCGAGGGGCTCCTCAGCTCCAGAAATGTCAAAGGTGGTCGCAGGGGCAGGCCTGGTCCAACCGCTCTCCATCACATCCAGCAAAGGTCCTCGCTGCCTCCCAGACCCGCCTGTGGGAATCCTCGTGCGGGGAACCGCTCCCGAAAGCCTCTGCCAGGACAGACGTGGTGCACGCCGGGAGAGGACACTCGGGGAGCCTTGCTGCCTTCAGAGAGACAAGCATCCTTGCCAGATGTCTCCCATAAAGCTGCAAGTACTTTATTTTAATAATAAGCCTTAATGTATTCATTAAAGGCTCCCAGTGACCTGGGATGAATTTCCCTGCTATTGTAAAGGGCTGTGGGAATCTGGAAACCACTGCATTACAGTTAATAACTTTAATTTTACAAGGCCCAAAATAGACAACTGAAAAAATACACAGACTCGCTGTTTCCAATTAAGACGGGATTTCTTCTAATTCCTCTGCCACCGGCGCTCTTGTTTAGCAAACAACATCAACAAATCTTCAACCATAGACAAGGGGAAGAGCAAACCCAGAGAGATGCCTTCTGCATCTCCATTACAAGAGCCGAGGAAGAAGCCCGGACCCTTCCTCCCCTTCACTGGGTTACTGGTGCATGGAAGAGGCACAGCCTGGCCAGCCACAGCAAACCCGTACTGGAGGAGACATAGATAAAACCTGAATGCCGCTCTCTTAAGCCCGATGGACACCAGAGTGCTTTGATCCAAGGGAGATGATTCCTGACCCATCTGCTCCCTGTTCCCTGCCGGGGTCCTGGCTAAGGTGCTAAGGGCGTTTAGTGGGAGTCTTGGGGTGCTGGGAAGCTTCTCTGGTGGTTGGGTGAGCATCCTGCTAGTGTCTGGGGCTACCAGATCTCCAGTCTCAGGGTCAGGAAGGAATATTCCCCCCAGATCAGTCTGGCAGAGATTGCTGTGAATTTATTTTGCTTGCCTCTGTCTTCATCTGTCAAATGAGGGGTAGATCATTTCCCAGGGGAAAAAAAGCCAGGAACCAAAACCAAAGCAATTTGGACAGATTTTTTTTTTTTTTTTTTTTTTTTTTTTTAATTTCTGGGAATCTAATGTTTTCCAGCCCAAATCTTTTCATTTCCAGTTTGGTTCTTTTTGGTTTTCCAGTTAAAACTGGAGCTCTTCAAAAAGAGGACAGACATTTTATGTGGAAACATCCATTTTGCCACAAGTCAAGCCTTCCGAGGAGGGAAAAGGAGTTTCAAAGGGCAGGTTTTGAGCAGCGCACCAGTCTGGCTGTGTTGGCGACCACCATCTGCCTCCTCACACGATGCCAGGGCCGTCTCTGCCAGGCTGACACCAAAGTGTTGGCATCCTTCCTCCACTCGTGGCGGGGACCCACGTACCCTCCTTACCATCAATCAACACTAATGTAAGCAGCCCAGGTGAGAACAGATCCAAGCAGATCTCAAGAGCTTCCTCTGCAGCCTTAGCCTGACACAGGAAAACATGTTGCTTAAAAACCACAGGTGATCTCAGACCACGTAGATCCCCAGACACTCTCCAGACCACCTGAAAAACAAACCAGAGGTCCCATCCAGCAGGATGGAGTACGTGCCCCATCCAGCCCCAAGACCCTCACTTCACCACCACCCTCTTGACCAAGAGCTGCCTACGAGCAGCACTGAATTCACGTCAGCCCTTGCATAGGAGCAGATTTGAGTTTTCCAGCCAAACTGATAAAAATGAAAAATTATTTTCATATGCCTGGACTCTGTATTTCCCCATAAATAAGGCAGAGATGGAAATTGGGGGAAGGGGGTTGTCAGAGCGGTAGGCCATCCATCAAAGCTACACCAAGAGCATTGATCCAGCCCTTGTCCAGGAAAGCATCTCTATTTAGGAAAGCCAGCAGGCACAGCTCTAGTCTCCTTTGAAGCCACTGGGAACCGAGGGTCAGGCAGTTTAAAGATATCTAAATGCCTAAAGGAACAGATAAGACCTAGATACCAGCTGGTAAAACCTCAGACCCTCAGCAGGTATTTAGACACACAAGGTTTTTAAATGAAAATTAAGAGCTCACATACTTTTGCGGATAAGGGTCTTGAAGTGCGCACGTGCCTTAAAAAAGCCCCACTTTGAGTGGTTTTCCTGAAAAGAAGAGATTTAGACATATGCATCGTGCAGCCGGGCTTGTAAACCTTCATGTTATCGTAGAAAAGCACCTGCAAAGGAAAACCACCCACCCCCCAGCTCAGCCGCGGCGCGAGCCCTGCAGCATCATTTTAGTGGGATGTCTCTGCTCTAAGCATCCCCCAAAACCAGGGAGGCCAGGTCCCCCCGGCTGCAAAGCCCATTTCAGGACAGCTGGCCACCCATGCTCATCGTGCACCACCTCCAGCCTCCAGTCTCTCTTTCCCTCATCTTAACTCTGTCCAGCCCCGTCTGACCAATGTGCCTAAAAACCCGGAGGAACCAGACCGCTACGCTTCAGCTATGACACCAGCAAATCCACACGCGGCACGGAGCTTCCCGAGCCCTCCGAGCGCACATTTCCTATTCCTGCCTTTCTCACATCGAGGCCCTGAGTACGTATGGCTGCTTGAAAAATTTCCATCTAAACAGTTTTTAGCAGGTCATTTTTCAGTGAAAGGCAACTTTTTTTTTTTTTTTTAAAAAAACAACCCACAGAAAATCTCTTTTTGTGGAAATTTGCCTGACTTGTCTGAAATGTCAAAAAACTTAGGAAAACATCAAGTTTTGGCCTCGAGCTGCAAAAACCTTGGGTTTAACAAAAACAAAAAATAAATGCAATTTTCAAGTTTTTTTAGTGAAAATTAAAGAAAACTTCCAGAGAGAATAGATCCTTTTGCTTTCATTAAAAGCATTCATGGTGTGATGGCTACACTCAGATTTTCAAAAAAAGCCCACCTCGAGAGACTATTAAGGAAATTAAATAGTCACTGTGTGAAAGGGAAGGAACTGATCTGGATTACAGCCTGCCGAAGGAGCAGAGCGAAGATAAATGCTTCGTTCTCAGCCTGATGTTAGGTTAACAGCTGGGGATCCCACAGCTATGCGCTAGGATTTAATATATTTATTTATCGGTCATCTGGATGAAAAACACAGTGGTAACGCTTGCAGATGACACAAACCCAAGGGGGCTCACGGTCCCATCACCCCAACCATGAGTTGTCACATCTGATGGCAGCGGATGCCATCGGGGGGACACAGCTCCAGCCCTCCTTCTGGGAGCAGTTTGTGCATCACCCAGTGGAGATGCCCAACCTGGTCTGTGCTTCGTCCCACAGGAGCGTTGGGCTGTGGCTCCATCACCCCGTGGTGCCAAGAAACCTTCAGCATCACGAGTTTTTAGGCAGTGGAGAGACCTCGCGCCGCTCCAGATGGGCACCGTGGGTATGAGAGCGCCACGATACAGCCCTGCCATGCCAAATGCAAACACCCGGCGCTGGATGCAGTGCCAGAACTTATTTGGGAGGGTCGCTGCTATCCCCCGGCGTGGGACCAGGGGAGCTGCACGCCATGGCGGCTCCAGTCGGAGCCGCCAGGACCCAGATGGGTTACAAGTGAACATGAACTCTCCCTCCCCATCTGGAGCCCATGTACAGCAAGTGGCAAGATTTATATCGTGCTGAAGCATTCCACAGTTTTGAGCACAGAAATGATTGAACTCCAGATGTTAACAAGATGCAGGACCCTTTTTTTATTATTAAAAACGTGATTTCTTGTTTTGCTCATGACAAACCCCATCAGATTAACTTATTAGGAGCGGAACTGCCATCAGGCCGGTGGAAGCAAAGACGGGTCCACTGCCTGAGAGCTGGCTGGAGCACACGGGAAGACCAGGGCTCCTTCTGAACAGAGCCGTCCACGTTCACCTGAACGGTTCCTCTGCACTGAACCAAGGGCAGGACACCGGTGACCTTGCTCTGTGCCCAGTGGGAATGCAGGGACATTGGCGAGTCTCTGTGCCTCAGTTTCCCCATCCCTTAGGGGAAACATGAGTCAGAGCTGGAAGTGAAAGCCCTGAGCAAATACACACTCTGCAGCCTCATCCAAATCAAATCCCCTTGCTGAAGTAGCCCAGCCTTTGCTAACAAGCCCTGGCCAGAAACAGAAACCTGCCCACGCTCCTCAGGCTCCTCTGTCTACCCCCAGGAACACCAGGGGGACCCAGGACTTGTGGCTGCCATGGTGGGGCAGCTCAGCAAGCAGCTCTCCTGCCCTGCTTCCCTGCAGGGAGAGCCCTAAAGCATCACAAACTTCACTTCCCATCAGAAAGGAACCAAATTTCCAAATACCTCTGCAAGTCCTAAACGCTCTTCTTGCTGCAGCTCTGCCGGGAACATCCACCAGCAGCGTGCAGAGTGACACGGCCAACATCTGTATCCCAGAGCTGGGGCTGGGGCGGGGGCCTGTCTGGAGCTGTCACATCTTCACTGCTTTATCACAGAAACTTTATCACAAGCTCATAACACACACGTCTTTGCACCATGAGATCAAACAGGTATGGGATGGCATTGCAGCCTGCTGTCACAAGACGGCCCCCAGCAGCTAGCACCGCTTCACGCTGCGAGGAGAGAACATGCTGAAGCTGTGTGATGGAGAGGACCCACGTTGTACAGCCAGACCAGCTCGGGGAACCCACCAGCACAAAGCCAGCCTCTCCTGCGAATCCCTGGGAGGCACAACGTCCTTCAGGACCTACGCGTTGCCACCTACCCACAGCACGTGATAGCTAAGGACGGTCACGTCTGTCTGCTCAGAGGGAGGAAAACATTTCTGGGGAGTGCAAATGTCCTGCTTGGCCAGGCTTAGCTGGGGACAAGCCACAGCAACAAAGCTTCTCTGCACCCAGCACACACTGGGTCCTCCCCGGCAGGGAGAGATGGGCTGGAGAGCAAAAGAGCAGAAGCTGCAAAGCGTTTCTGCCTTGCAACTCTTTGTATTTACCCTGCAACCCCAGGGGACTGATCTGTGAAATGAGTTTGGTACCTCACAGCTCTCCTTGCTCCAGCCAGCCCCGGTGCCAGCCAGCAGGAGCAAAGCTGCCTCCGGTTTCAGCAGGGGTTTGCTGTGTGCCAGGCAGGGCTGCTGCAGCCCACCCAGGGCTTCAGCCTCCCTTGCTTCCCACCACCCAGAGATGAGTGCTTGCCTCATGCCCAGGGAAAGGCACTGCCCTGTTCCCTTCCCACTCGGGGAAACCGTTTCCCTCCTGGTTTGATGCAGGGGACACAGCTGCTCTTCTGCCAGCCATGCCCGGGATAGCAGGCACCGACACACACCCGTGAGCAGGGGGATGCTGTGTTCACAGGTCAGCCCTCCCAGGACACCTGCTTTCAGGTCAGGACCGCACAGGGCTGGGGCTCTCCGCCAGCATCTCAGGAGCAAACCCACCAGCCCAGCACCAAGAACCACCACCTTCCTCCACAGCCAGGGCTTGGAAAAAGCTTCCACAGATCCAAGCAGTATTTATTCACCCAAAGGGACCCCTTAAACCGAGCTGAGAGCCTTCTCACTCTGCCTGACCTCGTTTTAATCCTTCCTTGCATGTTTTAGGGGAAGCTTCTTCCGACCCCAACCTCTCCCCACCAACTGGGCAGACTGAGCCATGCCCTGGGTGCCCAGCGATGGTGCCCCCCGGCGCTTGGTGCTGGGTGTCCCCCAGCCCTGCAGAAGCCAGGTGAGGGGGCACTTCCCCAGGGACTCCATCACCATCTCCTTCAACTCTTCCTCACAGTTTCCAATTTAATGCCACATCCCCAGGGAGGGCCCTGGGGCTGCCCCACTCCCTCTTTAATTTCCCCCAAATTGCCTGACTAGGAAACTTTTCATTCTGAGAACGAGAGCATCAGGTGGAAGGAAAAACCTGTGCTCTTACACTTTGTGGAGAAAGAACCCACAAATCTTTAAACCTCCCCCCTTCCCCCTCCCCAAAAAGCCATTTGTCACTGTGTGGGTGGGTGTGTGGAAAACATAAGTGCAAATTTATCAGGGCAGCGCAGCTAATGAGCACAGGCCGTCAGCAGCATGCTTGGGGAGTTACACCTCTGGGAAGCCCCATGTCCACTGTCACACCTGGGCACAGCCGGTGGATGTGCCTGCAGAGGACATGTCCTGCTGGACCAGGGTCTCACCTGCCCCTCCCTGGCAGGAGTGAGCAGCCCGGCGTGCTGGGGCTCCGCAGCATCTGGGACACGCCAGCTCCCAGCTCTGCTGACACAAATAGTTTCACCCCCTGTTCTTGGCACGGTGTGTTCTGCTCAAACACTTCAAAGAGGCAACTCTGCAGCAAGAATTTTTCAAAAATACGATACTTCCATCTGTTATTCCAATAGTATACGATGTGGGGCTCTCCTCATGGACTGTTTGCTTTTCTTTGCTCTTATTAGATGCAAAACCTATTTGATTAGCCAGGCAGGCGATGCCCTACCCCTGCAGCATCCACGAGCAGAGCCAGCAGGTCCTCTTCTCCTGCAGGCCTGCTCCGTACACCTTAATGCTTCTCCAGAGAGGAAAGCGCAGGCAGAGAAGCAGCTTTTTCTTAAAGGCAGCAAAGTCCCCTTGAATTACAAACTTTATTTTCAGCTTGAGAGCAAACAGCACCTGCCTGTGCTTACGTGAATGCTGTGGGCTGCGTTTAGCTCCAGGCAGAGCCACCCAGCAGCACTTCCCAGCCTCACCAGCCACAGCACCCAGGGAATGAGCTTCTGGGCGCTGGTGCTTGATGAACACCCAGCTCTCACACCAGCCCGTCCTCGGCGGGGACACCCCCAGCATCGCTCTGCCCACTGCCTCCTGTTTCTCACAAAGCTCGTGGAAGCCTTACAATTCTGCCTTACCGCCAGGTGGGTCAAACCTGGGAGGAAATTAAGGAGTGGAAGAGGATAAAAAAAGGCAGAAAGCTGTTTGCAAAAGACTCGTTTTCTTGGGGAAAGCAGACTAGAAAGAAGCAATAAGCACAGTGAGCATGAGTTTACAGCACTAGCGTGCACACAGCAATCTGTAGTTTTAATGTATCTCAGGTAGGACAAGCCTTAGGGGTGGCAGAAGCTGGAAGCTCCTTCCCTGAACCAGGGTGGGAACATTGTAAGGATGCTGCTGCGCTGGCCTTTTCCTCCTTTGTGCTTCACCTCATCTGAGAGCATTTCCCAAACCCACATGTGAAGCAGAGATGCCTTCCCATGTTGGCGAGTTGTTCCCATGTTCCTCCCTTACCTCCTCACCACCCTGAGCTGCCTCTCCATGCAGCCCTTTCCCCCCGCAGCTGGCCAGGGACACCCAAAGCTGGCTGTCACAGCCACCTAAAGAAGCCAGCCCCACAGGGGTGGTCTCCACCAGACAAGCAAAGCCTCAGCACTGTGGGGGTGGGTGGTTAAACCTCACACAAGCTCGCTCCTTACCCTCCACATCGCTTTTGGGCAAAGCGTCCTAGTGGACAGGGTGCCTGGCTGGCTGGTGCTCACCTGAGTCATCTCTGCTCTGTCTCACAGCCAGGAAAACTATGGGGAGAAGCAGCTATCCCGAGCTGCCCCATACAGGTGCCGCAGCTGTGACCGAGTTGCCCACAACGGTTGTCCCACCATGGGTCCCTGCTGGGCGACTTTAGTGCAGCATTCAGGAGACTCTTCCTCAAGAGCCATCTTCCCCCAAGACATCCAGCAAAGGAGAAGGTTTTTCAAAACAGATATTCAAGGCTTCACAGCCCCAGCATACAAGACCTGAGCCCCCCCCCTCGTTTCCCATCCTGCGACCCAAGGTTTCATACTGCTAAGACAGCAAAGGCTTCCCAGTCCCTTCGGAGAGCTGGAGAGATGATAACTTCCATTTGTGAGCCACAGCCAGAACAAAATGAGTATTTTTATATGGCCCATTATAAGTCATTATTTAGTGCTCCCAGGTGCCCTGTATCATCAAAGGCACATTCCTTAATAAGCAGCCATCGGAGGCTGCGCTGCTGCCATCCCACGCGCGGATGGAGCAGGAGAGTTCCTGAGACCAGCTCCAGCCCCCGAATCTCATCTCCTTCTAAGCCCTCGTGAGCCCAGGAGAAGGTCATGCCCCATCTCTGCACAGACATCCCGGCACACACAACCAAATGAGAGGCACAGGACTATTCCACCCCCCAGCCCTGCAACCCAAAGCGTAACCCAATCTACTCAGCTGGAAACGAAGCTTTTATTGCATCCTGAGTCATTTTGAGTTCCTTTTATATAAAAAACAATATTCTTCCCCCCTTCCCTGATTTAACAAGCTCCCAAATGTTGGCTCTCCTGCCATACCAACCCTCTCCAGTTTCCCTGACCTCCCTCCCCATCAGACCTGACAGAAAGCAGCATCTCATCAGGGCTGCTCCAAGGGTACCGCTACAGAGAGGCACCGCAGCAATCCTCACTTTCACACTTCACCTCAAGGATGATCCCAACCTTAAAACAGTCCAATGGCAATGGCAGAATGAGGCCATCTTCCCCCACGGCAATATCCCCTGTCCCTGCCACGTCTCTCCGTGCCCTTGCCGTACAATGGGAAGCTGCCTTGAGAGCTGAAAGCCCTTGAGACAGCGTCTGCAGGTGGGCAAAACAAAAACCCTGAAGAAATCACACAATATTGGATTAATTCAGGCACTGTGAAGGGTGCGTTGGTTATTGGGGGTTTCCTGATGCTCAGGTAAGGTGGGAAGAGGGTACTGAGCAGAGCTGGCAACGTGGAGAGCTCAGTTATTATTTTGAAATGAGAGCTGAGATTTTGCAGCATATGAAATCCATCATGCCTTTAGCCACATAACTACATCAAGGAGTCTGGATACATCAAGTCCCTTTGCTCAGTTCAGTAATAGAGAGAAGTATTGCACAGTGGCATATATAGGGAGTTTGCAATGTACAATGGCCCCCATTCAATAATTATGTCAGCATTTGTTGTAATAGTAATCAGTAACAGTTAATATAACTTAACAGTAAATACCAGATTGCCATTTAATAGTGCTAATATGCAACCTATAAAACATATGTTTGTGTAATTATACTGATAAGTTTCCAATCAGTAATGAGCAGAGATAAAAATCTGTCTACAGATTCTTACATGAAATTGAAAAGACCCCAGCAGCTGATAGCAAAATTTGCAGAGGGTGTTTGGGAGCAGAGCACAGCGCGGCTCGGAAGGGAAGACAGCCAGGGGCTGCAAAGCAGGAGCGATAAGGACCCAGCCTCCGTCCTGCTGGATTGTCCTTCGCCAGCCCTTACCTCCTCTTGACAAGCCTCTCGAATCCGTGCTCACCCACATGAGCAAACGCAGGCACGATGCTCGGAGCGGGAGGGCATCCCACTGCCCCGTGGGTGCTGTTCCCACCCCAGCCAGTAACCTCAACGCACCTTTGTTCTGGAAGCACTTGCTTTGCTGGTGCATACAGGGATCCAGACAGATTTCCCATAGAGCTGGGGAACTCCCCAGTGTAAGGACGGAGAAAGCAGTCACGCTGAGACACGCTTCCCCCAGCTTAGTATTTAAATAAAAGTCACTGCGGTACTGTAAGTGCCCCACCGGCACTATTTGCAAGCCTAGGGGGAGTTTGGTTGAATACCTGGGGCCCAAAAATGAACAAAACATTTTCCTCGAGGATTTATTTTTTTTTAATTGCTATATTTTAAAGCGTGTTACTCCGAAGGGCCAGCTGTCTCCCTGGAAAGAGCTGGGGTTGCCTGATTTCATTGCAGCTTCACTGACCTACACCAGCTGCGCTCTGGCAGCAGCAGATGTGGACAGTCTCCTCCTGGGGCAGAGAGGGTGCTTAAAGAAGAGCAAACACCGAAAGCATCTTGCAGGACCACTGCAGCTCGGGAAGGCTGGCACATCCCAGCATCTTCCCTCCTTTCGAAACAAAATCTTTGACTTTCTCCCCGACCGTGGGGCAGACTTGCATGGAGTAGCCAGTAAACAAATGGGGCAGAAACCAGCTAGCACTTACATTCCAGTACCCAGCTGCACACTGACACAATTGGAGTCATCTGTGAGTAATTAGAACATATAAACACTCACAACAAAACTTGGGTTCCTATACTCAGCAAGACCTTAATGGGCTTTTCTTCAGCCAGAAAATCCTTATTACAGTGATAAATTATTAGCCTTTTTTCCTAAACCAGCATGAAACATTACAATGGAAAAATGACAAAAGAAGAAACATGCCCATTTTCGGCAGCGTTGGCAGGGAGGAGGACGGGGGTGAGGGAGCAAGAGCCGGCTCAGCACAGCAGGCGGACGGGACAGAGCCTGCCCCAGCTTGGCTGATCCCCAGTGCACCCTCACCCCAGGTCCCCAGCATCACACATCACCCACAGACACCGTGACCAGCACGTGCCAGCATGTCCCCAAGCCCACGGCCAGCCGTGCTGCAGCTCAAGCATAGCCCAGCACAGTCTTGGGGCTTCTCCGCTGGCTAATATATGAGCTGGGCTGTCTTACCCTGCTCAAAGGCAGCCTCCTGCCACCCCAGAAGCTTGCTGGCTCCCACATCTCTGCCAGCTGCAGTCCTCTGCCACACTAGTCTGAAATAAGCCTCAAAAGCAGCAGTCAACACAGTCCTTGGGGAAACCAGGTTAACAAATCTGAAGTCAGTTCTAGGATAAACACAGCCCCGCTTTGTCACGGGACAGAGGGGGAGAGACTGCAGGTGGGTCTCTCCACACTGTCACAGCCTGCACGGATGGGACCAGGGTGTACCAGCAGCTGTGGATGCCTCCACACGCATCGCTGCCTGGGCAAACGGGTGCCCAGCCTGGCATCACCCCACGCATTTGTATGATTGCACACACATGAGGTCAATGGAAACTAGGAAGGAGCCACGGTGGTTTGGCTCCCAGAGGCATCCAAAGAAGTGTGATCTTCCCTCACCCCAAAACAAGTCAGGGAAATTCATGAGAACAGCCTTTCTTGTGGGTTTTTCTGGCAGTGGTGGGGCTGGACAGGACCAGGAGTAAAACGACACAGGGCCATAAAACGTGTCAGAGCGGCTGCCGCACGATGCGAGTCTCCACGCTGGGCACTCAAGCCCGACCACAGCCTGAGTCAGCCCATCGCCGCTGACCTGCCTCCAGCACGCTCCCTGCCTCGGCCCAGGCAGCTCAGCAACCTCCAGGCTGAAGAGGGGCTCAGTACCTCCCCGACCCAGTGCTTGCACTTGTGCTGTGGCGGGGGTCCCCTCCCTGGTTTCAGGCGCAGGCACCAGCCCTCCCACAGAGCCACCCTGGGGCCAGCAGCCAGCCCTGGAGCCCACCCCAGCACCCAAAGCACCAGATACACCAAAAAGTCCCATGCAGCCCAGCCAATCCCCGCCCCCCCCCCCAAAAAAAAAACCAGCAAAAAAACCCCCACAAAACCAACCAAACCCAAAAACCAGCACTTGGGTAGCCAAACCTACCCCCTGCCCCATTCCTTTCTGCCTGAGCCCACACTACAAACCGCTCTCCCGGAGAGGCGAGTCTCACCCGGGGTCCGCAGTTATCACTGGTCCCATGTGCTAGATGACAGAGCATTTAATGCCTCATCTTTGGGGCTTCACGCAAACGAAGAGAACAAATGACTGCTGGGGGAGATATGGTTTGCATCATTTAATCACCATTTCCAATAAAACGGTACAGCGGCTCTGCGGAGGGTAAGACAGCAGAGTTCAGCAGATTTTATCAATAACATTGCAGGATCCCTACTGCGCGGCTAAGAGAGTTGCCATGGTTATTATGACAGATTTACTATCATTGTAACTTAATGCACCATAATAAGTATCTGCATAGTTATTATTGTTTTACAATGATAACTATAATTCAACCGCAGCTTTATGACTAAATTTGTAACATTACTACGATGTTCTGGGAAGAATTGGAAGCAGGATAATTCACATGCTTTCTCAGAATATAGAAAGAAGAGAGATCCTGGTCGGTGCTTTTTTCTTTCCTTTTTGATTGCTTCTTTGAGAAGAATTTTTGTGGTTTGGTTACTGTTGGTTTGGGAGAGGGTGCTCTGTCAGAGTCCATGCACAGAGGTAGCTGAAAAATGGGATTTTTCCACTGCAAAATTGATCCTGGGGGAAAAAAATAAAATAATCCCCAAAGTCTTTCAACATAAAGTTGCTAAAAAATTCCCCAGCATTGCCAACTGGGAAACAGATACAAAGTCCTGGCAAGATGAACAAAAATGGTCAGGTTCTGTTCAAAAAGAATGACCAGATCATCAAAAAATGTCCCTGAAAGTGACCCTAGTAACCCGTGGAAACAAAGCACTGCTGGAAAAAGTGTTTCTGGCAGCCCCAGGACAGAGCCAGCCTTGTCTCAGCCACACACCCCCTGCTCCCGCAGCGCAGAGGAGGCTCTCCACCACCCCAGAGCTGCACAGGCAAACACCATGGAGCAGAGCTAAGTACCTTCTCCCTGCTCCATGGGTGCAGCCCCATAACCTGCCCCACGGCAGAGCCCACCCCAAGCTCCTGGCAGCCCCATGGCAAGGCAGTCCCCGTGCAACAGCTTGGCGAGCACAATGTACTGCCAAAAAACTTAATAATTGCATTTACTGGTGGGTTAGCCTGCTCCAAGAAAGCAATTTGAGGAATCAAAGCTTCAGACAAGGACTTTTTGGCAGTTCCCAGGGCATAGGACCCACATCGGGGTCCAGTCCCCACACCTGCATCCCCAGCTGCTCCTCCCCAGGATGGGGAACAAGTCCCACCTGGGCTGGAGCCACACAAGCAGCTGGTCCCCAGGGGGAAGCAAAAGAACCTGAGCCTGAAATACAACCAGGGTTTCCAGCAGGCTCCCTTGCACCCTCCTCCCAAAGCTCTCCCCTGTTTGAGGGCTTAGCTCCTTCTTGGGTTTCATAGCAAGTGCAACGCTGCCAATTACCCCACAAGTTTATAGGGAGGTCTGGGGGTTTATGTCCCTCTTTCATTCTGCCCACGCAGCCCGTTTCCCCAGGGGGCTCTGGGCATGGTTAACACTCCCTGCATGCCAGAGGCACCTACGCTGCCTAGGCTGAGCAAATTAAAGCCGAAAAGGGGCATTTTTCCAGCCCCTTCTCATTATCCACTGGGGAAGGATCCTGAGTTTTTCCAAGGAAGGTAAACCAGCCTGTGCCACCCATCTGGCTCCCACAGGAGGCCCCCAGCTCACACCTCCTGCAGACACTCCAGACTCCACACATCATCCCAGCTTCCCGTGATAGTGCGGCTTTAAAAAGACCGAGGTAACACCACCGCTTTTGCTGGCCAGAAGCTGGTCCAGCTCAGAAGAGGCTTAGCTCAGCAACCATCTGTGCTCTGAGACTTGGAGCCTTTTGAGTTCACAACACTATTGCTTTCCTGAGTGATTTATGGTCTTTCCCCCATTTCTCATCCTGATTTGACCAGGGACGGAGGTTTCCATCGACCCTCATCCTGCAGGATGTGACACCAGGAGGACAACCCTCACCCTATAGCATCAAGTGCCCCTTCCCAGGGCTCCTCGGGCAACGAGCTGCTCTTCCTCCACAGGGACTTCAGAAGCGTCCCCTCCTGCATGGGGAGCCCCAGAGCTTCCCTACATCAGCAGGAGAAGGTGGGAAGACTGGCAGAGGCAGGAACTGATGCTAGCATCGAGGTCGGGTGCTCGCACGCCCTCCCTCCCAGCAGTGATGTGTGTCAGAGCAGGCTTACGTCATGCTCCCCCCCCCCCCGCCCCGCTCCCGTGGCTGATATATGAGAGTAGATATAGGAAAATCTACTCATAAAATTAATGGAGGCTGCATGAACTCACAGATCATAAACTCAGAGGGGTTTGCAGCTTGCCTTTTGGGGAGGGGGAAGGGGGAGGGCTCAGAGGCAATTTAGCAGAGGGGACTAATTCACAGCAGCTGTCCCATCACATCCCGTACCCCTTCCTCACACTTGGGAGGATTTAGGGGAACGCAGCACTGAAGTCTCACAAACAGAGTGCTGGAGCTGGCATCCGTCAGCTTGAGGTCAGACTCTGCATGGCTGAGACGCTCGGTCTGCTCCCAGCTGAGGGATTGTGGCCAAACTGTGCTCTCAGTGACAGGCCTCCTGCCCAGAGCATAAATCACAGATGCTGAAGGCCAAAGCATGAGCAGATCCACCCCATGCTCTGGGGGGCTGCAGACAACATGACACCTCCTTTTGGTGGGGGGTAGGTTGCTGGGCAGTAGGCAGAGAGGGTCTCCTTGGAACAATGAAGAGGACTCTGCCATGGTCCAGCGAGATGGACCCAAACTCCTCAACGCACCAAGCAGTGGGTACCACACTGGGGACAAGGCTGACTGTGCTTCTCTCCAGCCTAGATTGGGAATCTCCATCTGAAACCCTTTTGATATAATCAGGGATATTTTTGTACCAGCCCTACGCCATTGGCTTCCCAACGCATCCTTAAAGGCCATTGGGGGACCCCAAAGCTGATGGCCACCATAGCTTCCCAACACATCCTTAAAGGCCATCAGGGGACCCCAGTGCTGATGGCCACCAGCTCTTCCAGAGCAAACACTGATCCCAGGACCTGCTTTCTCCCTTCATCCCACCCACAACCCAACCCCAGCACAGAAGACCTTTGACCACTGCTTGGCCCTGTGCCACCTCCATGCAGATCTTTGCACCCCTCCACAGGCAGCGCCAGCCCCAGTACCAGTGAGGCCAGTCCCTGCTTTTGGGCACCGTTGCTCCGTGCTGGGTTGTTCAGTGCCCATCAGGTCTTTGCAGAGTTACCTGGGCTTCCCATGGCACAGCCAAGAGCTTCAGGCAAGGAGAAGAAAATAACAAGTCTTGCTTAAAAATATCTTTCCCCACATCCCATTTCTCTGCCTGGGGAAGGGCCAGCCCCAGGATGGAACAGGTCCCTGTGCATCCACCTGCCCAAGGCGGCAGCTCAGGGGGGAGGAAGAGGAGGAGGAAGCCCTCTCCTACACCAACGCCAAGGCAACACAGGACTGTCCAGGCACTGAGACCTCCCTTGGTCACCAGCCTTCAGGGGGGGAACACAACTGTCCCCTCCCATCCCCTAAACAGCCTCTTGGCCTTGCCCTGCTCAGTTTTTTTCTCAATGTCAAATGCAGGTTTTGCTCTTTTCTGTCAAAAAGCATCTTGGCCCCCAGCTGCTGCCCCAGTGGCTCCAGCAGCCGTGACTCACAGGCTCTGCCCTAACCTCAAGGCTCCCGCTTGCCTCCTCCACTGACTCAGGCGGTGATGAGCACCAGCTCTGGTGACTTTCAAGTGGTTTGGAGATCCAGCCAAAGCACCAAAGCAGAGGGAATTAGGCACCATGCTCGCTGGAGGACCCAGCTGGCTGCCAGCCTCGGGCTCGCCCCACGGGGCCCGGCAGGCTCAGCGCTGGGGCACCGTCTGCTCACCACACAGTGCTGCTGCTGCCGGCACCGGGGGCAATTACCAAGCAGTAACAGGGTCCAGGCACATCACCCCATACACTTTCTGCCTCTAACACAGCCAGCTGCCCCCTCTGGCACACCCCAGTGTCACATACCTGTGTCCTCACAGCACCGTTAGACCAGCCTTGCCATGGGGTGCCCCTTCTGCGCCCCCCTGGCTGGTGGAGGGGGCTTTCAAATGAGAGCACCTCTAAACACCGTATCTTCTTCCAGAAGGGCAAAGCCCACAAGGTGACATTGGAAATAACCTGCACACTCCCTAAATAGGGCACGCCTGCCCCTGAGGATGCCAGTTGCACCCACCCCACCCCCACCCCCCAGCTCCCAGTACCTAAGAGAAGGGAAACTCTTCCTCCCTCCCTTTTTATAGCATCCCTCAGGTGGCTCCATCAGCCTCTCCCTGCTGCCTGGCCCAGGGACCATCCCACTGCCAACCCCACCTGCTTTGCAGGGAGTTGATTTACTCTCCAGGTGGACTTGATTCTGTGCTGAACCCCTGGGACAAGAGGCTGCCAGCTGCCCATGGGCTGCGGTTCCAAAAAGCCGTAGGTGAAAAGGAGCGGGAGGGCAGGGCTAGCTCTGAACCGGAGCTGGTGCTTGAACAGGGAGACAGACTTGCCCCCTCCCCAGAGAGGATCCATACAGGGCTGAGATGTGTTCCCCACCCCCCCCAACTCCCCCCTCCTCTGCTTGCAGGCACCCATGGGAAGGGGAGCCGTGCTGCCTCCCGGCCCTCCGGACAGCGGCGAAGTCGGTGGAGAGACATCTGTTCCCCATCCAGCAAGCAGTGTCTTCCTGATCTGCCTCTTAAAAATTACAAGGCAATTTGGAGTTTCTATTTTGTACTTTTGATTTGCCCAAACACCTGAAACATGAGCTCTCAATCCAGGATCAAAGGCTCTCTCTGGAGCAACACAGACGGCTATATCCATTGCCGTATTTATGCATGATTAGGAACGCCTGCATGGCAGAGGGGATTTGGCACGGGTGCGTGTGCTGCAAAGCCTGGAACTCCAGCTCCTCCAGGGAGGGAGCCAGGGAGTGATGTCCCAGCAGGTCAGGGTTAGCGCCAGCCCCTTTGGTGCAGGGGCTGCCTGACAGAGGGGGTGGCTCACCTGTGTCACTTGTCCCCTGTCTCTCCTGTCTGGGTCCCGTGCCTGCTTGCTGGACTGAGACCCCTCTGCTGGGTGGCGTCTCTTGCCCTTGCTTTGCTCCGTCCCTGGGGGTGGCTGGATGCAAAGGATGCAATCCTGGATGCAAAGGGATGTTGCAAGGTGGATGCAGTCCTGGTGCTGTGGAATGGAAGGTGCTGGGGATGATACCAGGCCAAGCAAAGGGTTAGTGGTAATTAATGCAAGTTGTTAATGAGCTGAAGGGGAGGGGTCCTCCCAAGCTCTTTTGGTCCAACTTGTCCTACTTTGAAAAATCCCAGACCTGGGCCCCTGTGGGTGGGGATTTTGCAGCATCTAACCTGGAAGAGGTTCAGGCTTGTGAAGTGGTGTGGCCAGACCCCTGCTCCCATCATCAAGCGTGGCTGTGTTGCCGTTGACAACCAGTTTTAACTGCAGAGGGAGGATCTGCCCCCTTGTCTGATACCACTGGGGTGAGGGCAGACCTGGTCCTGGGGGGGACCCCAGCTCTGGATCTGTGGCTCAGATGGGTTTCTTCTTCTTGCCACCATAAATTGCTTCAGAAGAGCAGGGTGGGGTCCCCAGGGTAAGGCAACAGTAGGCAGGGCATGTTGTTTATGGGAAAGCCAGCAGTAAAATCCGGAGGATGTAAAGAAGCCTGCCCTTACACAGGTAACAGGCCAGAAAACATCCACATGTGCCAGACAGAGGAGTGCCTTCCCCTTCTCTCCTCCTTTCAAATAATTTCAAAACATAGGTAAATGCAATAAAATGCCAGATGCCTCTACCTTATGGACATAATAATTTTTAGGGAACGTGTAATGAATCAGCTGAAGTCCAAGTTACCTTAGCCTAAGGCTAAGATACCCTTAACTCTGGCCTTTTAGGTGAAAGCCTCCCTCCAGGCTACTCGCTGTTTGTAATGAGCATACTGTCAACTTTCCTTGCACAGAGGTGTAAATCAGTGCTAATGAAGGATACATTAGGTGGGTAATGCCTGGCAGGTAATGCCTAGAGCTGTCTCCCTGAATATCATCACCCCGCGGGGATGCGCTCCCTGCTGCCAAGGGGGAGAGCAGCAAGTCACCCCACTGCCCTCAAACGCCAACCTGGGATGGGCAGGGATGCTTGAGACAGCAACATCTCCATGAACTCTTCAAGTTTTAAGCAAGTCAAGCTGATGGAGACAAGTCCCACCTTCCCATGCTACCACTTCGCCATTTATAATCGGTAACCTTTCTTTAAATCAGTCTGAAAGTACACGTGATGCAACCCCGGCACTCCTTTTTTGGGAAATTTGTTGGTTGTTGGTTTGGGGTTTTTTTTTTTTTGCCACAGTTTCTTCACACACTGAGGGACCTTCGGAGAAGTGCTGGGAAAAGGCACTCAAGAGCTCTGCAAATAACGGCGCGCCCATGCCCTGCCAGTTCACAGGCATTTTGCACTGGGAATGAGCTGGGAAGAAAATTTGCCACAAATATTTTCAGCAAATTATAAAGTCTTGGAAAAAGCAGATTTCAGTTCTACTGTGAAGTTGCTGTTTTGACAGATGTTTTAAATATTTTTTTAAGAATTTTATTTTTTTATTGAAACTGAAGGAGGTCCTGAAACCAAAGACTGGGCCAAGAAATGAAACCTCAGAAACATTCTGCTTTGAAAACATCTAAGCAAAACATTTCCTTTTTCCCCCTCTTCCCCAATTCAACAATTTGGAGAATGGAGGTGAATTCACAGAATTTCACCTTCTCTGAATCTGTTCTTTTCTCCTGGAAAATATTTTGACCGAGAAATGCCTGTCGTGCCCCATTGAGTCTAAGTCCTTTGAAGGCCCTAGAGCGAACAGGTCTTCCACCTCCAGCATTCTGGTGTGGTTTCCATGTAAATCATCTGAAACCAGAGATTTCCGGAAGGTCTGCAATTTTATAAAACCTGCGGGCTACCAGCTTTTCACACGCCAAGCAGCACCCGAGGCAATGGGTGCACCCATACCCACCACCCCTGGGGTGAGGAACCGATGACACAGCCCCGACCATGACCCATCTCAGCCCTGGCTCGGGACCGGGCAGCTCGCCAGCCGTATCCCGCACTCACAGCTTGTCACCGTTCCTCACGCACCAGGTTGGGATTTCGGGGCCCCGTAAAAATTCTGAGGTGTCAGGGTGAACCCGCCAGCTCCCGAGCATCCTGTGGTGCTGCGGCACCTCCTGCGCTCGCTGCCTGCTCAGCAGCGCGGCACACGTGCTCACGAAAGGAAGCCTTTACAATCTGCCACTGGAAACTGCGTGGTGTTATTCAGTGGGTAGCTGCTTTCCTTCAACGGGCCATAAAAATCCCATTTGGAAATGCAATTGCCTTGCTCCCCTCCTGCATCACACTGCTATTTAAAGAGGGCGCGTCCGACATATTAAAACACGCACACACGCAAAAAGGACCAGGATCTACTGAACCTTAAAACAATTATTATTCTTCGCAACCCGCACGCCATCCAACACTAACATTATTCTAAGATGCAGGTAACATGTGACACATTTTCTTTTTCTCTCCAAAGTACAACACCCTTCCTTTCTTCTATCCCTCCTTCCCAAATATCAATCATCAGCAAAGACAAGGCAAATGAACTTTTAATCAATAACAGCTACTGTTTCTTGTACCGGGACTGTTTATGATTTAAAAGGGGAAAAAAAAAATTAAATCAATCCTGATGTGAACATTTTCCCACTTGGAAAAACAACCCAATCCTGTATCAAAAGGTTGGAGGTTTTATATGTTTTTAAAAGGTTTAAAAGCTAAATTAATTTTAAATTGTTTTTACATATCTTGCCTATAGACAGAACCACATCATATGATGAGGAAGGGTGGTCCATGGTTTATTAATGTTCCCAGTAAGTACTTTAGCACCAGTCTGTCTGCTTTACACACATGTAATACCGTTGCCATTTGAAAATCAAGACTGCTCTAACCACAGCGTGTCTGTCCAGGCGCTCTAGCTGGCAGTCTGTCCCCTTCCCACCCAGACCAGGTACAACAGACCGCTTCTGGTATGTCTGCAGTCAGACCCCACTGCCTTCAGACCAGCCCGCAGCATCAAGGCAGTACCTGAAACTAAATGATGTTTTTGTCAAGAAAGCACCAAGAAAGGGCTCAGTCCTCCTGGCTGGGTGTTGCCCAGTCAGGACAATGTGGAATAAATGTCCTAGGCAAAGAAAAAAAGAAGCAGGAGCTCCTTCCAGTATCAAGGGAATCCATGAAGGCTTCCATAGGAGAAGAACTTCTAACATACCTTTGTGGAGCAGGACCTTAGAATGCAAAAAAAAAGGCAAGACTGCAAATGAGGTTCCTAACTTCTCCCCCCCCAACCCCACCCCCCCTCCAAAAAAAAAAAAAAAAAAAAAAAAGCTTTCTATTCCCACGGGACCGATAATTCATTTTCATCTTCATACGCCACAGCATTTGGAGTAGCTCAAATGGCAACGTGCTGGCCCTAGTCCAGATTCATCTGAACATGAGACACGAACTCAAATGGAATGTGAAGTGGCACCCACCAAGTTTTACATGAACCCGTCGGGCTCATTTTGGCCCCTTGCAGCGATAGATTGTCCTGCCAACCAGTTCCTCCAACCTATCTGTACATCCATCAAGAGAAGCCATGCCCTCTCTGTTGTCCCATCTTTCCCAGTCCAGGCAGGTTTGGGGGTCCCATTGCTTCTTGTCTTTAAGTGTTGAGATATCCTGTGGCCATGTGCAGCGTGCTGTTCCACCCTAGTCTCTTCCCATGACTGACACCCCCCCCCCCCCCCCCCCGGCCCAGGTTTGGGACAGCAAGAGGAGAATTCTTATTTCATCGGTGATGGAGCAGCCCAGCCATGACCGGGTCCATGCCGAACAAGCCAGAAGGTCTGTGTAGAGCCATGGGGACAGCAAGCAAAGGCATGCCATGTGCGGATGTGCCTGAAGCAGAGCTCTGAGGTCCACCGATGGCAGAGGAAGGGGCAGGCTTCGGCCTTACGAGGGTGACTCGCGGGAAGAGGATGCTCTCCAGATGGCCGAGGGGAAGTGGCTCAGACACACATTCCTGAGGGCCTCTGAGTCACCGGCCAGGGATGTCCCAGATGGAGAAAGCAGGACGTGGCCAGGCTGGCCTGGGGTGTGCAGGCAGCCCTGCCAGCTCTCCCTGTTCACCGTGAGCACATGGCGACACCCGGACAGTGATCCCAGCAGGGAAAGTTATTTGGTTCCTCCATCTCCCTATAGACATAAACCGCATCTCCTCCTGGCTTTACTAAGCAGATCCCTTCTGCCACCCCTCTTACACAGCATTTCGCTTCCACCCACCCTTCTTGACGTGCTGGCAGATGGGGTGCATGGTTTGCATGGGGACACAGAGGCACGTGGGGCTGTGGCCGTGCTTGAAGCCTCCTCTCACCCCACCCGCCCACCAGCCCTGCAAAGCAGCCCCAGGAAGGTAGGAAGGTCCTTTGCTTCGTTCATTCCCGAAGGACAGTCAGGAGGGAAGACAAAGGTGAATTCTGACATTTCCCTTGGTACCACGGGATCAATGGCTGAAGCAGAGCTGGGACTTTGCATTTCTTCATCTCCTGCTTCTTCCATGAGGCCTCTGACCCCTGGTGAACACCTCATGCTCTTCTGTTCTCCAGGGGTCTCATATCATCATTCCCACGACGAAAGCAGCCACCTTCCAGTTGTGCACTGAGGTCAGCACCCACCATGTACCTACTCCCTCCTGCCAGCAGAGAGGAGACATCAGGCAGCTTTTTAGGATCGGAACAGAATAGAAGAGAATAGAAGTTTCTCCACTTACAATTTTGCCAGACTTTAACTGGGCTCCAATTTTCCATGCTGGGTTTCTGCCTCAGGCTGTGTTTTGTTTTGTATTTTTCACAAAATTCCATGACTCCATTTCCACCAGCCCTTTGAACAAGGTTTAGGGAGGTCTTTTCTTTATTTTTTCTTCTGCCCATGTTAAAACATTATTACAACCATTTTACTGAGAAGCAGTACTCCCTCCAGGCTTGGCAAGAAGTGTCCCTTGAGTGAGAAGATGGGCCTTCCTCCATCCCCGTGACAGTGCCCAAAATCGGTCAGATCACGAGCCTCTGAAATAGCAGAGGCTGGCTGGAGTTTGGCAGATGGATGGAGCACAAAGTCCATCTGTGCCGAGCGCTCCCCATCTTCTAACGGGCCTCAACCAACGGTTTCACAACAACGCGTCGGCCAACTGCGTAAACACAGGGTATGGCTTAAATATAGTCCTTGCCTTGATGAACAATCAGTGCTGAAAGAGAAGAGCATCTTATGCAAATAAACAAAGGTCCCACAGAGCTCAAGTATTTGGACCAAGGTGAAAGGAGGGTATTTCATGATAGGGGAAATTATTGAACCTAAAAGCACATGCAAGTTTTCAGATACGGATTTTGTCTGTGGGGAAGTACTAATTCAAGTGGACTGGACCCCTCTGTGGCTTTGGGTTGAATCCAGCAGATCCTAAATCCAAACAGTCGCAATGGGAAAATGGAGGAGACGGGGAAGTGAGGAAGGCCAAACCAAAACGCTTCGTTTGGGGCAGATCGATTAACCTGAAACCCATTTTTGTTCATTTCACGGGGAAGATGGATGCGTTCTGCTGACTTGGCAGGACCTTTTCTTCTTCAAGGCTTTGGCTCTGCCGGTAAAACAAAAAAACCCACGGTTATTCCAGTGGCTGCAGCTGAAGTGCGATCCAGGTAGCCCTCATGCCTGCAATAACCATGGGGCCCTGAGGGACCATCAGCCGGGTCTCGCGCCTGCAGGTCCCCAAGCATTGTACAGACCACCAGCAAGACCCCCCTGGGGCTAGGGCAATCAGACCCCCTGGCATGGCTCCTAGAGGATCGAGAGCCCAGTTTGGGCTGCAGGAGCCAGGGTCCCAAATCGGAATTGCCCGATGGCTTGTAACAAAGAGGGAGAAAAAGGCAAAAGCAACAACAGCAACAAACCAACCCCAAAACCCCCAGTCTGGGGCTCCAGGAAAATTAAATGGGAAGAAATGTGCCTGCTTTGAGGAAGACTGAGCGAGGGAGGGAGGGAGGGCTCTAAAAAAGCTCAGCTCAGCCAGACCTCTTCGGAGGGGCTTAGCAGCAAATGGAGGGGCTTTGGCATAGTTCCATGACTGCCGGGTGGGAAAGCCTCAGCGCCGGAGGGGGGCTCCTGCTCAGCAGAGCGCAGCCAGGTCCTGAGAAGGGCCAGCATCCTCTGGCAACAGCCCCCTGCTCGGGACTGGGCTTCAGTCCGGATGGTCCTAGCTGAAGTCCACGTTTGACAAGGCGGTGTGCAGACAGGGATACTTCTCTCCTCCACGGGAGAGGTTGTGAGGTGGCCAGAGAGTAGGAAAAGCCAATGGGTAAAACATCTGCAGCCTTACAGCACACAGAAACAGGGTCACGTCTTGCCTTTAGAGCAGCTTAAATTTAAGACCTGTCAACCTCAATAGCGTCTAGGTCAGTTTTCTTTCTCTGCATTGATGGGGAACAAATTTGAAGCCCTGAGGTGTCATTTCTGCATGTCATGCTTTGAGTTGTTCCCTTCCTTTAGCATGATAGACCTGTTCCCTTCCTGAGGATGATCATTTTTCAGCCAAACATGTGGTCGTTCACATTCCTGAGTTATGGAGCACGCAGCTTGCCAAAGGAAAGGGAATTTGGTTTTGTGTCCCGCTGACCCCACAAATGCGCCACAGAGCTGGCTGCTCGCGGCCACCAGGCCCTCCCCCCATGACACCGCTCGAGGCCAAGCCATTCCCTGGGGAAAGGGGGTAACCTCCAGGGAGATGCTGTGCCGGGTTAGTTACCATCTGCACCCCCAACTTTCCACTTCCATTTGCCCCCCGGTGTGGGCAGATGTGCCCCAGCCACGCGTGCAGTGGTGGTTCTACAACGTCAAACCGCTGCAGGCTCCCAGGCTCAAAGGCACCGTGTAAACCCCCAGCTGCTTCCCAGCCTGGTCTCCTCCGTGCCCTGCAGGGTCAGCAAGTCCCTTTCCCAAACCTGGGGCTGTGGTCTGTGCCCCACCACCCAGTCAAGCTACTGAAAGCTACTCCTACAATAAGGAATGGAAGTTCATATATGCTCGGCAATGATACGCAGATTAGCAATGTCTAAAGGAGGTCTTTAATGCTCCAAAAAAGATTTAGGACTCCAAAAAACAGTAGGTTGAAAGCAACATAGCTGGAATAATTGGGCGCTCAGCTTCCACGAGTGCTTGTCCCGGCATTTCAGCCTGTACCTCTGGGTGCAAGCATGTGATTGCAAACACCGCTGCTGTGGAGACTTGGCTGAAGGGAACAGACTGTCACGCACACTGAAACGGAGATGATCAGTTATCACAACTTGAAAGAATAAATGGGCATGGCTGGGAACAGCTGATGTTGAGCAGTGGGGCAGCTCTGGGAAGGATGCACAGCGCTTTGCTATCACACGCACCTTTGCTCTGGCTGGTGGATCCTGTTGCTGCTGAGCCCGAGAGGCTGCAGAGAGCTGCGCTGCTCTGAGGATCTGAACTGCCTTGCTATGGTGCCAGGTGGTCCAACCTTCAAGCTGCAGAAGGCGCCACATGCAGCTGGGATAAAACACATACTGTTGAGAGGAGTCCTCCTGGCCAAGGGACCCAAGCTGTGTCTAGATGAGGTTATCCCAGAATGCTTCCCAAATCTTAGATCTGGAGGCATGCTTTGGCTGCATCCCAACTCCAGATTGGGTATGTACCAGCAACCCCAGAGCCTCAGTTTGCAGACAGAGGAAGCCCAGATGGGAATGCTGGCGCTTTGCAATAGCTCCCTACCCTGCAGGGGCTGGAGACCAAGACACAAGGACTGGTTAGCATTGACAGAGCTCAAGTGACCTGTCTGGCCACATAGAACTTTACCCCTCGCCTGACTGTCTGCCCATTTCTCCAGCGATGATCAGTCCCTCCTATTAATCAGACTCCTGCAAGGTCCCATAAGGAACAACCAGACATCTCCAAATTTCCAGCTGACTCTGTTATAGGGCCATAAAGCCAACCCCCACTGCACTGGTTTTGTACAGGGATGATATTTTTTTCTTTTTTTTTTTTTATTGGGATGCATGCAGATGTAAGGCAAGCACCACGCAATAACCTAAGTGGACGATGCCACCTTGTCAATTGAGGTCGTTATCCCATCACAAACAGTATAAAAGCTCTATTTTTCTGCAAACCGCAGCTGATTGACGTTAATTATGCGACATACTGTGAGTCCATATGGACTGTGTTCCATAAAGGCTTTTCTTATGATCAGTCTTTCTGGATCCATGTCCTGCCAAACACCGCTTGCTTTCATGGCCTGTCTTATTTACTGCCTTATTAGTCCGGTGTTAGATTTTTCCCCCAGTCCTCTGGAACTTCCCCAGGGTTCCCAGATTTGTTTAAAAATTGACACTAATGGTTCAGAGAGCTCTCAGGCTAATTTGTTTATCCTTTGATGCAAGTTATCTGATCCTGCAGAATGTCTAACTTTAATCACTGCTATTTAACATTCGGCTTCGTCACTGGTAGAATACAAAGTGTTTCATTATCTCCATAAAGTATGAATGTGTCATCCTACCTCTTTCCAAAGAGAAAACTAAATGTTGAACGAATAACTCTGACAAATAACTTTGTCTCTTCTACACACAGGCTGATTATTTTCCCATTATTGTCCGGGATCTTATTGCAGGATTTGGCCTTTTTTGATACATTTAAACAAATTCTTACAATTACTAGTGGCTAGAGATTGTTCACTCCTGGCTTTAGCTTCTCTTCCCAGGCATCTGCATGTTCTCACTGATCTTGACTCACCACTATCAGATTCCTCCTTTTTTATTTACCATTAATATCAAACATAAATATACATGCACACTGGTGCCACATATTTATGCCCATAATGCAAAGTGTGTGTATGTATACACACACACACACACACATACATGCTAAACCTACAATACTGCTGCTTCCACCTTCTCTCTTAGCTGGGCTTGTTCATGCAAACCAGCGTTCAGGCTTCCAGAACAGCAGTTATCACACAGCATCTCACAAAACAGCCTTAAACACTCCCCGATTACCATCCATTCAATTTTGTTTAAATAATTCCTTCCATTCCTTAATTTTACTCCTAATTATTTTCAGCCCAGGGAAGTTGTTCTCCTTCCAGAACCGGGGGCTAGAGCTGGGCACCTCTGTGCTTTTAAAAATCCAGTCCCTCATCGCATATAAATAGCACTGGTCAGAGCTTTTCTGTGTTTGCACATAGTGTCATGCTCGCTGGCAGGGAGACAGCCTGGGAATAGGTTATGGAGTCCCTGCCCATCATGAGACGGGAGACTTGCATACCTAAAAGGCAGAGGAAGCTGGGTTTGGGTTATTTGAGGAGGGGGGGATGTATCCCTCCTCTGCTCCCAGGCTCCAGAAGAAGGGGGAAAAGCCACTGGGGACCAAAGACAGCTTTCATCAATTGAGATATTTTATTTTGTGTTGGCTTTTTTTCTTAAACATCCTTTGTTTTCTAACAATAAATCATATCCTGAGGCAAAAAGCCTTTAAAAGGACCGGGCATGGAGTCTGCTTCCGTTCCCTGGCTGGTGAGGCAGGCCACCAGCTGACAGCAGTCATCAATCTGCAACTCAGCGATCAATCCATCTTTATCTGTCAGCACGGGGACCAGCACAGGAGGGCCCCGGCTGTGCCAGCCTGCCATCCCCCACCAGCTCCGGCAGCACCCAGGGGGTTCACCAGAGCTGGACCCAATCTCCCTTGCTGCCCACCCCCCCCGGAGCAGGCTCCCACTGGCTCGGGCATCGTCCCATTGTGCTCCCCAGCACGTTTTGCAGCCAGCAGGCTGAGCGCACAGCGGCTGAGCCCAGTCACCCTCAGAGTCCCTTCCTGCGATCCGTCAGAGAGTGGGTGCTCCACCTTCTGCCCTTCCAAAAAGCCAGCAACACTAAAGAGGGCAACAGCATTTTTTCCAAACAGAGGGTATGACCAACAGCCTACCCTCCCATGAACTTCCAGAAATCCCAAGCCATTCTTTTTTTGCCATCAGTGGCTATTTCTACCTCCTGTTGTTTACTGCCCAGGCTTCTAGGCTTGCTTTTTCACATTTGTGCTGCCAGGACTCAGCAGTTTATGGTGGCGCCTACGTCTTCTGTTTACCCTCTTAATATTGTTCCCTAAAGATGTTCCATTAAAACCCTCTTAACTGCTCTACCTCATTTGTTATCCAGAATATTGGTTGCTCTCCCAGAGAGATGGAGGTGGTCCAGCTCATATCCTCCCTCAGAAAGCAGACCTGATGCCCCATGACCTGAAACACCTCCATTTTACCTCCATTTTACACCTTTTGCCCCTTGGTGGTCTCCCTCCCCTGTCTGCTTTTGCTTCCAAGATGCAAGGAGGGATCTTGCCGCCCATCGTCTGAACTTTCCTCTCCTTCAATTCCCTCCTGAGACCCCTCAAGTTCTTGCTGATCTGAGTAGTATTTTATGAGGCAATTTTGTTCATGCCAAATGTGTCATAACCAATGGATCCCTGCCTGCAGTCATCAGAGCCCTGTGCAGCCTCTTGGTGATGTGTGTTGTGCTGGAGCCAAGGAGACCGCACACAGGGCCGTCATCTTTCTGTCCCCTCTTCTGCATCTGGCCGGGCAGAAGATTTGTGTCTGCCTGCATACATTTGCTCCATCGGCCATCACTTGCGCTCACACTCCCCTTGAGCCTGCAGGGATCACGCTCAAAAGGGGCCATTGGAGACTGTTTGTGTCTTTTTAACGTTGGTTCAAGGTGAAGAGCAGCTGGTCCAGAGCCACACTTCAGTACTTGGTGTCTTCTCCACCAGCACAGGCCGTGCCTTGCCCACCACCTGCAGGTTTCCATGCAGCAAGGAGAATGTGGTGCCTTCTCCCTGGATTGGGGTCCCTATTCAGCCCCCGTCCTGGGGAAATGGCCTCAAAGCTGTGGGGCATGTTCCCCTGCTTGCTTGCGCTGCTGGCTGATGACATCTACCCAGCCACAGCAGCCAGAGCCATCAGTTGAGATGGGTCATCCCCTGTCTTGATGCAGTGAGACTGCGAACGCTGTGTTTGCACATCAAGGCCATGCAGGAGTAGGCTGGAGAGACACTGGCCCAACCAGGCCATCCCTGCTTCATGGCACGTTTGCTGCCCCTCTCTTTCCTTGGCCAGGAGAAGGCACAGCCTGTGGGTGGCATCACTTGTTTGGGGAACCAAACACTGTAGCCACTGCCCTTTCCTTGAGCTTTGGGACTCTGCAGGTCCCTCATGCAACCGTGAGGCTGGTGTTCTCTAGCACAAGATGGGGTCATGTCTCCTGGGATGGGCACACACCTTCATTCTCATGGCTGGAGGCTGCCTGCCTGCCCCACCGCAGAGTAGTGACCTGACAGGCACCACCCAACGAGCAGATATGAGACGAACCTCCTCCACAAGCATCCCCAAGCAGGACCGCATCTCCTGGCATGTCAAGGGTGACCAAGGGCAGATGCTGCCCCCAAGCAGAGTTACAGCAGAGGGCCCCCAGTGATGCTACCGGTAATCAAGATCTGTCCTTGCGATCCTCAAGGCTTTTCCTCCTCCTTGGAGGAAGGGACCATGTCCCAGGAGAGGCCTGTCCTGCTCAGAGCAGATGGAGCAAAGAGGTCTGCCCCATCTCACAGTTCCAGGAGAGGGATGGGGCTGCGATGAGGTTTCCTCCAGTGCTTGCTCTGGGCCAGGGTTGGAGAGGATTTCTGTATCACAAAAGCACCTGGTCAGGGTGGACATTTCAGGGCCAGCGGTGGTGGAGTGGAGGCAGCACAAGGGTGGGAGGAGATGGGGGTTCCTCGAGGAAAGAGAAACCTCCAGCCTGGAAACCCTTTTGTTCCTCCTGGCACAGTTTGGGGCAGGCAGTGGGGCGGGGGGGGGAAGGTGCGGTGGGGTCTTGACACCGAGCCGTCTGGAGCTGATGTCCCAGCCTCTCTTAAAATGTCCTTGAGCACTTGGATTTGCCTCAGATTAAGTCCAGTTGCCCGGGCTGGCGCGTACCCGTACACAGGCTAAATGAGAACCACCCGTAACACCTCCTGTCCTCCCTCCTCCTCTCCCGCGCAGGTTCATTAAGGCCTTCCCCAGCGAAAACAGGCTGCGTTTCGGGGGGAACGCCGAAGCGTTTGATATTTTCCACTCTGCGTGTCAAGGGCATTTACAGTCGGCGTCAGGCTGTTCCGTCAGTCTGAGGGAAGCACTTTGAAGTGTTTGTGGTAGAGGCCACATGTGCAGTCAAGATGTGCCTCTGCCTGGGCTCCCCAGCCTCTGCTGCCTTTGCATTCCCAGCACCATGTGACAATCAACAACACGGCTTAACCCTTTCACACCACTGGCTCGACCCGCTTGGAGATGGGTTCTTGTTCCCTTGTGCATCTTGGTGGCCATGCTCAGGATGCCTGCGGCCACTCTGCTTCATTTTGGAGAACTGGCAGCACAGCTTGGGCAAGCGCAGCTGATGAAGGTGATGGGATGGCAGCCTTGAAGCTTCTGGTCCAAGCAGAGGATCTGACGCTAATCCCCACACATGCTGCCAGAGGTCCCACTTTGATGATGAAAGTAGCATCACTTGCCACAAGCAGCTGTGGAGCCAGCTCCCACCCTTGCCTGTCCTGCAGCAAGACCTGAGAAGCTGCATGGAAAGAGTCCCAGTGGCTGTGACACACCAGGGATGTCCGCAATGACATTACTGCCTGTCCCTCTGGCATGACGGATGGCACACGATGAAATGGGCAGCACTCGGGCTGTGCGGCTGCTGCCCAGGGACCTCCGGGTGTGGGGTGAACGATTGCAGCTGCTTTGCCTCGGAGGCACTGGTGCAAGCCCGGCGATGTTTCGAGGAGCTCTCTGCAGGGGCGGCAGTCAGGGATGAATTGAGTTTCTTTGTGTAGGGCTTGCTCAGTTGCTGTGTAGCGCTTTGCCACAGTTACAGGCTTTAGGTTATTTTCACATGCCCAGAGAGCACCCTGGAGAGGAGCTTGCTTTGAAATGAAACATGGGGATCAGCAAGCTCAGCTGCTCCTTGAGGAAGGAGAGTAGCAGCCTCCCAGCCAAACGCCTTCACCCAGCTCCCTAAAAAAAGTGCCAGGATGGAGTGGAGAAATTCAAGACACATGGTGTCACCAAGTGATGCTTCCCTGGTGCCTGAGAGCTACCTTCTCCCCCAGCTCTCCACAGCCCCCCCAGGCAGGAAGAGCGTGGACTTCTCCAGAGAGCCCCCTGCCAGGCTTCAGTGCTTGTGGGTGGATCTCCCATCTCCCGTTGGTAGCCCCGGGCTGGTTATGGGGACCTGGGCTTGGCTCACAGCTTTGGAAGTCCTGGAAGATAGAAACTCAAACTTCACCACCCCACAAGCCTGTCTCTGCCGGGGGATGAGCTGCAACCTCCATGGGGTGGTTTTAATTCTGAGCAGATTCCCAGTCTGATCCATGCAGCCTGGACCCACTGCAGTGATAAAAAGGACATGGAAGGCAACAGGGGAGAAGAGAGCGCAGCTGAAAAGGCAGAGGCCTTTCTGTGAAAGCTCAGAGCTCAACAGCTCTGAGCTAAGGGGACAGGGACGTGAGTTTCAGAGAGGCAGCTCCCACCCTCTGGAGTCACCCACCCAGAGGCTCCTGCTTCCAGCACAGCAGTGTTTTTTGGGGGGCAGTACAGTGCTGCCCTATTCACTCAACCCTGCATCCCCAGAGCAGGGAGCAGAGCTGGGGCTGCAGGCATGTTCCCCCCAGTGCTGCCAGTCTGCCATGGCAGCACGGATCCAGCACGGCAACGCTGCTCCAGCAGCTGCAGCGTTAATGTGTGGCACAGCAAAAAATAATCTCCCTTTTCAATTATTGCATTACAGAGGGTGGAGGCCTGGGGGAAGGGTGTCATTGTACTGGCCCTTGCTTGGCAGGGAAAAGGCATCTTCTGGGCCACAGCTTCCTAGAAAAGTTGAAGCCAAGGCATTATCCAGAGTAAGTGACCTCTCCTCCTTCCATGAAAGCCCCCTCCTTGCAATTAATTTGAGTCCTGGAAACCCCTGCCTTCCGCCCTGAGTTCCCAGCCCGCGGCAAAGCATCTGACGCATCCCACATCTCTCTCACCACGGTTCTTCCTTACCGAGATGATTGACTCCATCACCCAGGGAGGACTGTGCTTTGCTGTTGTCAAGAGGGTCAATCGGATGGCCCCGTCCTTGCATCTCTGTGTCTATGTGTGTATCTGTTTTCGTGTGCTTTTGTGCTGATCTGGCACCAGGAGGAGAGGTGGCTTGAAGTTACAGTCTGCTCTGATTCATCAGCCCACTTTGAACATGCAAATCCTCTAAAACTGAAGGGTCAGAATGAGACAAGTGACTGCCCCTGGGGCACCACCCGTACAACCTGATAAAAGTAGGACCTGTCCACAAAACTCCAGCTATCCAAACATCACCTGCTTAGCCCAAGTTCACCGTTGGCACGGTGGTGAGAAGGGGAACACAGGATGGCTACATCAGGTGGAAATGGCTGCCCAAACCAGCCTTGCAAACGCTAGACAGGTAGAGCAAACGCTGAGCTGGCTGGAGCTGGCAGACCCACGCAGGGCTGCCTGGCAGCTCGGGATGGCTGTGCATGCTGGAGCCGGTCACTGCTGCTCCTGGGAGCTGCTGCTCACCAAGGGACTTCAATGCCAAGCCAAAGCAAAGCTGAAAGGGGCAGGTGGAAGGGCGCTGGACGGGTTTTCAAGCCAGTTTCCTAAAGAAACACCCCTGAGGCGCTAACCCTCTACCTTGGTTTCCTAATCAGTTTTGAACAGGTTGGTAAGTTTTGAAACCCATTCAGTCAACGGAGCAGACATCGCAGCAGCAGTAAATTAATGACAATATAACACCCTTACAGGGGAGAGAGATCCAACTGGGGGCCCAAGTGAAGGGAAGATGAATAACCTCACTTTTATTAGACACCAGCAGGTAGATGTAGGAAAGCTGGCCTCGTTGGTTTCACAGACCCACTTGCTTTTATGGCTCTGCTTCAGCGCAAAGAGGAGGCTGAGTTTCAAAACTTAACCAAATTAGTAGGTGCAGATTAGGCATGTTGTATCATTTGTATTCCAACCCTAAGCTCTTCAGGGCCAGAGTCAGAGCTTCCTATGCATCTGCCAAGAGTCACACAGCCACAGGGATGAATCCCCTTCTGGGCTGCCCTCTTGACAGCAACCCCACAGCAGTCTGGGAGCAGATCCACAAGCCCAAGGAGCAACTCTCCGATCAGCTCCTGCTCAGGGGTCTACATTGCTTTCCAAGTGGATGTCATCGGCTCAGTGCAAGCCTGATGAACTAAACCCAGTAAAAGGCAGAGATGCCACGTGAGCAGGAGCCAGTCATGCCTGCAGTACATGACATTTTTTGGTTTGAGGGATCTTTCTGATAAGGCTTATTTCCCATTTCTGCTGGAACTGATATCTGGGGTAGAAATCTGTTTCTTTAGAGGGGTTCTTTTTCCTCCCCCATTGTCCAAAGGTGCCTCCACTCTGCCGTCAAACTCAGGACACCAGGGGCAGATGGATCCCCTTCCACCTTAGACTGATTTTGTAAGAACTGAACATGCCATGGGCCCGAGCTGTCTGCCTCCTACCCTGAGATCCCTGTTGGCACGCCAAGCCAAGCTTCGATGCCAAGGATGTGTGAGATAATTCCAGTTCAGGTCATGTTTGGGGAATGAAGACAGCTTCCCCTTCCTGTGCTCATGACACATCGTACCTGCTTACAGCCCGAAAGGTGCATACAGCTGCGGTCTGACCTGGTCGCCAGCACAAGGTCTAGTAAGAGCAACACTTCACCCTTGTATAAACCCTTTACTCAGAGGATCACAAAGCGCTTTGCGAATGCTTGCTTATTAATCCTGGCCACGGTTCTGGGAAGAAATAAAGAGACACAGGGGAACCACCTCATTTGCTCTGGAGAAGGGGTACTTTCTGGGGTGAAACGGAGGCATTTAACAGATGAGAACAGTGCTGCTCAACATAACCCACCAGCCAGAAATGAAATGAAAGGGATTAAAATTGTAGTGAATAAAGGAAAATTTAGGCAGGAATACTGTGATTAATCACACTGAAACTTGGCTAAGACAACAGCGGAAGGTGCCATGTGATTTTTATCAGGCTCTGTTTGTGCTCTGTTCATACGCCAGCATGACAGGTAACTCAGCATCCCAGGAGAACGGGCTGGGGTGGCAGGATCAGCACTCGGCTTGCAAGGGAACAGGCTGGGCAAACCTTCCAAGAGCAACAGTGTGATTGGGGTCGTTGGATGTGACCCACTGCTGCCCATCAGGCCTCAGACGCCCGAGGTCAGCACCTCTGCTGATTCAATGGATGTGAAATTCTTGGTCCTTGTGACTGCAGGGACACATGGCGCTCAGCCCATAACCCATGACACCAGTGTCACCTGTTGTGTGTGTCACACCACCCCTACCCCTCGCACTGAGGTGCTTTTTGCCATTCCCACTGCTGAATTTGTGTTGTTTCAGGCAGACAGGACAAAGGCATGCCTGGTCTTTACTTCTTTATTTTCTCAGGTAATCTCTGCACCTTGGACTGCCTACCTCTCTTCAAACCTACCATTCCTTTACAAAGGTCCTCAGCTCAGCCAGACCCTCCAGTAAGCTGCACTTGCAGGTAATTCGCACAAAATCAGAGGCAGGCACAGCTACATAATCCTTACTGCTGTGGAAACTCAAGGCAGTTTACAAATAACGCAGAAACTATAATCGTCAAAGAGGGATTATTTGAACACAGTTGCAAGATGTACACTGCCTGGTCCCTGAAACAGAAACATCCCAGATGACAATACTGGCAAGGAAGAAAAGGTCAGTTAGAGCTAGTTTTCACTCCAAGATTTCACGAGACATGAATTTGCCAGTGCTTCCATTCTAACAACTCATTTCAGAGAAGATTGTACAAGGAAGGATACTACCAGGGACTGGGCACGCTGTGTAAATGTGTATCATTTTGCAAATGCTACCAAATCAGCTCTAGATGATGGCAGGAGGTAGAGGATGAGATTTTATAACTTCAACAAAGCAAGAGCTCGTAGTCTTTCTTTCTGGGCACTGATAGCTCTAGTAATTATCAGTGCCAGCTCTGCCAGCCCTGTGCCTCTGTCTAGGCCACATACCACTCTGAGGTGGCTTTTGTATCCTCACTGCAATGAAGTATTTTATCCCACTAGGGTTTATTATTCTTTTATAAACTGAAGGGCTTCAGCCTAATCTTTCAACAAACAAAAGGGATCTTTCAACATTTCAATGCTGTTGTAATTGGCTCCAAAAATAGCAGCCTCAGAGCCACATTTCTTAAACTTCTCAAGTCCGAGGATTAACCTTTTTTCAGAAAAAAAATAATAATCCAAAGACCAACTTGTATATTTTCATATATCAAATCAAATAAACAAAAGACTAAAATTTGAAAGTTAATCTATAGTAGCTTTTATTTTCTCCCATTTTGTTTGCGTGCTTGCTTCTGTGGCTGTTGGCAGGGAGGAGACAGCGTTTACTATTGTTTCATGAGCCACCACTGGATGTTTTATAGACCACCAAAGGCTCATGGATCACAGTCTAAGAACACTGCTTTAGAGATAAATAGACTCATTACAGGAGGCCCTTGCTCTCTGCTCTGCTTTACGGCTAGCGCTGAAGCAGCAGACTGTATTTTGTCTTTAACTCCTTTACGCTGCCCACCGAAGGGCACTGATTGTCGACCCTGGGGACCCTGGGGAGCATTCAAGGACCATGTCATCCTGTTCTTGCATTGACTGTTCATGAGTTTATACCCTTGGATCCATGCCATGCTCCATGTACTCCACCCAGGTCACCTCCATAGCGAAGTACCATTGCCCAAGGGATGCAGAATAATGCCAGCTTTTCCTGTATCTTAAAAAAGGCAGTACCTGTCCTCTTAGAGAGGACGAGTTGTCTCCGCTGCTCCTCTGTTATTGTAAGTGGCTTTTCCTGCCAGGAAAACTGGCCTCCGTGCAGCCCTCTCTACGACCCCCACAGCTTTCTCCAAATTTTGCAAGCAGACACCTTGGCACCTCCAGTTGCCTTCGGACTCTGTTAGTGTTGGCTGGCTGGGACTGATAGCTTCCATCTTCTTTCTCCTTGTTTCATTAACTGTCACGTTGGGGGTTTTGATCTTCCCTGGAACCAAGCCCTGCCAAAAGATTTACTCTAGTGCAGTGCTCCATTTCACATAATTGCCACAGAAAGCCGTGCAGTTGGTAACGACCAAGGTAAGGAAACAACTAGATGCACTCAGGATATGGCGTTCACATATTGTACTTTCATAAAGGTATAGCAATGGAAACATTCCCTATTTTGATTGTCCCAAAGCCACAGGAAAAAGGGAATTAAGGGAATTGATATGTCTGGGATAAATGCCAGCTCTGATCTACTCACATTTTTACCCTGATCTGAAATACCTTGGTCAGAGATGGAAAACTTTTATAGAAGATGTGAACCAAATAAGGCCCTGCAAGTGCTGGTATCCAGCTAAGAGCTATCTCAGCTGGCACAGTCTGAGAAACAGAAAAAAAAAAGGAACTGGGAATTAAATAGGCAGCAGCAGCTTTGTAAGAAATTTCTTCGCTTCCTACAGAGGGTTTGGACATTCCAGCGTCACCACGGCTAATACCCGCATTTGCAGTCTGCCTTCTGACCACAAAGTGCCTAAGGTACCAGAACACCAGAGAGTTAGGATGTAGAGGTTGGCTTGGCTCCTGGAAAGAGGATGTGCTTTATCATCAAATCCCAGCATGATTTGGTATGGAGAGGCACAGAGCGGTCAAGGCAGAGTGGTGAGCCCAAAACAGGGTTGCCTTTGGAAGCAGTATAAAAAGAAAATATCCTTGCTAACATAACCTCGCCTTCTAGTTTAACCTCCATGTTCCCTTAGAGAGTGCAAACATGCCTGCACATATTTTAGGCACAGCAACCCACTTAGGAAGACTCAGATGCAGTGTAAGTCCAATTAAAGCAAAATGGAATGAAAGTCCCAAATTATTTCAATGTGTCAGAGTGAGGAGTTTTCAAATCCACTGGTTATTGCAAAGTTGTTCTGGGAAAAATAACTTCTGTATAGATTCCATCCCACTTTGCTGCACTCCATGGGAGTTTTGCCATCAACTTCAGTGGGAGAAGGACCGACACATATCAGCAAGCTTTAGCCATGCATTAATTAATTGTGCTTCAGGCCAAAGGCATTTGCTCTTATGCCGCAATCCTGCAATGCATTTGCTATAGAAAGATCTCTGTTCCTGCAATGGTGTCCATTGAACTCGCACCAGCAAAGTCTTACTGCAAGACCCCATCTGACTGCCCAGAAACCCATAAGAACATGTATCTGCATTGACCTTACTGAGAGTAATATGAGTTCAATCAAGAGCAGAGTTTGATGAAAATATCTCCTTACATATCAAGCTGGAGGGTAGATCAAAGCTTTTTTTTTAGCTCACTAATAAACCAAAGCAGCAATAGTACTGCAGAGGAAGCAGCTTGCTTGTTTGTGACGGCTCCTTTCTTTGGGAAGGTGAGTGCAGAAACCACGAAACTATTACTGCTAAAATAACCAAAACAAGCCACAAAATTAGGCAAATCTTTAATGCAAGATATCATCCGTAATTGTTTGTCTCATTAAAATCCCAAAACGCCAGACAGTGGAGATGAATCATTCTGCCCATATCACTCACCTCCAACCTCTGTTCAGAACAAGGGAAAATAGCTCAGGTCCTTTCTTGATTTAAGAAGTGTGGGAGGGGGTTTGCATGTATTTGAATATTAAACTGGATCCCAAAATTCTGGTAGCATTAACTAGATTTACACCAATTCAGTGTGCCACCTCAAAGACATGCCCATGGTTCCTCTAAGGTTGTGCTCTTGCAGTTGGGTTCTCTGCCCTTTAAGGCTTTCTAACACAGTTACCAAAGGCAGATGCTGGCATGTTTTTTTAAACTTGCTAGAAAGCCATTTGCTCCCTTAAATGTAATTTATGTCATTCAGCTAGAAAGTTTATTTTCAGTACAAAATACTTTTTAATCACCTCTGTTAAGTCTTACTACTTGATCTCATCTGGTTCCTATGGAAATTGCAAGTCTTCCAGAACTGCAAATTCTGTCTCCCCGCCAATGTTAGGAAAACTGACTTTTTTTCCACTACCTTCTGAGATAGTATTTGCATATAAATACTGTTCAGATTTCAGAAAATAGATTTGAAATTTTTCTTATTATTCATTATACTGGAGATCTTCCATGTTTCCACGAGCAGCTGTTTCATTTTTTCTCCCTTTCCACGTAAGCAAAGAAAGATCTGTCTGCTTCTTCACTAATCCTCAGTCCCTTCTTACATGCAGTTCTCCTTCACCAGAATTGTTGTTATATTTAAAAAAAACAAAGAGAAAATAATCAAAATTGGCACCTTTTTGGCCAAAACAGCACTTCTCACCCTTGGTCCGTGTATGGCTGGCGAGGTTATAAAAGTTTGTAGTTGGTCTGGAAAACCAACTATTTTTAAGAACTCTCTATTCAAAGTTGAACAATAAAAGTGTAAGCGCTCCAAAAGACATAAAGAAGGTTGACAGGGATCTTTGCCATGGTTTGGGAACCTCTGCATTAAGGAAGAGAGAAAGAGCATGGAGTTGCCTGTCTTTTCTATGTATGACAATCTATAGTGAGTTGAATAAAAAGTGACAGATTTCCTCACCAGGGTGAACATCTCACATGTTAATGACCGGTAAAAGAGACCTACTGTTTGAGTCAGCCAGAACCAGTAAGGCTGCTCTCTGCTACACATTACACATTTCACAAGCGCACACTGATGGAACTGCTTATGCATTCACTGAACCTGGGCTTGTGGCTGGTGCTTTTTCCGATCTCTCCTTTCTCCCTGCTGTCCCCCTCTCCCCTTTCGGGGCTCCACGTCACTGCTGGGTGTGCACTTCGGATAGCACTTTCAGTGTAAACCGAGCCTGAAACACTGGAAGACACTATCCCTTAGGCAGTGCAACAGCAGGGCACGACTACAGGTGGATAACAGAACTGTCAATGCAAGCGATGTGCAAGCCTCTGCTGCTGAGTCTTGTGAATAACCATTCTTCACCTGTACTTGGAAGGAGGACCCAGAAGGAGAAGTGCAGGTGGAGCAATCTGTTTAGCCTGGGCAGGGGGAAAACAGGACTATTCTTGCTCTCTCATACACAGATCGCTTTTGAAAATCCCACTTGTTCTGAACACTGTCTCAGGCAGAACACAGCACCAGATGAGAACCACATGCTGAGATCAAGTGGTGAAAATCTTTTCTGTGTCTCTGCATGCTCCTGCAGGGCACCTGAATACCAGAAATTCATGAGCATTTGAAAAGGATTTGCTTTCTCAGCACGATCATTCTTGAGACTAGCATAGAAACTTAAAAATAACATAAATTTCATCTATCCCCTTGTTACCTCCTCACGCACCTCGGTATTCTTCAGGATCTTCTCAGTTGTTGACAAAGAAGTTCTTTTCCTTTAAACAAGCAGAAAAAAAATGGTTTGTTCCTGTCTTCACCAGGTTGTGAGATACAAAGAATTCTTGAGATGATCACCCCCTCTATCCCTATAAACAGCTATAACACTTGCCAAGAGCCTGTGTCTTTTCATTTGCTTCATTAGCTATATTTTGGAAATTTTCAGGGCTTGTGCAGCTGGGAGATAGCTAAAACAGTGCTAAGAAGGGCCATGGTCTCTGGGTTTTGCAGCCGCAGCACCCATGGAAAGAAGGCCTGACACAGATGCTGGCAGTCATGGGTGAACCTTCTTTCAGAGGAAATGGAGATGCTCTTGGAATCTCCCAGGAGAGCAAAAGAATGCTTCCAGGCAGTCAGGTGGAGCAGTCTCTGGCTCCATCAACCTGACGGACTTGGCAGTCTCTCCTGCTCCAGCTGGCCAGGATCCTGGAGTCTGCAAAGCTGAAGGCAGAATTACTGAATTATTGGGAGAAAACAGATAGCTGCGTAAGCTTATACACAGTGATATACACATACAGATACATATATATATGTAACCACACTCATGAATTTGGACACATAATGGCATAGGCAGCACCTCCTGTAGTAAGTCTGCAGGATATATGAACTCCTAGTAGGACTGAAACCCCAGTGCCTTCCCCTATAATGACTAAGCTGGTCTCTGTGCTGGGCGTTAACTCTGCAGGAGAGCTCTGACATCTTTCTGGAAGAGATTTAAAGATGTTTTTTTATTAGCTTTTATAGAAGAAACATTGACTAAAAGCTCTTATCTGAAGCTTGCCCAGCAGCCTCACATTCCCTGGGTTTCTTTAAGCCTGAGTCCTCAAAGTCTTTCTGTAGCAGAGGCCAGATCCCACTTCCAGCTCCAGTCTGGGCGCCAAGCTTGCTTGCTAGGCTCTGACTTCTTCAGCCCAGAGCAGAGTTCCTGCTTACGTCAGCAGTAGTTGGCCGAGAGAAAAAGAGAACAATATAGCCTTTATAGATTAACAATATTTCAATTTACTATAAATTAGGCTGTATATAACATGGCTCAGAGGAGTAATTCAATTTGTCATTCTCTGGGATCCTTGCTTTTTCTATCCTTTCTTTCTCTTCCTTCTCCACCTTCCTATTTTCACTTCTTCCTTTCAACTCTGTATTTTTTTACCTCCTTTTCCCTTTCCTTTCTGCATTTCCTGCCTTCCAACAGATTTCATTATCGCTCCGATGGCTCCACTCCAATCCCTACCTCTATGTTATCTGCTAAAATGACTGACAACAGAATATCTAAGTGGAGATGCATTCCAGTGTCCTGACAAGGGATGCATAGAGCAAAGAGAGCAGGACTTGAGGAGCAGGACTGGGATATGCAAGAGTTACAGGCAGGAAAGGCCTGCGGTACATACACTGGTACAGGCAAAGGAAAGAGCTCACCCCCAGCAGTGGCTGAAAGAATTCTCTACAGCATCGCTGCCTGGAACTGTCAGTTCAAGAAAAATTGTATTTCATAGTCAGAAGGAGAAAAATAAATAGAAAAGTGTTTCATCTTTGGAGCGTTGGATATTTGATCTTATCTGGAATGAGTGTGTGTGTACAAGTGTGCATACGTCACTGTTGTTATTTTATTACAGAGTGCTGTTATGAAACTTCCCTTCCCATTTTGCATAAATCTTCCTTTTCAGACATGTGGTCACTGGTTACTGTTAAATGCCTCAGTTCTTACAGACCCAACTTTTCTTGGTTTCATTCTCAGGACTACTCAGTGTAACCAAAGCCTTTGCCACAGATGTCCCAGACACTGCTCTTAAAAATTTATCCTGACCAAAATTAGTGCTTTGGCCTGTGTGAACTGCTAAACATCATCACAAAGCAGCAATTAGGCTGTAAGTTACTTACAGTCTTTGCCTCTTCAAAACTTAATATTTAGGTCACATGGAAGAGTGTAGTTATGGACACAAACCCAGCACTCACAGGTTGCCATATTTGTTCAAACTCATCTTTGGTTCCCTTCCAAAAGCCAGCCTCCCAGCTGACATTCAACATGCTGCTCACCTTATCTAAATGCCTGCTCAAGGAGGTAGAAATTCCTACTCCACAGCAAGTACATGCATTGCTCAATTCACTCCAGAACTTGAGCCTCCAACACTCAAGAGTGACATGACTCCAGTGCTGAAAAGGCCCAAGTTCCCTGCGGACTGGCCAACTGCAACACCAAGGAGCTGCCTCTCCCAAGCCAGGACTCAGACGATGCTGTGCAACCTACCAAAACTTGACCGACCCAGCTACATTCCTGTCCAGCTACCACAAGGTAGCTCTTATCTTGTTAAGTTCTTGCCCTGTCAAGGTCACCTGACAAACAAAAACACTTTCAGAAAACTCTCTTGAGCTCATACCTTCTATTCTTGTTATAAACACCAGCCCATGCCCCCATTCACCCTTTCCCAGTCACCCAGGACAATAGTTCTACATCCCTTGGTATGCATAAGAACATGATTCCCGATCCCAGAAGAAAGCACAAACACACACGGACTTCCTAGTATGAAAGGTATTCTGTGAAGCATGGAAAAACAGGATATGTCTTATTCACCCTCATTCTTCCTAAAATCCCTGGGCTGTCTGTGTCAACATTATATTTTGACATCATGTTTTCTTTCTTTATAATTTTCTGTTCAGCATAAAGTGATAGGAGAGCACAGAAACCCACTATGCGGATCGTAGATAGCGAAAGCCCTTCTGGATCATCTGTTTCAGAGCAGGTCTCTATCTATCCCCCAGTTTTCACTTGCTGGAAAGTTACCCAGCCGTATGTTTGCAATTAAAGTCTCCGTTCCTCACAGGCTCATGGCAAACAGTCTACTTCACCTGGGTCACATCTCTAAAGGGAATTCCCCCAGACTGGATTTGCAGGCCATATTCAGTGGCAGCTCTGACACAGGTATTAGCCATAATGGAATCCATGTCAATTATGAGTTCATCCATTCGTTTTTCTATCCAGGCCTCCCACTCAAATTTCAGAGATCTCCTTCTAAAATGCAATTTGACCCATTCTGGAATGGAGAGAGTTCCTTAGTCACTCCATTTGAGACCAATTAGGCTGTTTGATTTGGGATCCTTTATCCCTCAGCGCTCTTAGCCTGTCTGTTCCAATAAATGTTGCAAAAAATCCCAGTGTCTGAAATCCCTGCAGCTTCATGGACCCTATTTCCTACCCAGTAACTGCACTCCCTTTACTCCTCTTTCACTGACCCCAGTCAATCACAGCCTCTGGGGTTACTTTGTGTACCAGCTCCATCTCCTTGAACTGCCCTTCAACTTTGTGCCTGTGGGGGCCACAAGAATGAGGAGGCGTGATTGACTCTTAACGCTTTCTCCTGGCTTAAGAGCTCGAAGCGATCTCTTTTGCAGCTAACGCACAGTGAGAACATGCTCTCAGAGTTCACTTTTAATCGACCTCACTGATTTGCTTGAAATACTGATCAAATCATAGCTGCTTCCTTTCCAACCATCCGATGGACAGCCCGGTCAGCCTGTGAGTTCAGGGAGAATTCCAGCTTTCAAAGCAAGGAGCACTCTCAGATTTGCAGTGATTATTTGAGCTTGAGGCTTTTGTTTTATGTGTTATTCCCAGATGTTTCCAGACCCTCATGTCCCTGTAGAACAAGTAAACGGTGTGGATTCAAGGCCGATAATGGAAACAAGGTCACAGGTTGTGAGAAGACATCTACCTGCTTTAATTCAACAGTCTTTAGAAGTTCTCCACATGTTCCAAACCAGAACAGGCTTCAAGGTTTGTGAAATCAGGGTGCACCCACAGTACAGAAATAATTTAAACCTAATATAATGTAAACCTTTGATTGAGGAATAAGCCTAAGCATATATTTAACTGTCATCACAAAGAAGATGGCTTTCCTCATTAGGCAACCAGATGAATTGTTACAGTAAGTCCAAGACCTGTTAGAAGAGAAGGGCTGGAATGGGCTCTTCCCTCCTGAGCCTCCGGGAATGACCCTGAACTTTCAGTGAGGGAGGTTTGTTTCAGAATCCGAACCTGAACCTGACTCTGAAGTTGGCTTCTCGCCCCTTCTTCCATGCAGCAGACGTAGCCCAGCTGAAGGCCTCAATGGCCTCGTGCTACACAGGGAGTTCAAACCCCAAATCTGGATTTTGCAGCCTGGGATCATCTCCGACTTTCCGGCTTCAGAACTGCAATTCCATTTGCTTTATGTCATTTGCCTGTTTGCTTTGGGGGAAGAAAAAAAAAAAATTAAAAAAACCCCCAACCAGTAACAATCCAAAAGACAGGAACGCTGTCCCAACAACATTCCTCCTCGCAGAGCAAGGAAGAAGACAATTAAGCCCAGCAGTACCCACATCCTTAGCCCTTTGGGCCTCACAGCATTTCCCCCCTCTTTCCTCTGTCTTTGTTTTGGGGGTTTTATTTAAATTTTTATCACTTTGGCTTGTGCTGCCTCAGAGGCAGGGGACCTCGGTGGTGTCTTTGAAGTTTTTACTCAAGATTGGAGCACACCCAAGAGGTGGTTTTCAAGGCCCCTGCAAGCCTCTGAAACCCCACTCTGCATGCACGTTTTGCAGACGGGGATGGCTGCAACTGGCTCTGCAGAATTTGCCCTTGGGGACAGGTTTGCCTGGCAGTGATGGAGAGGTGCTGGGAGTAAAGTGCGTCACCTTCATTCTCCTCCTTTGTTGGCCCCGCTCTGGCTGTGGAGAAGTCACTGTGCTGCCAGCTAGGCTCTGCCCCTATGCTGGATGATCTCCAGGCTCCCAGCAGCACACAGGAACGGTGCTCCTTAGGTTTCCCGAGCCTACAGTGCTGCCTCCTTCGGGGGCCCTCCCTCCACATCCTCAGCCCAGGAGCTCTGATACCATCCCACGGAAACCAGACCTCCGGGCCCCTGTGTCTTGCTCATGCTGCTAATGAAAGCACACCTACCCCAACCCCTGAAGCTTTGTAGGAGCTCTAAGGTCGGGATCATCTCTTCAGTGACACATGACAGTCAAAGGCCATGACATGCAGGCTTTGCAAAATTTTTTAGTACTATTACTTTTTACAGTAGGTTGCTTAACACTTATAGATAGATCTAAACAAAGCAATACAGTGTTCAGCACATCTCCATCTTCCTTGCCATCACCATTCTTGCACAACCTCTTCAACTCGGTTCAAGGTCTGTGGACTACCCAGAATCGTCCTCTGCGCAGGACTTCTCCACACCAGGGAATCTACCCTGCAAGCAGCTGCATCCTGCTTTTCTCCATTTTTAACCTTGATGGTTCTTCACTTAATGCCCTCTGTTCCCTTCCTAAAGCCTTCTCCTCTGTTTCTCTTCATTGCTGCCTGCCTTCCCCTTCTTTCTGGTCCTCCATCTCATGAACTTTTCCCATGATTTTGAATTCCTTTGCTCTTCCAGAGCAGGTTTATATTGGTGATAAAGTAATATTTTGAAAATAAACTCTTAGTCAAACTATATTGATAGATATATAAGCACACGTGTTCCACTTTGATATTCTGAAACAGTCAAAAAATAGAACCAAATACATTTCGTATTGGAAAATATGAAATTTCAGAACATTCAAAAGCTGTGGAAACAGAACTTTCTTGCATTATAAAAATGTTTAATTTTGCGAAAGACTGGGTTTTCTTTGCTTTTCTTTTCTCCAGAAAAAATACTCAAAACAGGTACTTTTAAATGTTTTCACAAAAAATAACAGGTCTTGTTTAAAAATCTTCTAATGAAAAATGTCCAGTAGGTCCCGGAGCTGGGTTCATTCCATGGTCACAATCTCTATTGATGGTGGTGAGGTTAGTTACGCTTGGTAAGAGATACAATGAAGAACTAACAAACATCCTTGCTGTTCTGTGCTTGTCCCAGCTTTCCTCCACTGCAGGCACCCCCCTGCGCTCTGATCTTTTGGTAGGAGGGAACACGGTATTTGTTATTGGTTTCACACCGACCACGGAGCCTCATTTCTTACGCAGCCTCCCTGGACAATCTTGGGTTCTTATGTGCAAATGAAATATGGCTCTGTTGGTGCATGCTGACGGGCCTTCTCCATGGGCAGCTTGCGAGGAAACTCACCCGTGGCATTCTGGCACCATTCTGAGCCCATTACCTCTCCTCCTGCTGCTTCTGCTTCCTCTGGCATTTTCAATGTTACCGTGGAATGAGGAGTGAGCCCCAGAAGAGGCACATACTTAGAAACACGGCACTTGTCCTGCTGCTGCTAATAACTACTGACACTTGGTTTTCCACACCTCCACATAGGTAAATTAAGCTCTCTTTGTTGTGCACAGGAGCTCAAGCCCAACCATCAGAGTGAACGGAAACCAAATTCTGGTGATATTTGGATCCAAGGCTGGAGCTGCACCTTTGATACTGCAGCTTAAACCCGTCTGCACAAACAATCTTGGCTCTCTTCCCACTGCAGTTTTCTACGCTGCCAAGCCTCAGTATTGAATAAGGAGGCAGGCACAAAAAGGAAGAGAAGAAGAAGAGAGAAAAGAACAAGAAACATGACACATTTTAACTGTTTTTCTAGGTTTTCAGGTTGTCTCATTGTGCTAGAAATTTTTCTGCAATCAGGAGGGCTAGAATATAATCTTGAAAAGCAGAAAACCTGAGAGGTTTGAATAATCACACACTACCAATGACTAGTGCCTGTGAATAGCCCCAAACCTGATAATGCATCTCTAGTTAGTAACATCAGTATATGTAATGTTTCCCCATCACGTCAGTGAAAAATGTTTCCTGTCTGCAAAGCAAACTTGCATCCCTGAGGTAAGAAGCACATCATAATGCAAGGGTTGTGACACATTTGTCAGCAACCTCTCTTTTAAACAGAAATCAGCATGTTGCAGTGAAGGCCACAAACATCTTGCTGAAAAACAAAGTGATTAATGACACTAATATGTAATAATTTAAAAATACTCATTGAAGGGGATTGTGAGCTGTTCTTGACTTGGGTAGGGTATTGCCCATTTGGATCAAAAATCTCTGGGATGTTCTTTAGGGATGCAGCAAGGTACAGGGGGTCCTGGCCTTTGAATGAGGCTCTATGACCCGACTGTAACAACGAAACATCACGGAAGTAATCACATCTCAGCAAAAGCTCTAGTCTTCTGGCCAGAAACACTAAAAATCCTGAGTACTGAGGGTCAGATTTCCACAGTCACCTTGCATCAGCCTGACTCTGCTCCCACTGCAAAATCAGCCACTGGTGGTAGGAAGAACAGCCTGTGCTTCTGAAAATCCCCTCTCTCGGATTTATTTCAGACTGCTATGAAATGCTTCTTCAACTTGTACATCAGCCTAAACATCCATTCTTCAGAAATGGCTTTGTTTTCTATTCAAACTTTGCTTCACAGCCATCAGAGACATAGAAGAAAAGTGGTCTTTGGTCACCCCAGCCAAGAGTTTGGCTCAGAGCAGATCCCTTACTCCACCATGAGGCCCAAGCAATGCCAACTAACACACCATGTCTGAGTTTCTGATCTCACTTGCTGGTGCAAGTCATTGGGAGTCCACTGCTCTCCTTGGGGCCAGGATTTCACACACTGTATTTAAGCTTCATTCCTCTCAATGTCAGGACTAAAGCCCTTCGAAAGAAGCCATGAGAGGTGGTAAGGAAACTCAGAAATCTCAGCCTTTACAAAACTAGCAAAGGAATTTCCCCTTAGTAACAAAACCCTTAGCATCTTTTGTTTTGGAAAGTATGAAAATGTTTCCATATAAATTTGTCCAAAATGCAGCCCTCAGGATTCTCACATTGCCCTGATGCTGAGAAATCCCTCTGCTCGACCCAGAAAAAGAAAAAAAAAAGACGGCCCATGGAGCGTCTGAAAGATGGCAGCATCCTCAAGCATCCCTAGCCCTGGGGTAGAAAGCTAAGCCTTGTTATCCGTTTTTTGATCCCAGGTTCCCAGGGCTTCTTGCCAGGTTGTTGGGGGTCTGGCATCTCTGGGGGGTTTGTCTGGATTCTGGGGCAACACTCCGGGTGTCTGTGGGCTTCCCATCTCACAGCAGGACTGAATGCAACACAGGGGCCCCAAGCCCTGGAAAACAACGCAGCCGGCTGGCAGGAGAGAAGGCTGCACTCCTGCAGGCTCGTGGCTGGGGCTGGGCTCACCAAAACAGAACCACTCTCGAGGATTTCAGCAATGACAAAGGATGATTTCCTGACAGCAAGGAAATGTCCCAGACAGTCCCAACCCGGAGGCAGCGTGGTGCTCTGGCAAGGTGGAAGAGTCCTCTGCAGAAGCCCAGCAGCTACACCATGAAAGCACAAGGCTCAGGAGCCTGCCCCAGGGCTGCTGCCGGGCAGACTGGGAACTTTCTAACCAGGTTACTGCCTACCAAAGCTCTGGGGTCAGCTGTCGAGTTATTCTGTCTCTTTCCATACCCCTCCGCAGAGATGATGCTCCCTCCTGGGAAATGAGTCACAGATTACAGAGAGGCTGAGAAACCCTCCTGAGGTGCCTGTCTGTGCCTTGACTCAGAAGGAAGGAGATTGCATGTGTCTACCGACACAAAACGGCTTAACCAGGGGCTGTGCCGACCCCAGGCGAGCACAGGGTGCCCAGCCCATCCAGCCCACAGTGTAACAGCTTTTTCCCCCTCCAGCTTTTTCACACCTCCCCATTTGCCTGCACCTCAGCATGTGCTCGCACATAAACAGCACGGACGGTGGGTGGGTCCCCCGATTACAAACAGGGCCAGACTCGCAGTTTGAGCTCATCGCAGATGGCCTCCACGCTCTCCTAACAACAACGAGAGCATGTGGGCGGCAGCCACTGCATAGGGAAGGGAGTTTGCTTCACAAAACCCATAGCTAAGCCAATAACAAAAAATGACAGGCCAGGAACCCCTCCAGGAATCTCGGGTGGGTTTTTCATGCAACATTCGTGCAGAATCTTTGTTCCAGGATTTTACTTTGCGCTGATTTCTTAAGCACGTACACATCCAAGCCTGGGTCTCCAGCCCCCCAGCTTGTGCAAGAGCTCCTTTGTGTGTAAAGTCCTAATGCCCATGTCGCAGAGCTCTTCTGCACCGTATGGTGGGCTCTGCACAACGCTTGGCAGAAAGAAATGGTACAAAATCTGTTGATAGATCATCTGTGGAAGGCTTGAACTCCAGCCAAGACAGATAAAAATAAAAGAAATTAAAATAGTTGTGTGTGTGTGTGTGTGTTTTATGAAAGGAACATTTATATTTTTAAACTAGGAGTAATTGTATTCTGTATCTGAAATGGCATCTGAAAGTGATTTAGTGGAACAATGTGGTTTCTGATTGGTGCTTGAACTAGTTCCAGAACATTTTTTATAATAAGCATCATAAAGATCCCAATTATCTGATCCTTTTTCCTAACATGGTCAGAGAGGATGTTTCCAAAGAAACGGCTTTTGGGTTGGTTTTTTTTTTTCCTTTGTGGCACTGATCCTGCAAACATTTACATACACGCTCAATCTTGTGAGTAGCCCCAGATAAGTGAACCAAGCCAGCCCTCAGCAGCAAAGCTAATCGCAGAGTAAACTACTAATGTTCAGACTTGCTAATCAGGGCAATCCATAGACTTGCAGGGAAAGGTCTGCTTGTTATTCTGAGAGCTGTTCAGGATGCATTTACGATTCAATAAAGGAGGCCCCAGCATTACCAAAATAATTACTTACTCAAACAAGCCTGTAAAATTCAAGGACTGCCCAAATAAAAGGAGGCTTCCCCCCCTGCCCCTCCAGTTTAATAACATAAATCTAGTGAAATGCATCTTGCTGCTATAAAATCAGTTCTACATGCCTTAGAAACCATTGATTTACTAAGTGGGCAGGGAGGTCAGATCCTGCTAAGGACTCAGAGGGCTGAATGTAAGGAGCTTGAAGTTTTGTTCACCCACAGAAGTGGAAAGCCGTTCGTATTTTACCCTGTAACTTCATTCTCCAAAATAAGATGCATAAAAGCAAGAGGCAATGCTATAGATTAAAATGGAGCCATTTTGATGATCACTCAGTTAAGGGGATAAGTAATGACCCTAAAACCCACTGTCTGTCTCACGGGAGATTGTCCCCACTTGCAAAACTAGCTTTACATTGGCAGCATCCCCCTTGCGCTGGGAGCCTGCAAGAAGGGCTGGCTGTCACATCCTGGGCATCACCTTTGCCAAGCGGCCCTTGCCAGGCTTCAGGCACCGCTCCGGCACCGCACAGCACACCAGACCTCCTGCCATGAGCACTGCGGGGCAAGGCCAGGCATGGATCAGGATGGCAGCATAAGTTGCATGAGGCAGCAGGCCGGTAGGAACAGCAACAGGGCCTGCTATGAGACAGATGATTTCTTCTTGACAGAGACAAGCGTCTCTGCCTTCTTAGAAACATCTCTTCTACTTTTCACATCGCAAAAAGAGCCCTTCTTTCCTGAACTAACTGGCTTTGACTAGGTCCTTCCTGCCACACACTGCAACACGGGAACCACAAGCCATCTGGGACATCAGGTGTCTGTTCACTTTTCAAACACCACCTCAGTTTCCCTCTGTTTTGAGCATTGTGGGGTTTAAAATCCACTGCAGAGGACAGTTGGTTGCCACCCCAATACCCACACAGGGTAACTAAGAACCTGAAGAGATTCTTGTCTTAAAAAGGCCTGTGTGTGATATCACCCTCAGGGTCCTCTTCACCTTGTTCTTGTCTGGAAGAAGGCAAACTTTCTTTATATAGCAAAGGAGAAATATCCAAGAGGAGAGCAAGGAGAACTGCCAGGCAGTTGTCCTTGTTCAGACTAGCTATAGTTATGGGAAGGTGTGAGGGATTAAGCAGCCTGCTTAGTCTCAAGCAGCAGGGCAGCCAGAGCTCCAGCAGTGGGTTTGCATTTGTAGTCAAGAGGAATAGGAAAACAGCTTTAAAAAATGCCAGCCGACTGCTTGTGGGTATGAGCTGATAGAGGCCATAAACCATTCCTCACAACAGTGTTCCATACTCTCTGCAAACTGACACTGAAGCCTACTGTGGTTTTGCAGTACTTCACCCCTATCCCACACCCACCTCACCTATGAAGTGCTGTCAGACCAGTCCTGGGAGGTGCTCAGCCCATGTAGCTCCCAGCACTAAGCAAGGGTTATTAGCCTGAGTGTTTGGGTGGACCTAGAAGCATCGCCTAACTGCAGCAGCCACCTCACTATCAGGCTGCTCTTGGTTGCTTGGATCATGTTCTGATGATGTGTGAACACAGAGGTGGCCAAAAATAAATAATAGAAGACGCCTTACTCCCCTGAGCACTGAGGCTTTCATGCCAAGAAATATTCTTGCTTCTTGCTGCCTCTTTTTGTGGTGGTTTTCCTGAGTCTGAAAATGCTTCTCCACTGCAGAAGATGCAAAAAAATTCCTGCTGACCTCAGCATTGAGTTTCATCTTTTTGAAGCTTTGTTGCGCCTCTAAGATAATTTATGAGGTGTCAGGATTTTCCGACCACAAATGTCTTGGACAAAAACCGTTTTTACACTACAGATGCCATGAAAGAGAAGCAATTTCAGTCTGTTTTTTCTACAGCACTGTCTGTGTCCACAGTGAAGCACGGGTTCAGAGCTCCTGGAGATTATTTGTGTAAGAGTTGTCCGGGCCAGCGCTCCACTGAGACTCAGGCTGGGTCTGATTCCCCACCTTTGCCTCATTGCCCTGATCTTCTCTGTTGGGAGGGGAACTCCCATTTCCTGGTGCTGTGCCACGAAAACACAAGCTTGCCAAGTTATTCTCTGTATGTGTGTATGTATGTGTATGTGTCGAACAAGCCAGAAGTACCAGAAGTAAAAAGATCCATTACCAAACCACATTTTGCAACATCCACAAGGATCCCCAGATTTCTCGTCTGTGGATTTCTCTTCCCTGTGCTTTAGATTTTCAAGGGGAAAAAGGAAACCAACAAAAAACCCCAAGAACCCAGCTTAGCCGCCTCTAATCCAGTATGCACCTCAGTCTCCATGAAAGTGTTCTTGGGACGACAGCAGTATTTCCCTTGGCTGGGATGCCCAGCCTCCTGGCTCCTCTGGAGCTGCAGAGCTGTAGACATTCCGCTGAGTAGTTTGCAACCCTGCCTGCCAGGAAAACCCAATGTCTCCATGGAGAAATCTCAGCGGAGGAGTTTGATACTCAATCAGGGATGGAAAAGAAGGGAGTTTATGCCTCCCTGAGACCAATCCCTTCCCTAAAAAAAATTTAAAAGCAAGAGGGAAAAAAAAAGGATCATATACTTACAGACATGGGCCCAGACATGCCAGTAGTATTGGTGTATGGTGTATTGCTTTGTGTCAGGATGGGCCCAAGTCACGGAGGCTCAGGCCAAATGCCTGTTTAGGTCAGTGGGAGTCTATCAACTTGGGATCAGGCCTAATACTTGGATCTGGAGCTGAACTTCCAAAAGTCTGGGCATGCTTGCATCTTCTGGTGAGGGGGGCTTGGTTTGGCCTGGCTTTGAGATAGGAACCAGCTGCAAATGTAGGCCTCCAAACATGTTCTAGGAAAGAGGTTATAAAAGAGCTCCTTCTTGCTCAACACATTTATTCTCCATGGGCCACATTCTGACATCTTCATTAATACTGAGCAGAACCTCACTCTGAGAGCAGTTACATTGATTTGAATGGGGCTATTCAAGGAGTCAGCAAGTACCTAATGTCAGCAAGGGTAGCACCATCTAAGGGTCAGATTGTTTGCTTCATTGACATAAATGATTTTTTTCTACTTGCTGCTATTAGCCCGCACTGCTTCAGAAAAAGCATGCTGGGTTCCCTTCTTCCTGGCACCTCTTCAACAAAATGCTCATGGCAGATTCCTCCTTATTGGTAATGGGGTAAGAAGCAAAAAGTGCAGGAGCTTAAAAGGAAGCTGGTCAGTGGTCCTTCCTGAGCATTGCGCTGATCACCTTTTGGCTGCTTTCCCCCCCCAGACTGAAAAATAGTGACTGCATGTGAAGGCAGAAGAAGGACGCTACTGCCTACCTACACCTTATCTTTTTGTAGCCATCCCTTCCTAGAGGCCATTCTTGCACAAGCCACAGCCATACTCACTCTAAACACCAAGTCTGCTGTTTTGAGTCACCTTGATAGAACCAGGTAAGGAATAACTCCTGTGATTGATAATAGAGGCAACTAGCCTTCTAGCATAGTGCCTGTGATATGCAGGATGTACCAGCCTCATGAACTGCATGTCTTGCTACCCTGAGTTTGAGAGATCTCCGAAAACTAGCTTTGAACTGAGCACTTACATCTGATGAATCCCAGATTAGACAATTAGGTGTACCTGATTCACACGACTTAGGAGTTGTGCTCCTAGCTCACATGCTTTTGCAAGCGCCATTCACAACACCCAACACCTGCACATTTGATTTTCTTTCTTCCAGGACAGTGACCAGCTCTTGGCCGTACCTGTTTCAGAGATGACTAACTGCAGAAGAGCAAAGCCAAAACTCATCCCCTCGGGATTCTCACACCATTTTCTCTGTAACTACATCAGGTCACCTCCTAATCACGTAACTAAGGTTTGTCACACATGGATTTTCTTTTCTTTCTCCTTTCTCCAGGGAGGTAAGGGTATTTGCACTGTGATGTTAATATGAATCATCGTAAGTATTTGCATTACCTTTCCTAAGAAACAAGGCTGCTAAAACAGAGTGGCTGTGTCTGTAAGGCCAGGCCAGCCAGTGTTAGTCTCTTCCCAGTTATGAAGAACGCTAAATGTGCAGCTCCTGCAGGCTAGCACTTGCAGAATAAATGCATGTGATTCTGCTAGTTTCAGCAATGATCTGGTACCTGATAGTTGTGTGCAGTGCTACACTGAGCCCAAGCGATCCATGTTCTCCTTACTGAAAATGAGGGAAATAGTCTCCACACTTACGACAGTCGGCTTTCCTTGCCACTTCCAGCAGTTAAGTTGTTTTTTTAACTAATTTTGTATAAAACTCTTCTTTCCTACCATTTTTTCTTGGACTTATTCTACACAGTGTTCTCACATATTACAAACGGGTATCCAAGAGTGCTGCTTTTCCAGCAGACACTTCAGGATTTTATGTAGGCAGCAAATTCTCCATTTTCCTGGTCTCCCTCAGAAAACTAACTTGACAGTGTAACAAGAGTAAGTGATAGACTGTTTTTTGTCAAGACAGACCTTCTGAGAGAGGTTAAGAAGAGGATAACCTCTGCTCTTTTAGGTTCTACTCTGAATGGACAGATGAGCAGAAAAACGTTGCCAGTCCATGGAAGTACAAGGTCTGAAAGGGAACAGATGAGTTCTGGAAAACTACTGGCAGCAAAACTGGGATTATTGGTCATTTATAGGTTGGCAGGGAACATAGTGGCAGGAGACGGAAGTTGGTGAAATTGTTTGCATACATTTCACATGCAGGAATGATTTTTATATGAGCAAAATATCCTCAGGAGATGTTTGCTGCTTAAGACTTGAGATTTGTTCCCACTTTAGAGGATGTGGAAGGATAGGATCCTGGTGTTAGGTCCTGGCCTGATGCTCCCAGATCCCAGAGCAAGTTGTGCATCACAACTCAAGTTCCAAGTAAACTGGAGACTAATATAAGTAAACACAGAAGTACTGAAGCACTTTTTGGAGATGGAGAGCAGGTTATGCTGTTTTGTAAGATACAGCTAATGAAAGACCATTACTGCCCTGAGGAGAAAGGAAGGGAATTGTATTATTTAAGTATTACAAATGCAGCCACTAAGGCATAAACAAAGCAACTTGCACAAAACCAGACAAAGGAGGTTGCCGCAGAGTCAGCAGTTTCAACTCAGGTTTCCTGTGTCCCAAACTAGCACTTTAATCATCATCCTTCTCCGTGAGAGAGAAACAAGTATCAGAGAATGGAGCGAATCTCCACATTTTTCTAGCCCAAGACAGAACTGCGTCCATTGTTGGGACTAGCCCCCTAGGAAGAATTATTTCTATTCAATTTGTGTGTGTCACAGCCAGATAATGCACTGGGTGGTATTTCCCTCTCTTCCCCCAATCTTTCTCTTTTATGACCACATGACTTCACCCCCTCGTGTGAGTGACAGTACCCATTAGACTAGACTCTGATGCAAAACAGCTGTGTGGAGAGAAGGGGAGGAAGGGAGTGGGGAACAGCAATTTAGAAAACAATTAAGAACATCAATTCCAATTCATTTGCTTGGCCAGGATAAGTAATTTCTAAGAGGTAACTTGATCCATAGCGGACCGAGATTAAAGGCGGACTCCATTATCTCTAGTTTACAGTCTGGAGGAATTTGTTTTAACTGGTTACCAAGGAGGCTGCATGGAGAAGAAAAAAAAAACCCAACAAAAAACCTTTGCCTAAAATATCCTCCTGATTTCTTCTTTTAAAGGGCACGCATGGATTTATTAACTCTCTGAGAGTATGGCTGTATTGCATTGCAGCAGGAACAGTTCAGCTTTTGAAAACAGAATTCCTGCCTGCAAAAGCTAAGAAATGTGTTTTATCAAAACTAATTATGCCACTTTTAGACTGCTGTTAAGATTCTGGTGTAAAGATAGACTAGAAACATGAGACATGGTGTTCAGAAACAGATTCAGCATTCCGCAGAGGAAGCAGCAGGGTCACTGAGCTGAGCACTCGGCAGCCTCAAGTTTTCTCCTTCTGGCTTTGACACTGCCACACTCTTTGGCTGTGGAAGGCAATTCCCAGCACAGCTTTACCACTGCTGTGAGCAAAATGGTGGTAAAGGACTCAGACACCTCTCAGAGGTGCTGTGACACTCTGTGCATACCCCAACATCCCTTTGAATGCTGAATCTGAACTCAGGCACACCATAGCAAGGGGTTGTGACACGCTAGCATGTGGGATGACACCAAAAAGCGAGTATGTGAGTGGGAGAGCCACTGATTTTCTACCATGGAAAACCCACACTCCAGGGCTCTTCCTTTCCACTTCCCTCAGCATTCAGTACTTTGCTACAACCCTGTCTCAGACTTTGCCCCAACTCCTGCAGGCCTTGATCCCTCATCCCTGTTTTGCAAAATACACTACTGTCAAGAAGCCAAGGTGCCCTGCAACTCCAGACCATCAAAACACTTCGCAGACCATTGCAGTTACCAGTTGGAATACGCTGGTACTCATCCTGGGCATTTCTCCTGAGAACCCAGAAACAGCAGCTGTTGCGCTTACAGGAACAGAGAGGCCACATGTGTCTCTGGATCTGATGTGAGGAGCTCAAGGGTGGGGTAAAAGCAGACATGGAAAAAAACATCCGTGAGCTGGCTCAAAGTTCAGAGTTGGCCTTGGATCTGCATTTCCCTGGCTGGACCCAGACTTCTACCTCTCCTGTGCAACTTTGTTTCTCTTAGGGACAAACCGCATCGCTGCCATCATGAAACGGCCAGCCTGCACTTTATACAGCTGCATCCCTGTAGCTAGCTAAAACTCCAGGGTGATGTAATCGCCTCAGTGGAAATAGGAGCTGAAGAATGTGATGTGACGAATTTTCCCGGACCACCAAATAAATTACAAAACAGGCTCCCAGCCCAGAAAGGTTACCCTCCCAAATAAACATGTCCCAGCCTCCCTTCCTCACACACACTTACCTCCTTCCACATCAGGAAGCTGAGCTCCTCACAGACTCCATTACAGACCCAGAATGAACAGGTTCCTCCAGCCAGGCGGCATCTCCCATACAGTAATTGCTTTGGTATGGGCATCTGAGAACAAGACAGAACTGTATATACTAGAAATACTCTCTTTGCATAAACTTTTCAGTAGACTTACTTTTGTCTTGTTGCCAGGAAATGTATTTGGGGCCTCTTGCTAACTTCACATTTATTTGATTAGAGGGGCATGGGCAGTTTGTTCCGATAGTTACAAGGAAAACAGTGACGAGAGGAACTGAGAAACTTGGAAAGCCCTCTCTAAGCACATCAGCTCTGCAACAGCACGAGACCATCCTACTCCACCATCCTTCCTGAAAGCCACCCTTCCAAGGGTTGGAGAGGAATGGGGGGAACCCAACTTGCAAATGTGATTCTCCAGAATAGGGAATGTCATGGTAGATAACTTTACAACCTGAGATCATTTAAGCAACACAATACAGTGAGCCCCAGGGTGAAAGAGGGGCCATTCCACAACCAATCAGCAAACAGTCAAAACTGGGTGGGTGAGTGGTGCTAAGAAAGCAAGAGCACAGTCAGCCAAACTGCAGTGTGGCCAGGAACCGCGAGTTAACACTTTTCCTCTGCCAAAGAACACCAGTAGGTCTGTAGTGACAGTGCATGGCCAGTGCCTTGGCCTCACAATCTGCTCAAAAACATGCAAGGTGGGACATGCAAATTCTGTGCCCGTTTCAGGTCTTGATTACTTCATGGCATGAGACAAGGCCCTTAGCTTCTCTCAGCCCCAAGCTGTTTGTGTGCACAGCTCCCTGTGTTAGTACTTGCTTCCCTCCTGAGGCTCAGTAACAAGTTTGTTAAATGGTTCTCTTAACAGGCAAGGTGATCCAGACAGTGCGAAGTAATTTATTTTTTGTCCTGGAGAAACCAGCCTCCTTCAGAGTTTCACTCATTAAGACAGCAGCCGTTGTAATCCAAGCTCCTTTGATGGAAGGGGTAAGTGGGGAGATTGCCAAAGGGAGGATTAGCTGATGGATGTCTTGAGCTGCGAGGGTGTCTCATACGGATTTGTGCAGGATTTTCACCTCAGCTGTCCTGGCTGGAACTCCCATCCTACCATACCAAGACACTTTCCTTGCAGGCTTTGCTCTGCCTCTAGCAGCAGTGAGGCCCTGGCTGAGGGCTGGTTGCTATCTGTCATTCTCAGCTCGGTGGTGACAGAAAGGTACACAGCATGCCAAAGAAAACCTAGCCCCAGCGTGTGAAAAACTTACCTGTTGTACTCATAGGTAAGTGGCAGCTTTGTCAAGAGACAGGACAGATTCAGATGGGATTCCCAACTTGGCTACTCAATGATACAGTGCTCCAGGCCATTGTTTTCCCCTCTACAGTAGGGATTATGATATGCTTCTCTCTGCACTGCATCCTTCGAGACCTATGAATGAAAGTGCTGTAAGCAGCTTTGTGCTTTTAGGCCTAACCTTAAGTAAAGGCATTTAGAAAGCACAGTTCCAACACATATTTCTAGACTATGTGATAGGCAGCAAGTTTCTCACTATTCCCCAGTCAAAAGGAGTAGCACAATCCCTGGTTTTCTCCTGTCTATGACTCTGCTTCCTCCTTACTCATCACGTTTGTCTTGATCTTTGATTTCTGCCACTGTGCTTCTATGGATACATCAAGCTGTTTGTGTGCACTCTTTGTTATGGGACAGAAAGGGAGGACATCTGCAAAGGCAGGTTAGATCCACTTCTACATTCTCTAGCAATGTGAGAATTTTCATTTTGAAACCTTCATGGTGCAGTTAAGCCTTAAAGGGTGTTAGTACAAATACAAGATTATTATTTCCTAAAATGTCATTATTTGAAAGCCATTCTCACAATGGGGTGTTTGAGGATGAAAACACTCCAGCCTGTCAAGCCTCCTGCTTTCTATGTCAAACATCTCTCTCGTTTCCCACCACCACCTTTGCAACTCACACATGCCCAACACGAGCCCACAGCTTCTTTCTGGCTCCTGATCCCAGGTATCTAGATGCTGCTCCGTCTGCTCTTGTCTGACAAGCAGGGCCCAAAGCTGGAGGGGAGCAAGGCACACCATGCCACTCTGTGTGCGCTGCCAGCTGCTCTAGCACTTCTTTATCACACAGGATTACAAACCCATCCATGGGTGGGTGTCCACTCTTCTGTCACAGGACCCAGTGGAGCAGCGTGGAGCAGCAGTGGAGACTGCTTGTAATGTTATTGTTAAAGAGGTTCCATTGGGTTGTTTTTAGCAGAAATTTGAGTTGCTTGTTTTGCAGCAGAGGATCAGTTACAAAAACAACACCAAGCAGAAAGGCTTTTTTGAGAGAAGGGCTCTGTTTACCACGTTAATTTCAGGGAAAGTTATTTGGGAGGAGGGAGGAAGTAGTCAAATCCTTGTTTACCATGCTGGAAACCCAAATCCCCTCAGTTTATGCAAATAAGAGAGAAAATGGCTTAGTGGTATGAGCACATGGCTGTGACTAAGGGGAGCTGGGTTTGTTCCCTCCTCTAACGAATACAATTCTCTAAGGCCTCTCTTCCCTCAAGGTAGGATTCAATTCATTTAACATAAGGTATATGGTCCCAGCTGAAGACCAAATCACTGATCAGCAGAGAGAGACAGGATATTCCTAATGTCGGATTTGTCCAACAGCATCGGATATACTGAAAAGTCTGGCAGAGACACTGGCTTTGCTTCCCTGATTATTAGGCAATCACAATAACCACTTGGACCAAACAGTTAAAGTAAGATGAGATGAACGTACTCTGCTTTCTGGGGTTCCCATACATGTAATGAAGCTAACTAGTCCTTCCCCACCTGACAGTAGGGTGGAAAGGATCAATGTACTAGTTATTACAACATGCTCTGATGCTGAGATGCTGGAGGCCATAAAAGCCTGACTGTAAGTAGGTCTGTCTACCTGAGAACGCAGCGACAGCAAGTAGTCCATTGGTTCCTAAATCCTTTCTGTTCGGTATGTGCACCTGTCCTGGATGTTGCGTGGCTGGTTTGGATCTCTGCAATGATATGCTCAGCCACCTTTTGTGAGGTGGCATTTCTCTCCTTGCTGTAGAGAATGCAGTCCATTGGGGGAGTCATGGCAAAGCTGCCTGTGCTGAAAGAGCCCAGAAAAAGAGAAAATTAGTCACTGATCTCGGCTACGTTAGGGCAAAGGCAGGGTTTGCTCTGCCCACTGAAATCGGAATTACTGCATGCTGCAAACTGAAGGTGCTATCAAACATCAGCCTGGGGATCTATAAGACTGAGAAGAACAGAACAGGGACTGAATCCTACCTGAGCAGTGAAATGACTTAGTGTAGGGTGAGCAAGTACTCACTTGCTCAGGGCCCCTCTGCCTTGGCATCTAGACGGCTAGAGATGACACACAGCTTAATCACAGGCAGGGAGCAAGTCAGACAGCAGAGTGGCTCTACAGACACTACCCAAACAGGAGCCTCTTCAATGGCCTACGTTTTGCCTTTGGAAGTGGTCAGGGCTGCCTCTCTCACCAAATCAAGGCAGCCCAAATATGGTTCCTCTGGGAACTTTAATGTTTTACTGAATCACTTAGTTTCTCTTGATGACTGCTGCTTCAGAGTCTCAGTTGCTGGATCCCAGTAGGGATTTTGTTGATGGGGGTTTATTGACTGCTTGTTACCTTGAAGTTACTGCAGTAGCAGGAGTCACAGGTAACTCCTGGAGTCTGTTTATTTTATGGGTTGGATTTTTAAGAGTTTGCCAATGGTACCCTGATTTTAGGAGAAGGCACTTTCTTATTTAGCAATGCACTCATGTATTGATCCATAAATAACACTAGTGTGTTCTTTAGTAAGACCCAAAAGAGGGTCAGCCCTGGCTCATCAGTAAACCATGTAAAAATAGTGCAAAAAGAACCTCTCAGCAAACTCATCACGTCTATCTGGGGGAGGTGCAAGCCAAACATCAGTGTAATTTTGTACTCCACTGAGTTTTCAGGAGTATCTGTGCCCATACCTTCTGAAAGAAAAATGCTAAAAGGTCCAAGATGGAGTAATCTCTGACAGCCTTCGCTTTGGTCTCCAGTAGAGGCTCTCAGAGTTGCAAGATTTTTACAGCTGGGGCTGCAGATCCAAATTCTGCATCTGTGGGAGAAACAGACTTGAATGCACTGAAGTCTCACAGTGAGGTCCATAAATTCCCATATACCCGAGCTGGAATTCATCTTGCCTCACTTAAACCCCTAAAAATGACTTGTCTGAACCTAAGACAGTCCTGTAGGCTTCTTCTATACAGTTGAGTATACGGATAACCATCGCAGGTGGGAAGAAGTTTTTTGGGAGGAGCTGGTCTCTCCCCAGTGACTATCATGGGAAGTCTTGACAATTACCTTAGACCCAGACAAGTGTCTTCTAGATATCCAAATTATGTGAGAGGCATCTTATGTCTGTGATTACATGCAGCCATGCTGAAGGGAGCCACAAGGTCATTAGGTCATCTTAGTTGATCCTATGTACCGCATTACAAAATCCTCACATGACTGAGAGGCTTAAGATATAAGCAACATTAATTCAAAGAGGCTAGGCAGATCTGAGTGGGTTTTATGAGTAAGATGTGCCAGGTGTCACCCAAGGGATCCTGCCACGGAGCCCTGGAATGGAGCCAGGTTGAGCACATGACACTGAATGCTCATGCAGCAACAGTTCCCTTGGCAAATGGTGCTGGACCATTTCTTTGTGTGGCTGGGGATCCAGATTACATAGCAGTCCCTGTTCCACTGCAGTAGATGCCTTGTGAAAAGCTGGCAAGCCACACATATTCCAAGCACCACAGGTCACCTTGGCCAACACAAACTGCATATAACCCACATGGATGCATAGGCATCTGTAAAACTGTTAACTGTGTGTGTACACAGAGAGGGAAATCTTCCAAACAAAGATTTTGAAGCTAGACCTGTGATTTTTGATGCTGTGTGTTTGTTACTCTGTTAATGGAGGAGTGTGGGAGGATTTCCATGCTGGAGTATTGCCCCAGCAGCAGTGGCCGCAGGAACTGAAGCTGCTCCCAGCAGCATCAGGCTGCATGAGCACAGAAGGCTGCTCAGAAAGTGCTGCGTACCACTTTGTGGAGGCTCAGCAGCACTTGTGGCATGTGTGCCACTGTTCGGGAATCTTTGCTACAGATCGGGAAAAGACAATCTCTGAATCAGGATTTTACATTCACAGGGCATTGTCAGAGGTTAGGGAGAGGGGAACAATCAGGCATAATGTACCTACAATTGAGTTCAGGTCACTGTAAGGTGGTACAGTTGAATGGAGTGTTCAGAAGGACTTTGCTATTGCTTGGATCTTTAATACATCTGCTTAGAATGGGATGAATGCATGGGCCTGCCATGAATGTCTCCTGCATGGGCCAGTTTTTCCCCACTGACTGCAAAGAGAGCCTAGTTATCTTAGATGAGACATTTTATATTTAGGTGTCTCAGATCAAGTCAGATTATTTTTACCTAAGATACCTACATCTCCCTAACGGGTTTGCAAAGACATGCTGATGCTAAACTTTGATTGAATTGGCCACATGCTTTAGAAATCCCTTTAGATGTCTACCTCCACTGACAAGTACCTAAATCCTTTCAAATCTGGTCTCTAGCTAATTCTGAAAATGTAGTCTTGTGTGAAGCTGAGTTTCCTACAAGCCAAATCTTCAGAATTACAGGCATTCAAAGACACCAATAGGTTATCTACTAAGCCACAGTGCACTTATAGGACTTCTGGATCTTCAAATGCTTCTTGAAACCTTAGCCTCAGGCACCTGAAAATACCACAAGGTTGAAATGCCTTCAAATTCAACATTTTTGGAAGAGAGATACAGGGAAGAGAGACTTTCCACGAATTTTCTGTCTTTATTTTTGCTGCAGGCATACACCAGGTTGTTCTTCCAATGCTTTGAAAGGAACAGAAGCTGTTTATGTTCATCAGCACAATGTTCAGCCTGAGCCCTTTCTTTGCAGGACGTATCAGGTTGGTCTAATAAGCAGGCTAACCATAACCATGCTGTTTCAATCTGCTCCAAGCAGAACCAGAATAAGTTTACGTCCACCTGCAAAACACTCTGTAGTTCCTGTAGTGGCCTGATTTGTGGAGGTGTTAATCACTCACAGCTACTACTTAGGTAAAGCTGTAATGTGGCCCAGATCACCCTTCTGTGCCTCAGTTTCCTTATCCTGAACACAATGATAATGCAGCTTATGGTCTACGGATGTATAGTGTCATACAAATATTGTTATTTATGGTGATGATGAGAACATGAGCTTTGTTTGGTACAAAGGTCTGGGAGTGCCTACTTGACATCAATTGAATGAGACAGGTATTAACCTGTACATTTGAAATATAGCGTGTTGTTATTGTTCTCAGATAAACAGAATTACCTCCTCTTAAAATCAAAGGTAATCTGTTTTACTTCAGTGAGATGTGGTGATGTCCACAGAGAACAAATCATTTTTGGCAAGTGGAGGAGGGATTTTCTTGGCAAGTTGGAAGAAGCATCAAAGGAAGAGAAGAGGGATGGGATGCAACACAACTGGTTTTAATTACACATAACAGTCAAGTTCCTCTAGACAGGCCTACTGTCTGATATGTCATTGTAAATGCTCTGGGGAGCCTGGATTAAGAGAATGAAAAAAACAAGTGAATGGCATAAAGGTACTCAGGACTCTTAGTGGAGTAACTGGCAAAGCTTTTGTCAGTTGGCATCATGCAGTGATACATCACCCCCATTAATGTAGCACCCTGGTACCGTAACTTTGATTTTTAACGGGTGTTCGGTTATCCAAGTCCATGCCTTTTTCTGGTTTTGATAGTCATAGCTCCTCAGATCACACTGCACTTCTGTTTGACATTAACGATGAAGATGCTGAATTGGTTATAACAAGGATGCACTTTCATTCCCACTGCACAACCACCAGGATGAGGGGAAACTCTCTCATTTCAAGCCAGTTCAGCTCTGAGGTGGTCTGAATTGCTCTGGAGGTGCCAGTTTCTTCTTCTGGCCTGTCAAAGAGCCTAAGGTGGCAGCTCCCTAGACCAGACACACTGCAAGCTGCCTGAATAGATGGGATAGGTCTGGAGAAAAAAAGAGCTTGGGCAGAGACTTCTTGACAGGACTGTTCCTCTTGAAATGCCTGTTTTCTCTGGAAATTGATGACTTGTTTCACTAAATTTGGGGGCAGGGAATGTACTGGGTTTATTAGCATATTCTGTAGAAAACTGATGTTTCACTTCAACTATTACAATATTATATAATATATTATAATTTCACCTAACATGTCGGTTTAGACTAGATTAGATAAACATCCAAACAAGAAAGTCAAACTAAAAATATCCTGTATGATTATTTCAGTATTTCTGAAACAAAATACTTTAGAACATCCATTCAGCGATATGTTTAAAACTGATGGTGCTCTATTCCAATTAGGAATGAAAGAACATTTGTAATGTCTGACTTGCCTTCGGAATACGAACAGCTTGAGCTTTGATGGACACTGGAGCTGCACAGTTGGGATCGCTGTTCAGGCTGCTGTAATAATTGTTTTCTTACATTTTGTTTAGGTTGCAGTACCATTTGGGGGCTACTGTCAGGGTTTGAGGATGTCTTTTGCAAGGAACCTCATACGTATATAATAAAGATAACACTTGGCCTTCAGTCACACAGAATAGAAGCACTGGACCCAATATGGGAAAACCAAGCATTATGAAGAACTTTTGTGGTGACATGGTGCAAGTGGGCTTTACTGCACTTTGGCTAAGCATTTACTTGAGTAATGGTTGCCTGGGAGAAACATCTGATTGAAGGACAAATTGGGTATTTCCCTAATTAGCTATTGATGGTGAATGAGGGCTTGAGCTTGAAGGACCCTGAATGTTCTGTGAGCCTCACCTTAGCCAGGGTATGGATCCTGGATTCAATTTCTGCTAACATTGAGATCAGGAATAAGTCTTAAATGAGCACCAAACAAATGGGATTCAAACTCCTACTGCAATCTGATGAGCTAAAGGCTTCTTTAAATGTATGGTTTAAATAACTTGAAAGTTGAGGCAGAGCAACCGAGTTGATTATCCAGTCTTTGAACACCAAAGAGCAACTGATACATAGATGATTTCTAAGCAAGATCTGTTTGAAATTTATGATTCTTCATTATTATTATTATAGTTATTGTTATTATTATTGTTATTATTATTATTTACTATGGTAAAGTCCAGAGCACCCTGAACGTTTAAGCCACAAATGGCCCTTACCCAAATTCACCAACATTTCAGGGTGGCCTACACTGGTTGACTGGGAATTCTTCAATTAAAATATACCTTGGAAAAGGAGGAAACAAAAATATTATTCAGTCTGCAGCAATCTCATGCATTTAAGTCCCTGGAGGGCTTGTGTTTCTTTACTCTTGAGGTTCATTATGTCACCAGAAGAGCTTTAACATTTTACTGTGGAAGCAACATAGCCATGAAACATTAATTTCCAGGAATGTGGGAACCATGAAATATGGGGTTTTCTATTAAATTAATATTTTACTTGCGTCTATTCTCACATAGTTAAGGGAACCAATTTTCATTATATGTTTATGTATATGTATTCTGGAAGTTCATATAGAAAGATGAACAAAATATGGGAAAATCACTTTTACCTTGAAAAATGTATTTCACTGATAAAAATACCAGTCATTTATATTCTACCTTTCATCCTAAACCACTTCACATTCTACATCCATCTTGGAACAATGTCTCTCATTACTAAACTGCACCCACTCTGGTGTGTAAGTGAACAGCTGATATATCCTGCCCTGTGAGATGCGGCAGCTGTTTAGATTTATATAAAATTGTTTACTTCCCTATTTGCACAATGCCATTCTCTCACCATTGTGTGACCAACGCCATTCAGATATGCCTGGCACAGACATGATTGTACTAGGATCTCCAGCAGCCTCCAAGTATTCTGCATCGTGGCAGATGTCTCTGGCTGGAAGAAAAAATGGTGAAGGACAAATTAACTTGCAATCTATGTAAAGGCCTTTTAAATATTCTCCTGTTATTGCTAATCAGTGTTACTAACTATAGGACTGATGGCTCTTTCTTGTAAAATGGATGACTGGGTTTCCTTCAGATATTTACACATACTCACATGCATGCAAAAACCACATCTTTTAGCAGCCTCGGCAGAATGAAAGCATTGTAGTGGCTTAATGGGAATCTGAAGCACTTAGTTCTGGGACAATTCCAGAATCTAAGTGTCCACCTAGGGTTTTTAACAATATTATATACTAAATTTATGTCCATTTCCAGTTGATTAGAATGGAAGAATTAGCCAAAACATTCCAGAAGCATCTGTGTCATGGGAATCATAGAATTCTAGGTTACATGACACGCCAGAGATTCACCAAATCACCAGGGTTGTTTTCCTTAATGCTACAATTAGCGATGGCACATTAAAAGAACAATTACTGGATAAGATTTGACTGCAGGAAGCCCTCTACCATAAATTGGAAATTCTCAACATATGCAACCATGTTGCTAGAGAAGATGAGTTATGCAATTAAACCCAAAACTGGTTATTTGCTATCAAAGGATGGCAAAGTGTACTAAAATCCAGCTGAGAGCTTCCCTGATCTTGTTATCTTCAGGCTTCTATGTGAGTTAATCTAACACAGATGACAATATTTGACACAGACAATTGCTCCTACAGTCACGTGGAGGATGTTTTATAGGAGCCCTTTCCATCAGAACATTGAGGTTTGTCATAATACAACTCTTCAAAAAGTCTGGTAAGTTTTGCCAGAATTGCATTTCAGGGGAATAAAACATGATAAATTCTTCATAAAGAATTTCAAAATTCTCCCTTCTTGTCCTCATTCAGAATGAAGCAGAATTTCAAATTCTGAGTATTTTTGCAAAATGAACTTCTGTCCTCCCACAGCACTTTCACTGCCTATATGAAGAAAAGAAGCTTAACGTGTAATTTCTCTGAGCCTTAAGGAGATGGTATGTGGGTTAGTATTTTCAAATCCAGGCTTATACAGCTGCTGTTTGAATATAAATCATAAATGCTTTTGGGTTACACTAACACCCTCTGCAGTTTAGTACAGTTGTTAATTAATACAATACTGTATTAGTTTTTCTTACAGTCTTACTATTAACGCCCCATGAAATCCCATTAGCTCTGCATATGGTGCCAGACTTGTTCTGAATGTGGGAAAGAAAGACGTTTACAGTGGTATGAATAATAAAGGGAAGCTTTCAAGTGGTTTCCACTGTGAACATTTTGAAAAAATATTTTCCAGAATGTAATTTGCGGGGTAATCTTTTCACAAAATTTCAATGCAAACATGCACATATTTGTCGTCCAAGTTTTCCCCTGGAATGCAAAAACACTTACACACCACTGTTGTTCTATGGCAGATACATCAGGAAGATAAAGTAGTTCCTAAAAATGGAAAATTAACCAGGTTGTCTTACTGTCCAAACTGACAGAAATGCAAAAAAAAAAAATAAAAAATAAACTGCATAGCTGATGCCAACAAATGGATAAAACTTTCCTTCCTTTTTTGTTTTAAATATTTTAAAGTACAGATAGTCATGACAGTCAAAATTTGGGTTAGGTTTTCCAGAAGTTATTTGAATTTCCTGCTTCAGGGATCTGACAGATCCTTCTTAAATTCCAGGATGATTTAAGTGCCATAGTAAAAACCAGACTTATTTGTTAATACCTCATACAGAACACTCCAAAATGTATTAGCCACTACAGAAACCTTGGACCTAATTATTTTTCTATTAGTTGAGTTTTGTCCAGTATTGACTCCTTAACCAAAGGAGTTGATCTGACAAGGAGCTGTTAGAAAAGCTTTTAAAAATGGAGAGAATGATGAAGCAGGCAGGATTTACAAGCAGACTATTTATTCCCTGGAGAAGCTGGCTCAATTGTGATTCTCTCCCAGCCCTTTAGGAATGCCTGCCCTAGAGCTGTAGTAGTAGTAGTGCATGGTTAGGAGGATTCTAATAGATGCTTCTCTCCTGCCCAGTCCTGCAGTTCATCCATAGTCCAGTCTCTGCCAGTCTCACTATGCAATCAGGAATGGCCAGGGCCTTTCTGCATGGCCAACATCCAGACAGGGACACACTGCTCAGGGAATCCCTCCTGCCTCTCCTCTCGTAGGATGGTGAGTCCGCTCATTTCAATGAGGCTGTGGAGGATGTTCAGGTCTCGGATCACACTACTATCCAGACAATCCAGGATACAGCCCTCCCTGGCTACATTGTCCTTGAGAATGATAACACCATTAGCCTTCAAGCCATTCTGGCACCGGATGAGAAACTCCAGGAGATCTTTATCTGTCAGATATCCTACAGATGAAGAGATGGAAAATAGATCACTATTAACCATTCAGACAGACTCCCCCTGTACACATCAGAACGGTGCCTTGATCTGAGTCTCTATACCCTATTTATTGCAGGAGAAGTACTAGTCTTGTCAGATTTAATTATGAAATCTTGAGCAAATCAATGAGATTAACAATTACAAACTCAAATCAATATTTAGGATCCATATTAGTAGTAGCAACAGATGCGGACAGAAGTCAATGGGAATAGTGGAGAAAATACTGGGTGCTGAAGGGTTCTTTAATCTGGTGGTTAAAGTCATAATAAGAATCAGTGGCAGGAAGCTCGAGCCAAACAAATTCATACTGGAAATAAGTGACAACTGTTTAACAGTGTAAGTAATTACCCATTGGAAGCTACCAACACAAGTGGTGTTTACCACCTCTTGAAGTCCTCAAATCAAGCATGGCTGAATTTCTCAAGATACATTTTAATTGAACACAAACTACTGGCTCAGTACAAGGGTAAAGGAATGAATAGAACAGCTTGTGATATAGAGTAGGTCAAACTAGAAAATCTAACAGTCACTTCTGTCTTTTAATATTACAAATCTCCATAACTTTGTGTAACATTATGAACCCGTCAAAGGGGTTCTGGATCAAAGATCCAGTGAGGAATACAAGATCTTCCAAACTACCAAACTCTTTTATAATACCCCAAACTGTTGTGATTTCTGTGTATACCATATACGCTTAAAAACTGCACTTTTTTTTTCAATATGTTATTGAGATTGTGATTTTTACCCTTCCTTCTCAAAGATCAATACTTCTGTTACATTAAGGACAGTAGTGCAGGGCTCAGAGAATAGCAAAATGAGAACTCTCACACATGAAACATCTAAAATGAATTATCAGGGACAGGTGGACAGAAACTGAATAAAAAACTTGAAAAAAATAATCATTTGTATTTTCTAGTCAAAATATTTAGTTTTCTTGATGAAAGATTTAAACTTTTATAAATAGAAGTTGTAATTTCAAAACCACATTTTGACATAGCATGTCAGGTTTCTTTAACCACACCCCAAAAAAAAAGAAAAAGAAAAAAGACCCAAAAATGCTGAATACCTTTCAAGTTGGAGGAAAATTTAATTGCTATAGGAAGTGTAAACTTGCAATTTTTTTTAATTTCAGTTTTTCCACAAAATAACAGCTTGGGCTCATATACTTATACATACATAAGACAAATCAAGATTGCATTGACAAGATTCATTGAAGCTTTTCAACACCTAATTTGGAACTTAATGTTCTCTTAACTTAGCTTTTAGCCTAGTTCCTGAAGAAAATGAGTTCTTCATGGTGTTGCTCTCTATCAGACCTGCCCTTGCTTCACCAAAAAGCATTGAGCTTGCTGGTGGATTTCCGCCCATTTCAAGATCAGGGTAGAAGTTTGATTAATGCTTAAGATCACTACATATTTCATTTAAATTGATGGAGGAAGGAGATTCAGACCTGTGTCTGTGCTAAAGAAAAGGTACATGCGCCCTTCAGCAGCAGCCACATAGCTGATCAGCACAGCCTCAGACAAGCCGTAGCTCATTCAGTCTCATGTTGACTTGGATTTGGTCAAAAGATGAGGCAGGAGCTACATTTACTGCAATGAATGGTTATCCAAGAAAAGCAAAAATAGAAAGGAATATTATACTGTTCTGAAGCAATTTGCTTGTACAGCTACAAAGACTGTACAAAGAAGCTCAGTTTCATTATTTTTTAAGACTAGGGGACAAAATAAGTGTTCCTGAATAAAACCATCTTCTGTGCTAATCTCTCCACATTTATCTTTCTTTTTGCCTAGCAAGAAACTGTTATCTCCAGGGTTTTGAAGAGTTGTTCAGGCCTCCTCTTGTACTTTAGAATAATGAGTTCTGCCAGCTAGAACTGCACCATGGACACTGAGGTTCACAGACGAGGAGAAAACCTTACTGGAAGGACAGTTAGGCACTGCAGCAGGTTTTCTAGGAAAAATTAAGAATTTTTTTTTTTTTTTTTTTGGTAAGGAACATTGCCCACATTATCTCATAGCCAGTCTGCTGCTCTTGATGCTGCAGGGCATACACTGGGGTGGCTGCAGGAGAAGAAGTAGATATTTCTTATATGAAGGTGTACTGTGGGACATAGCTAAATGAACCAGTTTGATAAGCATCAGTGCATGTTTAAGACAATCTGGTATACAGGTATTCATGATTTCACTATGGCTTTTTTCAGATTGTTTCCTGAAATACCCCCAAGTGCGGATAATCATCAGATTCAGAAATCCCTGCTCAGAGGTGAGGCCAAGCCTGTGTATCTGTCTGCAGCACTGGCAACAGGAGGCCTACTCCTCAGCTGCACCTTAGCATGCAGGCTACTCTCCAAGAACATGACCTTTCTCCAGTATGTGACCTGGAAAAAAACAACTTGGTGTATACCCACTGTGTGTGTGGCTGGGGAGAACTCTCGAAAGTCTCTTGTGAGATTTTAGGAAGCAGTTCCAAAGATTTGAGAACCTTCTTTTACAGCTGCACCGTTCTTTTAAATAGACTTTAGCACAGGCTATACAGCTCTCTGAGATGCTGGGCTGAATGAATCATGTTGAACTAACCTGAAACCCACTGAATCCAGATGACATCATATCTTTGCGGGGCTGGAGTGAATTCCTGGAGGCTTTTGCAATAATACATCTCTACTCTGTCCTCCTTGTCCTGCAGGTAGTTCGGGACCTCAGCCAGAAAATTCTCCATCATATCCACTAGCTCCACGCTCTTGAAAACCGGTAACAGGACATGTTTGCTGATACGACCTATGCCAGAGCCGCAGTCCAGGGCACGGTTGGTGCCAGCTTTCCCCACACCCTGTGGGATACAAGAAAATAATTTGAAGTCCAAAAAATACCACCTGAAAGATCACAGCAGCTATGCTACCCACTATGGCCTCTAGCCCACCAAACCTAGTGTCTTGTTTCCTTTGTGCACAGCTGTTGCAAGATTGGTAAAGAACCTGGGACACTATCTTTGGGCACCTACATGTGAGCCAAGCTGGGCTGCTGTATTCCCAGGCTGCTGTTGATCAGATTTCTTCATTGCAGCCCTGCATTTACTGCTCTATAATAAATTTTTGCTTGGTATAAGAAGAAACATAATCTGTCACAAGCTCCTAGCTTTCTCAGAAGATCCACTGGTCTTTGTAAAGTCCTTGCAACTTCACCTGTCAAATATTCACACCTCACAGCCAACTATGTGGCTAGATAAGCCTCATTCTGAGCCCTGTTAAGGCCTAACAAAAAAGTAAACACCAAATACTGCGTGCAAGAAGTAACTTCTGCAGCACAGAACTTCCCAGATGCCCATGGACATCTCTGCAGATGCACAGCATCCTTAGGATCAGAGCGCAGTTTTCAAAACAAGCTGTGTTTGAACAAAAATCTTGGAGTTGCAGGTAACTTATGACAACTCAAAAAGTCTGGCCTGGAGCATATACATAAATTCTTTTTCAGGCACAGAGACAAGAAAGATGATTGAGTAGATTTTGCTTTACTGTTCTTTTTTCTTCATAAATATCACCTCTGGAAAGAGATCAGACATGAAAAAATGTGGCACAAAGGCTATGTCTATGAGAAAATAATGAGTCACTGTAAAAGAAGCTTTATAATGAAAGCTGTATTTCACCCTTAAAGCTTCCATTCTAGCTATAAAACGGCTCTTAAGAGCCTGCTGCTGTTCTGTAAAACAGAAATTTTAAGTCCGTACATGCACTGACTGTGGGATTGGAGCTCCCCTAGCCAAAGTTATCTGTTAAACAAATATATTAAAAGCAAATGTAAACACCTTTTCCCTGTCCTCTGAAACCTAGTGTTGAAGTGAAAGCTATGGGCCAAAGCCCCTATTGCAACTTTACCATTCTTAAAGGAAATAAGCCCAGGAAGGGTTTTACTCTTCCTGCTTATTGGGCGACCCCCTCTGTAATGACCAAGCATAAATCATGTAACTGGCTGCTTTTTTGGCCTTGTTTCAGTGGGTAATTCAGTAGATTATTAAGGTCAAAGGACAGTACCGTCAGCGACATGACTATGAATAGCCCGGCTGAGCATCTGGTTACATACAGTAACTGTAGAAAGAGCACAAGGACCTCAAAGGCTCTCACCAGTCTCCAGGGCTCCAATTTGTATACCTGGGAAGATTAATCTCTTGATGTGTGCAAGAGTCCACAAGCCTTCAACCCTATTGGACTCTGGAGACTACCTGTTTGTAGTTAGCCAGAAAATGTGAGCCATTCTTCATTCACAGGCTGCACTTAGGAGCATGTGGCTTTTACGGAGGACCAGGCTAAGCTGTAACAAGGAGTTCATGAAAGGAGAAGGAACTGTGTCTTGGATCTTTACAAGGTGGATTTCCATATTGTTTGCTGGCAGATACATACAGGCCTACACTGATGTGATTAAGTAAAAGTCTTTGAGAAAGCTGGTGAGAAAACCAGGATGATTTACCAAAACAACTAACAGAATTCAACAAAAAGCTGTATAACTTCCTTGACATTTGTGTTTCAGAGAACCTATAGTTACAGCACCTCACTCGAAACAGGAAATTCATCTCCCATGATGTGTCATGACAAGGACCTCTGATGACACATCTCCATTTGCCATTGAGAAGGAAAGGGAACAATCATGGGAGATGAAGCTTGATTCCACACTTCACTGAAAGGGAGCCACAGCTTCAGGCAATCATCTGAGAAGCCCTGTGAAGCACCACGGCTCCGTTTGTAATGAAAACGTTGACATAATTCCATGTTCAGCTAATATATTTTCAGTTTGGAAATGCTCAGAGCTTTGACAGGGTATTAACATTTTCTTTGGAAGGCAATCATTTTCCCAAAAGCGTAATTGAGTTGAAAATCAGACTCCTTATTTAAAAAAATAGTATAAGTGAAAATTTTAAGCCAGAACAGGCTTCACAATTTAAGATTGACTGCTCCTCTGATTACCTGCTTCCCATTACCCAGAATCACTATCATTTAGGACACATACACACCCAAAACTTCTTCTGTAAGGCTAGATAGGGCACTCACAAGTTTCCTTAGGGATAAAAGAGCTGTGGATTATGTTCCTGAAGCCACTTCAGGTCTTGGAAGGGTAGGAAGGCAGTGTAGATATGTAGGATAAAAAAGAAATCAAGAGTTCAAGAAACAGATAAAAATCACAGTGGGTTTCCTTATAAACTAAAAAAATAATAAATCAGGTTTTCAACAACATCTCTTCCACCTTCCTGATGAAACAGGAGAAAAATCACTTTCAAGAACCTTTTCAATTCAGCAAATAACTAATCAGGCAGGTGAACTAAGGACAAGGAAGGGAGAAAGGGTGTAGGGCAGAAAGGGAACTATAAAGTTAATATAATCTCCATCTGTATTATTTCCCACTTCTATAGATCACAACTGTTCCTGAATTAATAGTTTCTTTGTTTTCTTTATTTCCTTTTTCACACACTACTCTGGATCAGGCACTTGAAAACACAGCGTCTATGTGGACATCAAGGCTTTAACTGGCATTAAACAGTGCCATAAATACACAGTGCTATAGCTCTGCTGATAACGCCATCAAGTTTGACGGTACCTAAGACAGCCTATACCTTGTCTGTACAGCACTGTTGGCTCAAGTAATGTTGCTCTTGGTTTGAGTTCTTCCCACACACACATAAAACCTCTTAACTTGAGCACAGTGGCACTTTTAACTCAGTTTGACTCACCTGGGAAAGAGACAGGCTAAAACATAAGTGAAATCCTTAGTTCTTTCTGTAATCCCCTCCATGTGCCCAGGCAAGATAAATTCTCCCATGGTAAAGAAATCTGTAGCTCAGTTTACAGTAGTGCTAAGAATCATGCTAAGAAATGCCATACCTGAAAGTATGCAACATCAGTCATGTAAGGGAAATGTCACTGTGTGGCATTTCCACACCAGCCAAACTAACTCAAGAGGGGTAATTTGAGTGGAACTGGGCAACTGTTTTTTAAGGAGTGCTAGTTTTGCCAGAAAATGAAGCTTTGGAAGAATAAAAGTCTCTGTGAAATTGGTATTTCAAATCTAGAGAATAGTTATAGCCAAAAAACACGGGGAAGAATGTTGAAAATGTCAAGATACTTCTTTTTCATGACTTTCAAGGAAAAAAACAAAAAAACTTGTCAACTTCTCATTTTTAAAACAGCATTTTTCATTTTGGAACTGTCTTGAACTCTTGAAAACAAAAGGAGAAGTTTTTCAGAGGGTAAAACAATTTAAAAAAAGTGAAATATGTTCAGTTGATCTGAAACTTATTTTCCTATTTTCTGTTTTTGTTAAAATTCTCTTCAAAAAAGAAAGTAGAGTTTATATTAGGGTGAAGCAAATTGCTTTTTTTTCTATCTTAATCACCTTATTGGGAAAAAAAAATTTCATAGAGCCATAAACTTGGGAAGACATAACTCAAATTAGCTTTACAATAAAGTTACTACTACAGAAAGCCAGTAAATATCTGTATCTAGTTAAGTAGGATTCAAATTGCAGTAGTAAGAAAGGAAAATAAACCATAATAAAACATAACCAATTGCCTGTATCTCAACAGAGGACAGGCTTTAACAAACTAAATCAGAATTAGCAAAATGTGCAGATTCCTTTCTGTTCCTTTCCCCTCCCCCACCTTGTTTGATCTTGGCCATTCAGAGTATCCTTTCTATCCCTGGCTAATAATAGTAGGAACTCTGCTCTGGAGTATTTTGTATCTCTCATCACACCTGATGCATTGGGTATGATTTCTCTTTGGCATGTGAAACTCTGCTACAGACTGTACTTCTTTCCTTTTCAGGTCTTGGAAATGAGAAAGTGTAACAGTGTGATAAAAACCTGCCATTCAGTAAACTGAATCTGTATGATGTCTAGGAAGCGTAAAAACTTTCCCTGAGTACACACTTATGCACCACTTGAATTCCACACATGTCCTTAAAACAAGACTTAAGTAAAACCTAAGGAATATGCCTTGAACTGGCTCTGGCTTATAAGTTGCATTTAATTTTTTCTGAAAATGCCATTTTACCATCAGGTTCTCACTTTGTGTTTGTAGAAAGCCTGATATAGCGAGGCTTTGAAATGTGAAGCAGTTGTGCATTAGCATTAATACAAATGATTGTTAAAAAAGAAAATGTAGCTGCTCACTCGTGGTTTGCTGGCTCACTGCCCCAAAAGCCTCCCTGTATCAGGTACAGCAAACTTTGCCGCCAGTTGCCCTTCACTGCTATACAGGATTTCTGTCTGTTAAGCCACACTTATTTTCCATCCCAATCCAATTAAACAGTGCCCTTTTTTTATACACAACATCTAATTAACTTTTGAGCTTTTTTTCCACAGTGGATCATTAAAACTAAAAAATGGTCATCTGGGTATCCCAAATTTGTACATTTGAGCAGAAAATGAAAGACCTGTGGTAGTTTTATATAGAACTAGTCATCTTGTGAGCAGGAGAAATTAAGAAATTTGTTTTTCTGTAGCTTTGTGGATTCTTCAGCATCTAATACTGTTGTTGAGTTAATTTAGTGGGCTTTTCCCCTGGGAAGAGAGGACAGTCAGAAAACCATCAGGCCACACTTTCAAAGATTTTCAGATTCCTAAAGACACATTTAGGCACCAACAAGATTTTCAGAAAACTAAGTGCCAAAGTGACATTGCTATTGCAGGTGCTTTTAAAATCCTACTTTGCATCTCAGGTCAAAGCAGACCTTTAGAAATCTGCCTGCAACGTGACACTGGAATGTTCAAGAAACAAAATATTTTTCCTAATGCAGGAAGCTTATTCTATATACTCCTAATGTTTGGGGGGGGGGGGGGGGGGGCTGGGTTTCGCTGCAGCATTCTCAGTAATATCTATAAATAGGCAAAACAGAAACTTGGCATTTAGTCTCAGCTACTTTCCCAAATGGACTGCAGGAATTTGCACAGACAAATCTCCCACTGAAGCCAGCAATGATTTTATCACGAAAGGTCCCAGTCCTGCACTGAGAATTAATCTTCTACCCAAACACAACTATAAGAACTCCTTGCACAATCCTTTTCACAGCTTTGGAGAATAAGAAAAGGATGCAAACCAGGTAAATAATGACCTAAGGCCAGGCAAAATGTGTATTTATGATGATGCATGAGCTGGCAGAATACATTACTAGACCCAAAGCCCATCAGTTATGACCTGTGACTGCATATCACATACAACATATGGTGCCATTTAAAATATATGTGACTGGGCACAGTGCATGTCATTTATGACACATCATCACTGTTTCTTGCAGAAGATGGGATTAAATGACTCACCCCAACAAACTTCCTGAGAAACTCCCTGGAGGATTCAATGTCTGTATTGGAGAGCTCAATGTAGTCTCCCATCATGCCCTCTTCTGTGGCTGGCACCTCCCGGTAGAAGTGTTTGGCCCTGGCGTAGAACTGCATCTCCCCATTGATAACTTGACTTGTCAAAGCGTAAAGTTTCACTGCAAGCAGATAAATCACTATTTTATTGTTAATGACAGATATTTCTGGTTTCGTTTATTGCTCTGGAGGCATGATGGCAAAGCTCTATAAACTTAAGTTGAGCCTTCAAATTGTCAAACCTCTCTTTCTAAAGCAAAGGTGGAAGGAAAGGTGTTGGATTTAATCCTGCAAGACCTTGAAGGGATACAGACCCCTTTGAGCAGATTCAGTGTCTCCCAGGCTCAGACACAGTTTTTGTCATCACACTATGTTTTCACATCAGTGAAAATCATTTTAAGTTTGAAGCAAACATCCATGCCAAAGAAGACAAGGGGTTTGATTTGCTCCCAGAAAAGCTGTGGGCAGTATTTATCGCTATGCAGGGTAATCATTTCTTCTATCACAAACATAACTGTTCTGCAGATTTCCATATATGCTTTCTAGCCATTGACAGCTGCATGGACAGTGCACCAAGAAGAGAATGGATGAATGAGACACTTGCTCTGGTTTATTTTTAGTGATACTCTACAGTCCATGGCACTGCAAGTAAGCTGAACCAAAGAGCAGATGGCAGTCTCAGGCCTAAATAAGCATACAGGAGGGAGATGATTTAGAAGAGACAGTCCTAAATTTTCATCTGTCACAGGTCAAGGAGTGAGATAAACAGTGGGTGATACACAGGAAAGATCCTGTGTGCCAGAGGCTTGGAGGTTTCTTTTCATTGCTTAGCTACCTTGCTGGTAATATATAGCACTTGTAAGTTTGAAGTTGTTTTAATAAAACCTGTGAGTTTTGCTGGGTAAAGGGCTATTTTCCCTTATTCTTACATTCCCCTATCCTCCCCATGCTTCGTTTTTCTGTACTCAGTGTGCACTGGCATATCAAAACCAATTATATTTTGCAGCTCCAAAGTTTGGATTGGTGCAGTCCATAAACAGTTTTCTTGGAAACCAGCATCTCTGACTGTCTCATGTATGCATACAAGTGCCCAGGCACTTCCCTGTGTGTATGACAAGACTTTCCAACAAAACACAGCTACAAGCCTGGCTGTGAAAGCTAGGCAATAAGGAGGGATGGAGTCACACCGGGAACAAGTCTCTGCGAGTACCACCTTGCAGTGTGAGACCTGCTCTGGTGCAGATTCCCAGCATGCCCAAGGAACCAGAAATGATCCAGCAGCAAACACCTTTGGGGTTAGTAAGAACAGAAAGGAAGAGCTCTCTGCCAGCTGTGTACACAGAAGGACCAGGGAGCAGTGCTTTGTCATTGCATCTTTAAACTTCCATGGCAGCACTGCTGATCGCTGCTGGGAAGGGTCTGAACAGGCCATGCCTTGCTTATGCCGGCTGGGGAACAGGAATTATGCCCTCCACACAGAGAGCTAGGCCAGAGGCCCTGAACATAAGCCTGGAATGTATTTATTGAGGGCAAGAAAGCTCAGCAGGGAATGATAAGTGTGTGCCTGCCCATCCTCAGCAGGAGAATGACATTTTGGAGGCAAATGAGGGGTGGGTAAAGGAAGTAGGATGGGGAATAATTACTAGCAAGGACCACTCAGAACAGAATAGTGCTATTGGGTTACACATAAGCAGCATGCCCGGCATATCCTTCATCCAACAAAAGCAGCATTACCAGCCCCTCTTGTCATCACCTGCTTAAGTCAACTGCTGAACGGATACTATTAAAGCTTTAATCCATTACACATTTATGTTATGCCTGAGAAATTTATACCACAAGAAGCACTGAGCCCAGCAAGGGTCAAACCTGGGAGTTTTACACACTCCACTGATTATATTCACATACTCAGAAGAAACCATTTAGCCGAAAAAATTAATATGAAGGAGGCAGCAGCCAATCCCCAGCACAACTTGGCCAGGGCGGCTCCCAGAGCCTGGGAAAAAGACTACATCGGTGGCTGTGATTCTTCCAGTAAACAATCTCCATCTTCCCCCAGGACTGGCACCATCTTGTTTTCTCTGCATCTCTTTTTTCTCCATTTCAGAAGCCAGCCTGTCCGGTGAACAGAACTGAATCCCTGCATGTTGGCTTTGCAAGATCTTCCAATTAAGAGTCCAGTGATGATTTCTAGGGCTTCTTTAATGGACCCATCAATGGACAGTGATTTATCCTGGTTTGCTAGGTTGAAGGGAAAGGCATTTACAGGCAGGCTGCATACTAGGACAGGATTCTGCAGGCAGCTGGTAGCATGAACGACAAATATTCAGAGTCCTTCTACCCAAGCATGAGCCTGACCCGAGGCAACACATGGGGACGATATGTTGTCAGGATATCAAATCTGTAGTGTGTGCTCTCGCATTTCTCACTCAGAACCAGTATCAGGCTTGCAGAATGCCTGCCGGGAGTTGCATGCATACACCAGCTGACTGCAGCTCCTCCAGGCCAGCTGGGGCCCCAGAGCCCTGCCTTACGTGCTGGCATCCGAAACCAACTCTCGGTTCAGAATTCACTGGGTCTTTGCAATGCATCAGACTTTGCAAAGATCTTTTTATGCAAGTCTCCTACCTGAGGGCATGCAAGGACACAGGCTAATGTAAAGGGTGGCACTGTACCCAAGGTCTTCTCCTTCGGACTCACAGTCTCACTCATGCAGCGTGCATTCCATACAGATGATTTCCACCTCTTGCTCCCTCAGCATTACTCCTCCCCCTCATGAATTTGCAACACTGCCAACTCTCCCAATGCACAACCCAATTTTCCAGACACAGCCAATCAACCTCACCTCTGATCTGCTTTGCAGCTGTGCCTGGCATGCAAGCTCCAGCAGAAGGACCAGAGGGAGAGGGAGGTTTGCCAGCTTTCAGGAATCTACCCCAAAAAAGAAGTGCAAGGAGGCACACATGTCCTTGGTGGCAGTTAGTGTTGCAGCTCTGCTCCAGTGTGCCTCCCACTCATCACAGGACCTGTCTAGCCAGAGGCATCTCCCTTTCCATGACCAATGTGGGACTATCTCATGCATCAGGAAATGAAATACTTGTGAGATCTGTTATGGATACACGGCCTGATTTCAGTGAACTTTGTAAAGTAGGGCATAGGCAGGATAGGATGATGAAGGCTGTAAGTCTCTGACATTGGGACGGGGGCAGCTGTCTTTCACAGACAAGGTTTTCAGTGTTAAGGCAGGTGACTTATAAGGTTTAAAGTTAGAGATGGTTACAACAAACCCACTGCAAAACCAGGTTGAGAACTGGAACTGGCTCCCTAAAGGTCACTCTGCAGTCATGAGACAATAATTTTGAGTTGCTGCAAATACAATTTGGATGCGGAGTGGTGATCCTGGACTAGACAGAAAGTATCTAAGCCCTTTTGCCCTACAAAACATGTCTCTAATATTTTCTTAGGGATCAGTTCAAAATTTTGTTTCCCAGTGCATCTGATCTAAACCTCTATAGAAATGGACCACTTAATACTAAGACCAGGTGCAATCCCATCCTGCAGTAGACTCTTACAGTTCTTGGTTGTAGGGTTTACTCAGCTAAATTTCCCTGGCAGCAGTAAATGTTGCAAGTAATTTTTCTGAAGTTTTTATTTGTGAACATTACTTTGTGGCTCCAACTGCATTCTGCAAGATATTGAACTAATTCCAGTTTGGCTGAGTATTCCCTTTCAAATGCAACATCTGCTTTGTGCATCAGTTGAAAAATAGTTATCTGGGTGCAGGGTAGAATTCACCTCTCTACTGTGGTCCCAAAACCATTTAAATTCTGTTTTATAGAAGATGAACATTAGCCCACCCCCAAAGCAGATTTTACTTACAGGCACATGCCTCACACACGGGAATATTTGTCTCTATGGACCGATCATCTAAGTTTTCCACTGCAGATCTCACCCCACTGGCACCAAGTCCCACAGCCCATATAAACACATGCATAATTTCCAGTATCCGAGTAGCTCCATTAAAGTCCACTGGGCTTAAGGGCATTCACACACATTTAAGTACATTGTTGGATCTGGGCCTAAAGTTACTCGTGTCTTTTATTTATAAATGTTACCCTGGTCTGTAGAAGTGACATGTTTCTCTTAACGGGCTGTGATACCAGATATGCTCAGCTCATAAGTAAACATGCCTAAAAGTGCTCCACCACTGAATCTAGCAATGGAGTGGGAGGAGCGTGGAGTTAGCATAGCTTGAAGCAAGCTTTCTACTTTGCTGACCCTCCTGGGCAGCACTGCAAGTTTCAATGGGAGGCTTTATTTCAGTGTTATTACTCATGTTTAGGATTAAGCACATGCTTAACTACCCTGCTAGATCACAGTCTTAATGTCGCTTTAGTCGTTTAACACTGTTTACAGAGAGATAATCTGGATCTAGTGTTGAAGCTTGAGAAGTTTAGTTCACTTTTGCTCAGTTCCACTCTGAATGAAACTGGAAAATGTCATCCTGCAGACATGTTCAGACCTGCCACGTCCTGGCCTCTCCATCACTAGAGAGCACTGGATGACAGGATAATCCAGGTTGGAAGGGAACTAAGGAGGTCCCTAGTCCAAACTTCAGCTCAAAGCAGGGACAGACATGATGTCAGATGATGTTCATCAGAACTTTACTCAGGTAGGTTTTGAAAGCCTCAGTCGTGGAGAATTGTACGACCTCCCTGGGCAACCTGTTCCAATGACTGTCCTCACAGGGAAAGTTTTTCCTTAGTGCCAGTCCAAACTTCTTTTCATTTATGACCACTGCCTCTTGGCCTCCTGCCTCACACCACTGCACAGCTCAGCTCCGTCTTCTTTATTATCTTCCTGTAGGTACTGGCAGGCTGATATTTGGTCTCCCTGATGTCTCTTGTGGCTGAACATGCCCCATTCCCTTTGTCTCTCTTCACAGGGCATGTGCTCCAGTTCCCTCACCACCCTGGAGGTCATCCAACTCACTCCATCTGATTTCCTGCATTGGGAGTTCAGGACTCCACACATATGGTCTTGTGACTGCTGCATAAAAGGGGATAATTGGCTTCCCCCAATCAGCTAGCTATGCTTTTGTGAATACAGCCCAGGATACTGTTGGCCTTTGCTGCCAGGACACACTTGTGGTTCATGTTCAGTTGCTGTCTACCAAAACCCTATCAGCAGGGCTGCTCCCTGGCCAGCCACTGCCCATCCCATGTTGTTGTTGCTGAAGGTTCTTCCTTTCCAGGTATAGGACTTGGCATTTGCCTTTGAATTTCAGTGAATTTGAATTTCACTAGGTTCCCACTGTCTCTTTCCTCCAGCCTACTTAGGTGCCTCTGGATGGCAGTCCTGACCCAGAGCTTGCAGACAAGTCCTGCTGTTGGCTGCAGTCTGCAAAGGTGATGAGCAAGCAGTCCTTTACCTCCTCCAGGTTACTGATAAAGATGTTAAACAAGATAGGTCCCAGGACAGACCCTTGCAGTACTCCGCTGACCTCGAGATTCGACCACAACTTTCTGAGCCCAAGCACCCAATCACTTTTCACCTGTCTGATTGTCCACCCATCCAGACCACAACATCCTAGCATGCTGTGAAGGTTCTTGGCTGTGTCTCCATGCCAGAGCACACGAGCTACCCCACAGTACCTATCCTTATGCACACTTTTGCTTCATGACAGTAACCATGGAGTAACAGACATACTGTTCACATGAAGACTGGACTCCCAGTGCCTTTTCTATGGAGTCAAACTAATTTGGATGGGCTGGCAAAAACCTTGTAAGCTCTTTAGTGAAGTTTTAATGATTCAGGTCATGAAAAGTCTGGCAGAGGGGCTCTTTAGTCTGATAGGAACATTTCACAAAACTTGTTGGCTGAGAATGGAAGTTCAAATAAAATTCAGACAAGGAATAAAATATAGTTTTACTAGGGTGAGGCAATTACGCCTGAAAACAGCTTAATGATGGACGGATGGATTCTCAAACATTTGGAGCCCTTAAACCAAGGTATTTTTGTCTTCATAAATGTATAATGTGACCCAGCCATAAGTTACAACATGATGCAGGAACTTCTACATTAAGTTCTAAGCTAGATATTCATAATGGCACCTTCTAGTCTTAAAATGAACTATTAGTACTTACACTAACAGTTAACACTGTAGGAAATCTTGCTCAGTTTCTAATATGTTGTGTTTATTTTCAAAACAAATGAAAGAATAACATTTTCCTAGACTTCTTGAGATTCCATTGACCTATAATTGACTCTCCTTCCTTTCCATCGTTCACAGCTACCTACCACTAGGGATAGGAGTATCTGTCTTCCATGTTTCATTTTAAATAGCTGCAGATATTGCTGCATTCGAAAAGCCACATCAAAATACTAAGATAACACAGAAATGCTTTTTCTTTTTACAGGACTCATGGATTCTACCACCCTGAGCAGAGTTCTCCCTGGGGTCTGTATAGTTTCACACAATCAGGTAAGATAATACACTTGCCTAAATGGATAATTCAATTAGGAGGGAGCCCTCAGGAATTCATCGTGAGTACTTTAACAGGTTGCACAGACACATCCATTCCATCTTAAATTCCTACAGTTCTAACATTGAGTGTAGGCTGAATAATTCTGCTTAAAAAGTGGCATGCTAACATAATACAGACACAAGTCAAATTTACTTTTTAGACATATTGACCTGGGGAATTTTTTTTTTTATTCAAGGTCAAATTTTCATAAGAAATGAATATTCATTTTCTGCATGAAAAAAATAATGTCTTGGCACCCTGTACCAGAGGCTTTCACTGAAATTTGGCTATAACCAAATATTGGGAAGTATTTTCCTCCCAGATAAAAAACACTATGTTAGCCAGTCTGCTGCAGAGATCAAGATTACAAAGCCTCTTGAAAATGTTTTTAAATCATTATCTTTCAAGCATTTGTCCAAAACAATACCAATGACAAGGCTAAGGACACACTGAATGACAACAAAACAGGTATCAGGCAACAGAAAGTATGGTCTGTCAGCTCTGCTAGTTTTGCATTTGTCCTTCCAAGTTTCAAACAGGTCAACACATATTTCACTTAAATGGTGACAAAAAAAAGGAACCATCAGCCAGAAACCAAACTTTATCTCACTATTGAGGTCTTTCCCTTGCCCTCCTTTAACAATCTGTGGAATATTTAGGTATAAAAACAGGGTGCTGAATTAGAGGGAGCTGAGAGAGTACGGAATGGTTTAGCTAGCTAGTACTGTAGTCTTTCTAGCTGGGCTTCTCAAAACTACTACTGATTGTCATTAATGTGTCTGCACTCTACCATCTAACATGGTATGTCTTTTTGGAGCACAGTCATTCATGCACACAGACGCTCCTGCCCACCAGCTACTCACCCAGGGGAAGCTTTTCCAGCAGATAAAGGTAACTCTGAAAGAAGTCATTTCGGATTGCCTTATGCAAGATGAAGGACATACTGTGCCGACAGAGTTCTTCATCTGTCTTGTGCCAACGCGACTTAAAGGCCAAATGTGCTGCTTTATATGCCATGATGAAAATGTCTTTTGCAAGGGTGGACAGTTGCTGTGGCTGGTGCTCTCCGGAGGACCTGTTCGTCCGAAGAGGCAGAGGCAGTGTCATTTAAACTGTGGCAATGTGCTGTCATTCTATATTGGGGTGTGTGTCTAGAGCAGTGCAAGGGGTGGAGGCGGGTGAGAGGGGAGTGAGAAATGCTGGCTGTTGGCACTGGCTCAAAGTAATCTCTGGAGCGTCGCCCTCTGAAATGAGCAGGTGCTGGAAAGTGATAAAAAACTCAACCGGGAAATTGCTTAGCCACAGTAAAAGTATATCTACTCCAAAAAAGAGTGGCTTTAATTCAATTACTTTTTTCCTATTCTATTCAGCCTTCACTTCAAAGGAACTCAGATATTATCCAGGATCTCCCATTTCCCTCTTTTATATCTCACAGGGTGATTTTATTTCTCCGTCTCTTCCTCATTATTTGTTTTTCAGTCCAGGGCACCCAAGAAGGGGGCCAAAAGACAGAACACGGCCATGCCTCTACACAAACTGTGTGTCCTAATAAACCTATTGTAACAAGCAAAGAGAAAGCAACAGAGTGAACTTCATACTTTGCCAATGTGTATGGCAGGGCAAGCCACTCTCTATGTGCTACAATGTGCCCAGGTTCATTTAATCTGTTTACATGCTACAGACTATCTCATCAGCAGAGACTAGCTGGAAGAAATTGTTGTCTGGGAACACGGGAATGGTAAAGCCAGGGAAGGGTAAAGCTATTCGCTTTAGCTAATCAAATACACAGAAGAACAAAAGGAGATAAACTGCGTATTAACAAAATTAGACAAATATATTGGCTGGAAAAGAGAAAGATGTTCAGGCCACTACAGCAGGCAAAATTCTGAAAAAGGGGGGAGTAGGGTGAGAAACTGAAGTGCTTCTAGTATGGGGAATGTTGAGCTGATGAAGGGGGCTGCATACCATTAAGTATGTCCCCCTCCAGAGGAGGATCAAGCCCTCAGGGGACAAGGAGAGACAAGTACTGCTTCAAAACCTTGTTTGTCCCTTGGTAGTTCAGGCACTTGGTGTGACACAGCTTCAAGCCTCCTGAGTAGCAGAGGTACCTGGCAAGGGAATGGGGGCTTTGTACTGACTGCACTGACCTCCACACATTGCGCCCATGAGGGTTTCCCCTTTTCAAGCTGTTCATTGCAGCTGTCTGCAGTGTAAGCACACTATAACGCAGCAACACGTGATTTGAAAGTTGGATGTTGCCACAAAAGGGCTACCATATGTCCTGAGCAGTATTGCAACTCCTGACAAACATCTGATCAAGCTTCTGAGAAAAGAACAAAGACGACCTAGCCTCCACCAAGGAAAATCACTAGTAATTCAGGTACAGATTATGCTAAGCAGCATTTAGCAATGCATCACTTAAAGTATATTTTCCAACACGACTCGCTTCCTTGGAACAGTCAGCCTCTGTATCTCTGCTGTGATATTATTTACTAAAAGTATTTAGGGGCAAAACTATCCCTGGGTATTACTGCCCTTCTTGGTTTTCCAACTACCATCCTGAGCTACCCGTTCTCAGCCTAACGGCGCTGGTACACTGCTCCCCCAGCTGCCCTAGTCTACATAATTGTGTGAACGTGTTGGTGAACAGATCAGTAAATAAATCTTATTCAGAAAAATACACTTATTTTTCTTTCAGTTGGGATCAGTTCCCCAATCCAGCCCATAGCTGACACAAGGGAATGTGTCATGTGCTACAATATGGGGGCTGGAACAGCCACCTGGGACGGTGGTGTGGGGGAGGTAGCCATACCGCCACAGTACACAGTGGCCTTACCAATAATACAGACCTCCTCCCTGTGTCCTGTCAGGGAGGTGTGCTGGAGGGGATTCCACAACAGCCAAAGGTAACCTAAGTACTGAAAAATATGTTTCTATGCTCCCACCCCTCCCAGCTCATGCATCCTCATTGATGGGGTCTCTGCTGAGCCATTTCACCTTGCTACATCAGTTGGCTTTTTCTGACTGAGTGCAGAACTTAAAATTGCCAGAGAAGTGCAAGAAGGGAGGCAGAAATGTGCAGATGAGGATGGGGTGAGGAGATTGGGATCATGGCAGTGGTTAGATCAGCTCTAGACTGCACCAAAGTCTGAGCCCTTCCTTGAGCAGAGGGCAATGTTCTTCATATGCAGCCTTAGAAATTTTCAAATATCCCTTGAAACAACTCAGTCTCAAATTTCTTCCTGGTTATGGATCTATCAGAGAAACAACAGGCTGCCTCCAACTCATTCTGAAATATCTGGGCCCAGACACAATCCCGGTGTATGTCTTGGTTCTCCTGCAAATCTGGCCCTTTCTCTTTGTTTATCTATTTTCAGCCACTTGCCAGTTAGTGCGCCAGGAACGGACAAGACAGCATGTTAATGCTTTGGAAAGATGTTGCACAAGCTCACTTTGTCACTGACAAAGACACCCCTAGGAACTCAGAGCTCACCTGTTATGCATTTGACACCATGTTTCCCATTTGTCATGGCTGTGGTTTTGGCAGTGCCCATTGTGTAGCAAAGTGACCCCTCTGCTTAGAGACAGCAGTGACTCTAAGCATGAAACCTAAGCCCTGACGTGTCCTAGTGGAGTCAGACACTAGGACAGCACTGTGGAGGGTGCTGGAACCATGGCTGCAGGGTTCCCCATAGCTTTCACATTCATGAGGTCCACAGGGCCTGGGCTTTTACATTCACTAGAAGAATGTGAAGTGCAAAGGCAGAAAAGGGCGTTGTTTCTCTGGCCTTCTGTACACAATTGGGGTTTAATGCTCTCTTTGGAGCAGCACATTTGGGTTCCCCAGTGCCTACAATGTGCCTCAGCAACTGTGACTCCAGTGAAGTTCCCTCAATTTACATCCTCTGAGAATCTGGCCAACTATGACAGTGAACGCATACACATGGAAAACAGGGCATATTTCAGAGTCACTCCCTATCATTTTAATGCCCTGCTAGTGATTTACTCATAACATACTCCTGCCCCATTTTCCTTAGGAAAAGATAGGTGCCATCATGTTGTGTATGTCTCTCTCTGTGACTTTTATTACCCCATCATCAAACATCATTTAAACCCATCCCTCTCAAACAAATCACAGAACTATTTCAAAACTTGCATCAAAACAGTAGGTGGGGTAGAGAGACAGGTCTCAGCCTGGTGTCACTCAGCAAAGTGAGTTTTGCTTTTCTGGACAACCCATAAGGAGGGACAGGCATGGGTACATCTGCATCTCTCTTTCCAAGGTACCATTCTCAACCATCCAACACAAATGTGTCAGAAACAACAGTTCACAGGCTTAGTTTTTCAGGCTGAATGTTGGTTATAACTCTTTTTGATAAATCAGTGGTAGGTCTGACTCACAGTAGTCCCACCCCACACAAAAAGAGTGAAGATTACAGAAGATTGCATAAACACTAATTCTATTTATTCTATTTGCATGTGATCAGGACTAAGTCCGTGTTCCAAACAGCTCTATAATCTAAGAGTTACTGTGAACACACACTCAGTCTTCAGATACTACAGTAGCTAAGCAGGTGAATCACAATAGCATCAAGCCTTTTAAAGCACTTCCAAAGCACTTCCTATGGCTGTCAAAGGTTAGGCAGAAACATAGATTTGTGCCCAGAAGTGCCGGAAAAAGCCACAGAAATAGCAGTTTTTTACAAAAAGTGGATGCTATATTCTCTGCCTAACCTATGTCAACATGAGCATGTTAATGTCTTTGCTAAAAACAACTCACACTGCTTCAACCTTTCTCCTAATCCCATATTTTGAACAGGAGTAGTAGTGGTCTACCCAGAAGCTGCAAACAATTCAAGCACTATTATATGCCCTACATCCCCATTAACAAGAAGTGTGGCGCTTGAGTACGGGCACTATGGCACCCATACTACTTGTTGGATTGCTGCTGAAATGTACATAAACCCCCTTCTCAACTTTAGTTTCCTTGCACAAATGGCCATATGATTCTTTCCAAAGCTGAAGGTAGCTAGCCAGCTTTTTTGTTGGTAGTAGGGACACTGGAGAATCTGGACCTCTGGATAAAATGAAGCCCTACACTAAAGTAAGAGTAGACAAAGCCATAATGCATGACAGTCGTTACCTTGAACAGCTTCTGGTCTAAAATAAGAATGTTTGTATTTATGTGGGTAAACAAATAGTTCCTCCATGTGTCTTCTTCTTCCTCCCCCTGAGATCAGAAAGTTCTAGGACATCAAGTTTAGCACAGATTAAAACATAAGATCAGCTAGAGCAGCTTCTTGTTAAAATACCTGCAGCTGATCTCTGCCTGAGGGTAGCAGGTTTAAAATAAAGTATCAGATGGCCTATGATGAGCCACTGCAAGATTCAAGGTAGATCTGTTTGTTGGAGCATCAGGGTATTTAAAGAGAAGTTGGAATTACTTTCATATTAGTAGGTAACTAGCTGTCTCTGCAAATCTGAGCTGTACACACTACTTCTGAAACACATCAGCTGCACAGAAGAGAAAAAGGAAAACACGTGCACTAGCTCTACATATCACACAGGTCGCAAAGGGTCAATTTTGCCTTTAAATTACTATGTTCTGCTTACAAAACACCTGGTATGCAATCCAATTTCCACACAGACAAGCCATCAGGATTGCTGTAAGATGTCTCTTTATCTTAAAAAGGCCTCTATATTAATTCTTCTCCCTCATGCTCATGCCTGGCATATGCTGTCAGGACTAGATATGGTTAAAGCGAGTAATTTTTGGTTTTATCTTTGACAACAAGTTTTTAAAAGATCCTGAAAACCACAGGATCACATTGATAGAAGAGGTGCAGGCAGAGAGCACACGTGCAGTTATGAGGGCAGTGAAGAACAGCTGCAGGTTGGATGGCAGGTGGTAACCTTTACAACTGACTTTGCTGCAGTCAGAAAAGCAATGGCCTGTATTGTTCTGACTGCAGTTTTGGTGGCTTATTCAGAGCAACAGTGTATGCCAGCATCTGGGTGTCAAGCTGGGAAATAGTAATATGACAATGGATGCACTAATTGTCTGACTTGTTGAAGTCCAGAACTCTTAGTCACGATCCTCACCCACCTAAACTCCGCTCATGGGTCCAATTAAACTCAGCAGTCTTCAGAAGTATTACTGTGAAAATAATTTGACTTTGAGTTGAGTGTGGAACTGAGAAAAAAATAGTGTTTTGGGTTGACAACAAACTGAAATATTTCTGTTTTCTCACCAGAAAAAAAAATTCTGTGTCAGGCAAAACAAAATGTTTTGTTTTGTTTGCAGGGCTATTTCCCTTCTTCCACTTCTTTATTTGTTTATTTATAATTAAATTTAGGTAAATTTCATTTCAGCATATAATTTATAAGTGCAAACAAGAATAATGTTGTTGTCACCAGTAGACTAGTCAGTCTTGCAAAATCACTGTGGCAAAAGGACCCAAGGAAGTGCAGAGGAAAACAGGTCCTTGGGCAAAGACCCAAGCTTGGGATAGAACTTGTCATTTCTCATGAGAAACCCTTGCTTTGAACCACATTTCCAAAGCAGAGCTCACTGTCTGTAGGTCTGATGACTCACGCCTTCAGGGCATATCCTGCACAATTCCTGTGCGCTTTCACGGGTGCAGTCACAGCAGCAATCTGTTATCATTTATACAATTGGAATTTAGCAATCTGGAATTCCATCTAAAGCAACAAAACACTGCATGTGAGCCCTATGGGTAAATATATTATAATTCATGTAAATGAAATTGGCCAGAGCTTTATCCCTACGGAGCGAATACACAGTTCTTTCCCTCTAATCCTTCTAGCTCTGGAGCCAACACTAAATTACATTTTTAAGGGAATGAGTGAAGCCACTCTTAGGTAGGAGTGGGAGCCTGTCTCATCATGTTTCAAGCACGGCGACAGTCACAGCGGGACCCTGATCTGGAGATCCATAAACAGTACGCTAACGTAAATAGCGATATTTGTGCAGGACTCCTGCATGCTCTGGCCGTGAGGATTTTATTTGGTTCTGGTTAGGGACTCTCAGTAGTGCTGGGGCTAAAGGGAAGGAAGGGCAGGGTTCCTGATGAAACTGCAGCAGGGGCTGCTCTGTTGTTCTTGATAAGAAGCATGACAGCTGTGCCCACAACATCTGGTTTTCATTGAACCCTAGTGAGAGTTCCTTGCTGAGCCTCTTCCACCCCATATGTGGTGGTTTAATTGATGGAGCCTGAGAAGGTTTTAGGTCCAGCGTGGAATGCCGCCTTTCACTGTGATATGTGATTCCAGATACAGTAAGGGCTGGGCTGCTTAGAGTCATCTTTTAAAAGCATTTCTTCTCAATATTGAATTTTGTGTATATTGCCCTCTGTTGGCCCAAGTGCATGATAAAGCTCCTTTTCTAGGTGAAAGCTAACAAAAATCTCCTTTTGGCTGACTGGCAGGGTTTGCGGGTTTTGGAAAATGCAGGATCAAGTTAGCTGTAGCCTTGTGTGTGCATGCACGCACAGTTCATATCCCCCCATAGCTCTGCATTTAGGAATGCAGGCGCAGCTCTTAAACTAGGAAGGAAGGGGGTCTGGAGACTGGCTGTCTCAGCCATTGTGGACTACACATACGAAGAGAGTTTTAAGGCGTGACCAGAGGGGATAGTGGTTTGGTGAGACAGAATAAAGAGGATGTTGCACGCTCAGGAAACAGCACAAAAAGCAATGCAGAAAAGCCTGTGGGAGAACTGGGTGAGTGGGAGATAAGTTAGTCTTTCAGGTCTGGTATGCAACTGCCAGCAATGCTTTGGTAAAAAGTCTCTCAAGGCTTTATTTTCAATTCCAAAGCAAAAGAAAGATGGCAACCCACACTGTCAAAGCTCCTTCTGCACACAACACATGCCCTTCCACTTCCTCTCAGCTGGATCCTTCCTAGCTAAGGCATATGACTGACACATCTGCTCAGACCAAAAGGATCCTGCCCAGTTATTTTGTCTCTGATGGCAAACGGCTGCAATGCTTAGGAAACAGTCTAAACCCACTAGCTAGGAAGTGTGCTTTGGGTGTTCTTGGCACTTACATGCTCCTCCTGCACAGAGCCAGACCCAGGTATTTTCTCAAACTCTCAGAAGGCCCATGCATGAAGGCCCCCACCGTAGGCATACCAGGGTATGCGCTAGTGATGGACAGGAGAGTGGTGATGCCAGGAGATGACAGCCATTTCTCTGTAGGGTGAACATCATGACAAAACAGAAACTCCAACCTGAGGAAGTAGAGAGTGCAATGGATAACAACATCTGTAGAAAGAAGTGATGTGAGCAGACCATGGATTAGAGAAATCATTTAACCTTCTGCAATATGCCTCTCTTTAATAAGAGGCTGAGATGTAAAGATCCAGGCTTTCAGATCTAGAGCTCTGTGCACGCTTCCCTCCTGTTGGCTAGGATGGCAAACATCAGATTGGCATTTCCCTGATCCAGTACAGCAGCACGTTTCACAGCAGTGGACGAGAACATCCTTTTTGTTAGGGCTGTTAGAACTGGACTGGAAAATATGTTCTGTGCGCCACAGAGCAATATGACACTTAGTTTCTTTTACATTTTTCTTACTGCTTCTACCTGAAATAAGCCCCATACTTTTTCTCCTTGCTATCTCTTATGAAAGATCCACCCTGGACAAGAAACTGCTTGTGCCACAGCCAGTCTGGAGCTGTTCTAGGACAGCTTGGCCAGCCTGTTCGTCTGTGCTGGCTGGCTAGCATGCACAGAGTGACTGACCCCTCGCTGCTGCCGAAGAGCTGAACTCTGCTTAACTCTCCCTCTGTGCAGTCCCTGTCATGGTCTCTCTCATCTACCTGGCAGCCAGAGCACACAAACCTCCAGAAACTTAACTTTTAAACTGTGCACATCTTTCAACGGTGACTGCAATTGGTCAACATGTCATGAAGTTATTAGAGGGAGGAAGAGGAGACCTGATGAATGCATGGATAGGTAAGGCAAGATAAAATTAATTTCCTGAGGAAGCCAAAGGAAAATAAGCTGAAAAGAAAAAAGAAAAATTGACTGTAGGGAACAAATCTGACAAGTAACCTTGAAAGGCCTCTTCCACCTTTTAACTCCTGAGAAGGAACAGTCTGGCAGGAGCTGGTGTGTGTGTGTGTGCGCGCGCACCAGGGAAATTATAGGGGGTCAGGAGCTGTAAGCAGTGTTTTTAGTGGATCAGTAAAAGTAGCACGAGTATACGTCCCTGTACATTCTAGATACAGTGTAGCTGTGACATTGTCTGCTGGACAGCCTTCATCCCTAACCTGTCTCTGAGTTGTGTGCAGTTTCACAATACCAGGAACTATGCAGTTAAATCCTGTGCATGCCTTGGAACATTAAGCTCAGTTTCTGGAAAACTGAGTGATAAGTATCAAGGGGCAAGAAAACTAGATTAAGCCCAACTCCTGGACAGCATAAACATACAGGAACATAGATTGCAGAGACTATAAACACACCTCTTCTTGTGAAATACTGCTCTTACACAGAGGAGTGGCTCAAAATTTGCAAAAACCACCTTTGTTCAGAACTGCACTAGAAACCTAAATGATCAAGACTGGAAACAATTTGCTTTGCATGGACACCCTGTCTGAGCTCCCAGACTGGAACCATTCAAAAGCCAAATATATGTGTGTTGTCCTTTGGAACCAAAAAAATAATCAAGACATGAAAAGTCTGAGATGGTTAAATGTTTCCTCCAGAGGCTGGGGATTAGAAGTCTGGGCAAGTAGCAGAGGAGGAGGGAAAAAAAAAAAAAAAAAGAAAAAAAAAAAAGAAAGAGTAAAATAAAAGAAGAAACTCTTAAGTGACCTGACAAGGGAAACTTAAATCTTATTTTTAAGGGGTTAGGTTGTACTAAAGCTTGAAAAATTAAATCCACAGCTGTCTCCAGAGGACTATATCTCACTAAGAAAGCTTCAAGTAAGTTTATCATGTATCCAACACCTAGACATTGGACCTCAGGGACCACTAGGATAATATTTCCTCTGGATTAGCAAGAAAGCTAGCAAGTGACATTTGTACGAGAGTAACTTTAAGTTTAAGGGGTTTTCTTGTTATAAAATGATAAATGAAGAATAAGCATATTGGGAAGGAAAGTTCTTGCAGTTTGTAAATCTAACACATCCCCACTATTTCTTTTAAAATGCACTGTTATCTCCTAAATTAGTTTTATTTGGTGACATCAGTAATATGATGTTTTTACGTCTATCATCCTCCCAGTGAGGATCAACGTGTTCTTTATGAACAATATTTTTAATCTCATAATCCCCTTTATGAGGAATGCTTTTAATTTCAGAGACCATGAGCACTGGCGTTGAGACAATATAATATATATGAAAAAAAATCAAGAACGAAACTATAGGAAACACAGGATGGATCTGGCACAATTACAGTGCTTTCCTTCTTCTGGGATTCTTCACTACTAGCCAATAAAGCCCAGGATATGTTGGAATGCTATTAATTAACTCACCTTACTGTGCCTTGCCACGATAACTGATATGCCCCTGGGTTCCAGGCAAACCTTATGAATCATATGAGATGCAATACATAGCTGGAGCTGGGTGAACTAAGGACAACTTTAGCATGTTAACTTTGAAATCTGAAATCCAATAACGAAATGAGTTTTGTACAGAAGGTACAAAATAACACTTGAACATCTACACAAATGCCAGTGTTGGAGTTTTGAGGATAAAGCACTTTTTATTTACGTATTTTGCACTTTCTCTGTCTGAAACACACTGGTGTGAGAAACAGACCACAGATCCCCACAGCAAAATGCCTATGGTCTGTGGATGGGCCACTGTAATCTGGCATTATCCTATTATTCCCACAAAGCACATCAGTGACAATTGAGTTTTCCAGTTCTATGGAAAATCTTGAGTTACACACCTATGTCTGCTCTGTGCCTGTACAGATGCATATGTTGGAGATGTAATGAAGAAAAGGCATACGTAGCAAAATTAAATGGGAAAGTGAAATGAGGGGAATTACTTAAACAGCTTACAGATGGTGACTAAATTAGTTGAAAGCTTAAGGATTGTTTTTTCAACACACAGCTCAACAGCATTGTAAAACTTCCATTATTGTAACCCAGAAGCTCATGAGAAATAGTAATTACCAGAGCTGAACTCCTGGGCTCTCGTATTTTCTTACCCATGGGCTGCCCAGACCAGCCCCCTGATCCTTCCTTCCCCTAGTGTTTTCCAGATTCCTGAAAAGTACAGCTGAGGGGATGAAGAAATAATTCATCACCTCATGTTCCCTTCCACCTCTCAGGTCTTCCATTTCCCCCCATACACCTTATTTTGAACACCATTATCCTTTTCTTCTGAGGTGCCCCATACACTCTCCCACCGTTCCTTCACTGTGCTTCACAGCCAGCATCATCATCCATATTCTCTTAGGTTTAAAACCAGGAGGGACATCCATGACCAGCTGGTCCTTCAGTATAATACACACCAAAAAGCCCCGTCCATTGATCCTTGCATCAAGATCAGCCTTATCACTACCAAGCAGAAGGATTACATCATGCCCATAAGCAATACAGAGTCACCCTTCTTACCTATTCAGCACTGGAAAGACTTCAGCTGAAGTACTGTACCCAGCTTTGGGCATGGCCCTTCAAGAAAAACATGGGCTGACTGAGGGTAGCTTTGATAGAAAAAAATGAATCGTTTTCTTGCAGTAACAGCAATTCAGTCCTGGAATAGATTCCCCAGGAAGACTATAATGCACATCACTGAAGATTATATTAGTGATAAGAATAATGTGGGTACAAATTGTTTGGCTTGGGGCAGGGGAATAGACTGAAAGAGGTTGCTTCAGCACAATTTGCTGCACACCTGTCAGTCTGTTTAAGCTGAAGCATTCGTTTCACAAAGGCATCTACTCCTGACATAAGGATTGCTAATAATGGGGGAAGCATCCAGTCAGAAATCCTAAGCTAAGTTATTCCACTGGTTAAGAGCTCTCTCTCTAAAATTTTGTGCTTGATTTCAGGTCTGAATTCATCTAGCTTAAATGCCTCTCCTTGTGCTTCCACTCTGATTCACATCTCATGTGCTTTGGCTAAAATTAAGTGGAAACAAATACAGAAATGCTGCTATCTGCAAAAGGAGCAGGATTTGCCCTGATATGAAGAACAAGGCTAGTGTTGTCCAGGATAGTTCAAAAACTTAATGAAAAAGATTTTGGCTACAAAGTGTTGTGCAAAATCTTCACTTTTTTTAAGGAAATACCCATTGTCTGAGATATTGATAACAAATTGTTGGAAACAGAAATTTCCCTTTTGAATCTGTCTGAAATGAGTAACTTTAAGTCAAATGTCACCTGAGCAACACCACTTCAGCTGACGTACCCATTCCTTGCTCTCCCTTAGCTTTTTTTTGACAAAACCTGAAAAAAATGGCAATTATTTTTGAGCAAAATATAAATAATTTGATGATCACATGCAAAAGACTTTTCTTTTGGAGGGAAGGGACAAGGAAGAGGGTGAATTCCTGATTTATGATCAAATATAGACTTGTTCAAGTGTAAAGGAGACCCCTTTTTGAAAACACTTAAGCTGGCGCTTAACTTTATTACTGTGGCAAAATTAAGCATGTGCTTGAGTGGTTGCAGAGTCAGAACCATAAAATGTCATAGCCTTTATAGCTATGAGTCTGCTTTCTGCCTGCTGCATCTAATAAATGTTAAGAGGTGAAATTCTGTCCCCATCGGGGTCAATGATAAAACTCTCATTGATTTCAGCAGAACCAGGATTTTGAACAAGAAATCTCCATCATTGCCACGGTGGCCCACAAGATGATACCAGCAAAGAGAGGCCATCTGCTCACTCTTTCATGGACACTTTTATATGTAATCTTTCTATGTTTTCCTTACTCCAATTAAATTAACCCAAACTGAAAGCACACCATTGGCTTTTTAGATAGGGATACTGCATTTCAGGTTGTTTGTTAGGAAATAAGCAGAAATGAAATACACAAATTCTAGCGCACCATACATACTGAACATATGCATACAGAACATACTGATGCTTAGACGTGGCACTTAGGGACATGTTTTAGTGGTGGACTTGGCAGTGTTAGGTTTACAGTTGGACCAAATGATCTTAAAGGTCTTTTCCAACCTAAATGATTGTATGATTCTGTGAAAATACACAACATGCTGTTCCGTGTTACAGGAAAATTCCCTTTAAAGGGTTGATCCCTTAAGGAAAAGAAAAGGTAATGTAGCACTGTTAAGGTACATTTTATATCTTCTAACACTTCTTAGATCAGCCTTGCTTAGGACATAAGTAAACGGCTATTTTTTCCATAAGTAACAACCCTCAAATCTTAAGTCAGGCACTGAAAGTCTGTGTAGACGGTTGCTTTGCCACATCAGCAGCTGCAGCTGAGCTTGGGTTCTGTATTCCTGCCTTGCAGGCTGGCGCAGGTCTGCATACACAGTTTACAACACTCCAGCTGGAGCACTGAGGCACAAGATGGCAGAGGTCAGTTTACTGCCAGCTGGATATACTCACTCAGCCGTGAATTAGTGTACAAAGCCATCAAACAGGATCAGTTTCATGCAAGTGCGCAATTCTCATTTGAATAAGCCAAGGGAGAAAACAGTACACCCTTTAGTCTATAACATCTAGTTAAAAGAAAGCTCTGCTTCTCTATGAAGAGAACTGCTTCTTTTCACATCTTTAAATTTTTCTTTTTACATCTGAAACCACAAAAACCTACAGCTGATTTTCTTCACTGGTTTAAATGAGCCACAAATTGATGCATTTACTTAGCTCAGTGTTGAACTAGATATATTCTAAAATACAAATCAGGCTCTCCATAGAGACTCCTGTTTTCATTTTTGTGAAGTCTTGTGTTCAAGGATAACAAGAGCACCCAGTATTTACCAGCACAATCATGTGTCATATTGAAAACGCCCTTCTCTTGTGCAGATGTTGCTGTCACTGCTGATCAAAAAGACATTCAAGAATCACCTTGAACTGTGTCCCAAGTTAATTTCATCCAGAAGAGTTAAGCCAGACTTTCCCTTTGCATATCAGATTTTGCTTTGCCTCGTCTCACTTCTTCCTTCCAATATAAACTTTTCAGCCCAGGGTTTATTACCTCCATACCTCAATCACTTGCTATGTGACAGCACATCAGAACATCATCTCCATCCCCCATGGAGCAGCATAGGCTAACCACTTAAAATGTTTCTCTGAAATTCATTCTTTCAGATTGCTGTACTTTATTTTAGCTAATAAAAGGCCTTAAGGATTTTTATACATAGTTCACTATCACAAGGTCTAGGAAAATATCCCGTATTCCCTATTTTCCCCTTGAAATCCACCTATATTCTTTCTTCCTGACAGCGAGATGCAATCTTCGATTGCATCGAAAGATTACAAATCTCAGGGTTGCTTTGGTTTCTTAATTCCGCAAGTCAGAAATTAATATATTACATTTTAACAATTCCATTTGCTATAGAAAAGTGATGTTGGTTATTTCGTTTGACTTTTTTTCACAATGATGTGAAAAAAATACCTGTGTAGGATTCAATGAAACTCTGAAGAAATCAGACCCAAGGCATTTTCAAAATGTAGTCTCATGGCTATATATCAACGGCCCATATAAAAAATTCATTGAAGACAATGGAAACATCTTTTGTGATTTTAAAATCAGGCTTAGAATCAGTACTTTTCAGTCATAATGAATTTATTCTATACTAAGAGAACAAAAAGGAAGAAATAAAACTAAGTTACCATGAGACAGTATGGTGGGTGTTGCTCTGCTGTCAGAGTGTATTCTGTCTATCTGGTTAAAAACATCTGGCCACATCTTGAGGGAAAAAAAAAAAAAAGTCTTAATTTTTTGCATAAAAGTGTGCTTTCTCACTGACAATATAAAGGGTTTTCATTTTTTTAATGCAAAGGACAAAAATGTTGTTCATCCACATTTATTCTACAACAATGTTGTCCATTTCTTCTACATGTATCCTACTGTATATTTGAGAATGCTCCACAGTTCTGTCTTTCCTCTTTTTCTGTGTACCCACCTGCTTCACTCCTCATACCCAACTTCTCTTCTTGAAACTACCATTCGCTCCCTATCCCACTTCTCTGTGCAACTCCCCTGCTCTCTTCCACCTGTCTTTATATTCCCTCACTAAAAATCTCTTCTTCTACCTCACTCTAGAACAGTATTTCTTACAACTGCTCTAAGAAAAACCAAACAAACTCCAAACCCACTCAAACAAAAGAAAAAAGGAGAAACACAGAAATACTGCACATTCCAGCTTCTCTTTGCAACTTGATCACTCTCCTCCCTCAACTACCCCTCTTTCTTTCTCCTTGTGTATGCTTCTAACACGCAGGTGACTGGAATCTCCAGTGTCTGCTGGTAATACCATAAAACTTATCACACTATAACAAAAGAGAGATAAGAAATTGTGCAAAGCAACTTCAATAGGTCAGGGAAAAGCTGTAGAGCCAAACCTCAGACAGCAATTGTTTTACAATTTACTTTTTAAAAATCTACCATCCAACACAAGGTGTTGTTTGTGCCATGTGCATTTCAAAACCCAGAATCAACTGGTTGTCACTGACAGACAAAATTATCCGATCTTGGCCCTGCTTGTGGCTCAATCACTACAAAGCTGAGATATTTTCATTTAGGCTGCCAGGCTGAAACAGGCCGCTGTCCTTTCAAGCCCTGACAAACAGCCAATTTTAGCCCAAATATCATGGCACACTGAACTGCCATAAATGTTCCTTTTCTCATATTTTTTAGGTTTCATATTCTTTTGTACCATTCTGATCTCGTAATCTGTGACCTGCTTTTTCATAGGTGTCTAAAACTATTGTCCCTTTGTAGGCAAGGTGATGAGATTAAAAAAAATTCTCAGTGAAATAGATGATTGCCAGGTTGTTAGTACTGAGGAAATATCAGACTATTTATTTATATGACTTCAGAGTTTAATGTTTGGCTCATGCTTATCTGAAGACCTGCTGAAATCACTGAAGAACTGTTGCTCTGATCAGGTAGTCATACACACATTTTTTGTTATAACAGCCATTAATAGAAAATATTACTGTGATAAAAAGTAGAATAAGGATAGTAACAAAAGCGTTATGTTCTAGCAATGTTGTGGAAATTAATTGCTCTAAGGTAGCACTTTATATTTCACAGAGTACTATCTTCTTCCATTTCCTGTTAAAACCAAGGCAGGCATGGCATGGATATCACAAAGTATTTTTTGCTGCTCTGTTACACATTAGGAAAATATAAAAATTTTCAGTGTTCAATAGGAGCAGTAGGTATTAAGTATTCATTCTTAATATTTTGCCAAAATAAAAACAAAAGCTTAGTTACCTATTACTTATTTCTGTATTACCCCTATGACTGGGTAGACAACCGTTTCAGTTGTATGTAATGGGCCTGTAGTACAGCAAAGAGCACTCCAGAAAACAACACATACGTGGATCTGCCCTGCATCTTATTTCAGCTGCTGTTAGTCCTACAGAGTGATATTGTCCTTTTATTCTGAAAGCCAAATACCTATCTCTGCTTCTCAAAGCACTCTTGAAATAAACAATCTCTTCTAATCCCATGCAGTTCTATTGAGTTTTACATATATAAGCAGAAATGAAACCCTGTTCCAAGAAAGTACAGTTCAAAAAGCCAAGACACTGCTGCCTCTAGTTCTATGTGTTAGTTTCTACCCAGAGGGACAGCAGGACCATTAGGCAGCTGGGGATGAGCCTGCTTTACTGCTAGTATGGATATTAGAATAAATAGCTTAGGAGAATCTCTGAGAGTGGATGCTGCTCTGATACAAACTTTAGTTAAACTACAGCCCATTAAGATAATTTCTGATACCTCTTGGATATGATGCTGCTTGGTTGTTCATTAGAGTGGCTGGGAAACAAGGTAAAGAGAGAGAGGATTCAGGTACTGGCTGTACAGTGTAACTTTTGCAACATGCTTTTGGATTTTCAGCCACTTGCCTGAGACTGGAGCTACGTTAGCAGGGCTCTCGTGCCTCTTGCATGTCGGTGGCTAAGCAACACTGCTGCTGACCCAAGACAATGATTATGTTTCAAAACATCTTGCTGATCAAGCCTGCCTTAGGGCTGGGCTTAGCTGAGAGGTGGTGCTGAAGAAAACTGACAGCTCAGATGACCGTAATGATGTTCAGGGGCAGGGCACCACAACAGCCCTGAACATAAAGTCCCCTTAGTCCTGCTGTTCGCAATTGCTGGAGTACCAGGTACTAAATAGGTGCGATCTTTCTCTAAGGACACAACTGTTTCTTGAGTTCCTCAGGGCTCATGGACCTGTGGCCATGCCTCACCTGGGCCCCCACCCACTTTCCTCAGTGCCGTTAACTTTGCTGGGGGACCAGCCTCACTAGGTCTGCCCTGAATGGGCCTGCAGGCCACCACGTCCCACTGGCCCTCCTGTGAAGGCGCAGGCAAAACCTGAGGCACCATAGGGGTTTGATAATGACCCTGCGGGGTGCTGAGAGGCCTGTGGCACAGCCCTGGCCCTCAGAGGGGTCTGCTACACCCCCCATGCTATAAGTGCTTCAGACCCAGGGTCTTACCTGGCGCAGCAGGTGAAGGCTGTTGCCCTGCCATTGCACCCTGAGGGGCACGGGGGACCCCAGCCATCATGTCACGGCACATCCAGGGGTGCCAGCAGGATTCGTGCAGCGGCCTCCGAGTGAGGCGGACACGGGGTGTGGAGGCCGCTTCGCGCCTCACGCCTCAGGCCGGCGGGACAGCGCCCCCCCCACTTCGTCCCCAGCGCGGGTGGGTGGCGGGGCCGCGCAGTGCGCGTGCGCGGTGGCCGCCGCGGGCAGTGGAGGTGGCGCATGCGCGCTCGGAGCCCGCGGGCGGGGCTTGCGCTCACCCTGGTAACAGCAGCGCTGCGGGGCCGCGCCCTGCTGAGGCCTCCCCCCCCCCCCTTCCCCTCCCCGCCGCCATGCAGGGCGAGGACGCCCGGTACCTCAAGAGGTAATCGGGGAGGCTGGCTGGGGAGGAGGGGGGGTGGCTGTTGTGGGGCCGGGGCGCGGCAGGTTGTGGTAGCGGCCGGGCGTGGGGCTGAGGCGCGGCAGGTTGTCCTGAGGGGCGGCGCGGTGTCGGGTGGGACGCTGTGGGGCGGGCGAGGTTGCGGGGTGGGAGACAGGTGTTGCCGGGCTGGGTGGGAGGTTATGAGGGAGCTGAGGGGTTTTAGGCTGTGGTGGGGGCTGGGGGGGAAGTTATGGGGTGGGGAGGTGATGGGGCGTGGGGCTGAGGGGTTGAAGATGGGGGGGGCTGGGTGGGAGGTTATGGGTGGGGGGGTATGAGGGAGCCGAGGCTGTGGTGGGGGCTGAGGGGGAAGTTGTGGGGCAGGGAGGGTAGGAAGGGTTAGCGGGGAGGTGATGGGCCCTAGGGCTGAGGTGTTGCAGGTGGGGGGGCTGGCTTGGGGATGGGTGGGAGGTTGTGGGTGGGGAGGTGGGAATGGGGAGTGTTTTGAGAGGGAGATCCTGAGGTGGGTGGAGGGATTGGGATGGTATGGCTGGGGGTTATGGTGTGGGTGGGAGGTGCTGGGGTGAGTGGTTGTTGAATGGGAGTCGTGTTTGGGGCAGGCTGAGGGGCGGCTGGTGGGCAGGGGGCTCAGGAGGCTGGGTTAGGGAATGAGTGAAGGTGATAAAGTGGGTGTAGGGTAGCTTGAGAGATGGCGTGCTGGTGGTAACGGAATGTGGTAGTTTGGAGGGATGCCCTGGTGTGGGGGTGGCTGTGGTGGCCCTTGATGGTCTGTGTTTGGGGTGATGCACTGAGGTGGCAGCAAGTTGGGAGGAGTGTAATAGATGCTGTTAGGTGATGAGTGAGGAGGGTTGTGTGGGTGTTGGGATAGGGCAGGTAGTTGCTTTAGGGACCAGGGGAGGGAATGTGAGGCAATAAGGGCAGGTTCAGGGTGCAGCTGGGAAAGATGAACTGATTTGGGGGAGATGTTAGAGCATGGCATGGCAGATTGGGGAGGGGATGGGGGGGGCGGGGCAGGCAATGAGTTGGGATGAATTGAATGGTTTGGGAGTTGGGATGGACCTGGGAGGAACTGTGGTGTGTAAAGCTGGCTGATCTCAGTGTGATGTTGAAGATATGATGAATGAATGGTGCCTTTATCCGTCTGTCTTCTCTGTGAGACCAGTCAGCCTAAAGAATAGGGTATGTGTAGACAACTACTGAATCTCCATCAGTTGTTTCAGAGCAAAAGTGCTAGCAATCCTGGAAGATGTCAGGCCATCTAGGCCTGTGTTAAGATGTGATGTGTGAACACTGTCACTCTTTTTTTTTGCCATGTGGGTGATTTTATCCATGACATCTTGAGTCCTGTGGAGTTCCTGCTCTTTCTTTGGTTTTTGATTATTTTTTTTTTTATTTCTTTCCAGTTATTAACTGCTGCTACAAGTATATAAACTTGCTGTTTAGGCTGGCTAGGGTTTGTTGGGTTTTTTCCCCCCTTTGCTCATATACCACATATTAAGACCCATAAATAGAAACAATGGAGAAAAAAACTTCTTGATAATCTTTGAACATTAGTTCTGTCATATAAATGTGATGACAGATAAAAATCAAATGGCTACTTGTAATTAAATAAATAGCTGTAACTTTAAAGCAGCACCTATTTTTAGCCTTGCGTGTTCTGTTTGTGCCATTTTATGTGATTTTTGAGAAATCTTCTTTATTTTGTAGTCATCCCTGCAAAAAGTTGAGTTTTCTGTCTTTTTAGGGAGCACAAACCAAAAAACATCTGTTGTGCTGTGTAACGTGACTAGGATTGCGTGCAAGTCTAATGCTCCTCTGATCCCTATTTCCCTTTGTCATCTTCCACGAGCAGTCAGTCATCCTCCCACCAAGTCTGACTTGCTGGGATTTGTTATTAGATTTTCAGCCTTATCCATGTATGCAGTTTGTGCCACTTGTAATTAGGATAGTTTGGTTTTGCTTTTGCCCCCTGAAGGAATTAATAAAGGGTTATTCACACACCAGCTTCGGTTATGTCAGCTCAGCTAGCACGGCTTTTGTCTGTAGAAAAGGCCTTCCTCTTTTAAACCGTTCATACAGCAGGATTCTTGTTGATGAAGCAGGCAGTGAATTGAAGTGAAAGGATAGGCTGATGTGTGAGAGCTCCCCAGTGCATTGCTGCTTCTACCAGTTACAAGAATGTCTGTATTTTTAAATGTTTTAGGAAGTGACTTACAAACTCAAGATGGACAGAAAATCGGTAAAACATGTTTGTTGATTCGAGGGGGGATTGTTTCTCTAAATATTTTTTTTTTAAATAATTTTTTTGAGTGATGCTGGCAGTTTGAATGCAATGTTTTCCAAACGGAAAACAACTTCAGTAGCTGGGTAGTGCATTTTAGTATAGGTCTTCAAGCAGTTCACAGGGTAATATTTTTATCAGAGGGGGAACTTGGATGTGAATAGATTTGTGACTCTTAGCTAGGAAATACCTCAAGTAATGATGGTGGTTGTCAATGTGAGAGGGCAGAAAATCTCTGTGGCTCTAAATTCTTCAGCTTACCCATCTGTTCCTCTTAAGGACAGAATTAAACAGGGGAAATGCTAAAACCTTTTAAGCAGTCTTAAGCTGAGGTTCTGCTGGTTTGCTAAGCTCATCAGTGGTTTACTGCTGCCAGAAGAAGGAGGTCTTACTCCTTCCTCTTTACCCCTCTTTAGCCCTTTACAGAAGCGTTATTCCCTTTCTATAGAGCATTTGAATTAAGTAACGCACTGAAAAACTCTGTCTACCCAAAACATGAAGCGTTCTCTGTTGGATTGCTGGAATTGGCCGTGAACGGGTTTGACAAGCCCTCACGCTGAACCAAGGTGACTGCCAGGAGCAGGGAAGACATGGGAAGATCTAATCCTTTTGGCAATTATGAGCTGTTAGTTCACCTTAGTTCTTGTAGAACTATGCTGAACTCCTTCAGGCCACTTCTCTACCAATCTTGTTCTTTTTATCCCTAAATATTACCAAGCTGTCACTTAATGGAGGATTGACTGTCAGGAGGAGCATTTGTGGTTGGGATCTCCTGGTAGGTCTAAATATGGGGGAAATATTTTTGGGGGTAAGGAGCAAGAGCCAGTTTTTTCTGAAATAGATATGCTGTAAGCTTTCAGCCCTGCAAGGCTGGACTCTGTGAGAACAGTCTGTAGTGAAGCATTCGCCTCAAAGTACCACTAAAGGGAAAAAACCACAAGTATCTTCAAAAAAATATTAAGTGTTAAATGGAGTTCTGCTACAATCTCATCAAGGAAGATGCTGCTCTTTAGCAGTGAGCTGTATTTGTTTGCCTGGTAGCTTTATGCCCTTGTAAGGCTGGTACTTGAACTAGACTTTTTGTTTCCCACAGCAGACCTTTCTGTGGTTTGTGGGTTTTTTTGGGCAGCTCTATCTCAAGAAAAAGAAATTTTTTGCAGTTTTGTTCTGCAGAAGGAAAAGCTGCCACCATACTAGTGGGGTAGATGGAGACACACATTGCAAATATTCTCTGAAGAGAGTGGTTACACTGAAGGCTGCATCCGGATTTGGTAATGTTTCCAGCACTGCGAGGCTGAAGTAGATTTCCCTGGTCTATTTGTCCCAATGCCATAGCTAGCTGCTGTCTCATTTATGCTGATAAAACTACTGGTGAAGCCACCTGTAAATCTGTTTATTGACATGATCTGTCTGAAAAAACCCAACTCCCAAACAAAACCCCAAAACAAACCAAAAACCCCACCCACACACCAAAACCCAAACCCACATTGTTTTTCGTCTGTGGTGTTTTAGCAGCCTGATTTGTGGTGTGGCTGTACATACTCTGTTGGCAGTACCAAGGCGAAAATGGGCAAGTGTCAGCTTTACCACCAAAGTCAGAAATGTGTAACTAAAATCTCTGGATGTGGTTCTCCCATTGCTTGAAAACAGAAATGAAATATATCTTTTATGGCCTTTGATCCATGGCCTCTCCTTATGGCCTTGTATCTATGTGGACATGGGGTTGCTGGCACAAAGGAGGAGAGAGCAGGATAGGCCCTTTTGGCAGTGATGTACCCAGAGTGCTTTCCTGGAGAATGCTTTTCCAAAATATCTGTAGCTGTAGAAAAGCAGGTAAACATGCTTAATTTATACCTGTTGATGGCAGCTGTTGATCTGGTAATCCCCTGAGCCTGGCAACACACACAGTGAGGTAAAGAACATAGCAAAGATGTTAGTGCTTCAGGAGAGAATAGTTAATTTGAAATACAAATTACTTTGAATTCATTCTTGGTAGGTTTTTTAACTGTTAAGATTTAGCCAGGTGAGTCCTTGAGGAAAAAATTTCCATTTGTAAATGACTGTACTAGATCAATGTCATTAGCAGAAGATTTCTCAATACTGACAATGTAATTGGGAATCAACTGGGAAATTCACCACCTCTGTGAAATGCATCTTCTTCCTGATTGTAGTTCCTTAAGAGAGCTGGGAGACTCAGAAATCAAAGATTTATCCTGTTTCTTCCTTACATCTGTGACTAAGGCTTCACCAATGGCTTGGGTCTTTCTGTACGTACTAGAGGTAATAGTTAAGGATAAGCCACTCTCACTAAGCTTTGCTACAGCTGTGTGAAATGAAATATGGTGTGCAAGGAGGGCAGTGCTTGGGTTTAGGGTCTGAATAGAACAGGAGACAGGTGGCTATTACTGATCTATGTTCTGATATGTTTTCTGAGCTTTTCATTTAATCAGTAACTCATTTTTTTATTATTTGTGGCAGGAAGGTAAAAGGAGGCAACATAGATGTTCATCCATCTGAGAAAGCCCTCATTGTCCACTATGAAGTGGAAGCAACGATTCTGGGAGAGCTGGGAGACCCCATGCTGGGGGAGCGCAAGGAGTGTCAGAAAATGTAAGGTCATTTTAGCATGTTCTGATAGGTTTTTTTTCCTGTTTTTTGTAGAGTCATAAATTCAATAACTCAAAGCATCAACAGCCTGTAAGAAATAATATGTTCTAATCTTTATAAAACTCAGTGCTAGATTAGCAGAGGGTTTAGAAGCCAGGAAACAATGTGTGCCTAGGAAAGTTAACAACTAAAACACATGTTGTAAACTTTTTCATCTGTGTACTTTAAGGTGTTTTGTAAAGAAAAGTGATTACTCCCATTTTATGTGGTGAGAACTTGAAGTAGAGAGAAGTGATTGGTTCCTACTCAAATGATGGTTAATGTTGGAGCAAGCAATACTATTGAACCTTCTGACAGCCTTATGCTTTAGCTGTTGGCTCTCCTGTTGTTTTGATCTGTCACCCCTGCTAGTGATTTCACTATAATACCTGTGTTTTAGTTTTGCCTAGTATTTCTCTTTTAAGAGCATTAAAATATTCCCCATTGGAAAAGCCCACAGAATTATCATAAATTTAGTTTCCAAGCTGCAAGTTTGGACATTTCCTGGGTTTTGTCTCTATACTGAATTCTTTTTGAAAATTTGAGCTGAAGTAGCTACCTGTCTGAATGCAATGTAAGAAGAATAATTGAGGGGGGGGTGAAGAGAATCCTTAAATTGTCTTAAATATCAGATATCAGAAATGTTCATCTTTTTTCAGATGAATCAACATAACTTGCATCTGCAACATGGTGGAATTCCTTTGATCCATCCTATTGTTAGTGCCCACAGAGATTTCTTACTGCTCATTGCTTGTGGACCTGACTGCAGGTCTGACAGATCTGTGGGAGACTGCTGACACTGCATCTGCAGGCACCACAACGGAACCTTCCTGTGTAGTCAACACCCATAGCCATTTCTCATTTTGGTTTTTTTGTGTATGCAGTACTACTTTGCAGTCCTGCGTGCTTTTTTTGGGGGTGTATTGCAAATAAATTACTGGCTGCTGTGTCTTACAGCAGTTACAAGGGATCTGTTTGTACAGCTGCATTTAGTGTTGCTGCTTGTCAGCTGATGGACGGTTATGCTCTGTCAAATCTGTTTGACAGTTACTTGCCATTTGGAGTTGTAGAGAGCCACTGCTTTCGCATTTCCTTTGTAAGCCATAGGATGGACTTTGGGGGTATCGGGATCACATTTCTGCTTCAAGAAATTAATGACTGTGTAAACATAAATCGAAGGACTGAAGATATACAAATTTAACAACTGAGAAGAGACCTATCTGTGTTGCAGCATTCGGCTGAAGAGTCTTAATGCAAATACAGACATTGCTTCCTTGGCTCGAAAGGTGGTTGAAGAATGCAAGCTCATTCACCCCTCCAAACTTGCAGAGGTAGAACAGCTGTTGTACTATCTGCAGAATCGCAGAGATGCCTCGGTGGGAAAAGGTAAATAATACAGGAACAAAGTAGCTTGGGACGGCTGCTTCAGCATTGAATAACTACTGTGTGAGGTTTTTCTAGCTGAGATCCGAACCTGCTTGATGTATGACTTCTCCAGAGGTAATGAGAGTGGGGAAGATGTATAGTTAAATCACACTTGGAAAACTGGAGGGCGGGACTTATCTTTCTAACAACCAAAGTGTATATTTTTGTTAGTTAAACTTAGTATGGATGCTTCTTACTGGCTGCCCTGTGCTATAGCAGGACTTGAGAGGTAGAGATTCCACTGTTTGGTGCGGTCTCTTCATGTTGCATCTGCACTTGCCCGTGACATCAAGGGATTGTACTAGTATCTCCCTAGAAAGATCTGTCATCACCTGTTGCAAGGGTAGTGTTCCTAGGCTGAATTTGCGCTGTCTGTAAAGCTGGAGTGAGGAGTTTCGGAGTGTAACAGACTTGGGTACAGTGTAGCAGACTGCCTGGGGTAGTTCTCTCATCTTCTTAAGTTCCTGGCATCCTGGTGGTCCTATTTATGTCTTAAGTTTGTCTTAAACTTTCTGCTCAGGGGACAGTTTCATATTTAACACCTGACCCTGCATTACTTTGTGGTTAGCAAGGCTCCTTGCAATCATAAAACGGTAAATTTTGTTCTCAATTGGATTCTTACCTTAATGGGATGAGTTTAAAACTAAGATTAATGTTATTTACATGCCCTAATTGTAACTGCTTTGGATGTTTACCCTCTTTTATTCTGTATATATGTCTTGGTGTATCACAGGGCTGCTTTGCCACAGTGTACAGGCAGAATCAAAGCTGCTAAGGTATGTCACTGTGGAAGTGAGTTTTGTCACTTGGCTTGCACTAAGGTGTGTTACCCTCTGTCTCCCCAGCTGACTGGGCTGTAGCTGATCGTTTATACTGAATAGCTGAAAGGGATCTGAGGGTTTATTTTGCTCCCTGTGGGCCGTTCCGCTTCAGGAACCTGACATACCTTAGCTGTGTTAGTTTGGCTGGTCAGCTGAACACAAAAGGACTTTGACCTTGATTTAACCAGTATGTTTACTATGAGAATACTGGGTATTTTTTTCATCTGTGAATATGTGTGACTTAACTGCAACCATGTCTTTTTCTTTACAGAAAAAAAAGAGAAATCTAGTAAGCCAAAAGATCCACCCCCATTTGAAGGAATGGAGGTAAATATTGGTGTTAGAAAAGAAATGTAAACCCCATTTACTTAAGTGGTTATATAAGGGAGGGGGGGAGAGGAAATGCTGAATTCTCAGGTTTTTTTGCTGCTTGTTTTTTAAACAAAGAACTTGGTTTGGAAATACTGCACAATGGAATAAAAATTATCTCCATAAAGGGTAAAATATTTGACTTGCATACTTCCCCCCCCCCCCCCCCCCCTCCAGCTATAACACGCAGCAGGACAGCAAGTGAGGTCTGGAACATCGGACAGGACGCAGGGAGTTGTGTCTGAGCATCCTTTGTTTTTTGTAATTAAATCTCCTCAGATTTCCTGGTGTTCATTGGCAGTGATTCTGGATATGTTGAATTTTTTTCCTTGTATTTTATTTTTTCCTAAGATCTTAACTCAAAGGTGTGCACTCTTTTGTCTTGTGGTTGAATAATGTTGTGATTGATTGCGTTGAATTGACATCTGTCCTTCTCTGTGAAACCCTTGTTTACGACTAATCTCAGATTGACGAAGTTGCCAACATCAATGACATGGATGAGTACATTGAGTTACTGTATGAGGACATTCCTGACAAGGTGCGTGGCTCTGCCCTCATCCTGCAGCTGGCTAGGAATCCTGATAATTTGGAAGAACTGCTTATCAATGGTAATTTTAAAAACAAATGGTAACTTCTCTTAATTTGGGATTTTCTCTAACTTGCTAGGCTGTGCTTCTCAGTATGTAATAAGCTGGCTGTCAAAGCCCAGTTGGATCTGTCTACAAATGGATGCCATTTAGATTGTTCTTAGGTGGGCCTAAGAGAAATTGTCCTGCCCTCAACAGGCTTCATCTGTTTTTTCTGAACCTAGTTACTTTGATGCTAAATTAACTTCATTTGGCATTGCTGCTGGAACAAGAGAATGTAGTGTTATATCCTGAAGATCAGGAAGCTTGCTTTGAAACTGGGGTTTGCAGGCTGACATAAGTTTAGGTGTCTAGTTTCCAAGAGAATTAATAAATTGTATATGGGTGTATCACCCAAGTATTTCACTAGCACACCATACTCTTTTTGCTTATGGATCCATTTTAAAATCTTACTGGAATGCATGATAGCACATTCACATTGCTGTCATTTTGTGTCTGCATACGTATGTGCTGTCCCATGTGCATTTTGAGAGCTACATCAGTGTGGAATAGTGTGTGTTGGTAAATACATATGTGTACATGTATATGCATTATTATTTCCCATTGTCCCTTTCTTCTGAGGCAAAAAAGGACCTTACACTCTGTAAAGGTGTCAGACAAACAAAAGATAAGGGCAATCTAAACCAGACTTCTGAAATGATGGTAGGTTAGTGTCTTAATTCAGTTAATTTTTTAACTTGTTCCCTTTGTCTCCTTTACTGAGCTCTTGTACTCCCACATTCCTCAAGTAAATGGTTACTCCAGTATGTACTCAACCCATCCTGTGATGTCAGTAAGCAAGATTATTGTAAGAATTGGAAATGAAGGGGAATAGTAAGCCATCAAATAATGGCTTGTCCCCATGAGTTGTTGTGAATATTCCAGTGCTTGAAATTGCCAGCTGCTGCTTTTCTCATTCTGATCGTGTAACATGGTGTACATGAAGAGGGACTAGATAGGGGAAAGTGAACAGAAAAGATAAGTGATTCAGAGAGGAAAAGTAACCTGAAGCATGACAAGAGGAAATATAAATAAAATCATTAAATAATACAGTTGCTATGGGGAGGGAAATAAATAGAAGTGCATGAAAAACGATAGTTGTCAAGGTAGAATTTTAAGGGGATTTGGAAGTAAAAGTAATGGTTTTAGGTAGGGGTAGTAGTGTAGTAGGCAGCCACAGTGTAGTATGCAACATGCAGCTGGCAGAGACCACCACAAGATCTTCAGTTTAGTAGTAGTTTTAAGTTGACCTTGGTGTTAGGTTGCAGTTCCCTTGCATGTCACCTCTTATGGTTTGCAAGTGGATGACCACCCAGGGTACTCTATTTTAGTAACATCTCCAAACAGAACTTGTGAGCAGTGTTACCTGTTAAAATGAGGTACCTCTGAAAATCTTCCATTGGAAAACTTGATATATGTGGAATAAGGTGTATTCAAATTCTAAGTCTCACAATACAAAAACAGGGAAGTGAAATGCTGATGCTTATCTAAATGTTGTTTCACTTCAGAAACTGCCTTGGGTGCATTGGCTAGAGTGTTGAGGGAGGACTGGAAACAAAGCGTGGAACTTGCTACCAATATAATTTATATTTTCTTCTGCTTTTCAAGGTGAGTGCAGAGCCTCTGTGTATAGGAACATAAGAAACTTCTCTCTGCTTAGTGGCTTTTCATTTGCTTTCTGCATGGCAGTGTAAAACCTCGCTGAAACGGGCAAAAAATTTGTTGAGAGAGAAACATGCTTGTTACAAGTGACAAAATGGAGGCACAAAAAAGAACCCCGTGGTGAGGCAGTGTGTAGCAGAGCCAGAAAGAAACCAGTAAGGATTCTGACCCATAGCTTACAGGCTGAGCTGCCAGCTTTTAATTTCTTCAGCATTCCTACAAGGAAGAAACAGTATTAAAAACTGAAATGGGTGCTTGCTCTTATTTAGATATACCAGTGTTTCAGCATACCCTGCCTAGAAAAAATTCAAACAGAATTTGCATTGCAACTTGATTTTAGACCTCTATGATATTAACGGTGAGTGGACGGTCCTCTGAAACACTTATATTATGAAAAGTGGGGCTGATTGGATTTTCCTTTATGCATGAAAATTGGAATGTGCTTTTATTTTGACTTGGAACAGAAAACTGTTGCTTGTTTTTCCACAAGTTTGGAAAAAATATTCATGTTTTCAGGAATTGTTCTTGTTTTGTAATAGTTTTCCAATAAAGAAGTGTTATAATGGGGCACAGAGTAAATACCTTTTTTTAATACAAGTGATGCAGAGTTGGGGCACTGCTACCATAGATGTCAAAACAGATTTGGGGTGGTTTGTATTTATTTTTTTTCTCACAGATGTGTTTTCTTCAATGTAGTTTTTCTCAATTTCATGGAATAATAACACACTACAAAATTGGAGCCTTGTGTATGAATATCATAGACCATGAACTGAAGAGACATGAGCTTTGGCAGGAAGAACTTGCTAAAAAGAAGAAAGCTGATATCCTTTTGATATGCTGGGGCAGCTTGATGGCTTCTGACTTGATAGCTGTTGTTGGCTTATATGAGATGAGCGTACAGCAACTAAGCTGTAGTTACTAAAACAACACAAGAAAAAAAAGTTTTATCAGCAGTATGTCTTAAGAATGTTTGTGCTGCCTATTAGGATGTAATACATCCAGGACTAGGCGAAGAAAAAAAATAATGCTGTATATTACAGATGTAGCAAGTTGTTGCTAAGGTAGTGTCTTTATAGTTGCTGTTCCATAGATCTCTTGCTTTTTACTAGTGAATGAATAACACCTTTGAGGACAATACACAGTCATCTAGGCTCTGTAACATTTATCTGAACTCCTTAACTTTTGTGATTTACTTGATGAAGATCCTGAAAATCAAACCTTGAAAAAGGACTATGAGAAAACGTACAAGAAATATCAAGGACTGGTTGTCAAGCAGGAACAGCTGCTCAGAGGTACCAAATCCAAACAGGAAATTATTTCCTTGTTAGTGAATGTGTATAGAGGGTTCTATCAGACGCTTTTCATAACCAGGATGTCTTAAACATACTAAATGCATGGATGAATATGGAAGAGCATTGCCAAAGAATAGGGAAAAGATGAGTATTTAATCAGATTGATAGATCACTTTAAAAATCATTAGCATACTGTCAGACAGTCGTAGGGGAAAAATAGCAAAAGTGATCCACTTTTCTTTGCTCATGATATGTTGGTTTGGGCGGCGCTGAGTATTTGTGTACATTTGATTTTTTTTTTTTTTTAACTTGGCCTGTATCTGACTCACATTGAATAGCTTCTGCTTATTTAAGTTTTTGTACTAAAATAAGCTTAATGTTAGGTTGAAATTATCCGAGTGGCATAGCTTTTCAATAGTTCCCATTGGAATATAAACAGATTCTAGTGAACATGATTTTATATTACTTTCAAAGCCACTATTAGAATTAATCATTTAAATGCTTTCTAAATGAGAATAAAAAGCATTCATGGTCAGTTTCCTTCGAAAGGCACTGGGCAGGGAGCTGAATACTTTTGAAAGTCTTAAGCACTTAATGTGTATATAGAGGCTTGTTAGTTCTGTTGTCTTTGATCTGTTGTTGTAATTTGTCTTTGACTTTGTTAGTTGCACTTTACCTGCTCCTAAATCTTGCTGAGGATACTCGCACTGAGCTGAAGATGAGAAACAAGAACATTGTCCATATGTTAGTGAAAGCACTGGACCGTGATAATTTTGAGCTGCTTATCCTGGTTGTATCTTTCTTGAAGAAACTCAGCATTTTTATGGAGAACAAAAATGATATGGTAAGGCTCATAGCACTCTACTGCAATATCAGAAAGGTATGGACTCTGAAAACTGTGCGGTTGGAGGGAAGCGGGAGACATCTCTGTCCCCATGCTAAATATCTGTAGCACAGATTATCCTACTTTGTTACTAGTAAAATGAGTAAAAGAAAAGAAGTACAACATCCAGTGTAACATACTGCAATAATTTTTGAAGAACTGTCATGCCATACAGTGAAGCTACCTCAAAATACGATATAGGAAATTCCAAATTTTGAAGCCAGCGCCCTAAAGTCTTGTCATAGCCCCACTGCTGGAGATGCCCATGACCCTGCCCTCAAACTAGACTCTTTTGACAACATACTGCCTCTGCCCTGTATTGTCTGGGAGGGAGAGGCAGTTATCCTTTTGCAGTTTGCTAGATTATTTTTCATATTTCATAGGTCAGCTTGGTCTTCAAAGGCACCTCACAACTGTTCCTTCGTGCTGCCAGTGGCTCGTAAGAACTGGAGGCAGTGTTGCTCATCATAAACTTTTTTTAGATGAAGTCTCAAACTTCTGAAATTGTAGCTATTTTTTCTCTTTAGCCTCTAGCCCAGTATCTTCTTTACTGATTTCTTGATGGCTTTTAGTAGATACATGTTTTCATTTCTGTGCCTTTATGCCAGTTTGATAAATGAAAATAATTTTTTTTTTATCAAAGAGGTAATCGGAGATTAATGTTACACTTAGATTGTGAGATGAAAATATCTGTGTAAATGCAATAGGAAATTAATTGTATCTTTGTTACTGGAACTGTCATTTGAATGTCTATGCACTAAACACTGCAGGCAAGAGGTATCTTCCCTTATTTATATATGGGTATCCGATTTCTTAACAAAAGTCAGACACCAAGCATGCATTTTTGGGGGGGAATGTAGACTGTTTATTAGATGATTGGGCATTGGTTTAGTTTATACTTGTGTAATGCCCTGAAGGACTTTAGGAAAACAAGAATTAGCTCTCCAGCCCACTGATTTGCTGGCACACTTTTGCATTCCACTTGATTTAGTAGAAAGACAAATGAAACAAAATTGTTAGATTTATTTTATTGCAGTGTTTTAACAGTTTTGAAAAGACTTTTGAAAAGGTTTGTATGCTTCAGGTCAGCTGTCTGTTTGAGCATTTCTTACTGACAATAGACACAATACGTTTTTCTCCACAGAACCTACCAATGGAGAAGGTGTTCTAATATTTATATTAAGCAATAACACAAAAATGTCAAAGGCAAAATGAAGCAAGATTAGTTGTGCAACATCCGATTTCAAGTAAAACTGAATAATCTATGTATATTTATAGCACATTCTTTCCTTTGGTATTCAAGTGCCATATTAAATTCAAAACAGTGAAGTAGGAATTCGTGCTATCTGATTATTTTTGATCAAAGGTATCCAGTCAGTTGTTTGATGCCGTGTGGGGAGAGCTGTAGTTTCTTTTCTTAGTATTCATTCTGTTGTGTGTATAACTGGAAGGCTAGTTACATACATGCAAAAGTTTGATGAATGCAAAGTAATTTTATGTGCTCCTTCTGGCCAAAGAAGGTTCTGGGAAACAGAAAATGAATGCATTTAAAAGGTTATGTCAAATAAAAGCAGAAAAATGTTGCTTAATGCTTAAAAGATGATAAAAAACTTTCTGAAGTCTTGCCAGTCAATGCTCAAATGTCTTTTCTGGCTGGTAAAGGGAACACGATCTCAGGAACTGATACCACTTCTCAGTTCCTGGATTCCACTTCTTAATTTGAAAGTGATACATGTTTCAGGATTATTTTCATGCTTTTATTAAATTAATGTACAGGATGGTATGCCTCTTCTGAGAGCACATGCAAAGTTCTGTCTAGGGGTTCATTTGAAATTCATAATGAGAGGTCTCAAATTCTTTCTGGATGCCAATTTTCTGCCTTTCTTGGTTGGGTATCTCTTCGGCTGTAATGTTAGTTGCTCCAGGGCTGCTTGTGTTTGAGTTTAAATGAGTTCTCAGCCCTCCCAAAATTTTGTCTTGCAAGTGATGTCTCGACCAGATTCTTGCAGTATTCCAACTGTGAGGAATATTTCTAAGATATCTGAACTCTTTGGATTCAAAAAAGGTTTTGAACCGATCTAGAAGACTTCAACCACAAAGACATAACCAAAGTTGCTTCAGATGAAAACGTGTTGACAGTCACTATTGTGGGTACAAATTGGATATGTATTTGCATACACATGGGTGTGAACATATAACACAGAGAGGGCTTTTACATTGAAGAGAAACCTACGTTTGGATGGCTTACAGATTTTTGTTTTTATTGATATGCAGGTTGAAATGGATATTGTTGAAAAACTTGTGAAAATGGTACCCTGTGAACATGAAGACCTGCTGAACATCACTCTTCGACTCTTATTAAATCTCTCCTTTGACACAGGCCTAAGAAATAAAATGGTACAAGTCGGTCTGCTTCCCAAACTCACTGCACTTCTAGGTATGTTTTCTTTTGTTCTAATATAGATGTTTCAGCAGGGATAGTGAAACTGTGTGCGTCATGATAGAGTGTGCGTAGAAGTTGCTACATCACTTTTCTCTTTGCTAAAGAACTTTCTCACTACTAACTTTTTATCATTCAAACCATCTTTTCAGATGCAGGTTTAAGTGGAAATTTAATTACATGGTTCCCAGCAGATTTATTGTTGGGTTCTGTTAAACTGTTGAATGAGTCTTCTGGTCTTTAAAAATAACTCTGATAGCTACCTGAAAACCATGTGAACTGACACGTGGGTGATGCTGGTAGTACTGGGGGAGCACCCAGGAAAAACAGCCAGCAACTTCACAGAGCTTTGCTGATGGGATACCAACTACCTTTTTAAAAAATTAAAAAAATATTGTGAAGCTTGATATATTTGCTGTCTCTTGTTACCTTAATGGTCCAGATAGATTAAAAATTTCCCAGCTTTGTCAGCTTCAGCTCTAGGCAGTACTACTTTTTAGACATTCAGCTTGACAGTCTGTAAGTCGCGTAAAATCATGCGAGTACTTCAGATACAAGTGAAACTTCTTGTTGGCTGTGAGGGACAGCCATGGAGAACATAATGAGTTTGGGAAAAGCAGAGGATTGTCTAATTTGATCATTGTTATAAGCTAGAGTTCTCAGGAGGGATATTTTATTGCTCCTTGTGTGCTTTTTGGCTGATGCTATCTAGAGGCCACTCCAGTAGATACACTAAAAGTTTAGCAGGATTTGGCCATCAGAATTGTTGAGCGCTCATTTTGAAGTGGGAGTTTGAGGATCTTGTGTGAAACACTGGTGCAAGATGTCATTAAAGCTTTCTGAGATATGTTGGGTTTGGGATGTGCCTAAGTCCAGTGCAGCCAGTGTATGCAGATGTGGTTGGAACAAGTGAAATGCAATGGTGAGTCTGTGAGCTTTCTCCTCTAGCTTTGTATAGTCTCATAGGGTTGTTCGCCTTCTCAGTTTTATATTCAGCCTCAACATGACCTTATTGCTGTTTACTATACAAGTTAATACCATGAAAACTTACACTGGTTTGGAAGCCTTAATCCTGTTGCTGATTAATATAACAGCTACCTGATATATCCTGAAATGCCTCAGACTTTTTTTTTTTATGCTTTCTGCCCCACATCCATGTTTGCACTTGATGTCCTCCTCTGGGCTGAGCTACGAGGGAGAAGAAAAATGGCATTTGGAATCTCTCTCTTCATTATACTTTTTTTTTTTCTTCCCCTCACGACAATGTTATTTGGCAGTAAACTGAGAAGTGGAGCTGGTCAGGAAATAATATTTTCTTCTTGTTTGAGAGAGGAGCTAGGTAGTCTGGTTCAGCTTGCATTGTAAGCTTTTTGAAGCAGGAACTTGTTTCTTTTGTTCTAGCACTGTGGTTGAAGGCTAGGGCCTCTGGGTGCTTGTCACGCCAAGCAATGGCACAACACAAATTACTGAGAGAAGTCCCTGCTTCCAGTTGTTCTCCATTTAATATTAGTCAGACTAAACTCACCAGTTAAAAATCTGCTTTCCAGTGTCCAATTCTAACGTGGAGAGGACAATTTCTCTTCAAACACCATTCTCTTGGACTTGTAAGTAGGCTTGTGCAGAAGGCTGTTTAGCTCAGAAGAACCGGCTGCTAAAATTGCAGTCTGTTCCTGAAGTGGCTGTTAGGGTAATCTACGGCAAGTTCTGCTAGTACTTCTGCTAGTACTTCCAGAAGCTTCACTGTCCATGTGGGTCCATGGATGATTCTTCTTTCCTTGCTTGACTTGGAAGTCAGATCCTTTTTTTTTTTTTTTTTTTTTGGCATGGAGGCATGTGCTGTTTGCCCTAGCTCCTCCCTGTAGAAATTCTTGATACTTGTTTTACAGTGTGCTGGTTAGAAAATGTATGTAGAAATACTGTGTATTACTTGTTTCTTAAGCCAGCTCTGTGATTTGTGAAACTTTTTTTCTTCATATGGTTATTCAGATAATTCTCAAATACATCACTTTGTGTATCCTGTCTCAGGGAAGCCTGCAACCTTGATAATAAAATAATCGTGTGCCAGATGCCCCTTTTATATGGGTTACTTGGGTATTAAACACACATTATTCAAGTCAGTACCCTTCGGCTTACATTTGCAGGTCACCTTAAAGTGCTAACACACCTCAACAGCTGTTGACAAGTTACCATACAGCTCCTAATGCCAAGAGGTCAAGTTTGTTGACTCAGCCTACTGAAATTTAACATTTGTGCATGCTGTGTGTTTGAGTCTTTAGCATTGGGTTTGAGATGAGTGTAGTAGGTGTTTAAAGGGAGAGTTGAGATTGCAAAGAATTAAAGGACAGGATTTGTCAGACAGCGGTTTAGGGCTGAGCAGTGAGGTGGTTGCAGTCTGCAGTTCTGGAAGATATGCTGTTTTTCCAAGGGACATTTAGTGGCTTGGGTGCAGGAAGGCTCTAAATGTAGGTGGAGGCTGGAAGCAGAGGAGTTGGACCAGCTTCAACTGAGCTATTGGGAACGGACTCAGTATGGCATGGATATGTTGGAGAAGGACCATCTTCTTTCTTTTACTCCAGAGTGTTGAGGCTGTTGTTGAAAGCATGGGCATGAGAAATTCTGCTTAGTCTTGGTTTCCTTTTTAATAGTGCCAATGCCTGCTTCCCCATGTAGCTTTGCCAGTCAACACCACTTGCTAGTTTTTGCGGCTTCTCTTCACAAGTCTGAAGTATTGTATATAAGACTCCTCTTGCGCTCTCTGGGCACCCAAGTTAATCAACTACAGCTGGCCTTTGTTGTGTTCTGGATCTCAAAGAACTGGGTGCAGTTGAGGGAAATTTGGCTTCAGACTTGAGATCAGAAGCTGGAACAAAGCTGTGGAGGCCTATGAGCTGTGGCCTGCTGTATTTATGTTTCTCCATACGCATGCTGCTTAGAGGGTATGAGAAGAGATTTTGTTTTGTGCGCCTTCAGTTCTTTAAGAAAACCCTTGTAATTGTTGAGTCACCAGGGCTTTGTGGAGAACTTTTTTTTTGGTGCTGGTGGCTTTGCTTTAATACTTAGAAATTGTATTTGGACTGATCTTTCTTTTTTATACATTCTCTCTGTGAATGCTTTATGTGTCAGTGAAGTATGGCTTCAGTGGACTAAGGTGAGAATTCATGTGAATTCACCAAGTGGTTTAAGCTAGACATTTGCCTGAAATGTGGAAAACACAGATTCAGTGCCTTCTAATCATCACCTCAGAAGTAGAGACCAAAGCAGCACGCTATAGACTCTTCTGTGGAGGCTTGCTTCACTCTTGCAGTGCTCTCATTTGCTTTACATCATATATTTAAGTGAAGTGGAGTGGAGGAATGTTTTGCTCTGAATACAGACAGTACTGTGGTGGTTAGCATATTAGCTCGTGGAAAAGTATTCTCACTGAAAGGGAGAAAAGTAGAGCTTAACTTCAAGAATAAACACATTCACATCCTTTATCCCTAGGAATGCTTATCCACTGGACAGAAGGGAAACGTTACCCTTTTTCATAATTCTTCCCCTGGATGTGTGATTGGTTCCTAAAGTAAATGCCCTGGCAACAAACGGAAGAAAACATTGTCTATAAGGAAGAATGAAAAAAACTCACTCCTTGTTTGGACCAAATCCACTTTGTTTTTCAGTTAACTGGCCAAACCAAATACAAAATTTTTAGTACAGCTCTCTTAAATACACGCACAGCTTGTGATTCATATTATTCTAATAAGGGTGCTATTTTGTGCTGGTTCTGAGTGGTTTCTTAGCCTTTGTGAAGCGAGACAAATAGTTCTCCATTCTCCATGAGAACAGCAGGAAGTTTGTACAGCAGAACCAGCTGAGTGCTGCTGTGTGTGTTATGGCAGGCTGCAGACTTCTTGGTGGACCTTTTTTCAGAAGGAGTTCCTGGCAGTATGCAGGTGTGGCAGGCAGTACTTCAGTTCCTGGGTCCACCTTTGAGTTAGTTATTCCTCTCACAAGGTTATGAATGATAGGGAATGGTGCAAAAGCTGTTGCAGTGGGAACTGTGTTGCAGCTCAAAGGGTAAAAGGAGTCTGTCTGGCTGCATGCAGGGAGCAAACTTTTTTTTTCTATGATGTGTGCATTCATCCCTTTGAGCTGCTGGATTGTTCTTAGGTGTACTGAATGCATATTGTCTTGAAATGCCATTTTCTTTTCATGCACTTCCCAGAGCAAGCCATGCTTAAAGAATGTAAACCTGTTACGCTCGCAAGTCAGACTGAAGTGTGTCTCCTTGGTTGCTTGAAGTTGCTAGCTGCTCTTGAAAATCGAGGGCTGACTGAACGCGGGTATTGGTGAGCTGAAAAGTGGGCAGGTCACAAACCAGTACCAATTGCAAATTGGGCCCAAATGGGACATGGAGTGCAGAAGGATTGTGCATGTGGCTGTGAAAGTGTTGCACAGTGCCAAGGTGTTCAACCTCAAAAAGATTTTGGGTGGTGGTAAATATCTTGGGTTACGTTTTCCAATACATATTAGTGACTGAAAGAGAATTGGCTTTGTGGATTTGTATTCAGGCAAGTAAATGAGTGTGTGTTATACCGCATGCTGAGATACAATGCGATCAGTCCCAAGTTGCAGTGGTACAGTTTTGGCAGTCACAGTACTTATTGAGCCTATATGCCTTATTGATATGAGTATCCTGGCCTGATGTTCTCAATTTCTCAGTGTTCCAAGACTAAATGTCAGTACACTGAGAAGTAGTAGGCACCTGATCTTATGCAAAAGTCTAAGGGCTGTGCCATAGTTTGCAAATTCCAAACTCCGAGTTCTTTATTTAAGCTGGAGATAGAGCAGAGGGCGACTTTGACAGTCTGATTTGGTCCTCGCTGGAGAGTCCATCTTCACTAGGTTCATTGATAGAATTTTAGAGAGTTTTATTATGTAAAATCTTTTCTGGAAACTGCTGAAATTCCTCTGAAATTTTTCCGTTCTTTACAAGCTAGGTTTAATGAGCAATCAAAGAATTGCCAAACAGTTGTATGCTGGGTTTCTTTAACAATCGAGTCTTGATACGGTATGCAGCCAAGCTGGATTATGTGTTGACTGCTGTTTAAAAACCCAAGAAGTACTTTGCTCTCTAATTAACGGAGTGCTGTGGGTTTTTAATGTTCTATTCCTTTTATGAAAGTTTCTTTTAAGAAGGCTTAAAGTAGATGTGTTCTCTTTATGAGTTTGCTTGGCCTTTTTGTAATGAACTTATTATGGAGCTTCACACATCTGTTGAAAAATGGAGCTTCTTATAGGCTACTGCAGTGTTTTTTCTGACTTTAATAGGCCTCGTTTATCCTATAAAGCAACATACATTTTCTTACCTGATCAAGTGAGCAAACAATAGGGGTCAGATGTGGCAGAGACCCTAACAAAAAGCACATGTCCAGCCATCAGGGTGAGGTAAAGTCATATCGGGATTGCTTGAAGTTATTAATGGCAGTAAAATTTATGCTTCCTCCTGTTTTCCCAATTAAATTGAGAAACCTTTTTTTCCTAAGGTGGCTCTGCAGCAGCTGGTTCCAATACTTGTTGTGTGAATATTGCCTGGGGTGTCTCCATTCCTTTATAGTAGAGGCTGGCTGAAGCACATTAAGTAACAGTTCAACTACAGGGACCAGTCTGTTGGAAAGCAGTAATTATTAAGGGATTTATTTTAATGGTAGTTTTTTTATCATTTGTGGTGAGTATGGCCAAGGCTTAAAAAACCCCAACAACCCACAACAAACAAACAAATGAAAAACCCCTACCAAAAGAAATGCAAAACAAAACCATCTCTTAACATTGAACGTCTAAATCCTTGTTAGAAGTGCAAATAAACCTAGCATGTCTAACTCACCTGAGGAGAGTGTTGGGTGCACAATGTGTCTTAGAACCCAGCACCTTATTTAGATACCTTAATTATGGATTAGACAGCAGACTTTAGAGTAAAATGGATTTTTGAAGTTGAGAAATACAGAACTCCTAAGTATAGAGAGGTCAGTGTCGCTAATACTGTGTTTGAAGCAGAAACAGAATCCCACCTAACTTTAAGTTAAAAGCCTTCACCATATTCCTGCTTTGTACTGTTGGCGAATTGTATTGAATTATCAGGAAAGTATAACTGAAATTCGTAAGGTCATTTCTGTATAAGCTTGCAAGTTTTTGAAGTCTGTCTTCTAAGATTTTTCTGACTCCTCTAACACTGTCCAGGGTTGGAAATGGTGTTTTCCCATTTTGTAGCTGTTACAGGTGGATCCTTGCTAATCTGAACACTCAGCCTTTGACTGTTCAGGTGAGTGAAAGCTCATTGCTGTGGTGTGCTGCTCACAAGTGCACATGTGTATTTAGCTGTGTTAGTAGCGCTTTTTTTAATGAAGAGCATAACTCTGGTGTAACACAAGAAACTAACTTCATGAGTGTTGACTGAAAATAGTAATGCTTACGGCAGCAGCAAGGACGGGCGTGGAGAGATGGTAGTAATCTAAAGACAAGGGAGTGGAGTTGTTGGAAATTCACTGAAACAATGAATGGGAATGATACCCTGAGCCAGTATTTCTACTGTGAAGCTTACAATATGTGACTGCATAATTAATTGAATTATTCTAATTGTTTCTTTGCATATTGCAAGAGCAAATTAATACTTAACAGTAAAAAGTAAATCTAGTCTTCCGCATGAACTGTTGACATCTGAAAGCTTTACTGGGCATAATTTGAATGCCTAAAGCATGACAGAACAGAAACAACCAGCTCTAGTTCCTTGGAAAACCTCCATAAAGAAGGGGTGGGGCACTTCTGCTAGTCTTCCTAATCTATGGTAAAATCTTCAGGAAGCCTGCGTGAGGGCTGAGGTAGAAGAGAGAGGAGCACCTTTTCCAGAGCCTTTGTGAAGCCTGCAGGCAGAGGGATGGTCTCAAAGAATCATGTGGAACAATTTCGCAGATGTGGTAGTCCCATAGATCCTGAGGCTTTTACAAGTTTGGATGTAAGGGAGGAGGTTACAGTCCGCTTTCTCTTTTGGAAATGTGGAAACTTCTGAACTCAAAAGTTTCTGCTGTTTATCTAAGAGTTTCTCAGATGATCTTCTCCAGTGTAGGAGACCGACTGCACATTCCCCATGTCTGTGGTTGCTGAGGTGAGAATCCTTTGTCAGCTGATAGTTTTATCTTCAGACTCTTAGAGCTGACGGGGGAAGAGATGTGCTAACTTAAAGTGCCATAGTGACTATAGTGTTGGTAATTCTCTATACAATCCATTTCAGTTTCTTTGGTCTCTGACATACAAATGCTTTGCAGGATGAATTTTAATTTTACATATTTGAGTGGTCTCATTGTGTAAAGCACGACTTCCATTGTGAGGCAGGGGCCTTAAATGTTATTTTTATTCTTTTTGGAAAAGCTGTCAGATCTGTGAGAAACTTGTAGATCATCAGCAAATGGCCTTTGAAATGACAAAATTGTAGTGTTTTCACGATGAGAACAAAACAATTGAGTTGATTACCTTTTTTTCAAGACTTTGCCTGTAAGAGTATGCTGGTGCTTGCGCAGGAACAGTATCTGCTGAATAATGTGGAGCTTAACTCCTGTTATCTGGAAGACTCAAAAGCTCAACCAGTATTTAACTCCACTTTTTGGACTTGGTAGATTTGAACCTCAGCTTTATACTTCAGCAACTTTGAAACACGAGTAAAACCAGTTTCCATTTCAATGTGGTGGATCATGCCTTTCTCAGAGTGAAAGATAGAACCCTGCTTGTTTGTTGGTTTGGGGTTTTTTTAACACCTTTGAGGAGGAGCATTTTGAAATACAGCTGCACCATCTATTCAGAACTGAGGCTGCTCTGCTGTGGAGTTGTGCATCTGCAGAGCCAGGAGCATGGAAGACCTCCACCTATTTCCATTCCCACTGAATTCCAAACAAGAAAATTGGGAGAGTTTTTTTAGAGCAGAGAAGTCTGAGTATTTTCTAGTAATTGTAATCGGAGCAGTTCATGTAGTTTAATGAAATATAGTGCAGATGTGGCAAAAATTATGGATGCCCTATAAATTTCCATTTAACTGTACAGCATTTAATCTATGTAGCTTGGTGGAGACTTCTAAAGGAACAGCTTTGCATGGAATTTTTTCCACCTACTTTGGAAGTGTGTGTTTTCTTAGTTTGATTCAAACTAAGAACCACCTCTTAATTTCCAGTTTCTTTTAATAACGGTAGTTAATTCTTTTTCTGTTTCTTGCTTTCTTCCTTGGTCATAGCTTGACCCAAAATGTGTTTCTTTTGTGGAGAAAATAGAAGTAGTTTTATCTTCTTCCTTCAGAGTTAATCCTGTTGGCTCCTGTTTTCTCTCTGAACTTCTAATTGATTTATCTCTGGTTTGTGCAGTATATGGGTTATTACAACCAATCTGCTGCCAATTTCTGTGTGAATTCACATGAGTTCAAGTGTGATTGGTTGTAGGACATCCTAAATAACAAAAATGGTGGGTGGCTTTTTTTTTTCTGTAGGAAGATCAAACCTCAAAAGAAGGACATACCTAAATTTAGTAGTATGTTTCTACCCAGTGGCTATGCTTTGTTGTCTTTTATGAGTAGCAGTACTGCAGTGAGGTGTTTACTGTATATTTTTCAGTCAGTATTGCATAGAGTTCCAGGCAAAGAAGTTGAGCCTGGGGCTCCAGATGTGCAACTTCATTTTTGTCTATAGCTGTAACATTAAATAACCTAAATTAGTGATTTATTAATCCTTTCGATTCATCACTAATTCCTTCTTTGTTTCCTAAAAAAAATATAATTGTATCCATGTTTCAGATACGGCATGTACTAAACAACCCAAAAAAACCCCCACCACTCCAGCCATGGCAAAATCAGGGGTTTAAGTTAGGCTTATGGTATGAAGCCAGTTTCAAATAGCATAAAGGTGGCACAAGAGGGATTATTAGCATGTAATTAATATCATAATGTATTATTTACAATACCTAGTCTCCTTGAGTATGAGCAGATCTGAAAATTCTTTCAGGTTCTCTTGATAAAACAATCTGATATATCCAATATGATTTATATTTACAAATGTAAATCAAACCAATATGTGTCTGAACTGCACATGGAGTAATTTAGTCCAACTGTTTCAGAGCTGATTGCAAGGAATAATATGGGATAGAGGTAAGCAGAGATACTTTTGTATTAGTTTTTTTCCTAAGACTGCTGATGATACATGTGAATACATTCTTGATTTCAGGTATTTTCTGACAGCAGTGTGAGTGTGTATAGATCTGATAGTGAGTGTGTGACCTTCTTATTCATCTAGTTTTCTTACTTCCCTAATTCTGCAGGAGATTTGACTTGAGAGTATCAGAGTTTGAAACTGAAATAAAGATTCACTCTGCCATTTTAATGAGTATTTACCTTTGTGTTCTGGTTTTGATTTAGTGTAGTTACTGTTTTGCACGTGAGTTGGAATGGATATATTTCATATATATGAAGACATTGATGATTCCATTAGAAATGATGGCTACTTGAATTACTCGTAAGGCTACATTTGAATAATTTAGTCCATAATTTATATTTTCATTTTTACTTTAGCATTTGAAAGCTGAATGATGATGCTGCAATGCAGACTGGCATTTTAGTTTTACAGCTTTAGGGTTTGTCTTTTGTTATCATGGAGCTAATGGGGTTAGTGGGGGTTTTGTTTTTGTTTTGTTTTTTTTTTTTTTCATTTTAAGCTCACACACTCAACCAAAATGTAAGACCTGATCTTGTGATCAAGAAATTGTATTTTTTTTTCTTTAGCTTCTGCTACTAGTATCATTTAGATCTTTAACCTTAGTAAGAACTAAATGTGGAATTCAGGTTTTGGTCCACAGAACTGGCACATGGTTTCTTATTAATGTTCAAAGGCTAAAAATCTGAAGCCATTTTGAACTCAGAACCCATCATGTATTTATTTCCCTCTCTAATTTGCAGAAAACTAGTTGTGAAAACAGCCCGAGGGACCTGATATTTTTCCATCCCAGCTGCTCCAGCTGAACTACAGCTGCAAAAAAAATCTAAGTATTGTTTCTATAAACTGTTGAGTGTATTTTATAACACAATAATTCCCACAAAATCAGTAACTGCAGTTAATGACTGGTTTGTTAAGGCATTAACTGCACTCAGCTGGGAATGACCAATTTCTCTGGAATGGCTGTATAAGAACTAAGAATAATTCAGTAACACTTTCAAATAATTATTTGGTTAATTAATGGTAAATTCTTGTGGAAATCCTATCAAAGTACTCATGACCCCCACATTTAATATCCAATGAGTTCATTATGATTCATGTTTTAGTGCCATAAATACCAGAAGAATCCATAATGACTAGGCCATTATTTTCCAGGGCTGCCCTTACTGCTTTAGGCCATTTGGCTATTCCACCTTCAGTCATAAAAAGCTTGATGCTCAAAACTACCAGCATTTGTAGGCCACAACTTTCTGGCACACCACCAAAACTTTGGTGATTTTTATGAACACGTTTGCCAGAGATCTGGGGGTTTGGGTTTTTCTTCTTTCTCTTGCTTTTCTAGTTAGGGGAATGAATTGATGCCTACTGTACCAAGTCAAAAGGAAGTCTTCCTTGCAGTGTCTGCTTTTTTGTGTGTGGCCTTCAGTAGTGGTCAAAAATAGCAGAAAAGGTATCACTTCCATGCTTTGGAAAGCTGTTCTCAAGCCAGATACTAGGCAGGGTTTTGAATTTGTACAGCCAGGTCTTTAAACTGTGATAGACTTAGGGCTTTATTCATTAGCATTCAGATGAATATAAAATAATTTTTTTTTTAAAAGTAGGCAGTAAGCTTGGTACTGGCATATTGAAGTAATAGTCGTTAGCTGGCAGTTCATATTTTTGGAAGTGAAGGCTCTATGTAAAAGGATGGCACTTGGCTTGGTGGGTTTTTCAAAAAGTCTGTTGCTTCTTGCCCTTTTATACAATCTTCATCCTGCAAGATGATGCTTAGTGTTTAAAATGCTGTAGATGTTGAATCTGTTCTCTTCCTAATCCTCAATAAACTAGTTATGCATGGTTTCCAGTGCGCTTTCAATAGGCTGTATGCTTCCTAATTGAGCACGAGATTAACAATCACATTAAATCATGTTAGTTGTGCTTAGAAACAATCACGTCCTCTTCATTTTCCTGAAGTTTTTGATTTTCTGGATCATGGTTGCCACTGGTTTGTATAAGAACAAACAAATCAGGAGGTTCTGCTTTTTCTCTGCCAAAGTGCTTGCTTCCCCAGGGAAAGTGGGACAGTGAAACTTCCAGACATCAGCCTGAAATTTGTTCCTTTCTGGGAAATTAAAATGAAATTAAACTTAAAATGCATACACCATTAAATACTAAAAAGCGGGTTTATTTGCACACTGTTTTCTATTGGCTTTAATTCTTTAGTTATTTTCATCTTCAAGTTAGAATTCGGAGGTTTTTTCTGTTTACTCACAGTTGAAAAATGCTTCCTTGCTAAGCCTGTGCAAGAGGTGCCTGTGACCTCCATGCTCTAAACCCTTCTCTGTTCCTTCTCTCTGTTGGCAGTAGGACAGGGGAATTCAGGGAAGATGGGCCAGTTGACTGCACAGAAGGAATTTAAATTCAACTCTTCTTTTTGAAACTATAACTATCTTCTTGTTTTGTGTGTCATGAAACCTGCCTTATGGAACATACCTCAGGAGAATGATTTGCCAGTCATTAAAACTCAACTCTTAAATTAAGAGTTAATTCGGATAAAATAAATTGTTTTGATTTCTATGTATTTTCTTCACACTTTAGCTTAAGTATCTGGGTATTCTTGATTAATTTTGGTAGTTTAGAAACCAAGCCAGTGCTGTCATTCAGCATTGATAACCCAATGTGGTGTTCAGGCATCAGAAAGGTTATTGTGACAGTCTGGACCTTTGAGAAAAAGGATGAGAATATTATGCAAGGAGTTTGTTTTCAAAAAAACCAGAAGGCCTGTGCTGCTATAATAGGCTATTTTACTTGAAAATAAGCTACCAGTATTGCCAAATACCAGGAAACTGCTGTTGCTACCAAGTGTTAAGACTGTATCTTAGCTGGCGCTTTATCTTAGCGCAAATGTAGCTTGCAAAAATGCAGAGGAAAAAACTCCATGAAGGACAGAGGTTAAACAGATACAAAGGAGCATCGTTCTTGTTGACTGCCTGCCAGTGCATACCTGCTGAAAGTCTGGTCCAACTTCACCCTACCTATTGCTGTTTTGGGAAGCCAACTTTCCTCCATTTTATACTTGTTTCTCTTTTACCTTACAGTGTTTCCTGCATCATCCAGCAAAGTGTGACTGTAATTTGAGTCTTGATGTTTTGAGTTTTAAATAGAGGCATGGAAAGAAGTGTTAAGAGCAGTGTAAACAGTGCTTTTTTTCCTAACCCCATGAAATTTGAAGGCATAATTTTCTCTTTACATTTTTATATTTACTTGGGAGAAGCCTTCGGGTACATTTATGGGAAGGTTTTCTCATGCAGTCATTGGATTTACAATGTCACTGCAGGTGAATAGGTAGGTAAAATGACCAGTCACAAGAGAAGCGGAAAAGATAACAAACGCTTCATTTGTGTTCGCTTAAAACAGAGTGTATATGTGCTAGCAACTATAGTACTGTCTGTACTTTAATTAAAAGAATAGCCAGAGTAGCCTTCAGATTTGGGCATTATCCTTTCTCCCGCTGTTAAGTGCATGGAACATTGTGATACAAGTCCTGATTTTTTCAAACAGGTAAGAATCCAGAAGGATCTGAAAGATCAACTATGTGTTTGAGATTGGCACGGGAAAGAGTACTTCACTGTTGTATGGCAACTGCCAGAAGGGTTTCATGGGTCTTTAGTAATTCAGCTTTGAAAAAAGGCACAAATGTTCATTGTCAGGATAAAGGCATCATGTCCTTGCTGCTTAAAGGAAATTCCTGTGCCCAATGATGTATGCAGAAGAAAAATCCTAACTGTGTTGATTGCTGTTTGAGGTCTTGATGCCTTGCCAAAGTGTTAAACAGGTATTTTCTAACTTAGCTTAAATAGAAATGGGAGGTAGGGTATTTCTGATCATTTGTATAAGAACTGTGGCTAAATTTTGAGTTAGTGACCTTATTAAATCCTGATCTAAGTAATATAAATGTTCAGATGAATGTTTTATAACCAGTATCCTGCTAATGGAGGGCTAGAGGAGAGCTCAGGAGAAAGTTCAGTCCAGATTTCGGCAGTGAGTCAGGGTCAGATTTGTCTGTTCTTAAACATTCGTACATTTATCTAAGTTGGTTTTATAGAATCTTTGCGTTAAATACTTCACAACCTACTTGCATTAACTGTTTCAATTTTTCTTGAAAATCTTTTTCTCTTTGGTAAGTATTAATGTGAAAATATACTAATGTTGTCTTTGAAATGTGTGAAATGCAAAAGGCACCCACAAGATAATCTTATCGTTTAGGATAATAAAACAGTCAGTATGTGACTGACTTGAAAAGCACTGGATTCCTTCTGTAACACTTTTAGTGGTAATTCTGATTTTTCTCTCTGGCATTGTTATATTCTTTTATCATTTCACTTTGAGACAAACTTGTTGTTTCAACAGGAATATCCACAGCTAAATCAGCATTACATTTGATGTTTAATTTCCTAGCTGGAAACTGATGAGGGCTTTTTCTGGATGGTCTGTCGTTATTAAGTGTTCCTTTCACAAAATACATTCCTTGCGATGTGAGGTTAAGGAAGTGTTTTGAGGTGCTGGGCAGAGGGACAGTAGTTAGCATTGCCTTTGCTCCCTCTTTGCACAAATACATGGTTCATTTGGATACACGAGGCATAACCCTTTTGTTAACGTTGTATTTCTGATTTAAATTTTTCCTCTGCTTAGCCAGAATTTTTGTGCTTTTTGTTTTCCCCTTTTAAGTGTTCGCAACACCTAAAAAAACCAGGCTTCTACTAATATGGATTGTGGGGTTTTTTTCTCGTAGCAAATGAAAACTACAAACAAGTAGCGATGTGTATTCTGTATCACATAAGCATGGACGATCGCTTTAAATCAATGTTTGCATACACAGACTGCATCCCACAGGTATGTGTTTTTGTATATGATGAGGTGGCAAGATGCGTGTTTCCCTGTGCAGGGCTTATCCTCACGCATAGCAGAGCTCGCACTGACACCCACAGGTGACAATGGGAACAGCCACGATGCTGCTGAGTCGGTGGCGAACCGCTGCCGCAGTCGGACTGTTCTTGCTGTCCCCAGAAAGAGGATAAGTGACTTATTCTCTGTCAGTGCTACTAACACTGGAGCTGCATCAGTGAATTGGTAAAAATACAGGTGACCTGATGAATTTCTGCAGAAGATCGGGAATGCTTGAAAGAGACTAAAGCTTGTGCACAGCAAGTCCTTGGGGAACCTTGTGGAAAGTATTTCCTTTACAGTTTTAGAAGGCATTCTTTGCTGATCCCATTGGGTATCAAAATTTCAACGTCTCCAGTATTACAGGATATGAACTGGAAACCAGCCAAGCAGTGTTCTGTTGCTACATGACAATTCTTTTTCCAACTGCAGGCATGTACAACAGGGGAGACTGGGGAAGGCTCTTCACCGATCTTTCAGGCTACAGTTTGTTGCATACCAGTGTGTCTCCAATCATGGTCTTTGATCCAAGCACAGAGACAATTATCATGCAGTTTTAGGTTTTGTGTGTATGTTGTTTGTGTGTTTTGTTGGAGGTGGTTTGGGGTTTTTTTTGTTTTGTTTTTGGTTGGGTTTTCTTTTTTTAACTAGTACCAAATCCTCTCTTGCTGATCTCTTTCTCAGTCCCGATGAGGCTGGAGTTGAGAAAGCCTGTGTTGCATAAGTGTAAAAGCTCGCCGGTAGCTTTTTCAGAATTGCACCATGGTATTTTCTTTCCTGCCAAAAATGTTTTTAGCATCAAATGCATCCAGAATGGGAAGTTGCCATGGAAAGTTTTCAGAATGTCATTATCTCATGACAGAAATGGTGATGTTTTTCCAAATACAGGAAGATTTTGGAGAAAGGAGATGGGAGAACTGGTGGGAATAACTAGTATATGTTACAAAATGGTCTTATAAACACCCTGCTTACTGCTTTTTCTGCAAGAAGCAACTATATGTTAAGGCATTTGCATGATATAAGGGACCTGCTTTGTTCTGAGAAGTTACCAGCCAGACCAGAATTCATGCACTGTGTTTCAGGGCTTGCGTATAACGTGCTTTCGGAGAATCTTGGCATGTTTGGTTTTTTTTAGATCCCCAGTGCCAAATGTAAAGAGCTGTGGAAACTTCAGTGATATAATCTGAGCTTTGGTAAATGTCACTGTTCTGATAGGCAGTGACTGCTCTTCCCAGTGCTTACAGAGCTGTATCCAAAAACTAGTGGAGCAGGAAATAAGTCCACTGCCTTGATTGGACTTTGGCCAAAACTACAAATTTTGAAGGATACCTATGGCTATTGATGCTTCAGTAGTCAATGGAATTACTCACAGATCACATCTGCTGACTGGTCAAAAAGGACAAGCTGGATGACCGGAGCTTAAATTTTATTAATGAGCGTTCAAAATCAGGACAATCAAGGAAGACAGAGACGGCAGAAAACATGGGGAAATTGATGAGGCTGCAGGAGAAGAAAATGACCTTTTTTAAAAGCACTCGCTGCCATCTGATTTTACCTTGGATAGCCAAATTCTCTTTGCAATGGCAGTAGGCGCCCTTCTGTGGTCCGCATCCAAACTGGCAAATACTCAATAATGAATGTCTAGCTGTCGTAGAAAGTGATTGGAAAAATCAGTCCCCTGTTTTCAAACACTTTGCCTGTACAAAGTGACAAGGGCTTGCGCGTGCTGTCCCAGGTAAACATCCTTGTGGATTGCAGGAGTTAGTGGGTGCTATTCTAGTAACAGTTAAAAGTGAGTATTAACAGTTCATTCTTGTTTAGACCTCAGCAATGCGTGTTTTGTTTAAATAGGTGCAAATGCCATCCAGATGCTTATAAAAGCCTTTATTGGTAATAACCTGGCCAATCAAAGGGCATGGTTAGGCAGTGATGTCATGGTGATATTTAATATTTTACCGCAGAGCAGTGTGCAAGGTTCTCTGCAGCTACCCACATGTTTTCCACCACAGTTGTCCTGTTTGGCCCCTCTTTGATCTATAAGCTTCTTTTCAGCTTAATGCTGGTAAACGTCCTCTCTTGACAGCACCCTTTGCTCCTGTCCGCCATTATCTGCTGAAGTTCAGAAACCAGAGCATCACTTCAAACAGCAGAGTTAGGGAGTAGCCGGTCAGGAGAGATTCCTGAGGCATGCAGTTCTGGCATAATCATTCAAAGATGTTTGAGCTGGGCTTGGGGAGGGGGTTGGACAGAGGTGTATGTGAACAGAGAGCTGTGGGGGTTGGCCTCTGGTCACTGGTAAATAAGTGAAGGCAGGTGCCAGAGAGTCTAGACACAGTGATTTCAGTCCTGGTCTGTGGTATCTGATACTCAATATGGGACTTGTCTGATTGAACACTACTGCCTCTTCATTGCACATGCTGCAGTCTTTTTACTGCCTTCCTGTTAAATCAGTAAAAGATGACAATGGACATAGTAAAAGCAGAACAAATTTAATTTTAATATTTCCTATTTGGCAGCAATTACTCTTCCTTTTGAAGTGGCACAAGAAGCAATCAAATTAAATGAAGACATAATGGGAAACATGGAGCTCGTACGAAACTATTACTTTAAAATTTGAACGGCTTTAATTGAAACTGGATATATTTTTTCTTTTTATAGAGAAGTAGTTCAGTAATTAACAGTGTAATCCCATCTTGTTAAACATCTAATTTCCACAGATTTTGTATTGTGTAAGTAATGAGAATGTTTCCCTTCAAATTATTCGAAGGGTTTTAAAAATCTGTTTTTAAAGCTTTTGTAACAGAAGAGTTGCAGGGGGTGATTTTTGAATGCTTGGGTTTACTTGTTAAGTGGCAACTTTCTTCTCTGGTTAATTCACTCTTACGTGACTGTCAGGCTTACGGATTTAATAAACTAGGGATTTTATAAGTTCTTAAAACAACCTACAGAAATCTGATTCTGCCTTTTTAAAAAAGGGAGGAAGAAATCAATGATAGCTTTTAAATGAGTACATTAAAGTCCCAGAAAGAGATAACTGTGTTGTTACTTTTTTATTATTATTTTATTTCAGTCCATTTGAAACAACTGCTATCTTATAATAGATAAACTCATAAAGTTGCTATAGTAAAAGGCCTTGGAGTGAAATTCCTGCAATCTTATTGTTCCTTTTTTTCCCCCTCTCTAGGGTTGTTCACTACTTGCTCTAGTTTTTAGTGCATTAAAAACTGTCTTTCCACCAGGGGGCAAGCACACAAATATTTAACTATCAGTTGTTGCTTGCTTTTCCCCCCATGCCTTTGACACAAACTGAGCTACACTTTTTTTTTTTTTTTTTTGTACCTTATGTCCTGCTTATCTTTAAGTTCAGTTGTTTCTGCTTCCAGTAATCTGAGTCTTGTCATCATGCTGCTTTGCATTATAATCTTGACGTGTCTTGTGAACTGAGCAGGTTTTAGGAGCAAATAGGGCGATGTCCTGCAGCCCCTCAATGAGGTAGTCATGCAACTTGTCTGCCATGGTTGGAAACAGAAAAAGAAACACATGTATTTGTCATCTTCCTATATTCAATATGCCATTTCAAAACATGTTCATACTGAGCAAAAAGAGGCTAGATAGATAGCCTGTGATGTAATGGACCATATAGGTGCCAGGTGTATAAAATGATGTCAGTCCATAGACTGTCTGCATAAGGAATCATCTGGCAACTCACTGACACTTACTGAACAGTTGGAACAGGATTATAGGCAATTGTCTACTTATGTTAACCCAGGTGGTTCTGTCCAATTACCAAAGAATCGGGCTACTATTGAAAAATCTTGGTATATGGCAGTGTTCAGATCTAGCAGGGGAAGCTGCAAAGATAAAGCACATTGCTGCAGATACAGCTAGTTTACCTATGAATGGAGTAATTGCGAAGCAAAATAGTAGCAGAATTATTCTGCAATTAAGTATCTGTTTAGAGTCTAATTTTATTAAATGACCAGGTATTAATCTGACTTTCTGTGGAACTAAGTTGTGGAGTTTTTTTCCTATGTTGAGTCTACCAAAGCTTTTGCAGCAAATTTATCTATTTGTAACTTTAAAAAAACCCAATAAAAATAAAAAATACAGTGGTAGCAATAAAATGTGACTAACCCAAGTTAATTTAAGGTGATGAGTTACTGCCATTTTTGGCACTTTATAAGCATTGTTATCCCCAAATAATGGAACTGTATATCTTGTGCCCTTGACCTTTATAACTTTACTGTGGAAATGCTGAATATTAATTAAAAAAACCAACAAACTACTGTAGTTGACATCATAACATTGCTTTTCTAACGCTTTGGAAAGATTGATGACTTAAGTGTGCTTGTGTTTCTCGGCAGTTAATGAAGATGCTTTTTGAATGTCCTGATGAGCGAGTTGACCTGGAACTTATTTCTTTCTGTATTAACCTTGCTGCTAACAAAAGAAATGTACAACTTATCTGTGAAGGTAAGTGTACTGAGATTTTACTGTTTTCTTGGAGATGACAACGCTTTATACACACTTATTATCAATGTGTATGTATTTTTAAAAAATAAAATGCACCGTGTTTGGGTAACGAATACAAACAAATGGCCGTATCCTCACCAAAACTTGTCTTGGTGGCAGGAGTGACATTGAGTAGCCTCACATGCCACATCTTTCACATGTGCTTGTAGTTCTGTAAAGTGCACTGATGACATTATTGTGGGAAACTATGGCTGTACAGAGAGATCAAGGTTTTGTTCTATCTGATGCCTAAAATCCATCTTCAGCTTATCAGTGTTTCACCTCTCAGTACCAAATTAGAAACACAGTGGTGGTGTTTAGTTGCATCTTTCAAATTCTTTTTTTTAAATGAGCATGTTGGGTTCTAGTGTTTTGTTACGTGGCATAGATGGGTTCTTTACTTCATTCAGTAGCTCTCTAGGTTGCTTTTAAAGTTTCATGATTTTCATACTAAGTTTTAAGCAGAACGTGATTATTCAGTAGCTCTAATTTTCACTTGTGCTAAAAATTTTCATTATGAACTGTTGCGGTATATTACTGGACTTTAAAAAGGACAACTGCAATCAATGGATTATGTGACCAGCAATTCCACTTTAAAATTCTGCATAGCTCTGTAGAAGGGAGAGCAGGGAGATCCAGTTTTATATTAAATGTACAAATGAAATTCAAGCTAGTAGCACTTACTAGGTCGGCAAGGTGACCTTTTAGAAATGTAACAGTGGGACTTGCCTTTTACCATCAAGTACTTCAGCTCTGTGTATGTCTGTTATGTGTATTCCCATGTAATGATCTATATGGCTGGTAAATAATGTTTTAAAACCATAACAATATATTTATTCCATGGACTGGGGAGAGAAATCTCAGAGTTAATACCAGCGGCTGTGCTGCATCTCTGCTAACTGCACTTGATGATAGGATAGTGGTTTGGATCTAGAACTTTTTTTTTGTCTAAGAATAAACAACTAAGTACACCTTTAGCATTTAGTTATTTATTTGACTTTTTAAGTGTCCCACTGGTACATATGGACAAAGTGGTTTTTTTAGATAAGCCGTGGAATTTATACAGAGCAGGTCTTTTCTTTTCAACTTAAACTTGGAAGAAGAAATAGTTCCTGTCTATATTCCTCACTTTTCCTTTTAAACCTTTAAAGTTAAAGCTGTCTTTCTGTGTGTGCCTGTTCTCTTCCGAGTTTTGTTTATTTGGAGGATTTCCTAAGTGTTTGTTTCTTTTCAGGAAACGGTTTGAAAATGCTAATGAAGCGGGCTTTGAAATTTAAGGACCCATTGTTAATGAAGATGATCAGGAATATTTCACAACATGATGGGCCAACTAAAAGCCTGTTTATTGTAAGTACTATCTATTATCTAATGTGACCTCTGATTCTTCCTACTGGAGAAGACTGGCTTTGGAGAGCTGCTGTGTTTTGTCTTTACAAGGTGTCCAGTTTAGGTTTTCTTGGCTGTCATGGTTTGATTTATGTTTGGTTGTATAAGGCTATCTTGGCTGGTAGATCAGGGTTTGGATCCCTCAGTACAGGGAAAACAGATCTTAAGCTGCATCCAGTAAGTCCCTGTTCTAAAATAAACACACAAAAAAAAACCCCAGCTGCTGGGGTGAACATCATAACAATTAACAGTTATCCTAAATGTCTGCTTTTAGAGCTAGAGGGCAAAATAAAGTGGGGCTTTTTTTCCACTGTGCCAAATGTTTTATATAAGTGGATATTTAAAAATTTTGAATACTCAATATTCAGTTAGCTGCCTTTTCCAAAGAAGGGGGAGCAATACAATGTCCTAATTGTGGAAATTTTAAACATGCTGTTAAAATGAGGATTGAATATCAAAATTGTCTTAAAGCAGTATGGAATTAGTAAGTAGAATCCATGATTTCCCTGTTCATGTTGCTAGAAAATCTTATAGTTATTTCTTAAAATTTTTAGGAAGAGGACTCCATTACTCTTACTAACACAGTATGGTGTTCTCTATCTTCTTTCCCTTATTTTCTAACAGCTTTCTCAAACTGTATGTTCAGTAGCTACTTTTGGAACATCTGAACAAATGATCCACACCTCTTGAAAGTGAAAGGAAGGAGAGGAAGAATGCTGAAATGTTTTCTTGGGTTGTTCTTCAACTGAAATTGAAACTGTTATTAGATGTCCTTCTGAGAACTAGTTTTGATCTGAGAGTTGTGAGTTCTTCAGAATCGCAGATTATTCACCTGTAGTGTGTGTTGCTGTATTTTCTTTAGGATTACGTTGGTGATTTAGCAGCTCAAATATCAAATGATGAAGAGGAAGAATTTGTGATTGAATGCCTGGGAACACTTGCAAATTTGACCTTACCAGATCTGGACTGGGAACTTGTGCTGAAAGAGTACAAACTGGTTCCATACCTCAAAGATAAACTTAAACCAGGTCTGTCCAAAGTTTGGTTAGTCTTTCAAAGTAGAGTCTCTTGAAAAACAATTAAGAGTGCTCTTTTAGAGGAGAGTCTGTTTACCTTTGTAATTTGTGATTGTTTGGGGAAACAGAACACTGAAGAACAGAATCATATCTATGGATAAATACAGAACGAGATTAGGAATTTCTAAGAGGTAATACTTTCTGCCTTCTGACTTACCAGGTTCTGCAGAAGACGACCTTGTTTTGGAAGTGGTGATAATGATTGGAACAGTTTCTATGGATGACTCATGCGCAGCTCTGCTGGCTAAATCTGGAATCATTCCTGCACTCATTGAGCTTCTAAATGGTATACTGCCATGTTTGGCTCTAGGTCTTATTTTTCAGAGGAATTTAGTTGACATCTGTGCTGTAAGTGAATGCAGCATTCATTTTCTCTTGCAAGCCAGGGGTAGATGTTTTGTATATGAAAGGAGGAGCAATTACTCGGTTATTGATAGAGAGATACTGACTAGTGGTCTTAATAGATTCAATTTTTCCCACATATCAACAGCTCTTGCTGCAATCTGTAGTCTTTCTACTTGACTGGAGCAGGGAAGAAAACACTAGTTTTGTGTTATCAGGTGAAATCTCATGCGTAACACTGAACCGTCTAGCTGACATGTAAAAGCTGCACTTGCTCTAAGCATCAAGAGCTTCTAGTTGTGAGATCTGAAATTGTGGTGTGTGGTTTCTTCTTTTTTTTTTCCTTGCAGCTCAGCAGGAGGATGATGAGTTTGTCTGCCAGATCATCTATGTATTTTATCAGATGGTCTTCCATCAAGCCACCAGAGATGTCATTATCAAGGAAACCCGTATCTTTTGAAAGATTAAATATCTAGAATTGCAGCACTTAATTTGCCATCACTTATGTTTGGCCTATATTTCTCTTGCATAAACCTTCTGATCTCAGAGGTTTCTTTGTAAATGGTTTATTTCACCTGAAGAAAAAAATCCAAGCAGCCTAGGCTTGTAGATGGACTGCAAGATTAGTAGTTAAGGTTAAGAGTTAGGTTTGCTTTGAAACAGGGAGGGGCATAGGAGGGGGATCACTGGACCAGATGACCCATTAGTTCCTATCCAGTCTGATTTACTGCATGAATTTGTTTTGCAAATCATAGTCCATAAGTAAAACTTACATAGAGCATAGCCATTGCGCTGCACCTTTATATATGTATTGCGTAGTCTGAAGTTATATGCATTAAAATACTTTAATAGCGTTTTTCTTCTTTCAGTCTGGACAACATAAATAATGCCTGCTCTGTATTTTTTGCACACACAAATTTGCAAATTTGTTCTTTGAATTTTATGTTTCGCATAAGTATCCCATCTTCTTCCCACTGTGGACACTTCGATTTCTGTTCCTGCCTTTCCTCTTTCTCCTTTTTCTGCCTGTCTGTTGATGCCTGAATCTGTTCTTTGCTTTCCCCATGTCATGGATTTGTTAAATTCGAATATTTTTAAGGGTACTTGTAACTCCTATTCAGTCTTTACTACTTATTTTTTCAGTCACTGCTGATGTCGAGGTCATTCAGGTGATACAAAAACTACAGATAGTGTCACTAGCTGTCTTTATAGGCCTTAACTGAATGTTAAATTTTATTGAAACATAAAGAATAGGTTGAATGGAGCCCTTGTAGAGATAGCAGATTAATGATTGCTTTGCTAATAATACAAAGATTACTTCTTAATGTCCTCTTTCATTTAACCTCTGTGGAATATCTGAGAAGCCATTTGGGATGTTGTTCTCTGCCTCCCATTGAGACTCCTAGGTGGCTAGCTTTGAAAACCAAAAATAATTTGCATGTCATTTTATATATGTAATGATAAAGCACCAACATGTGAATAATGCTTTTCTGACTCAAAATGAACAATAGTAGTATTAATGCTATCATTTTCGGAATAGATTATCCTCAATATTTTTGAGGCAGATGCATTGGAAACTTTTTTTTTAACAGTCTCAAAAGATTAAACCATTTCACAAAATATGTGCCTTTTGGGCTAACACGTTGGGTGCATGGATTTCCTGTAACAGATCAGAATGTTTTTCTCTTTGTAAGGGACATGTAATATTTCAGCAATTTTGAAAAATATTTGAAGGAAGGCTGCTGAACTTAGTATGTGATGAAAAATTCCTGACTATGGTTCGTAATGAAATTTGTAGTTGGAAGAACACAGGGATGTGAAAAAAAAAAAAAACAAACCAAAAAAAACCCCAACAGTTTTTGTCCTTAACAGTTTCTTTCCAGAGGCTCCAGCATATCTTATAGACCTGATGCATGATAAAAATGCAGAGATTCGCAAAGTTTGTGATAACACTCTGGATATTATAGCGGTAGGTCTGATGTTTTTTGTTTGTTCATCTGTCCTTAAAGAACATCTTTACATGAGATGATTCTAAAATAACTAAGTAAGCAATAACTTGGAAATCAAGAATATTGTTCGTGTGCAACTTCCTAATCACATAGGTAAAAGGTAAGTTTTCATGGGACAATGACAATCATTAATCTAGGCTATGTAGCAAACTTCCAGAAAATGCATATATGCTTGGCAAATTCATACCCGTTAGTTTTACGCTACAGACACTTTTAAAGAGTGCTTTTATACTTAAATAAATTAATCATATTACATAAGTATGTCAAGCTTTCATTATTTCTTAGTTCTCCAAACAAATGGCTCTTGTTACCCAGCAGCTTTTTATTCAGCTTTTGTACATTGCCTGATGCCAATATTTGTTTCAAAACGAAAATGTGGGCAGTGATCCTGAAGCTGGTTGTTTTCTGCTGGGGGAACATTCAGTGTAGCACTGAACTTTTTAATATTGTCTTCAGCTCTTGGATAGGTTTCCTTTAGCTACATGGCTTAGTTTGTCCAACTATACATTGATCACAATAAACTTCTTGGGACAGTTGTTTTGTATTAAACTACTAACTTGGAAAAAAGAAAGAATACTAAATTATGAAGTGCTGTTGTGTTATCGGTTCTTATAACATGTATAATCTGCTTCTGGGGATCCTTGACTGCAGCAGCATTAGTATTTTCTAGCATGTTCTTCATTGAAGTAAAGACATTGTGAAACTAATTCCACCTAAAAGTTGCTTCTGGCCTTCTGTTGACAAAAAGAAATGTCACCATTTTGTAGTGTCTTGGGAATGTACAGACTGTGCGTCCTTTTGGATGTAGAGTAGCTATAATGAAATCCAGTCTTACAGCCAAAGAGAACTTAAAGGCACTGCTCTAGACTCATAGTTGACTCCCTTAATGCTTTTTGTATCATCTGCTTAGTTTCTTCTGTAGTTGAATTAAGCATATTGCAGCTTGCACTCTGAAAGATTTGATACAGTTGACCTAATCTATGCTGCACAATACTATAGTCTGTTTTGGCTTTTTCTGTTATACTCATTAGTAATGTCTTCTAACTTGAAATTCATCTAAGAAAAAGTAAAATGACGTAACACTTTCTGTGTTGGAATTAATTTTATCTGGCTCTGGTTTTGCTTCATGAAGGTATGGAATGACAATTACGCTCCACTAGTTAGTGGCAGAGTTGGTGTTGACGTCCGTTAAGGGCAAGATTTCAACCAAGATGAGTTTGTACTTACTATTTATGATGGACGTCATGTTCAGCTTACCAAGATCAGCTATTTCCAGGGACATCTCCAGTGAAAACAGTAGATTCTTGTCTTCTGGGTGAGGCCAGGCAATCCAAGTGTTCTTTTACCTTGGGGCCAGTACAGTTTCCAAGTGTCTCAGGTGTTGATTTCTTCATATGGGGGAGCTTTGCAGCATGATACGCAATAGCATCTAGGTACTGAAAAATTTTGTTAGTGATATTAAGCAACATATATTTTAAGAATCAAGAAGAATAAACACATTAAGTCATACCTTTATATTCAATATTAACATCTGAAGTAAAACGCATTTGGCTTTTTTTTTTTTCCCTCCTAAGAAGAGGTATTCTTTATGCTAGCTGTGAGTAAATGAGGAGTGCTATGATAATGGATGAGAAGGGCTTCTTGATGTCTTGCAAAAAGCACCGAGCAGGACTTCTATGACCTTGAGGAAGAATGAAGGGAGAAAATGATGTGGTACTGTTCTTACTGGTGGTGGGGGAGAAGATATCAAGCACATACTGAGAGTAGTTTGTGTGGTGGTAAATTACTTTTTTCTTTGGTTGTGGAGCAGCGCCATACTTAGAATGGTGTTCACTGGTAAATTAGGAGAGTTCCCTTTCTGAGAAAACCCATTATCTTGCTGCTGAATTATAAATTGCATAAACCATGACCAACACCATGACCCTGTGGGGGAGCACTATATGCCCTCTTTTCTGGAAGGCTAATCACTAACTGATTCCTTTCTTGGCAATGTTGTGAGCTGGTTATGCTTTGTCTCCCAGTACCAAAAAATCACAGGCAAAAAAGGCAACAAATTCTGGACGGTGGTGGCAGAAAATATGGAACAGTAAGTTATTAGGACCTCAGATCTCGGTAGGTGTTTTGCCATTCAGCTCAGAGGATATGGTAAAGCAGCCTGCAAACACCGAGGTGTTTGGTCGTGTGGCAATTCTACCCAACTGGTGCCTTCTGAGGTGTCTGAACAGACATAGTGTCTAAGGTTGAAACTTCTTATCTGTGCTAAATCCACACAAAGAAAAACTTAAGTTTTCAGTCTTATTGTTCCGTACATGCTGACAGGATTAGTTCCTCTGATGATGGAAATCAGAAACTAAATGTTGGAGAATAGAGATTTGAAAGTAATTTCTTCTCAGGGAAACAAATGCTTCTTTCACTCATCAATAAGCTCTATATAGTGTGATTGAAATAACACTGAAGAAAATCAGATGCCTTATAAGCCTTAGGGGAGATATGCTTTCTGTAGTAAAGTAATTGTCACAGAAATTATGGAAATGTTACACTAGTGATGATTTGTTTAATATAGCTTGGCTGTACTCTGCCATTGATGAACTGAAACAGATGTGCTGCTTTAGCATAGTATGTACTGGGGAGTCTCAGCTTTGCACTGCTAGAAGCAACATATCCCTTTTGTCAAAAAGAAAGTCTGCGTTGATAATTCAGGAATGCTTCAGTCTCCTGTCATGTGCAGAGTCTTGACACCAAGCAGCTCATTTAGTGTACATGTACACCTAAAGCGGGACAGGTCCCGCCTGGAATCAGCAGCTGGTGTAGGAATCTCAAGCAAATAAAGTTCCCTTTTCTTCTGCCTCAGAAGCCTGGACACCTGCCACTCAACTTGTGGAAAGAAATGTCAGCTTGATCAAAATGGCTTTACTCTGTTCACCACAGACAATATTATCAAGAGCTGATGGGGTTTTAATTTCTTGGGTTTCTCATTCTTTTTCTGCTCCTAGGTCAGTCTTATTGCAGTTAAATGATCTTCCTTATTTATTCAAAGGATATATAATTAACCATAACCAGATCCTTGGGCTGTGTAGTCTGAGTCTTCCCCCTCCCCCATTTCCCCCCATTTTCCTATTCAATATTTTTACAGTTCTGAATTCAGGCTTGCTGTACCATCTTGTTTCTCTTATGTTCAAGAACAGATTGTTTCCTGCAGAAGTAAAACATCATCTAGATAGCTACGGCGTTGTCCACTTGTTTTAGGAAGGGCCTCATGCCTAAGGTGTTTTTTCAGCTCTCCTTCTTTGCCCCAAGTATTTGTAATGAATGCCAAATACTTGCCTTGTGTGGAAGGCTGTGGTAATGAACGGGCTTGCATCTTTGCATGTTAGCTAAGTGCCGTGACACACATCCTCAGTGTTGGGAATGCTGGAATTTCACGTAAGAAGCAGGAATGTGCTGTGAACCCTCAGTGCTCTGGGGTTTGGGGCCAGCTGTGCAAGATGTTGGCCAGCTCTGTTAGAATCAAGGAAGAGCAGACCATAGGGATTTGGTGTGGGCTTTATTTGAATAGGCAGTGTACTCTGAAAATAGATAACCTTTGACTCCAGCTTGGTGTCCTCTTTCCGTGAAGGAGTGCTGTAGTCACTCCAGGAAATAAGGTTCTCCCTTCACTTGTCAAGACTTCCCCTTTCTGTGGTGTCCCTTGTTCCCCTGTTATCCTCTTAACAATCATGAATACAGCGAAGTGGGCAGAGAAGAAATGTGGGGCTGCAGGCTCAACTGCTGACATATGTTTTCACTGATCAACTTCTGCATTGTTAAATTAGCAATCAGTCAGCTTTGGTGCTGGTAGCTTACAGCATGTGCCCAGCAGGAAAGGCTTCACCAGGACTAGAAGAGTAACCTTGCTGCAGGCAGCATTAGATAGAGCAGGCATGTCCTGATTGTTTTTTGTCTTCACATAAACCCATCTTGGACAGATTTCCTTCTAGCATTGGTGCTTGCTCTTTGCAGTTGTAAGACTAGGAAGGTGAGCCAAACCACTGATCCGTGTTACTTTGATAACAGCTTGCCAGTTCTCCAAAGGGAGGGGGGGAAGTTTCTTTCTTCAGCTACGGACAATATAGGAATTCTGTGGATGGTATGCATTTTAGCACCTGAATTTAGGGGGCGTGAGTGTTTACTCTTTGCTCTGCCTTGTCATTAGTTCCATATCACAGGTTCCTGTTGGCTTCCCATCAGAATATATTTAGTGATGAACCTGATTGTGAAGAAGTGGCTGTGGGTTGCACAGGTGTAAGTGGTAGAGGGGATTTTTTTTTTTTTTTTTGTCTGTGAATGAGCCCTTGGGTGGTACTTACTCTAAGGTCTAAGGTAGGTGTCGTAGACACCTGCAAAAGGTGATCCATAACATCTGTTTCTCCTCTTGGTTTATAGAGGCACATAGTTCAAATGACAAGCCTAACTTTTGGATAGCTAGACAAGATAAATCTTTTCTTTCTTAAAAAATGGTTAATTTAACCTTTCCTATAAACTGTATGTTTTAGGGATGGTTAAATAACGAAGAATGTAACATATTACCAAGTACAGCCTTGAACATAATGAGCATTCTACTTACTGTATAGCAGTTCTAGTTTAGTATGAGGAATCACATCAAATGAACCCTATTACAGACCCAATTAAAGGGCAACCACATTAAAGTGAAAAGGAAAATCTGTTTTTCATCAGCTGTGAGAGAACACAAAGCAGATCTGTGTAGCTCTATGTTATCCTATAGTGTGTTAATCAGATACAAGGTGTGACGGAAGCCAGTGACAAAGGGGACCCCTGATAGGGAACAGACATGCTCTGATAATAGGCCAGTTAACGCTTCATAATATTTCAATGGTTCAGTAGTAAACAAAGTTGGAAGTAGAACTTCAAAAAGGATGGCACATTCCTTGCAGAGTCGAACCATACATCTTCTATGACACTTTTGGATTTATGGAAACCGAATGTTAAAAACAGTGATGTCAGGGAGCTCCGGAGAGAATAAAGTCAACCTTCAGGATTCCTCCTTTTATGTTTCTGAACATGCAGTATTGGGGGGGGGGCAGGCAGGGGGTTGGAGAATAGGCACATTCTGTCCACCTTCTTGTTCTCCCACCTACCACTTTTCTAGTAGCCTGACATGTAAAAGGACTGGAGGGCACAAAACTATATTTGCATCTCCATGATGTTTAGTTTTCTGGTTTCATTTTTGCAGGAATTCCTTAGTAAGGAAGGTGTTTTTCATTGCGTTCAAAAAATAAAATAACCCAACCAAAACTAACAGACCCACACAAAATAATAAAAAAAAGTTTTTAATAGCTCAAAATATAATTGCTGGAAGACATGCTGTGTTTTAGGGAATTGTTTTGCTCTAAACTTCTTTAATTTGGTTTCTTTGTGCCTTTTGGCTCTAGTCCTACATTTACAGCTCTTCTTCCATTCTGGTGTTATTCCATTAATCACTTACCCAGTGGTGTTTCTGCACATTTCTGTGGAAAATCTAGAGAGATATTTCTGATCTAGGAGTACTTAAATGAACTTTTTTGTGCTGAGGTTATATAAATTATTCTAGATTAGTGCAAATCATCCTTTTCTAGGATTGCTGCCAGAATGAAACTCTTGACAAAACTGATCATCTATTTAACTCTGGTGCAGTCACTTCTTTGTCCTTGTTGGTCATTCACAGTGAAATGCAAGGTACAAATATAACAAAATAGCCAAACCTCCTGAAGAGGTAACTTGTGGTTATTTTTTCTTTAAGGAACGTGCAGTTATGTTCAGTCTTAGCAGCTGTTAATTTGCCATTCTGTTGCTAACCCTGTTTTCCAAAATTGAATGATCGAGGTGAAATACCTGGGGGTATTAAGCCTCTTAATGGGATGGGAAAAGTAGAATACACAGGAATATTCTGCCCTGTTGTCATTCTCTGAAGAAAAAGTCCATTGGGCTCAGAGAATGTTAACTGATTATTTGTTTTTGTAGAAGGATAGAAAAAGTTCATGTCTACTTGTGACAGACATTCAGCATGTTCAGACAGTGGTGTGGAATGAAACAGCCATGTCGGGCAAGTGGGGTTCGTTTAGGGTTGTAACTTTGGGAAGATTGTTTTCAATCTGTGTTTATGGTAAACGTGAATTAGGTAATTTAGCTGCTGGCCTTTCTGCTTTTGAGAACTTTTAAAGATAAACAAGGTAATGTGAAAGGGATTCAGCTTTCCCACAGATTAGTTTAGTTTGCTCTGTGTTAAAACTGTTTATTTTCCCCCACTTCTTTGCAATCGTGATTTCTGGAGTAGTTTTCTTGAGACTGTAGTACAATTTTTGGCAGTCACAAGGTGTTTCTGTAAATCTTGTAAGTTGGTCGCAACTGCTGGAGGCTGACATAATAGATAGCCCACCGTTTAGCGCTGGCAGATGCAGTAAAGAAGATGTTTCCAAGATGCTGGTCAAATGTCATCATTGAAAGTCATGCCTTTTTTTTATTAGTCATTTTGTAAATCTTAGTGATGAGCTTGCTTTTTCCAGGGAAGCTCTTGTTTTGCACTGTTATTTCTAGCCTTTCCTTTTAATTGAGTGGAAGCGAGGGAAAAGATCAAGAGGCTAAGAAATAGCATGAGATGTTCTTTTCCCAAACATTTCCAAACAGTGTGTGGCATAGGTATGTGTTCATTGGTTTGGGGTGTCTTGTTTTTTCTTCCTCCCTCCCTAAGGTTGCTGCATTACTATGTGGCTGACAAAAACCTGGAATTTTGCTTGAGGCCACTAGGCACTGAGAATATCTATAGGTCCCACAGATGATACCTGCTCTGTGTATGGAAGTTATGCAGGAGACCAGGTTTTGAGCAGGATTGCTTGTGTGCCAGGATGGTATGGTGGTGAATTAGAAAGGTCTAGTTGAACAGAGGTGGAATTGGAGAAATGTAGAATAATGACACAGACTGATCAGAACCCTGGACTTGCAGGTACTTGCATGAGTGTCACATCAAAAGGGAGTTTACATTCTGTTTTAAGCTAAGAGAAACAAACTTGCCATTTCTCCAAGTAAAACAAAGTTTAAAACCCCACTGCCACAGGATAAGGGTTTGTGGTTGCACAATACGAGATGATTCCCCCATGAAGTCTTGGATGCTCTAGATGCTCATTAGCCATGTCAGAGAAGCCTCTGCCAGAATGACGGGGCCAGCTGGTTTTTGTGTTACCGACCAGTCAGAAGGGTGGAAAATGCACAGGGCAGAGAGTGTGTTACCTGTGTCAGGTTAATAGCAGTGAAGACAAGGCAGGTTGAATATTAAAGTCAGTTTAAATGCTGCAGTTCCGTCTGTAGGGGTTTCTGAAGCTTAACCTGAACTACTCAGCCCACTTACTCTGTCTTCACTGATCTTTCTTGACCTCTGATTATGGGCAGATCTACTCTTGCACGTCTTGCTGGAGCAGTTTGAGAAATTACCACTTCTGCAGCCAAGGCATTGTCACTAATTGTGTGAACACTCTTCATCCCCTTCAGGGCCAAGTTAAACAGATTTTTAAAACCTTAAACTACTCCAGCTAGATCTCCAAGGGAAGTCTGTCCAGATCATGTGTTAACCGATGTGAGAGTTGAAGTTCAATTTTTCTCACCTTTGCGGTTAGCTTAGAAGACAACAAAGTGGGACCTGTTCTGCGAGGGTATTTCGTCCCAGAAGTAGAAACACTTTGGTTATGAATGTTACTCTTGTTCATAATCCTCTGATTAAAAAAGTACTAACCATGGTGCATTATTTGTGAATCTTCCCAAATTGATAACATCTGGAGATTTCTGATGTTGAGGAGTTTGCTGTAGTTAGCTGTGCCCTATCTTTCCAGTAATATTGAGAAACTGACTATTATCCGCAGGTCTGTGCTCCCTCAGTGGTAATCAACAGCCCACGTAGGCTGCTGTGTTTAGAAGAGCCTTCTAAATAGCTGATTGCAGCGATCGTAGACTGTTGCTTCCTTTTGATGCTCCTTTATATTGAATATCAGATCACTTGAGTGCAATTAGGCTGTAATCCAACTGAAATTTCATGCCTACATTTTATTTCCGTAGTGGCTGGAACCTATATCCTGTTTTCCTCAGCTTTCTGGAGAAGTTCCTCTGAGATTTTTAGTTTTGTATCTTGGATTCCCATATCCTCTTTATTACAAATGTTGTGTACCATTTTTGTGGGTACTTGATATTAAACATAAAAAGCCATTATAAAATTTGACAAGTTGAAAATTAAATCCTGTCTTATTGGAACTCGTGAAACAAAATCAAGACTTTTTGTTTTATCACAACCTTCTTTTGTTGTATTTTCTAGTAACTAGTTGTCCTATTGAATGCTCATCTAATGAGGGTGTAGAAGGTACTTGGCCAGTGTTAGTAATTAATTACTGAAATCACCCTGAAAATTGGCAGTAATTGGCTCTTCCTGTTAAACCAAATGAGGAGACTATGATGACAGAACTTCCCTGCTCAAAGCAGGAGTTTTTTCTGGATGACATAAGGTTACAAACCATGAGAGAACGATTGTACTGCTGCATGTACAAAACCAGAATAATGCCTAGTGCTTGCAAAATAATTCCCTGGTTTGCTCCAAGTACTCTGCAAACTGAATAGAGGATTTAAGTCACTGAGCCCTGAAACTTGCCTATTTTGCTGACATGCAGATCGTCTGCCATTTCCTGTTCAACCAAGCAGCTTTGTCTATACCTCATTCTAAAATTCTGTGGGGTGATTTTTAACAGGAATATGATGAGGAATGGGCTAAAAAAATCCAGAGCGAGAAGTTTCGATGGCACAACTCTCAGTGGCTGGAGATGGTAGAGAGTCGGCAGATGGATGACAGTGAGCAGTATCTGTATGGCGATGATCGTATTGAGCCCTACATCCATGAAGGGGATATTCTGGAAAGACCTGACCTCTTCTACAACGCAGGTAAGGCAGCATGTATTAGTGTTCAGGACTGGGATTGTTACCTCTGTGTTTGGAACGGGAGCTTGACCTGGGGCTGTAGGGAGAATCCCCTGACTCGGAGCAGTGGGACAGCTACCCTTTTGTGTCACTGGGAGCAGCACTGACATGTGCCAGCCAGGATGGGCTTGTCCTTGTCAGGATATTAATGATGGGTTGAGTACTGTTTGTCAGTGATCTTAAAAAGTGTCGCACGTCTTCAGAAAGATGAGTAGACCTATCAGAGAGCTAATGGACCGTGACAACAGATTTGAATAAAGATGGCCCAGCCTTGTTCTTCACACTTATTTCTTGTGTCAAAGCTTCTTTGCTTTGCAAACACAAGCCCTTTCTCATCCCTGTTAAATTCACAGATATGTGATTTGATGTTGAATTTCGTTCTGTCTCATGTGTTAGTTCTGTAATGAATTTTTATTGCAGATCTTGATGAAGGACTTTAGTTGAGCCACATCAAACTTGTAGGTTTCTTAGCAAAGGCAATCATTCCATGGTTTTAATCTAATCTGTTTGTATGGGTTTTGCTATCATCTATCTAGGGAGGTGTGTGAATCTCCTTTGTAAATAATTTTTTTTTCAGTTCCTCATATGACAGAGCTTGATTACTTGACAATTTGAAGTTAGCTTAAAAACAAAAACAAAAAAAACCACCCCAGAATTATTCTTAAGAGTAGTAATGTTCTTGTTTGAGATTAGTGCTAAGAAATTTTCTAAATAAAAAAGGCTTCTCATCATTTTGCTTAGTCCTATTAGTAGTGCATAATGGCACAGTTCTGGGGGATCTCGGGTGGCATCTGCTGTCTGTCTCCTTTCATAAAGATTTTGTAGTTCCTAAGAAAATAGAAGTTACCATACTGGATTAAGACACTGATGTATCTAGTCCAGTATTCCCAGCTGTTTCAGAGGAAGGTTAAAAATCTCTGCAGGAGACAATCATGAAATAATTTGCCCACCGGATAAATGTCTTCATAACTTTTCATAACTAGGAGTTGGCTTATGCTCTCAAACTTGTGGTTTTATATGCTTTTCAAACTCCTGGATGACTGTGTGTGCATGGATATATTTTTTCTAATTGCTGGGTTTGAGTATGTGTTTTTTATTTTCCACAGAAGTGTCCAGTCCTTTGCTATGAAGCATGAGTCACAAAACTCTGCGACTCTGGATGCATTTGCAGGAATAGTAATAAGAAAAACAAACCCACTGAAACCCATAAGCTTTACTTGTAGTTGCAGTGAGAAAATAGTTGTGCGAGATCTCGGTAGCATTTCAGAAATTATTCTCAAAGGATATAAGAACTTAGGCATTCTTTTTCTTCTACTTTTAATTGCATATGTCAGCCATAGCAACTTGCTTTTTTAGTGGTATGTTTTTTCACTTTTGATTCCTGTAGCTTTATCTTGCTCTTCTAGACCTACAAGGTTAGCAGTATGAGCCATGTGTGGTATGGTACCAGGGTCCTTTATTACATCAAGTCTCCTTTAGGCTACCTAAATTAAAGATGTGCCAGCGTGCCTGTTGTAGTCTCCCCATTACAGGCCTTAATTATAAACCTTTGCTTATTTCATAGGGCCACTTTTTTTTTTTTCCCCAATTGTGTGAGCTAGAGATGGAGTGGCACCAGTAATGCTGAATTTCCTGGCTTTTAATCATTTATGTTACAGGCTTAATGTTATTTGAACAAAGATTTTTGTGTTGGAATTGATATTTGACCAGGAAGGAGAGGCAGATTTCCAATGATATGTTCTGCAGATGTTTGAAAAGTGCTTTTGTTTTCAAAGGCATAAGAGTAGGTGATTATATTCAAAATACAGGTTCACTTCTCGGGTTCCTTCTGACAAGTGCCAGTAAGGTGTGCTGGATTTATACTTTTGAGATGTGGCCAGAGGGGACATAATATTCCTTTGAAAAGGCTATGGATTATTGTACCAATCGGAGTAGGCGTTTGGGTTTCTGAAAGACAAAGAATTACTTAGTCAAAGAAATAACAAAAATACAAGTCTTTGTGCAGTCGAAATTATCCTATATTTCAATTTGATCATTTTAGAACTGACCTGCACTGATGGCAGCTGCTCAGTACAAGTGCCTCCTCAGCAGTAATAGTTCTTAAGTTCACCGATGGCAAGATGAATTCGTTATTGCAATGATACACCAGCATCTCTCTTGCATATTAATTTAAACCTACATGAGAAACTGGGTAGAATCTCTGAAGTTACCTTTGTGAGCTCGGTGTCTCTCTTGTTCTGGAAGTACATAACCCTAATTTATGTTGAAATGTACATAACAACAGATGTCCTTCAACTGTGTAATGATATTATATGCAGCTGATGCTATCCATGTGCATTATTCATTTTCCCATAATTCATGTGAGCCATAACTCTGAGTGTTATGGCTTGAATGTTAACACTCTTGATTGAAGACACTTTAAGTAGTGGTAGCTCTAGCCTCAGAGTTAAAAGGTAGTGCTTCCTTTATTAGTGTAAAGATAGATGTTGGGTTTAAGTCCCTCTGCTTTCAAATAAGTTTTAACCAAACCTGACTGTTTAAAATACAGGCCCCTAAATTGATTGATCTGAAGTGCTGCAGGTATGAAAGTGCTAATGTTTTCCCTCACTACTTTTCTGTGAAAAATACGGAATAGGTGGTGAGATAAGAAAACCAGGCACAAGTGTTGTTAATAGCCATTTCAACTTGCCTTCCTCTTCTTTGGTCGTTTTACATCCGTATGGTATCACAGGGCCCTTGCGTCTCGCTGAACATGCTGAAAGACAGTAATACAGATCTGCACCAGATTACTTGCTTGTCAAGGAGTACTTTTTCACATACTGTATACACATGTATACAATTAGAATGTAGGCATGTACAGCTATCATATGCTGCTAAAATGTAGTCTGATCATGGCTAGCATTTTTCATTTACAGTCTTGCGTTGTATTCAGTCACTTTTCTGTGAGGTTCTACCTTCTAAATGAATCTGTGGCACCTCATCAAATGTCTGTTAGAAATGTAGATGTGTCAATTCTGTTCCTTTTATCATTTGTCACTATATTATCTTCAAAAAACGTCAGGTAAATTCATAAAGCACAGGGAGATTTGTTTGAATGCCTGAGTAGTCATCTCTAAGCCCTTGTGTCTGTAAGTAACTTTCCACTGCTTCCTGCACAGGCAGCTTTAGTAGTTTTGAAACCACAGAGGTTAAGCTATGTGGCCTGTGACTCCCTGGATCTTATCTCTATTTCTTTAAAGTGGGATGGCATTTGTAACTTCCTGGTCATTGGGAATCTCTCTCTCCTTTCTGCTAAACTATTAAAGTATCAGTCTGAATGTACCTGTTGCTGCCCTGTTTTTATTGGGATGCTTTCTGCGCTACAAGCCTGGGATCATTTTCATACAGTAATGGAGACAAACCAATGTAGGGTCTGTTTTAATGAAATAACTCATTTTATCTGACTAGACCTAATACTAATTACCAAGTAAGAACCGTGCCCTTTTAGTATTCACAAGAAATGTGTTTTGTGAATGGGAACAGGAAAGAGTTAAGCTGTGCTCTCATTCAGCTGGGGTCGGTTCAGTGATTTCGCTTCAAAGACACTCTGGACTTAAAACTGATGTAACAGAGGGAAATGTTAGCCCCCAGTTTTCTTCTCTTCCTTGCAAAGCAAGTGGAGACTGTGAAGCCTTTAAGGAATACTACTGGCTTTACAGATGTCTCCATATGCTAATGTTTTAATACAAAGGAAGCAAAAGAAAACTGTAGCCCATGTTCTTCAGAGGATATCATGTGGAAAGACCACCTTTCAGGAAATAGCTAGAAGACATGAAAATATGGGGGAGATGAAAGAAGTAGGTTTGAAGTTGCTTTCCTGTTTTTCTCAACCAGTTTTAAGAGATACAGTGGTGAAGGGTGGAGTCTGGTCAATTTAGACCTTTGCTGCTTTTCTACTTCTGTGCTGCTGGCCCAGATTGATGTTTGGCCCCTCTCATTACCTTTCCTCTGGGCTCGCTTTCATGATGGGGCAGACAAGATGAGTCTTGATAAAACCTTTACAGGTCTGAGGAATAAGGGGTAAGATAATATTTCCTAGCTATGGCTTTTTTCAGGGTATTAGGCTGAGCTACTTGGTGTCCCAGTAAGGTTTTTTCCTTGTAATAGAAGTTGCTGGTTTTCATTATTACTGTTGCTTGACATTTCTCCCAGAAATACTGCAAGTTGCTAATGAAATCCTTAGGCAAACCAGGACAGGTTGCATTGCCTGCTTACCCTGAAGTCATGTTCCTTCATAACAGTCACTGTATCTGTCATAGATGGCCTAATAGCCCCTGATGGAGCAGTGAGTCCGGATTTCTTCAGCGATTACCATCTTCAGAATGGAGACCTCGTTGGGCAGCATCCCTTCTCTAGCAGGTAGGTTCCTCTTTGTGAGGAATGCATATTATCCAGTGATAGCTATTCAGGTTTCTTTATAGGGCTATGTTTGTGGAGTTCAAGAATTGTCACCCTCATAGCAGCGGGAATGGTTTACGTCGAAGAAGTAGGTCTAGTCTGTCTGCTGAATTACATGTTTCTTTTAATATATTAACATATCTGTTATAATACATTATAGCTTTCCAAAAGCTGGAGGATAGAAAAGTAAAACTAGAACACACAACTAACTACATGTTATGACTCGAATGCTATTTAGATTTTGTTGGGAAATACCTAAGAGAAGAGAGGCTTGAGATGCTGATTACCTGGAAGCCTTTTGTCTCCAGTGGTTTAAAATTGTTAAAAATCAGCTGCCAAAACTATTTCTGTGTGCTTGGGGGTTTTTGTTTGGTGTGTTTTTTCCCCTTAACCTTAGTCTTGCGAAGGTATTCTCAGTTAGATTACTGAGGGCACTTTGAAAATTTGCTAGACAAGCAAAATATGTCAGCTTGACTTTTGGGAGATGTTTCTCTGAATTCACCCTCTGGTCAGTGACCGCTCCTTCTCTGAAAGTCAGCAAGCTCTTCCAGTTTGAATTTCTGAGCAGACTTCTCCCATGAGTCAGAATAGAAAGACGCTTTTCAAAGAACGAAATCTTTGTAGATCCTGTAGCATTTAGGAAATGCCTTTTAGAAAGCATGAATTATGTACGCTCATTAGAGGAAATACTTCAAACACTTTACAGTCAAGGTACAGAATTCACTTTAACAGGATGCTAGCTGGACATGCCCAGCCCTGTGGTTGAAGTTGCTTCTTTCCAAAGGAAGGATGTTGTTTTCACCACTGCACTGACTTTAGTCACCATTTGTAAAGTATGAGTAATTCACAGCATGTATGGCTGAAGTAAAAAAAGATTTTTTCTCCCTTACTTTGACTTCATGTAGTTGTTAAAGGGCAGTAGATGGTTACACTTGTCTGTTTAATCTACCTGTGATGCACCATAAAGCTGAACATTCAGCAGGAGTGGAATGTTGGTAACATTTTTAAGAACAAATTCAAATGCTTAGATCAGGGGGAGAAAAAAAAAAAGTAGGACTTACGGGATGGATTCCCTTGAAAAAAGGAAGTGTTTATACTCCATAAGGATCAAGTTCAGACTAGCGTATTAACCCTTTGCATGGAGCCTGTGTTTGGGAAGGGAATACTGGTGCTGATTGTTTCCAAATGCACAATTTTCATTTCAGAGCGTGCAGGTGATAGTAAGACTCCAAGAGTAGCACACAGCTCAGACTTCCCTCAGTTTCTCTATGTGACTTGACCATTTGCAACTTTAAAATAGACGCACAGCCCAGGAGATGGCAGATTTCTGTATTAACCAGAATAGTGTGTGGGTATATGGTTGCAACAGTCCTTGGGAGGTGGGGTGAAGGGTATAGGGTGAAGCTTGCAGACTTCTTTGTTTCCAATAAATGTAGATATTGTTTCAGTCAGGATGCTCTTATTTTGCCAGGAAGCTTTTGGCTGGGGGGAAAAAAAAAATAGTCTTGAGTGTTTTTGGGTTAAAGGTAAAGTAGATCACTCGACCTCAAATTTCAGTCCCGTATCAGAGGGCTACATTGGTAAACTGCTTTTTAATCTGATTGTATTCTAACTAAAATGAGTAGCAAAATACATCTGGTGTATACCTAGTTAAAATAAGTATTTGTAGAATTTTCTTGTAATGTCTTAAGGCTTTTTGGAGGCTCACCTCAAGAAAGAAAACAGAAAAACTGCAGTTTGGCTAATGACAAACTTGGTAATTACCTGTTGACGATAGCTTCTGTAAATATTCCAATTTCTCATTAGAATTCTGTTTTCTAGGAAGACTTTTTTCGATATGATTGCTCCACGGATTTATCTGCAGTCCAGACACACAGTCTAATTGGAAACAGTGTGGACTGCTGCAAATGTTCTGTCCTATTTGTAACAGAACAGGACTGAATTGTTTGATAGAATAGATACTGGCAGTCGAATGGCGAATCCTCATTTTCAGATGGGTGTCATTATCGTTTTGAACTTCTTGGCGCCAGCAGCCAGGATTTCCTGATGCTTAGAGCTAATGTAAAATGCATTAGTGCTCCAAGGCATGAGCTGTAGAATTGCCAGTCCCATGAGTTTGGAGAAGTCAGACCCTCCCTTTTCCCAAATTTGAATTGGTGTTGGAAGGTAAAACCATACGTGCTAGAGAGCCTAATTAAAAATAATAGCAGCAAGTCAGGGCACTTTTTATGTGTTATATAGTGTACATTTCATCCATACCAAAACATAATTCTAGGGTATTTTTATGCTTACAGTTTAAAGCTAACAAGAACCTTATGTCAAGGATTTATTTTTAACCAGATCCAGCTTTTAATAAATCAAGATTTTTGTTATAAAAATGGTTCATTTTTCTATTATTAATATTTGAATATGTTTTCAGAAACTGTTTTTAAGGAAAGCTGAGTTACGATTTGCTTAGACAACTAGCAAGTCAGTCCATTGGAACATTTTTTGGTCAGGTCAAAGAGAGATGACCTAACAATGAGTAGATGCATATTTTTGTGGGGTTTATTTATGCTTTTTTTTATTTGTTATACATTTATTTGTTGTGCTTGTGTTGTCTGGCCATGGCCTCTTGTATTAGGCTTTTTTATTCTGTAATGGAAACAGTTGTTTGCTAAGTAACAGGGTAAATTCTGAAGGAGTCTCTTCTGTCATTTAAGACCACCCTGTGAAATTTGAGGTAGGTGACAACCATGAGCTGACTTCTTGCTACTCAGCTTTGAATAATTTAATCCTTTCTTCACCTTTCTGCTTTCCTATGAGATGAAGACGTAGGATGTATTACCTCTTTAATTTCTCTGAGGTTATTTCCTATCCTTGCAACTTGCTCGGGCTGGATCAGGACTTCCCCTTGCCTCCAGGAAAGCCTGACAAGTCAGCCAGAAAGACTTATATTTTTAGTGCCTGCCTGTCACTGAGAAGCTGATCTAGTGTTGGTGCCCCCAGTGCGTTACCAGGGCTTAAGTGTGTTCTGGTCACCAACTTCATTTTTTGGAGTCAAAGAAATGGATCTGTGAGAGGTTTTCAAGGACTGCAACTGAACTCAAAGTTGCCTTGAAGATTTTCACTCTAAACAAATATTAGATAATACCTGTGCAAGGGAGCTCAGCCTACACCAGCTGGCATATATCAGATTGTTACTCCAGTTATACTGCATTGAGCAGATAGTGGAAACCAGGTGCTTCCTTGGTTGTAGGATGCTAATTCCAGCAGAGGTTCAGGGCAGCCTCTGCTGTTGCAGTTCCACCACGTTACATCCAGGAAGATTTAGGGGAATTGGAACAGCAGCTATATCCAGATGTGCAATCAGTGTGGTGGCTGATGTTCCTGTAGCCCAGCAGGGATAACACAGCCGCCTCCTGTGGAGTCCCTGTCCCAGGAGACACTGGACCTACATACCTGGACCTACTGCACAGTCTTGGATGGTTAGGGAAGTCTTTTTTTTTTTTTTTTTTTTGAAGTCAAGAGTAAAACGGGAGTTTAAAAAAGCTAAGGTATTTATAGGCACCTGCACTCACAGAGTTAGTGCATAGCAGGTTTTTTTCCCCTATAATTTTTTAAGAGGGAAGCATGAAGTAATAGCGTTAGCAGTAAGAACAGCTATAGATCTGGTGAATTAGGTGGAATATCTTAGGCGCTGTGTTCTTCAAAGACGTTGCCTTCCCTTCACAGAGTTTCTTGGACTTTCCTTTGAAACCCAGAGACTGACTACTGTCAAGAGTTGAGGATGCTACGTTGCATGATCAAGTCCTGCATCATGAAGTACAGAACAACTTTGAGGGGAATTGTAGAAGTATCTAGTCCTAAATTCAGCCTGTAGATTTGCTTGCGTGCTTGCTATTCTGGACATCTCCTGAAGCAAGGAGGGATAATTGTTTCTGGTACATGTCAGCATAAAGAAAAAGCAGCATGTAAGTGACGACCTGGAAAGCTGCCATTTTTCTAATACTGCCACCCTCACTATAGGGACCCAAGGCATTGTTAGAAATGGAAATGCTTTGTGTCTGGTAATCTAGCTTGTGTGTCTGTGCAGCTTTAGTTTACAACTCTTATTTCTGAACTGTATTCTTAGTGGAGTTGAACTGTTGTGTGTATGAAGTCTATAAATAGAATTATTTCAGAATACAATGTACACAGAAGTGGTGATAAAATACATAAACAGCATCTCTTGTTTTCCTCAAAGGTTTGGAGCTGAATGCAAACAGATTGTAAGGTATGTTTTCTATTCAGCAGAAAAGACATGGCTGAGGAGGTTGTTTTGACAGCTTGTATCCAGGTTTTTTTCATTGGCTAGGAAAAGACTTTTGTGATTAGATTACCAGCTTTGAATCATCTTACTGTCTTTCAGAAGCAGATGGGCATTAGGCAAAGATTTGAAATTTTCATCTGTTATTAAAATCTGTATTCAAGGCTCCTGGTTCTGATAACTGTTAATATAGAGTGAAAGTTTTATGATTCTAGCAAACAAAAAATCCCTCACCTTTTGGCTGATGTGATGACAGTTTAGTGTCTGAGCTGCAAGGGATAAAGACCAGCTGAAAGACATCTTCAAGAATATAGGGTCATTTATAAAATTTTAATCATCTTCTAGAGACTCATTACTTTCTTAAGACACAATCATAATGATGATGGCTAAATATTTTATAATGGAGAGATCCACAGTATTTTCCTTACCCTTTGGAGAAGCAACCATGTTTTAACCTTTCCCAGCTATAACTAGATAACGGTAAAAGCTAAGTGCGAAAGTCAATTCTCTGTTAATATCTTCATCAGAGTTCGCAAATCCTCTCTGTAGCTTTGGAAAGATGAATAGTCAGGAATGCTGGAGCTAGCCAGAACTTTTTTTTTTTCTTCCTGAGGAAGTTTTCTTCAGTACAGAATCCTTTAACCTCATTATAAAACGTAGCAGAGCTGCCATTGCACAATCTTCGTTTTCAGTGAGACAAGGCGTTTCTGTGTGTGCGCTGTTCCCAGCGTGTGCACTCACATCTCCACTCAACAGAGCGGTTGAAGCGTCTTCCCAGGAAGCAGTGCGGTTTGGCATGTCAAACCAACCCAGTTTTATGGGGTGACTGTCTGTCTCTGTCCTTGGTGGGACATCTTGCCTCTTGCCTGGATTTACAGCCTCACACTGTAGCTGCGTTTCTTCTTTTTGCCATGGCAGGTCATTGTGATATTTTGTGAGCTGAGTTTATGGAGCCAGGACCTTGCAGGCTGCTCTGCATTGCCTTCAGTTAGGCTGTGTCTGGTGTTGGCAAGTAACCATTAGCTGTTGTCTCGAGCTGACGGGAACTGCGCTGGTGTGGGCTTCAGTAACTTAATACGTGGCCATAGGTCCTGGTGGGAGCATGGGGAAGATTGTTGCTGTGACTTAGCTTATCTCTAGCTACGCTACCCACATGCCATGTCTGCTTGTGCTAAAAGCCCACATTGAAAGGCAAGAATAGTCATAACCACAGGCCTTTTTTGCTTGGGTACCCTGATGGAGATCAGATGTGAATTTCATGGTGGAGGGGAAAGACCTGGGTCCGTAGCCTTCCATTCCTTCTGACTCCTGAGTGTGGTGTGAACTCCCAGCTGAGTCACAGCTGAATAGCTCCTGTTCAGGGCTGGTACAGGAGCTGCTTTAGGTGCTGGCAAATGCCTACGTTGTGAATGTTTGTCAAAACGTTTTCAAATGGTTGTACCTGTAACTTATAGCCTACGTCGACTTTTATAGCTGTCTTCCATGTAGATCCTCATCTTCAATTAGAAGCAGTGACGTGTTGTACTTCTCAAGCATTGAAGTTAGGGTTTCGTCTCTTCCTTGCTTTAGTCTCTAAAGCCTACAGGATATATTGCTGATATAAGGAACCTGCTTCCAAAGGGAAGGGCTGAAGGAGCTGGTGACCTTGCTATGGAGTATTTCTCATCCACGTTGTATTTTCATTAATTCGCACAGTATATTTACAAGTTTGAAGGTTCCCCTCCCAGCCTTTCAGCAGCTAAGTGCGATCTTGCAGGCTGTCTCTGAAGGTGACGAACTGCTCTGTTAGCAGACAGTAAAAGCGAGCTGCCTCAGGCAACCCCTTACAGCCATCAGTGGCAGAAGAAACTTTGTTTCATGGTTCTTGGAAAGATTACTGTAGATAAAAACATGTTATCATGTGGGGTCTGTGCTACGGGAGAACTGAAAGTATCAGTCTCTTTCCTCATCATTTGAATAGACGCAGTAATGCTTTCCTGTCTTAGAGGTGGACATATGGTGAGTGTAACGTCTCTTAATGGAAATAAAAGCTAATAGAGTGTAAATAATTATCACAATGTGATTCTACTTTCAAACATTTTACCATAGTGGTATCTCTTGCAGTTCTGTGCGTTACTTTTTGTTTTCCATACTTAACATTTTATTTTAAAAACAAAAAAACCCTCTTTTGCCTTTGCAGTATGTTCAGCAGAGCTGTATGCAGCTTCTACCATTTGGACACTATTTAATTTGCATTTCCCAAGAGAATCAAATTAGGTTTTATTAGTAAATCGGGCCTATAACCTTGTAGGCAGGTTTTATTAGTTTATCACACATCAGTATTAGCAAATTGTAAATCCCACTGAAAGGAATTTGAAAAGGCCTTAAAGCAAAGCTCAGAACCAATGAAGTTTCTGGAGACAAATAAGGGGGTTTATTTTGGTGTTTGTTTGGGTGGTTGGTTTTTTTATCCCACAAAAATGTTGTTAGTTTTAGAATCTTTTTTTTTAAAAAAAATCATATTCTGTTGTCCTAACTGTCTAGACGTTTAGTTTTAAGGAAGTTGAACTGAAAATGATCAGGAGGATTTCGCTAAACTTCTGATAATGCTCTATATGGCTTGACATAACAGAGATAAAGCACACTTCTCATTTGGACACTGCAGCATTTACTGACTAGTCACGTGCCAGAGGCAGGTAAGTTTGGTTTTGTTCATCAGTGCCTGTTCAGGTGGTACATATGCTTGGAATTAAGTTCTTATATCTAAAACATAGTGATAAGGAAGTAGGAACTGCTGTCTTCTGGAGGGTTTTCATCACAGTCTGGGACAAGCTTATTGAAAGACTTCACTTGATTTCTGTAGATCCTGGGTCATGGCCTGAATCGGAATTCACTGTGTAGTTGTTTTCCTTCGGTACTTAAATGTGGGAGTGATGCTTCCAGAACCTGAGTGCTTCATCACCAAAAGCTTTTGAATGCAAGCTTGAATTTCTTCACGTCTACTTCATAATAATTTGTTTCTGCACCAATACTAAATCAGTTACCTCTTTCCTTTTTCCATTTGTTTTCGGTAGTGGTTATATTCCCCGTTAGTTGTCACTTCAGTAGTTTTTTCATGCTGTTTTCTCAAAGCCATGTGTATAGAAATTAAATACTGCAACCCGATCATGTTATAACCCAGTCTGGGTGTCACTAATACGATTTTTGACCAAATTATGCTGCTATGATGTGGGCAGTTACTGTAGTGTTTTTGAAGACCAAGAGCCTGATTATTCAAGGGCAAGATTTTTCTCTGACCCTTATTCATCAATGAGACTTCCCCAGGGTTTGGAGAGCCGTGCGTACCGCACCATTAAAGGATGCCTGTAATTTGGGAATATCCAGATGAGAACAACGTTCTCCGTATCCAGTATTCTACGTACAGCGACTTTTTTGTGTGTGCTTGGGTGCTGGCTTATTATTACTCTCTTCTTAATTATTCTGCACTCTTGACCGTATCAGGAGACAATTCCAAGCAACTCTCGTTGTGTCGCCCACCAAGCAGGCCATGCCCACAGTGCAGTGCACATCCCTTGCACCAGGGAGCTGATAGGCAAGACGGGCAGGGAACCAAAGGCAAGGAGAAGTTACTCATCCAAAGTCAGGTGCTGGAGCCTGGAGTAGAGCCTGGAGTAGAGCGGTACTGCTCAGCCATGCCCCAGTGACCGGACCACACCACCTCTCCAAGGTGTGTGGTCCGTGATGGTGAAGGATCATGTTGCACTTGTTTCGTTTACTGTAAGAGCTGTTTAATTGCTCTGAACAATTACACTAGTATGCTAGGAGATGAAATAGCTTGCTTGGGAATATTTTAAAGGTGCCATTTTTTCAGCAAGTTGCAGATGCTGCTCGGGAAGAGAGTCAGCATTGAGGTTTTAATGCACTTCAGCTCTTTTGGAATATAGGATACTTGGGCCTCTTTCACTTGCCGTCACTTCTTTTACATTTTTTAGTTGCTTTTTATTTTACTGTATTCCACCTGCAGTTGGCCTCGTTTAACCGGCATGGTTTAGGTGGCTATTAAGAATTTTAAAAGAATACCAAAATGCCGTAGTATTTAGCTCAAGTCCTTTGGAATGTCTTACCAAAAAAGCCCCCAAACCTGGGTCTGTCTCTTCTGAAATGTAACATTAATTAATTCCCACGTTCTGTCTGCTGCTCTTGGTCCCTCCAGATGTGCTACTAGGAATAGGCTGGCTCCCTGGTTACAAGCCATCTGGGCTCTGTAAACTGATTTGCACTTATATTAAACAATAAGTGAACAGAATGCGGAAGAGTTATTAAAGCAAATGTACATTGCTTATAAATCTCAAAGCAAAATATTAAAATGTAGTAAACGGGAATGGAATGTGCAAATGAAGACCTGCTTGTTTTTAATGAGTTTAGCTGTGACCTTCTCGATTTCAACCAAAAGAAAAGAATTTTATTTTTCTCTTTAAAAAAAAAAAAGAAAAAGAAACTATAAAACTGCTTACAGAAGTATCTGAGACAAAAACAAGGAAATATAATGTTCTAAACTTGACTGGTCCAAACCACTCAAGCTGCTGTGACAGCTCATAAAACTGAGAGTAGTTTTTAACTGGACTCTGTTTTACATTGCCAGAGTGAATTTTCCTTGCAGGAAGTAGCCAGAAGGTTTATTTAGTTTCCAGACTGCTGCTTTGATCTTTCCATTCTGTCACTTCTCAGGTTACATAGCCCTTTTTCACTGCAGTAAATCTGCAACAGTTAATGAGAATAAAATTTCCTCCTTCTCACTGATCACATGCTGTTAAATGCCAAACCACAGCCAGCAGCATATTTGCAGAATTCAGCTGCACTGTACAAAAACAGCACAATCAGTTTAATCTTGTTGGTTTTGTAATTCATTTTATTGAGCTTTCCTTTTTCAAGTGACCTATTTTATCAAGACAAGTGGTTGCAAGGCCAGACCTGGAAGAAAGATTTAAAACTGTAATAAAATGAAGGGTGTTTTGTATGCTACGTATAAGCATGCTCACAGGATTCAAAATTAAACCTACAATGAGGAGTTTTAAAACAAGTCCCGTATATCAGTGGGATATTTCTTACGGTTATTATCTGAAGTGAACATGTACAGTGAACAAGTCTCTAGTATAAAAATTAGTGTAACATATAAAATTAATTTCTCTGCCAAACAGTTAAAATTGTTTTGGTTCTAAAATTTGACTCTTTGAATCTGTGTTTGTCAGCTTCAGCCATTGAGCTATGATGACTGAACTACCCTTTTCCCTCTGGAAAATCAGAAGACTTTTTTTCTTGAACCATGAGATTTTTAAAAATAATAAGTTTAGAGAGTTTATTTGCCTGCTGGGTTTTAAGCTTTTTAAGTTTTATTTTTTCCAAGAGTCCCTGCCCAACCTTTGGCCTGAAGCATTTCATTTTTCTTTAATTAAATTAAAAGTTGAAATTTTTGTGTAATAATGCCACTCCAAGGTATGGATCTCCAAGGAAATGTTCCACGTCTGTGTTTGTATCTGGCTTGTTCCTTACCAGTGCTAGCGCTAAGAACGCAAGTAGGAAGAAATTTATTTCCTTCTTGGTTTACACTAAAATCATCACTGATTTGGGATAGTTTTTGACAAGATTTCACTAGGGCCCTGTGCTGATATGTAAAAGTGGCTGAAATCTGAACAATCATCTGTGGTGGTAAAAAATATTTGAAGTTTATTCATCAGTAGTAATGCTCAAACTGCATTTGCTATGTGCGCTCTAGTGAGCACTGCAAATCCCCTAGTAATGTTAACTTTCAGAAAAGACTTTGAAAGCTTTTATTGGCTGCAGCTGTAAGTCAAAGCAGAACAGATTTTTGGGTTTTGACTCTCCCTCCTTCCTTCCCTCCAGCATCTGGATTATCATCCACATTGGATTGCCTGGTTCTTGGTGCTGAGCCCTGGAGACAGCACGACTATCGGCCAGTAATCTTTTAGCATGGCTCTTTCTGGGTATTTGTGCACGAGAGGGAACTCTGTTCCCTGGTTGTATTGAAGAATAGAGCTGAGTGGCAGTGCTTGGGCTCGAGGAGCCTTGTATAAATATTTAAAGGCACGATTCTCCAGCTAAGAGCCTTTCCATGCATGACACTGAAAACTTGCATTTCTGCTTCAGCTGCTTATCTTAGGGTACACTTGCACAGTAACCCTGCTCTGTAGCCTGGCAAGCTTCCTAACAGGAAGCAAGAAACACTTCCTGGCTGGAAACGGGAAGGGTAGCGGAAGATGTGGACCAGATCCTGAGCTGATCTAGTCAGTGACACTCATCACCTCTCTGAAGTTACCGCTTCAGGATCTTATTCTGCTCAGGCTGTTGCCTGAACCTTCTGTATGCAACATAGCACTGACATTGCTGGAGCTCAGTGAGAGAGATGCTTGAAACCTCCCCAAGCCAGACGTATTGCTAGTTAAAGATTAAGGCTTACTAATGTACTCTTCAGTTTATGGAGTTGACAGAAATACTTCGGGCTGTGCAAGGAGAGAGGAGGAGGAAAGGACGTCTTACTTTTTACTGCCTGCTCCTCAGGGCTTTTTTATTTGCTTTATTTCTTAATTAATTTTTAAGAAATGGATGTATCTAATCAGTAGACTTGGCTAGTTGTTGAGCCAACAGCACAGGAGATGTTTCTGTCAGGCTTATAATGGAAAATCGGAACCCGTGGTTTCTGTTCCAGCTCTGACTGTGCACTTGACCTTTTAACAGATCCTGTGCAGAATAGCTGCGAAACTCCCCGTCCGTTTGGCGGAGCTGTGAGCCTGGGTGAGGGAATGCGAGTGAAGTTATCCCAGTGCCCTTCAAAAAACAATATCCCTGTGTGAAACAGCATGGGTTGCTGTTTTGCCCCAGGCTGTATTCTGGACTGGTTGCTTTTCTAGCAGATTAGAAATACTGTGGTTTTCTCCCTGTCTTTGAGGGATGTTACAGAATAAGCGAAAATCTTTTCTATCTATGTCAGTCTAATTTGAGTCTTCTCATTACTGTAGCTTGTCACTTGGCTGTCTTTAATGTCTGGGGTGGTTTTTTCTTTCAAAACTCCAATGGGAGACTGAGGTCATGGAGAAAAGGAGCAACTTGTCCGGGATCACACAGCAGGTAACTGACAGAGCAGGAAACTGAGCCCAAGTCCCAGGCTGCTTTCACAGAGCTGGGATGGCAAACTCTACAGCTTTCAAGCAAGGCTTTTACTGAATTTGGCTAAGCAAGGGCATTTGCTTTTAGTTCAGTGCTTTCTTACGATTCAGCTGGGAAACTTTTTTTTTTAATGTTGCCTCCCCACCAGTGAATCTTGGCATGTGTATTGCTTGGTGCATAGCTGGAGCCTGACACAGAGGGCTCAGTGCTCATTTCTCCACAATTGTCAGATTTGCATTTGTTTATAATTAAATGGCAGAAACAGGAGTATTGTGCTGAGATGGAACTGGGCACCAAGTCCAGCAGCAACTGGAAACTTTAAGTCATTAAGTGCACTGAAGAAAGCTAGATCACATGGAAGGAGAGACATGATCACATCCATAAAAGCTGTATCATGATGCACAAGGGAGCTGAAGTATTACTGCACAGGTTCATGCTGATATTTTCTGTATTTTGAGCAGATACAGTTTGACTTTTTAAGGAACATTAATATTCAGTGCTAATGTAGAGATGGACTTGGTATTTGATGCAGTGTGCACAGTTGCAGTCCCTGCCACAAAACTGCCTTCCTACTTGAGTTTGAGGCATGGAAAGCATGGGGAAAAAAGCTTCACAGATAGGGGAGAAAAAGTTGGGACCATGAGAGGCAGAATTTAAGAGACTTGTGGTTTATAGTTTAACGTCATTACCAGTAGTGGGAGAATCTACAGTTACAGGACATTATATAAAGAAACATTGTTTTTTTTCTATGGCTTCTCAGTTGTATGCTGTTTCCCCATAACCCATGGTTTGTGCTCTTACTCTGAAGGACGGAAAATTTATGGTCAGTGAAGCAAAACCAGAGGTAGCTGGCACATAGAAGTGAACAGGATCATCTTCTCGATTGCTAGACTCCGAAGCAAAGGAAAAAGTGACCAGCCCTACGCCCCTTTCTGATGCCCTCCACTCTTTCGTGACTGGTTTATGAAGATGGTATCCCATCCAGTGCTTAGCTGGCAGTGGGTGTCAGGAGAAAGGCCATGAGTTTCACAGGCTTTGAGCTTCGGTTAAAGTGTGGCAGTTAGCTGGTACCTGCAAAGGATTAGCTAAATATTTCTTGCCTGAAGCTAACTTTAGAAGCTGGAGGTCTCTGTTCTGTGGAATTCAAAAACATTTCCCACCTCCTGGGCTTGGATGCACACCCTGCCTGAATCCTCACTGTTTGATGGGCCAAGGCCTGGATGCCCCCAGCTGCCTCAGCCTTTCTGTACGCTGGTCTCTGTGCAGAGGAAACCTGTGGAGGGAGGGAGGAAGGGAGGGAGCCACAGCGTTCACTCACCGGCCACGTAGCTGGGCTAGCAGGACTGCAGCCTCTGCCACATCCCATATATGAGTATAGTGCCCTGCAATCATTGTCTCAGACCTACAGTCTAGCATCTTTTGTCAATGCTTAAAAACAAACAAAACCCCAAACGAAAAAGATGGGAGAGAAAAAAAATACATACTTCGCCGCTGGCAAACTCCTGTGTCTCTTGTTGGCAAATATTATAAACAATAACTGCATCTCGGTTGTACAGGTTATAATGCTGTGCTTGTCTCGAGATCAGACTGGTGTGCCACTTCGATGGCTTAGGTACCTCCTGAGGGAAAAATACAGCCGTCAGTGTTCATTTGAACAGAACTTGTTTTGTCTGTTATACACAGGAACCTGATACAGCACTATAGAATACAGGGGTTTATGGCATGAGACTTTATAAGGCAATATAGGAAGGTAGCTGTACCATATGTTATCAGCGGTGCTGTCACACACAAGTGGATTCACAGAAGGGAAACATTAGGACTTCAAGGATGCACTGCATGAAATTCTGAATGCCTGCCAGGGGTGAGGGGGGGGATGTTTTGAGAGTGAAGATGGTGGTTTTTAGAAACGATAATATAAAGTATATAAAGGGAGACAGTACAGAGGACTACAAGCTGTACTATGTCAGGCTTCTGAAGGATGCTCAGAAACCTTCTAGTCATTCTCACGCTCACGGGGAGTTTTGCAAAGCTGCGGGTGTGATCAGTGGCAGCAAGAAGAGGTGCCACGTGTGTAAACAGGGGCTGCGTATTTATGCCGGCAAATAAACCTCCCTCAGTAGCTCAGTCGAGCACATGGAGAGCCTTGGGTTGATTCCTTCACTGGGACTTGGTGTAAGGTTGGTGAGAGCTGTAAGTAGTGTTTGCTTGGTCTTACCAAGGTCAGAGGACCTAGTGAATTATAAATTTATAGGGTTTTTTAATAGATTTTATTTTTAATAAAATTGTATCCCCAGTGAGCAGCTGAGAGCTTCTTGGACATGAGGCTGGTAAAAACCTTGTTGATGCAGAGTAAGGATGCAAGATTGACGGGGTTTAAGAACAGGTTGAGGATGAAAAGAAACGTAGCTGAAATCGTGGCTTTGGTGGAAGCACCACATGTGTTTAGCTTGGATTTCATTTTCAGTGGGCAGTGATTTTCAGGGTGCTTTAATTTTGGGTTACGAACCATGAAACTGATAGGTGGAAAAGGATGGAATTTTGACCCTGAAGTGTAAGCTGCTAAACTGCTACTTCACGCTCTAAGGTGAAGGTTTTTCCTGGGCCGCTGCTGCCTGCAGACAGTCCCAGTCTCTTACGGTACAGTCTGGTGTGATTCTTGCTGTGCTGCTTCATGCCTCTCCTGTGAGGGTGCAGACCTGTTTCCCAAACACTGTTTCTTGCTGGGATGGCTCCAAGATCCATGCACCCTATCAAGGGGTTTCCAGTTAGACTTCAAGTTTTGACCAAGAATTTTCCCCAGTGACCTGGGATTTGCCTTTCTGGGGCCCGGCTTATGCTGGAGGAATTAGTAAGTACTGTTTTAGAGCGACTTGTCAGCACCAGCACTAGTAACAGTGTGAACGCTAGCGTGGACAGGCTCAGGTGTCTATCGCATCAGAAAAACTTACCGAAAGCAGCCTTGCTCCGTGGTCCGTCTGCACTCAGGCGCTAATCACCCTAGTTCAGACGAAGCTCAAGAGCCTCTCTTCCTGTACCACGCGCTCGCGAGCAGCAAAGGTACCCGGACGGGAACCCCAGCAGAGGGTTGCTGGCAGTGTGCTGCCTGTTGGAGCCTGCCAAGTCTTGCAGACGTACCGCAAAGCCTGCCTCGTCTCTGAGGCTCTGGGTGCAGGAGGGAGTTAAGGAGAGTCAAGTACTTTGTGGTCACAGCGGGATGCTGGCTGGTATTTCCTGCTGAAAGGGGGGACAGGATCGGTCTTTACATCTTAAATTATGTCAGGGCACCTCGGATCCTAGATGGGCACATTAATTTGGATGTTATGAATCAGAGTAAGTATCAATAAGCAGAGCTGTTAAGAAATCTCTCCTCACTCATGCACATCAGGAACATTTTCCTCTTCGGCATGTGTTCTTCAGTTCCCCAGCAGTACAAGCAAATTGGAAAGTTCAGCTGTCATTCGGTGAAGGTCATAGATCACACTAGCAGCCTGAGTAATCCAAGAGGTTTTAAGTATCATAGCATTTAGTTTAAAGTGAAATTTGCTCTGACAGGGGCTGGCAGACCAATAGGAAAAAGAAATATTTGTGCTTGGAGAAGTGCATGTGTAGAGCCCGCGAGTATAACTGATGGCTGGAAGTGATTTCAGTCTAAAAAAAACAAATCATTAAGAGAGTGCATAGGGGTAAAATACACAGTTCATATTTTAAAGGGTCTCAAAATGAACCAGCAACTGAGGTTAGCAGTACATAGTAATTAGCTGTGCTGTTCACTGTTTAACTCCATCAGCTCCAGGCGTGTGGTAAACTCCACAAGAAAACAGTTGTGCTTTGACGGCGTGGTTAGCAGGCACCGCTCTCCCTGTGCGCACACGTGCAGTTTTGTGAGACAGAGCTGCCCTAAATAACTTGCAGATTAAGGCAAGAGCGTAAGTCATTTATCTGAGGGGTTTGTTTTGTGGTGTTGCGTGATCCGTATCAGTCACGCAACTACAGGGATTGCACGCCCTTCTGCTGGGTACCTAGCTGAACAGGGCTGACCAACAGGAAGAAAAAACATCAATTTGTAGATGAGTATTGTTGCCTCAGTAGCATAATTATGTGTCCCTGACTTTTTGGGAAGACAGGCTGATGCTGGCTCTGCTGAGTACAGAGTTTCCCTGTAGATGCTGTATAAATAAGACCAACAACGTGTTTTTCCTAGGAGCAAGTTTTGAAGTTGGTTGCTGGTATAAATCTAAGAACACATGGCACAAATCGTGATCTCGGGCCAATAGTTACCGAACAAATGCTTACAGCCGAAAAGCTACCATCTTTCCTGGCTCTACCCTTCTGCTGTTCTTGGCAGAAGTGGCAAGGATTCATCAGGACTTGGTTTTTAAACCCCTGTCTCCACCTCTGTCGGTTATGCTTGCAGAGTCATTGCCCTTGGCCTGCCAGCCTCATGAGTAAGCCAGACTTCAGTCTCCAGATGTGTGTTTGCTGTTTTGTTGCCCTACCCCTCAGTTACCTCCTGGCTTCAATAGCCTTTCCTTCAGCTAAGAGGACAGGCTTTTTGCTACAGGCTGCGCCAGTGCAAACAATCAAATAAGGCAAAGCTGGTATGTTTCAAGAGCACTAACACATAAAAATGAAGCCAAGTTGTTGGCTTTTTTTGAAGCATGGACAAGCCTTCATTTACTTAAGAGAAATATTTAGATAGGAGAGTGGTGATTTGATCAAGGTGTTTTAATATGATTTTCTTTTCCTCTTTTATTTTTTTTTTTAACTGTCCAAAGCAGTTATCAGCTGATCCATCTCTTCCAGTTTTCTTCAGGACACTAACATATGTCTGAACCATTTGGAAATAACTGATACTCCTCAAAGTTTAAACTCTAGGGATCTTTACCTAATTACTTACACATTTATAAAAAAAATATGAAAAAAATGATTTGCTGAGAATGTGATTGAAACCATATTTTTCCCTGCTCTCGTTATCAATTTAAATACATTTAAAAGTTCTATGAATAAAGATTACTGAACTGGCAGTAGCCGAACAGCGCGGCCTGCAGTGATAGAGACTTATTGCCCCCTGGTGGGTCGGTGCCGTCATTGCACCTCGCTTCCCCCCCCCAGCCCCCAGCCCCAGTGCCGTTCGGTAGTATCTAACGAGTGCTCCATCAAGGGAAGCCCCGCTTAGGCTGAAGAAGGAAAGCCCGGGCTGCTGTGTCTGCTGTACCTCTGCCACGGTGAACCTGAGGGTGGCTACTGGTGTGTCCCCTGTAAGCCAAGCCGCGCCCCCTACTAGCCTGACTTGCAGTCAGCAGCCGGCCTGCGTGCAGGGCTGGCAGCCTGCGGCGCCCGCAGCCTCCTCGTTCACCTACGACGTCTTTCCAGAATGAAGTTTTCAGTAGTTAGCAGAAATGCCAAGAGCCCCTTTTGTAATTAGTTGTAGATAAGTTGTTTTTACTACTAAATGTTATAGTCATAGAAAAAAATAACTTTGAAAGATAAACCCAGAAAAGCATTTTTTGCTAAAATATTTTTATTTTAAATCAACTGTAGATACTTTAAGGATCTTTGGAAGAAAACAATGGAATTCCTGAGTGTAGAGGAAGCCTTAAAGTGTCCCGCTTCTCTGCGGTGTTACATGTGTGTGGTATCGGTGGCACCTGGGAACCTGCAGTAGCACAACACAACTGAACTCCCTTCCAGATCGCACTACGCGTTCTTTTAGTACATTACTAACTCCGAGTACTAACAGTACTGAAAGATCTCTTTAAAAGAATTGTAACTGTTTTACGGTAGTTATTCAGCTTGTTTTCTGAACTGCCAAACAAAATGGTCAGCTTCATGCTAGGTCCTTGTTGGCACGTTTGGAAGAGCTTTGTGGCCTGTATTCAGAAACCCATATCTAACAGCAGCCCCGGCCGGGTCCGTCTGTCCAGCCCCTCTGCATGCTGCGTGCCAGTAACGGCAGTAGGAGCAGGGACCATCCTTTGACTAAGGCGAGTGCAGGGTCTGATGTTTCTGGAGGCAAGAGTTAGATTCAAAGTGACAGGATTTCTCTTAAACCCTCTTTTCAGGAATCTTTTAAAGCTTCAAGCCTGCTAATGAGAAAGCTGTTGTCTGCCAGGTACAAAGGAGGGACCGGGAGAAGGTGCCTCGGAGGTCACCAGTTCATTTTATAATGGGCTTGGAAAAGAGTAATAGGACTTTGGAGTGGATGCAGGATGGAATGGATGGCCAGAGGAAGGTGTGGAGCCAGAGGCATGTGTTCACGTAGCTTTGCACCGCTACAGGGCACACCACAGCTACTCTGCTTCTCTTCTCTGTGCGGAAGGGACTGGTCAGCCTCTAGGCTCAGCCCGATAGCCCTGCACACGAGTTACAAGACAGGGCCATTGCCAGGTCAAATACAGATGGGCAGACGTGGAAATAGCACAGTGCTTTCAGGGTGCCGAGTTTCGCAATACGTGTTCAGGTGAAACAGAATGATTTTCTCTGCAGTTTGGCCTATTGACTGTGTCCTCCCGCTCCAAAGACAAATCTCGGCCTCAGACCTTCCACCTTCACCCGATGACCAGAATATCCCATGAGTGAACTATTTTCCAGAGAAACCCGGCGCCAAGGATCCTTTGCTAGGACCTCACAGAGGCACAATCTGAGGAAAGTGTCTTTATAAGGACAGAGTGATGGACATGGTCCCCCACCACTTCAGCTGAGCCCTTTCAGTCCAAGCGATTCAGCAGTGCCAGTTTTTTGCTGAGCCAGGGCCTGGGGCCCACCCATTGTACATCTTCTGGATGGGTCATTCTTTCCCAGCCTTGACTGTTGCATAACCCATGTTCCATATGTATAATTGGCAGTAATGAGGTTCAGCTTTTCCCCACTCAAAAAGCACTTTGGTTCTTTGTGTTTTGACAGTCTTCAGAGAGGAAGTTCAACTCCTTTCAATGCATCTTTAGTCAGGCAATAAATCAGAATCCTTTTCCATTTGTCCTTCTACTGAAGTGGAAGTTAAGAAGTGACATAACTATGAATAGGCAGTCATCCAGTATCTTAGGCAATGTTCATTTTTCCTCTACCTCCTGCATGAGAGTTATTGTTGAGCACAAGGTATGTGCCACTTTTCCCTACGCAGTCCTCGTGCTTTAGTATCTAATCCATTGCTGTAGGACTTTTCAGGTGTAAAAGATGCTGTTCTAGGTGAAAAATTAATTATTCTGTCTCATTTCAGTATATAATGATTCTTTTTGCCATTTGGCTGTCAATCTTGTATCCCACCGGAAACAGCGTCCTTTACTGAACGGTGTTGCTGTGCCAGATATTTGCACTTCTTGTTTCTGGCTGGTATTTTACCAGGGGCTTGAGAAATGTACTGAAGGAAGGAACTCAGGCTGTTCAGATGGGCTGTGTAGGGCAGGGTCACCAGCAGGCTTTGCAAGAAGCATGCTTGAAGCCTTTCCAGAAAGACTCGTTACCTCTAACGCAGAGAGAGGAGTTGACTCACAGAAGTGCTTTGCCAGTAAAGCCATAGAAGGATAGACGAGAAGACTTCTGTCTCCCCTGGGATTTCTGTTTGACCTGAAAGCCTTTCCTGATAGGAGTTGTGTTGATTTCTCTGCAGTGTTTCTTTTCCCACCAAGGGAAGAGGAGACCGAGCAGTGCTGGCTGCTCTGAAGGGGCAAGATGGCTTGCAGTGTTGCCTCGCAAAATTGTCTCTGTGGCAGGAGGAGCTGCAGACACCAGCACCAGCGCGCCGTCCCTACTGTACAAAAACCTACAGTTTCTTTCTCCTCCTTTTATTTTTTTTGTAGCATCGGAGTCGATGGATTTGGTCAGTCCCCAGGGGTTCCTGGCCGCCCCACAACTGCATATGGGTACCGCCCGGATGAACCTTACTACTACAGCTACGGAGCGCGATAAAGCAGCCCACTGCGCAGTCCAGGACGCTGTCACCTGCCCTGGAGGAACCTGGCCGTAGATCTCTCCCTCGGTAATGCATGATCGTACCACAATGGGTCCATTATTATGTATCCTTTGGCGTGTGTAGCTCCCGATAAACTTAGCCTTTCTGGGTCCAGTGTTTCAGTGACAGTGTTTACTCTTTGGTTGTTCTTTGTTATCATTTTTGTACAGTGTTTGCTCTGTGACTTGAAAGCGAGAATTGGAAAGCGACTGGACTGGAAAGTGTCACATTATGTATATTAAGCTACTAATTTAATTTCTATTAAATATAAAAACCTGTGTGGTCAGCAGTGGTGAACGTGTTTCTAACCAATGTTTCGTTTGTTTTACAAGACATTTAAGAAGAATGCTTCATGTGAAGCGTGTTTAACATGGACTGCTTCCCTCTAACACCTAAGTAACGGGAACACAGTTAAGCCCCAGCATCTCCTGGCACTGCCCTGACACGTAGTTACCAAAGTCCGGTCCTGGGTATGAAGACTTTAATAATGGAAAGATGGCACAGATTCACTCCCCTGGAGCTTCAGACGTTTACAGTCTAGTTTATATGCTTGAAAACACTTAAAATTAGAAACTGCACTACGACAGAATACCTTTGCCATAAATAGAGTTCTGAGGGCTGAGAGAAGACAGCCACATCCTGAGGACTAGCAAGAGAAAAAAGCACTGTAACTCAGGTCAGAGTGCGGATGCAGAGCCTTTCCCCCAGCTTCCCCATCCTAAAACACAAATGCATCCTGTCCTGCTTGTTCACAGGATTTAAGCTGGATCATTGACTGAGCAGCAGAGACAGGCCGAGCCACCTTCACGCTGGACAGTGACTGCATTAAGCCATGTTTTGGAACACGCTGCACGCCAGTGGAGTTTAGGCTAAAGCTGTTCTGAAGTTGTTACCCCACCCGTAACAGCCAAAGCGTACAGAAATCCCGTGGCTGCCACAGCCATCAAGAGAGCAGTTCAAATTTGAACTTTTTAAAAGAAAAGCTGCCTCCACCTCGTTTTGGTTTTTAACGGCTATTGATTTGCAGAATTGTTCCTCTCCCCTCACCACCCCTCATTTCTGGCTTAAGCAGAAAGCAGACTTGCACCAGGGGCTGATGCTGCCAGAGCAGTAGCCAGTAATCCCGTTAAGACTGATGCACATGCTAGGAAAGTGATCTTCAAAGGCATGGCGTTGTTTAGAGGGTTGACAGACCGTTACTCTTACACTTCAAAAATATCTTTGAAATCAGGATTGTTTTGAAGCCTTGCTTTGTCTTTTAAAAGTACACAGGTACTTTTATGTGCACTGTTACTCACTGTGTTTCATACTGCATAACTGGAAGCGATTCTAAAATGAGGGCATGGTGTTTCTTACCAGATTTCAGCCTCCTCCCTGTGCTGGCTTTGTGTTCATGGCTTTGCTCACTGGAGGTAGGTGGAAGAACAGCATTGCCGAGATTAACTAGTATTTTTAAAAATAATTTTCTATACAATTTTTAATGCCGTTTCTTAGAAATGCTGCAGAAAACGTGAATTAAACTGCTGGGTTTCCAGTGTCGTACCTTTCTAGATTCTTTCCGTTGGTCCGAGCCCACACTTTATCAGCCCAGCAGTTGTGCCACATTTAGTCAAAAGCTTTCAGATATTTTTATAGTTATAGCTGCGAGAGAAATTACCCAAACTGCATATTCAGACACAGGCTTTTCTTTTGAGACTGGCACTCGCTCGTCAGGCTTTTCCAGAAAAATTAGTGTGAAGTTATTTAAAGCAGTTGCCCTTCTCATGGAATGTGTTTTGGGGGAAAGAAAAAAATGAAGTGGGTCCTTGGAGTATATGCAAACTATCAATGAAACTGAAGGAGCCTTTAATTGGAAGCTTCAGGTTAACAAGGAACTACAGTTGAGCTTCAGCAAATGGGTGGGTGTCTGTAATTGTAATACAGTTGTGACCATGCTGAGAATAAATGGCAGTGGAAAAATCTCTGGCTGCATTTTTAGTATTCAATGTTAGGAGTTTATGAGAAAAGAATAAAAGATCAAGTATTTGTAGCTTTGCCTGGCAGCAGCTAAGAGAAGAACATCATTTATCTGCAAGCAGAGCTTGGTAAAAATTACTCAGCACTTAGTAGCCTGAGGACAGAGCCTGCTAGCCAAGATGAAAACCAGCTGTGCCACTATACTCTCTGAGGCAGGAGAGAGGCTGATTTTCCCTTTAATTACAGTTCCTGAGCCAGAAAGAGGGAAAAAAGATAGGAGCACATAGACTTTTCAATCTATATCACATTACTGGTGGGTGTCACTGGACACTTTTCAATCTATATCACATTACTGGAGGGACACTGAGGAGTCTGACCCATAGGGTAACTTTTTAATTATCTGCATTTATGGTTTCAGTCCCCGAGTACTGTATCCTGCATTAAACAGGGCGAGGAGGGATCTGCTTTCTTTTAGCAACTTACACAGCTTATGTCCTTTCCTCCTTTTCCTGCTTTCTCTCCCTGACTTTGTATAGCTCCTCTTTTCTTTCCCTACAGCAGCAATCCCTATCCATCGCAGGAGTAATCCTCCTTCCCAGTCTGCTGCTAATTAATTAATGAGTTTGGTTAGGCAGGTGTTTTAGATATAATTAGGCTGTAAAGTTAATAGCACAATGAAATAAGCATGGGCTGAGAAGTTCATACGTCTGTTAGCTATTACTCGGGCTTTCTGCAGATGTACAGTATAATTTCAGTGAGCGATCAACTTAATGCAGCAGCCTAAGATTGTGTTCTAAATTATTATTTGTACCACGCTAGTACTTAGGAGCTTACTAGGACAACAGAGGGTGGGGAAATGGAAAAGTAAACAAATGTCCTTGACCTAGAGAGCTTATGAAGGACCCAATTCGAAGTCTTTCAAATACCAGTGTGTGCGTGGAGCTGTCTGGTAACAATTCAACATGTGCATTTCATTCTGAAGTAAGACTGCCATGATTCTGTTTAATTCAATCCACTCTGGATTAAATGAAACAGGAACAAGATGTATCTTCTTCTGGAATAAGCAGGACAAGCTCTGTTTAGATACAAGAGGTTTCAAGCCCCTCTGGCAGGCTTTTTAATGGAATTCCTGTGATATGCCACTGGTAAGCTCAGCTGTCCGCTCCGCATGGGAGAAGGCTGAGAACAGGTATAACATTCATTATTATGTTGTTAGGTTGTTGTGATGTGCTCGTTTTTTCTTTACGAGGTTAGGGGGAGAGCTCCGAGGCAGCAGGAGAGGCGCTGGGGCTGCCTGCATGGGTGGTGGGAGGCAGCACGTGGGGCATGCAGTTCGCAGGTGGCATTTGCAACCAGTCAGGTCTAGAAACCCACTTGAATATTCAAGAACATGGGCTTTTCTGGAGTTGGTATATTGGCATTCCTGCCCCCTCAAAAGAGAAACATACTTCTCTTTATTAAGAAATAAGAGCACTTGAGAAACATCCTTAGCAGCAAAAGGCGGCTGTGGTGTAGTTGTAACTAACACGACGATGCAGCAGGAGGGCATCATTGGAACAGTTATCGACTGCAGTTCGGGCGGTGCTGGGAGCATCACCCCAGCCCCATCTCTTCTGCTTTTCCAAAGGCCCTGTGGCCTAGAAGAGGAAGAGCTGGGGAACATTCCTGCAGTGCAGACAGCGACTGCACCGGAGGCAGCTGGATCGTGCACCCCGGCTGTGCTTTTAGACCTTACAGGCTCTGTTCCATAGGCGTGCCTTTTGCTCCATCCTCTTCGAGAGTTACCAGCTGTCTCTCCACTAAGCCAATCTTTTCTTGCCCAATCAACTCAAATAACCAGCTACAACTCACCCAAGAGCTCTGTAATCCTGCTAGTTCCCCATCTACTCTGACTCCTTCTGCCCTTGGAAGAGAAGGAAGGGGGTTCACACCTACTTCATTAGGTCCCAAGCTGCTCTCTGGAGGAGCCTACGCTGGGCTGTTCTCAGGAAAGGCAAACCACACAGTCTGAAGGACAGAAGCGCGGCACACGTGTTTGTGCAGCACCTAGCACAGCAGGGCCCCGAGCAGGGTGTGCGCCTCGGGACCTCTTTGGTTTGTACAAAATGATGGACTCGTGTGGGAAAAGCAGCGAAAGGAGTGCTTTTCCACAGAGGCCATCCAGCAAAGTACATACACCGTAAATGATGCAGAGCAGCCAAAGTTTGGGGTTTTTTTTTCCTGAGAGCCACATGAATTACACCACAGCCTGAAGCTGGAGCCAAGTGCTGTGAGTAGAAATTGGTTGTTGCTTATTATGAATTTTTTGTCTTTACCTGCAGTTGTTCAGGTCTTCCAAACTTCTGCCTTTCCCCAGCCACAGACATACACACATGCAACGTACAAATGCGTGCTTAGGCCCCTGAGTAAGCTGCGATGAGGCATGTCCACATTTCCCCTTGTTTTGCGCTTTGGGCCTGGGATCTGTTGGCACAACTGTGCCATTTGGGCCAAAGACTTAAGATCTTTCCTACCACTGAAAGGGAGGTGGCACACCTGAGCTTAATTTTAGTATCTGTTCCTGTATGCATGATGTTACCCCATAATGTGTGACACACTTTGCCTCACACACCGTGTATGACCCATACTACTTTCCTGCACCTTCCTCCTCCCATCATCTCTCTGCTTTACTTCAGAAGACCCAGGTCATCCAGCTGCCAATATATCCCTCTGCCAGAGCAGCGGACTTTTCTTTTTAAAAGTTAACTCCTGGCACTCTTCCCCTTTGTTAACCCTGACGTGCCAGCTTACAGAACTCACCGTGTGCAGATGTAGAAGAAAGCCTTCCTCTTTGCTTGCTTAAAGAGACCATGAGGCTCAACTGAATGGAGTTTGCATGTGCATCTGAGAGGATCCCTTTTTCTGTCCAGATACGTGTCGTTTTGTTGTGCTGAAGGGACTCCAGCCTCAACAAGCCACTGGCCAGCAGCCCTGTGTCTCTGGGAGTACCTGCACTGGGCAGGGACTGGGAGGCTTTGCTAGAAAGCAGGGGGAAAGCATATCGCTAAAGAATACGCTCTACAAAGTTCACGTGACATGTGATGGCCCAGAATTTAATGCAGGCTAAACTGGTGGGAGTTTAGTCACTAAAGAAAACCAAGGAGTTAGCATGGCTTAGACCACCTTTGTTAAACACGCTGCCATTGCTATTAAATCTTTGTCTAGACAAGGCCGCGGGTATGGGGTGTGCTGCTGCACCCTGCTCACGCAAAGTGTTCGGTTCAAAATGATTTGAGCAAACCACATCCTCACGCCCTGGCGCTGCATGAAACTGGAATAACACTGGCGATATGAAAATAGCGTGTGAAAAGCCCAGACCTCCCACCGCACTGTAGTAATTCCTTTCAACATTCGTTCCGCTGTCCAAAATACTCACATGAAATCTCTCCCCAGAGTCACTTTACTCTGCAGTGCAGAGAGCAATTAGTTTTAACGGCATTTCAATAGGTGGCCTTACGAGGCACATGTCACCTCAGCACATGTCACCTCAGCGTGGCGATGGCGTGGGGCAGCGCTGGACGGACCCCCGGCCTCACCGCTCGCCCCGTGTCGGGGCTGGATGGGGCGGCACGGCCGGGTGCCCCAGGGCAGGGGTGCGGGGAGCCCGCCCCAGGCACTGCGCGCAGCCGGGGGACAGGGGGCCGCGCTGTGCTGGAGGGAGGGAGGGAGGGAGGGAGGCCATAACTCAGGGGCGGCACGGCTCGTTTCCACGCCGCCACCGAGGCTGAGGTGAGGGGCCGGCCTGGCCCCCGCGCCTGAGGCGCCCAGGGGCGGAAAGGGGGCGGCCGGGCGGCCCCCAGCACAGAGGTGGGCTGCGGTCCGCTCGGTGCTCGGCCGCCATCCCTGAGGGCCGGGGCGCGCCGCCGAGGGCGGGCCGTGAGGAGACTCGCCCACAGCCAAAATGGCGGCCGGCGCCGCTCGGCGGGCCGCGCCCCTCGGGCAGCACAGCGCCCGCCGGCCGCCAGGGGGCGCGCGAGGCAGGGGGCGGTGCCCGGTCCCGCCCATCGCCGGTGCCGGAAGCGGGAGCGGGCGGCCGCGCCGTGAGGGAGGGAGCGGCCGGCGGGGCCGAGGCGGCACCCCCTGCCCGGGCCGGCGGGGAGCAGGTGGGCGCCGGCCTTCCCGGGGGGCGGCGGGCACTGATGGCGGAGGCGGGCGGTGGCAAGTGGCGGGGGGCTTATGGCGGCCGTCACCGGGCGGCTGGCGGGGCTGGGAGCGGGGCGGCGGGGGCCTCCGCACCTCAGCCCTGGCGGCCCCGGGGAGCTGGGCAGGGCGCTGCCGGCGCCCGGCTGCGGGACGTTGGCGCCGCAGGGCCGGGGCGCTGCGCCCCTCCGGGCCTGGGCCGCGGCGGTGTCCGGGGCCTGGCTCGGGCCGGGTGCTGCCAGCCCGGCGGGCTGCGGCCTCCCTGGGCGCGGGTGCCCGCCCCGGGGCTGGGGTCGGGGCAGCCGGTGCCGCGTTGGTGCCTGGCGCTGAGCTGCGTGCCTGGCGCAGCCGGTGGCTCCCGGCAGCCGGTGCCTCTCGGGGCTCCCCGCGTTAACCCGTGCTCCGTGCCCCCGCCTGCTGCCCGGGTGACCGCCCTGCGGAAGGTGCCCAGCACCGCGGTTCCCGGCCCGGAGCGGCGGTTGCCTGCTGCTGCCCGCCTGCCTGCGTGCCCGGCGCTGCCCCTGCAAGGTGCCCGGCCGACGGGTGTTGGGAAACCCCATTTTGGGGGAGCAAAGCTGCCATTGCCCCTGACAGCGGCTTCCAGGAGGCTCTGTCGGCATGGGGGGTGGCAGGGCCAGCGGAAAGCTGGGAGCTGCCTCGCTCTTAGCTGTGGAGTGGTGGGGCTTAGCGTACGTGTTTCATGTGGCTGCCTTGCACGCAGAGTGTTATCGCTCCACAAAGAAGCTAAATTGAAATTCCAACACTTAATGCCGTTTATGGTAGCAAACCCAAATTGTTCTTAACTACCAGTCCCTCTGGCTTTCCCTGCTGGGCTCCTCTCCATCTCACGGTGCGCTGTGTGTTTACAGTTTATTGGAAATATGATATTAAAATGTTGTAAAGTGGGCAGCCACCTAAAACATACACCTAAGGCATACACCTTTGCAAATGCTTTTGCCTGCTGGAGTTTCAATAGCTGACATGTCTTGGAGTGCCGTGAAAAAGAAAAGAAACCAAGAGGTAGTTTTGTGAAGCTGACATGCTCCTGAAAAGTACGGCTCGTGGTTCCACGGGCTGCTGTTGCCGCTCGGTTATTCAAAGCTGCTCACTTAAGGCGCTCAGCTGCTGGTCCTGAGAGCTCCTGAGAGGCGGTTACCTGGAGTCGGGGAAGTTTGTTTGGAGCTGGCTGTCATACAGTGGCACTCAAGTAGATCGCAGTTATTTCAATGAAGCTGAGGTTACAATATTTCTGAACTGCAGGCATCTCTGAAGCTGAGTTTGTAACCGGTGAATGGATACGTACATCCATATGTATTTGGAGGAGTGGGAGACACTGGGTCACCGCAGAGACTTTCAGCTGTCATATGCACAGTCTGACTGAAAAATCATTAAAGTCGAGCTAGCAAACAAAGCAAAGCTGGAAGGAGCAGAGGATACAGATAAATGCACTGAGCTGTGCCCAAGAGGAGCAGCCGGTGCCAATGCACATGGGTGGAACATTAACTTGGGGTGAGCCAGGGCAGAGCTTCCGTGGGCCGGCTGGAGGGGAAGCCCGTCCATCTCAGGGCAGTGTGAGGCCTTCTGTGCCAAGGAGTTTACAAGAAAAGTCCTTTTTAGAAACACGTAACTGCTGCATCATGTTTCCTTTTCACCTGTTGGCCCCTCTGTGTAGTGCTGGGAAGCTGCAGTTCAAACTTCCATGGCTTTTCCTTTATTTCTTAAAGGTCACGTTAAAGGAATTGGCATTAAAAAGGTGCAGATCCATCCCTGACACTAGAGGGGAGAGAATGATAGGAGGTTGCGTGTTCTGTGGTTAATTCAGTGTTAGATTTTAGGTGGATCAGGACACAGAAGCTTAATTTTTAAAAAAACCACAACATAATTTCAAGCTGTGGTGGTTATTGTACACTCACTTGGTATGCTCTGGAGGGTTAAGGTCTGTTCGCATCCGAGTTAAGAGCTGTAAGGTGTCCTGGTTCCCGTATCTAATGTGTTCATAGGGTTCATTCCTCCTAGCGAGAAGCACATCTGGAGTTGTAGCTACTTGTTTGTTACAGAAGAGTTGGCTAACAAAGGCAATTAAACGATGCGTGAGCAAGGATTTGTATGAAGCCTATTAGAAAGGGAGCATTCTGCTCCTTCCCGGTGCTCTTGTTGACTAGTGGGTTGTGCAGTTGGCATCTTTACATTTAATAAAAACATCAGATCATAACACATTTAAATATAGGATACTTTGGGGAAAGTGTTGGGCAATCATTTAGCTAACTAATTCTTAATTGAGGCTGTAAAAAGAAGCCAGGACACTGTTAACAGACCAGCTGTCCTTCCGAAAGGCCCCAGCGCCGCTGACCTTGGAGCTCCTGGAGGGCATGAACTAGAGACACCAGCAAGGAGCAGAACCACAGCTTTGCTGGAGCAGCCCTGTCAGGGAGCTGAGACTCCCGTGTCTTTGCCCTCCAATCCCATGTCGTTGCCCTCCTGCAGCCCCAGGTCATGGCTGGAAACAACCATCATAAAGCAGTTCTCCAGTTGCAAAACCACACTTGGGGGGTGGGCAGTTCTTTTCCCCACTTTTCCTGAAAACTGAGGTTTTGCACTCTCCTCCTTTCATTACTAAAGATCGTTCGCTAACTTCTGTATACAGACCGATATTCTGGGTCTCACCCTTAGCCTGTGATCACAAGCCTGATCCCAGAGCATATGTATGCTCTGTCAGTGTTTTCTAGAAGAGCCTCTGCAATCAGCATGTTTGTTTTATCAGTTTTGTGTGTGAGGAAGCAGCACAAAAGTCCGTGTCGGTCTCTTCCTGACAGAGGCTGTGGGAGGAAGAGCTGGCAGGCAGATGGAGTATTTGTCAGATGGAGAGAAGGCAGTCGGGGGGTGGTGATGGGGAAGCATGCCGCTGGCGGAGGTTACCTGACTGTAGCTTCACTGAAATCCTCTGCGGCTTGTGGAACAGGAATGGCTGTTTTTACGAAGGCCAGGGGCTCCTTGTGCCCTGAGGTGGTGGCAGTCACGGTTCCGAACTGCTGACCGTGCTGAATTGGAATTAAACCTCTGGAGTAGGTGTCTGCATGACTGGGGGTATTGGTGGATCCCGGTTTTGGTGGATTCTCGGTTTGGTAGCCAGTCAAAGACTAACTGTGGATGCTGTACTGTTTGTTCATCTGTGTGTCGGAACTGGTGATGACTGATGGTGATGCCGACACAGATACCAGCACACTCCTAGATCCACAGCTGGAATGCTGCTCGCCTGTTGATCTGAACCCTTTTGTGGACATTTGGTTTCCTTTACAAAAGAAATTACGGGGATTTTTTGAAGGTTCTTCATGGCTGTTCCATGTTTTGCAGAAAATGCTCTGAAGGAGAACTGTACAGCACCTGCCGGAGCGAAATCTCTCTGGAAAAAATAATCCTTCACCCAAAGGCCTGTTTGTCATCAAGGGGGAAGCTCTACAACGGCCAGACTCTGCAAGTGATGGGCTCGGAGAACAGCGCTTTAAAGAGCTATGCACTAGAAGAGCCGTCCTTCACGCTGCCAACTGGACACACGATTTATCCGGCTGTGCTACAAGATGGCAAACTCGCTTCGGTTTTTGTCTACAAGCGAGAGAATGAAGATAAAGTTAATAAAGCTGCCAAGGTACCGTAGAGAGCGTGCCTGGGACAGACTTGTCAGAGCTGTCCCTCCTTTTTCTTGGCAGGGTAGGAATCAGTTAATGAGGGTCAAACCCTTGGGGAGTAAGGGCAGGAGAAAAGGTGGAAGTTGACCCTGGCTGCCGTGCAGGGGGGAAGAAGGGGGTCAGCAGCTGCGAAACTCATCGTGCGCCACGTGGCGCGAGTGGCGGCAGGCAGTGATGTTCAGGTAGCGATACCTGCATTACTGTGCAAAGTACTGGTCTCTTCCTGCAGGCAGAAGTCAGGGAGGTGGATCCTACCCAAAATACTATGTGTATTCTGTGTAAGACTTTGTATCTAGATGTATTATAAGAAGTTTTGCAATGAGTGAGTGTGCCCAGTGCTTGGTGAGGAGCAGGGATGGGCTGTCTAAATTCAAGCCAAAAACTTGGCTAAAAGTACAAGGCTAAGCTCTGCAGCCAAAAGAGATGCCTTGGAGGAGATTTAACGCACATCTTTGTTTCTGGAAGCACCTGAAAACCTTGCGCCACCCTTGCCTTCTGCGCTTCCTCTCTTGCACTGTGGAAGCAAATGGGATCCACCTGGTTACTGAACGTGTGAAGCCTTTGGAGATGGTCCTGGAGACGCTCTCTTCCGCAGAAGTCTGTGCAGGGATCTACGATGTGTTGCTGGCGCTCATCTTCCTCCATGACAGGGTGGGTATCACTGGCAATAGTTATCGGGCTTTGGTGGGAGCCAGATGAATGTGACAGGAGAGCGTTGTACCTGGGCTTGCCTGGATGACCGTCTCGTTCATGATTCCTCACAGACACTCACCCCACAGTTCTTTTAGGCTGAAATTGCTAAAATCATTGGCTGCTTTGTAGGAGGAAAGGTAACTGAAAACGCTGTGGGTTTTTGAAGTAAGGGAGCAGTTCTCCATTCATGAAGTGACATCTGCTTGTAGTGCTGCTTACTTTGGGGAGATGGGATTGCTTGGCCGTGGCATTTATTTACAGCTCTTGCCACGTGTCAGAGATTGGTGTCACTGCTCCCGTTTTGGCACCGTGTGTTTGTCCAGGACTGCAGTTCAATCCCAGCTCAGACTGTAGCTTTTGGGCCTTGTGTTCATAGTCAGAGGTCTCCTCTGGATTTACGGTAACACTGCAAGGGCTGTGACAATTAGAGCTTTGTCTGCTCTAAAACCCCAGCCCTTCTGCCTGATACCTGCTAGTCGCCAGCATCCCGAAAGGCCTTTAGAATTGTGTGCTTTTTCACAGCTTTTCCTCAGCTCCTCACAGCACCTAATTAACGCTGATTAAGATTTTAGGTCTTCACCTATACCCAAGTCTGTTATCCTTTTCTTTTTTTTTCTTTATGTTTTAGGGAAACCTAACGCATAACAATGTCTGTTTATCATCCGTGTTTGTAAGTGAGGATGGGCACTGGAAGCTGGGAGGAATGGAAACCGTCTGTAACTTCAATGAAGCCACCCCAGAGGTAAGTGCCAAGCGGAGTGCAGGCTCATGGCCTGCTGCAGCTGGCCATCTGTGGATGTGAATGCCCAAGTCCTTCTAGGTGTCTGAATTTACTATTAAGTGTGTTGGCTCACTTCCAGCTCTGATCTGAATCTGTGCTGTAAGGATGCCGTAACTGTACACTACAATGTCTACACAGACAGAAGCTAACTCCCCATTAGGCAAAAGGCAGCTGCTTTGCTAAGGGAGACTGCTGGCTGGAGGGTCGGTTAAGACTGAAGAGAGGGAGAAATCTTTGCTTCCTTGGACTGATTTAAAAACAAACTTGAAAAAAAAAACCAGCTTTAGTGTGACACAGGAAGATCCAGATTGAAATGAATCAATCAAGAAAATAATGTAAATGATTCCTTTGCTTCTGCTGCTGGCATCTTTGCTTGTTACTGGTATTAGCAGAAAAATTCCTGGTTTGGTTTCTGCTGCATGCTGTGCAGAGTCATTGCTGCAGCCTGGCACTGTGTCGTAAATACATACTGCCTTTTCTCGAGGAGGATCTACAAATCCTTCATGAACTGTACCGAGTGTCCCTGGTGTGTATCACCTTTCAGAAGGGATCAGGCAGACATATGCAGCTGGTGTGTGTGGTGGTGCACAACAATGCAAAGAGCACAGCAGTAAAACCGGACTGATAAAGCTCATGAAATCCTTTCCCTGTCCAGACAGATCATGCGGGATGATAGGATGGAGGACTACAAGGGATGAGCTGGCTGTGATGCCCTGAAGTTGCTTTTTGTCAGCTTGGTGCTTCACACCTGGCCCGTTTGTTGCTTCCCCCTCTGGGCAAAGCAAAGTGCAGCTTGCCCTGGGTGCCAGCTGAAGGGACCTCCTGCCACACGCTCGGCCCTGGCCGGCGAGGAGAGCCTGCTCGGGCTGCTTGGCACAGATAAGCCATTGAGGCAGTTTATGTCTCCCTTCTTCTCCTTCCAGTTCCTCTGTCATGTTAAGTCGGTACGAGACCAGTCATGCATCCCTTGTGAGGAGATGGTGAGTAACGTCACTTGCTGGAGGAACCTTGTGCTGGCAACAAAAGTGTGATGTTCAGGAAATAAATTTTCATTCACATGATTTGTTTTCTTATGCCTGAATGGGAGGAAGTGGCTATTGGGTAATATCTGAAGTTCACTCTCTTCCTTTTTGCCCCCTTCTGTCCCATCCCTGGTTTGGGAATGGTGCTGGGCACAGGGAACTGAAATTCTGAATGAGGAACGATGGGACAGCAGGTTCTCATACTATTTTTCAAACGCTTTGTGCTGCAGCTTTAATGCTTCAAAATCACCAAAGCTTTGCAAAAATTACAGAGTAGTTGCTGAGATTGCCCAGATCGCTGTGGTCACATGGTTGTGTAGCTCTTGTAACAGCCTTTTTCTCACTTGTTAGTCACCTCCCAGACATTAAGCATCCTCTGAGTTGCTTATGCTAAAGGAGTGTTCCTTCTCTCTCTAATTATCACCTGTTTCCATAGAAATGCTGACAGCTGTTGACCTGCAGTTGCTGCATGCATTCATCAGCGAATTGTTTCATCATGATGTAGTTGCTCCTTTGGGTTATAAAGTCCCTGGTGGAGGGTTTTTTTAGTATAATATTCTGTTTGTACTAGAAAGTTCTAGGGTACTTAGTGGAGCTTTGAGGCTACGAAAAGAACTGGAGAGTGTATAGGGCGGGAACAGAGACTCATGGAGACTACCAGGTATTTCATAAACTCCTGCTTTGCCAATGTTTTTGGTTTTATTTTCAGTCTGCAGATTTCAAAATTCTGCCCAACAGCTACGGACACGCGAGGGATGCCTATGCGTTTGGAACAACAGTTGAAAATCTCCTGACAGTCCTAAATGATCAGGGTGAGGAATGACACGTTTATTTTGCTATTGACAGGCCTCTGCAGCTTCTTTGTGCACGTTGAGCTGTTTGCCTTTTGTTGCAGCTGGCAGATGTGCTACGGGTTCAGTGGCCATTGTCCTTCATGTTTGCCAAGTTAAAATGCAAACCAGCTCCTCTGTATTCCCTTTTTCCTGCATTTGAACATTGTCAGATGTGGCTGGAGGTCACCAGCCTGGGTAACCCAAGCACTCCCAAATCTGCGCTGTCAGGGGTTCGCTCAGTCCTGCCCCACCAGCCGCTTCATCGGGGTTATGGGTGCAGGTGCGTGGGTGCTGTGTTCCGCGGCTGAGCAGGTCTCCTGCCTTCTAGCAGAGAGGGAGCAGGAAGCTTCTTGGAAGGACAGTAGCACTCCTTGGTGCCCCAACAGCCAAGCAGCTTATGAAGAGAAATGGAAATGCTGTTTTCCCTTCCTTTAGGGACAGTTATGAGCAATTTTGTTGTTTAACAGAGCTAAAAATTAAGTTTTGGGGAGGGTGGAGGACTCCTGAACATAGCTTGTTTGGTGTTGAGAGAGAAGGCTAACTGTAGGCGCTCTGGCTTTCAGTTTCAGTGGACATTCTCTCCAGCTTTCAGCAAACCTTGCACTGTACGCTACTAAATCCAGATCCAAAGTGTCGTCCACCACTGTCCAGCTTACTGTCTCACGAGTTCTTCAGGTAAGGAAAGGAAGATCCTGCCTCTCTTGGTATGTCTTGATACCGCTTATTTCTGTGTTGCAACTGTGTTACTTACCAGATGGGAAGTGCAGACTCCCTGCCTCTTACAGGGATCTTTGACAAAGAGACTCATAAAATTAAGCAAGCATGATCAGCCTTCCAAATGAGGTGCTGAGCTGGCAGTGCTGACAGAAGCGTGTCCCTTAGTCACACCCAGTCAGCTGGATCTCCCCCTGCTCGTGGGAGGTGGTAGGAAATGCTCTAGAAAATAAAGTCATTAGTGATACCATTGGAGCAAAGCAGGCTGCAAGACAATGCCCACAGAGCTGCGTCTGCTGTCACCTGAGTGCTTTTCTGGGTGGTGGCATTAGTGTAGGGCAGCACTTTGTTCTCCTCATTGCCCTGGTAAGGTGGTGAGAGGTGGCTGATGCCACGTTGCCTGGGGTCTTCCTCTGGCACTGCATGGGGAAGTGGTCACACCTCCACACTGGCTGTTCTTGGTCTGCCAGTGTTTGACTTGTTTCCCTCTGTCTAGTTCTCTCTGCTAAATAAAGGCAGGAATTTGCAATCTCTTAGTTGTGGGTGGTTTAAGCATCAATAAGGATCACAGTTTGATAGCATACGTTTTTGTGCTTAGGAATGATTTTCTGGAAGTTGTGAATTTTCTGAAGACCTTAACACTAAAGTCTGAGGAGGAAAAAACTGAATTTTTCAAGTAAGTGAAGAAAGTATAATCTGGAAGCTTCTTATTTCAGAAATACTTCTGCCAAACGGGACTGTGGGGGCACCTGGGAAGGCTAGTGGCCAGAGAGGTAGTTCCTCAGGCGGCAGGCTACGATTGCTTTAGCGGAACACTGTTTGCTCTGTAGTATTTTGGGCACTACAGCCAAAGTAGTGATCGCATCCAAGAGGAAATTTCACTCCTTCCTTTCCCATTTTCTTGTGAGTGGTTTGGCACTCGGGAGGAGTAGTACCTGCTGGGCTCTGCCTCATTCACACACTCACAGCACAGGAGTGACGCTGTGCACGGCTGTGTGGGCAGCGGTGTCTGTACCTGTCACAGACCAATTGCTGTCGCTGAAGAATCAGTCAGAAACCGGACTGTGGTGACATGTGTCACTTCAGGTGTGCTTTTCTGAATCCTGTCTGCTTGCTAGCAGCTGGATTGAGCTCCTGCAGGGCCAAGAACAGAAGCTTTCCCAGGAGCACAGGGTTATGAAAAGGAAAGAATTTTTCCATTGTCCACATTCTAATTGAGTTAATGCACTTTGTGGGGCGTAATGCTGCTGTTATGAACAGAAGTTAAATTATTCAGGTTCTCTTCCCCCTCCCACTGCACCACAGCTAAGCAGGAATTATTTGAAAAGCCTTTCATGTGCTGTAGTATTGCAGTAGAGGTGGGAGCATGGCCTGTAACAGCGGCTTGAGCTTTGGTGAACAGTTCCTCACTGGAGCTGTGCCGGGGTCCTGGTTTTTTACACGAGAGCTATCTGCTTGCCCAGTTGCAAAATACTCTGAATTATCAGAGACCTATTAACGTGTTGGAAAAAAGAGTCTTTCCCTTGCCTCAGTCTTAGAAGTAGCTTTATTTTAGATGTGGGTTTGCAGAAAAAGGAAATCTAGCACCAAGCACCTGTTGAGGCTGAAATTTTTTTCCATTTAGGCAGATCTTCTAAACTGCTGAGAGTTTTTTCAATAAAACATGTTGGGTGAGTTACTCTTGTGGAACCAGCCCTGTGTGGGTAAAGCTGCTGTCTGTAGCAGATGTCTTGACTGCAGTAGTGCAGCATCTGCAGGAAAACCTATTGTCATGGCCCCCAAGAAGTGTTCTGTAAGGGAAGCTTCCGTGTAGTCATGGCATTATCCGGGCCTGAAAGAGGGAGAAGCCATAAAAGAGCCTGGATGTTCTTACAGAGCTCTTTTCCGGCCTGTTTTATACTGCTGTGGGTCACCATTGGCTGTAATACGAGTTTGATTTCACTAGCTTGACACAAAGTTGAGGAAATAAGAGGGGAAAGGGGATCTCAGCAGCAGCACTCAGAATTGTTCCCACTGTCTCTGTAACAGCAGTGTTCCTGAGGGAGGGAATGAATACTTCACTTAAAGATAAGGCAGTGTTGCCCCTTTATTAGGCTGAGAGGCTTTCACAGCATGTGCATTATTGCCCTTAGTCTCCTCCAAGCCTAGAGAAAAGCCATACCTGTTACTGCCATTTTTAAAATGAAAATCCTACAGGGAAGAGCAGTTGCACGAAGTCAAACTCTGGGAGTTAAAAAATAAACCAACCCAACCCATGCTCTGTCGGCCACCTCTAAAATGTTAGATGGAAATGGCTTCAAAATGGGATTCCCTTTTTGCCCAGGGAACTTCCCTTGTGTGGTGAGTAGAACAGCCTTTTCTCAAGCAGTAGGAAAATTCATTTTCGATGCACCGGGTTGTGGGGCAAGAGGACAACTCTTTCCTGCAGTTTTGTTGCTGTAGCACTTCATGGGAGATACCAGCTCAGAGACAGTTTGATGCCACGGTCTTCATGTGCCAGCTGCAGGTGCGGTGGTGCTCCTGGATGTGCTCGTGACAACCTGTGATCTGCGTGTGGGGTTTTACAGGATGCGTCTGTGGCTCCTGTTCTGCGTTATCTTTGCCCAAAAGCCTCGGGCAGCAGCAGAGCCTTGTCCTGCTAGGCTGAGCGCACACAGCGTGAGGGGCTGCGACAGACACTGTAGGAAAGAAGGCATTCACAGCAAGAGGGGAAACTGGGATGAAGGGGAACAGTTGCAAATGCATGGAAGGCTGCCTTGTTACTAACTGCTCTCTGTTGGAACACAGATTCCTGCTGGACAGGGTGGCCGGCTTGTCAGAGGAGCTGATAGCATCGCGGCTGGTGCCTCTTCTACTCAATCAGCTCGTGTTTGCAGAACCTGTAGCTGTCAAGAGTTTTCTTCCTCATCTGCTGGGGCCAAAGAAAGGTGACCTTTAAATACCTTCTCTCGTCACAATTATTACTGACGAGTTTGGGATGAACTCAGAGTGGTCATTGCATTGAATCAAGGGAGTAGTGTTGTTTATTTAACCAGAACAAATACTGTAACATGCGGTAAAAGGGAGTTAGATGTGCTTCTCCCTTTGCAGTACTTTCCACTGCTCCGGGAGAACTAGGAATCACCTGGGCTCTTTCCCAGGTTTATGTGTCACCCTACCCTCCCACCCCAGCCTTTCCCAGTGGCTCACTGTATATCCCTCGTCTCGCTTTTCCCCTGCCCTGCTTGCCCTTTTGTCTTCTTATTCTTTTGTAAAGAGTGCTCAGTCTCTTCTCCTTCCCTCTGTAAGAGGTGCTCAGCCTGACTTGCTGGATCCCCAGCCATCTCTGTCCCTGCTGTTTGCCTCCTTTCTCTCAAAGTTCTTCCTAAATAGCTACTGGTGTTTCAGCCAAGCAATACCCGCCTTGAGGCTGTTGGACCCTTTGGTGTTCAAAGCTGTTGCTGTCGAGCAATGGACAGTGGCAGTGCTGCCTCTCCTCCCTCCCGTCTCTGACATCCCAAGCAGGCCGTGTTGGCAGGTGACAAAGAGTCAGACCTGGCAGTGGGGTGACACTGTAAATCTCAGCTGTGACTGTTTCCTGTCGAGTAGCTTTTGGGTGAGCTGTCTTGTTGTTGAGCAGCCTTTTCCCATCTTCACCTCTCTTCCCTAGAGCAAACTGGAGAAAGCCAGACCAGCTGCCTCCTGTCGCCAGCCTTGTTCCAGACGCACGTCATTCCGGTGCTGCTGAAGCTATTTGAGGTTCACGAGGAGCATGTCCGAATGGTGTTGCTGTCTCACATTCATGCCTACGCAGAACTGTTCTCTCGGGAAGAGTTGAAAAACATCATACTGCCACAGGTTAAGGACAGGAAAACAATATGCGGTATATCCTAGAATATGGGATTTCTACTGTTTGGGTTGGTTCTTAGCTTAAAGTTAGGATCTCAGAGCACTGGCCACAAACAGTTTGTAACCTCCGTTCTGTGCAAGCCCTAACCCTCACACCCCATCCTCATCTGGAGTTCTGGTTTTGTTAAACCTGATGCCATCATGCACACCACTTGGGCTGATACCCGTCACAAGAAACTGTTTCTATTTCACACCACAGCTGCCAAGAATGGAGGAGTGACTGGTCTAAGCTCAGGGTGCCCTGGCGTTATGGTCCAGCGCTCCTCAGGCACTAGGATCAGCCACCCTCTTTAGCTTGCAACACAAACTGGAAGGCTGATTTTGATGCTACAAAGTAACATCCAGTACCCACTGAGAGTTGCGGGAGATCATAGAAATGAAATGTGCTGCAATACAACATTTCAAGGGGAAAGAAGTGAAAAAGCAGAATTTTCTGCCCTTGGTAACATGATTATGTTCTTTGCATAGGTATTGCTGGGCCTTCGGGATACCAGTGACTCTATTGTTGCGATAACGCTGCACAGCTTAGCAGTTCTCGTCTCGCTGCTTGGGCCTGAAGTAGTTGTAGGTGGAGAAAGGACAAAGATTTTCAAAAGCTCCGCACCAAGCTTCATGAAGACTGCTGATCTCTCCCCAGAAGGTAAATGATATGGTCAGAGTGCTCTCGGGATTCTTGCCCCTTCTGTCCAAGCAACATAGGCAGAACCTCTTGGATGATTAATGTGTTGCTGTTGACAGGTTAATTGACAAAAAAGCTAATGTGCAGCTAACCTTCAATTCTAAATTAGCTGCTGTTAGCAGATACAGAATTGATACTAGAAGAAAAGTTTTATAAAAATATTTTACATGTAGGAAATACATGGGGAAAAATTTAAATCTCTTCTTCATTTAAGAATCTCTGTAAGCAAAGATTGTTAAATGTGTGTGTCTGGTGGAAAATCATACTGTCCTTCTAAAGGACTTATGTACTTAATCCAGATAGTTGTTTAATGTTCCCTCTGTCCCTCATGTTTTTAAAAATAGTAAATCTCATCCTCTTCCCCTAATTTCTATTCATAGATTGGAAAAAGAATACGAACTTCCCTATTTTCTCAGCTCTCAGGAGGCTTTTCAGCTAATCCAGATGAAGACAGTAGTCCCTGCACCTGCTAGATAACTTGGAACCAAGTGTACTATGGGAAAGTTTTTCTGGATATTGAAACTAAGAATGCTTATAACTGGAGGGAAGAATCTGCATTTGCTCTACTTTAGATATATAGATACCAAGTGAGATCAATTTAAGTATCAATGTTTTCTTCCTGATTATGTGTGTACTGACAGCTGCCACCCTTTATTAAAATCTGTGGATGGCTCATTGCATTATTTTTCTTTACATTATTTTAGTAGACTATAGTAAATAAATCCCTTTGGATTGCATGCCAAGGCCAGACTTATTTTTCAGAATACGTTTAAAATTAGACATGATTAACTGCTGACAAACAACAAAAAGACCACCTTTGTCCTCACTAGCGAGTGACAGCCTGCAAAAAAGTGCTAGAGGCTGAACGCGTGAGGCTTAATAAGCTGTTTGCTTAAGCCCCTAAAAGGATCTATCGAGGATGCTCTGGGGTGGGGGTGGGTTCTGTCATTAAGGGCAGACCTTTCCAATGCCACAGCCGAGGCAGGCGCAGCACTGGAGCACAGGTAAGCCACGTGGAAGCGGATGCTGTGCTGGGGTGGTGGCAACAGAGCTTTGTGCAGCCAAGGCCAATGCTGGTGAATCGCCGCCACCACTGATGGTACACTGCAACTCCCAAAAGCAAACTGAATTAGGCACTTGCCAAGCCACTGTCACTGGCTCAGGGAAACAAACCTGCCTTTTGCAGCTTCAGAGCGTGGCCCTGACTGGGGTCCCTTGACACGAGGGAGGCTGTCACACAGCCTTCGGGGTAGAGGCCTGTGTTCCTGCAAGCAGTTTTGCTCATGCCCTCGCATGAGTTTGCTTATCCTCTGAATTGCTGCGACTCTCAGTGCTGTGCTTTTGCACGAGAGGCAGGTAACAGGGAACGGGTGATGCCATGCAGTACAGAAGCTGGGATTTTGGATCCAGCCAGGTGTCACACAGCATTTTTGAAGCGTCTGTTCTGATGACAATCAGTTTGTTCATTGTGTATTTCATGAAAGAACCTATCAGCAAAACCTGACCATTTACAGTTGCCTGAACTTTGTGCTGGCAAGAGCTGCAGATGGCAGGGACAGAGGAGTGTTGTGTTATATACAGATTGAGAGGTGCAGCTGGAGGATTGCTGTGCCAGTCTTCATCCAGTATTGCTCGTCAGCGCTGTAAATAAGAACGTTCCAGTGCTGCAGGCAATTTCAACTAAGACTGTCAACACACCTTGTGGACCTGGTGTCCTTTCTTTTATCCCTGCAGACTCCCCCAGTCACGTTGTAAGCAATCAGAGAAATCAAACCTCCCTGCTCTTGAAGAACAATTCTAGTGTGTTCCCTGTCTCTGGAAATGTACCTGTCAAGAAGCTTTCTGTGCGACGAGACAATCCACTGGCTTCAAAGACAGGTAAAACTTAGCCCTGGCTCTTCCTTTTTAGAAAGCAAGTGTTCTACAAATGTGTTGCTTGAAAAGATGTTCATTTCTCCCCATGTACTGATCTGAAACCTTCACTGAACGAAGGAAGGTAACGGTGAAGGAAGGAGAGCGTGACCCTTGACTTCCTAGGGAATAGTTATTTGAGAGTCTGATAGAGGCTGCTGGCTGGCCTTGAATTTCTGTTTCCTTACAGCAGGTTCTCTGCTATGCTTCTTCACCCCTGCCACAGCCTGGTAGATACGCTAGATCTACAGGTAGGCCTCAGGAGCTGACTCAGTTTACTTTCATGGCCTTTTTTCTGCCACCTGTAGCTTATCAGCAGTCAGCTTTTATTGCCCCAAAGTTTCGAGATTAATACCCCTCCTTTGCACGCAGAAAGGTGGCTGTGCTTTCTTAGAACAAGAGGAGCTTAGCACGGAATCATCTTTCCAGTTGGCATTACTGGCTTATTTCCATGCCAGGTGCTACCTATGATGTCAAGGAGTTTCAGGCACATGTAACACCTTTGTCTTCCACAGGTGAGCAAGACACTCAGTCTCCCTTGAATGGAATTCCTGGAAGCATTAATACACTAGGGAGCAGCAGGAACTCTTTGACTACCTCTGAAAAGCCAGCAGAGGAGTGGCCAGACTGGAGCGAGCCAGAGGAGACAGATGCTGAGAAAACTGTGAACATTCAGATTCAGCCCCGAGAGCCACGGGGCAGTGTGGGACCTCATTTTGCTGAACATGATGTTGATGAGAAGCCTTGGGATGACTTTGAGCCCAGGAGCCCTAGTCCTGAACTGTCCTCAGGAAATTGCCTCACTGTGACACAAGCTGATGCAGTTGAAATGCCAAGGCCTCTGTCAGGTACCCATCAACTGAGCAAAGAATTCAAAAGCCTCAGACTGAGTCCCCCCAAAACGTCCTGCCCTGGGAACAGCTGGAGCAAGGACAAGTGGAACCATCCAGAGCAACTCGGAGAAACTGTGCTGCCAAAACCAACCTTTAAGGAAAGGTTGAAGTCTTCACTGGAGTCTGGCCTAGGAGAAGAATTCACGATCAAAGTGAAAAGGAAACCTGTGCAAGACCCTGAGCTGGACTGGTTTGCTGACATGATCCCAGACATTAAACCTTCTTCAGCTATCTTGATTTTACCTGAAGCGAGGACAGAAGCAGTTGTTCCCAGTCACTCTGGTGTAGTATCCAGCAGAGAAGGTGCCTCCCAGAATGTGCTGTTTTCATCCAAATTTGCAGCAGCTGATGTTATTGAGGTAAGAGGCTATAGGCAGTGGGGTTTAAGTGACTGCACGCTTGAGAGGATCCTAAAGCATGTACATACCACAATACAGTTGTAGCAGCAGCTGGCTCCTTAATCAGATGGTGGGTAACCTGAGGAAGCAGCAGCAGCATACAACCGTACAGTTGAGTCTTTACCTGTGAATACAAGATGCTGAGCTTCGAATGATGCATCTTAAACCAGGCACCAGGTAATTTAGTGGGCGGTTACTACAGTACCAAGGGAGCTGTGTTAAGAAATAAGGAATGGACTCCTACACTGCTAAAGACACTGACTGAGGAGTTTTATCTCCATCTTGTAATTTATGCTGCTGTATCCTGGATGCAAGGATCCTCCACGAGGTTAGGGAGCGTCTTGCTTTGTCAAGAGAGGTAAAACAAGGCTGAATTTCTGTCTGTTGAAACAGCCCCACACACAGATGGAAGAGAGCTTTCAAGCACAGAGGATGCTCAGGACTTGGTGTTGCTCCTGGCTCTTCTGGGAAAACCTAATAGCACTGTAAATAAAGAACCAGGAAACCAGAACCTCTGGACTACAAAGTAAAGCTTTTTGGGTGCTTTGTTTTCATGAAAGAATAGCAGAAACATTTCTCCATTTCAGAGAACTAGGAGTTCTCAAGTGAGCAGGTAAATCCCTGTAGCCCCATCACAGCGACTGCTGTGGTTTCCTAGGAGAGGAGGGAGCACTCCCAACACCACCACCTGAACACCTAACTCCATTAGGGAATAGGTGTTGATTTCAAGTTGTTTCGCTAATTCAGCCTCAAGAGTGCTAGCACAGGGGTAGCAGGTAGCATGGGGAGAGGAGCCTTGGATGTAAACTGAAGTTGTTTATTTGAAAATAAACTCTGTCATCACATCAACCCCATGAGGCAGGGGAAAAGTATCACACACTATAGTGCAGTCAAGACTGTCAGTGGATGGGTGAGATCAAACTCATAGTGTTAGAATACAGCAGGACAACAGCTGTTTCCTGGGAGAAAGGAATGTAGTTTATAGCATCCAGTTCTTAATGTAAAGTGGGTTTGGGATAAACAGTTCTTGCTTTAATTTTAATGGGCGGGAAAAACCCAACCCGCTCTCCCCAGTAGCTTGCTCTTATCTTTAAACTGTTCCCTTTTGTATTTAGAAGTTCTTTAGGACAGAAAGCTGCAAAGACGGGCACTTCTTTTTTGGTCTTATGAGGGGCTTTTAGCATACTGGATAAATGTCCTGCTCTGCCATCACAAGCCACGCAGGCTCCTGTGGCTGTGCTCAGTACAGTACACGTGCCTTAGTGCTGATAATTTTATGTCATTCTAGGCCGAGGCTGCAGGCTGGGGTGAAGAAGAGGAGTTGAACTGGGAAGATGATACTAACTGGTAATGGGACGGAAAGAGACAAAGGCAATCTGTGGTGTGTTGGATTCTGTAAGAGAAGTCGCTGCTTCCGCAATACAACAGTTAAGTACCTCAGCACTGCTTTTGCCAGAAGGCAGGCACTTGCTGCAGCAGCCAGCAAGATCCCGTGGGGCCTGAGCCCTTGCAATGGATGCTCCTTTCCAGTCTGTGCCAAAAACTGCAGGAGTGAGGCCTGCACTCGAGCAATATGCCCAGCTGTGATGTGCACCACTGCTACCGGAAAGAGGAACAGCATGATGGTGCTGACGTGCTACTGGAGGCAGAGTGGTATACGCCACTGGTCCAGAACTCATCCCTGCTCTGAAAAACTGATGACAATAAATGAAAGTCACACCGAGTTCCTTGGTTAATGTGCCTTTTTTTTTTTTCCCCAGAAAAGTAAAGCCCTTAGAAATGGCTCATTTTAACTTTGTAGCTAAGAGATGACTTTAAGATGAATGTACAGTTTACTCAACTTATTTATTTCTGTTCATATAGTTCTGTCAGTGGATGGCACAAGAGGTGCTAGGAACCATACAGTGAAGGACCACTGAACACAAACTGCTTAAGCATTCTTTCTGCTCTTAACTGTGACCAATAAAGATTATTTTTTAAAAAAGATGACCATAGTGTGGAGTAGAACCCAGCGGCAGAGGTATGTTCAGAGAACAGTACAGAGCCTTAAACTGTTATTCTTGTGTATTTTAAAATTAAGATAAAAACACCTAGTGCCTGGTCACCTGTACATGAGGGGAACAAAGGTAACTGTTACATTCACAACAGATTCAAACATCTTAGTATTCAAAACAATCTCATGACATGTTTATCACCATACAGTAGCTTAGAAGAGCAAGCTATACATCAGCAACATACAAAATGACAGCTCAGGTGCACAATAGTGTCCATTAAAATAGATCAGTCCTTCCAGCCAGTTATTAAGAAAGTATCTCACACCTCAGTTCATTTTGGCACAGAGCATCGCCCCGTGGCAGTTTTTTCTTCTCCAGTAATCACAGCTACAAAGGCATCTCTTCCCTCAGAGCAGGGAGCTGAGCTGGTTTATTGTTCTAAAACCTGTTGAGCACCTTACCGTACACTGTCTCTGAGGTCAGCTACAGCTGTATGTAGAGTCTCCAGTTTTACCGCAAGCCAAGCAGGGGGTGACCCTTTCCGGAGCAGCAGCTTCACAGCCTCCACTGCCCCCTCCATCGTGCCTACTGCTGATTTATACTCCTCCTCAGAGGGTGAGTGACACGCTTTTTTTGCCAGAGGCTGCAGATTTAAGTTAACAGGAGACATCATTTATAATGCTCTACATAAGCGATCAGTCTTCATCCAAATGCAAAAAAAAACCTTAGAAGGAAGAAGAGCTGCAAGTGACTCCCCTTGCCTTGTGAGAGTTTTGCAGCTGGCAGGCAAAACAGAGCATTCAGGTTATAATACTAAGGGCCAGGTGTGCACACAACCATGGCAGGCAGCAAGACCATCTTGAACCTCTTTAGAGACTTCCCAGAACTGACAGCAATTGAGTGGAGCCCAGATAGGTTAAAGAAGTGCACGTACCTCTCCTGTTGACTCCAGTTTTCCATCCATTTTCATGAACTGTGCACTGCAGGTAAGCCTTTCTTGCTTCATGCGTTCTGTTCGTGCTTCTGTTGTCTCTTCTACTTGCCTTGTCTAGGGGGAAAGCCACAGGAGAGGTACTAAACCAAGGTAGCATTACCGGCCTTTGCAGGCTCAATTTATATGCCACAAAGGGGAGGGAGCGAGACAGGGATCTTAACATGCAGTTCAAGATTAATCTAACTTCTCGCACACTCTTCTGAGCAGGAGACTGAAGTTATCTACAGCTTTAGTGTAGCATCACTGGCAGCTATCAGTTCTTTTGCTAATTATCTGTTTGTCAAAAACGGTTCATGCAGGTAGCCCTGCCTTAGGTTACACAATGACAACCACCTCCTCTTTCCCACTGTTTATGTTCTGCCTGAACAGCCATCTGCTCCTAAGAGAATTTTTCATAACATGCAAAAAGGGACTAAGATGCTTCGTACATGTTCATCTAGCTTTCAGAAACTGACCCAAGAGAACCAGGGAAGGAAATCACACAAACTGAATATGAAGTCACTGTCTTTTTAACAGAGAACATCTCTGCTTACAACAATATGCAATTTAATCTTTTTGTTGTTGTTCAAGAAGGGAAAAATCAGAAGTTCAGAAGTACTGGCAGAGCAACATGTACAGGAATGGCAGTTGTTAATTCTGCTGATTAAAGCAAGTAGAAAAGTTCAACCAGATCCCAGTTAACAGAACAATTAATTTTAAATTTACTTATTTAATCACCATGCAGGCAACGCAGTTATAGACACAGGCCGTGTACTGCTTACTATGGATGTGTACAACATCAAGTAAGAAAGCAGTAAAATGGTTCAAACATACATACCTTAGCCAGAAAACTAACAACTTTGTTCTTAATTTCTTCAGAATTAAGGCACTGAGGAACAACATCTTCATGGCTTGTTTCCTGCCAAAAATGTTGAGTAATAGTTTAGTACATTTGTATTTACAAAGGAACAAAGTAAAAAATGTTTCTGTGACAGTCTCTTCTCTGGTGTAACCAATCTAAGCAACCCGTGCTTCATCTTCCTTCACTTCCAGCTCCATAAGCCCTCATTACTTTTGATGTGCCATAGCATCTGTAATACTAAGATCCAGATGGGTTAGTGAAGAGCAGCAAACGTTTAAGACAGAAGAATTTTTGTACAACAAAAGTTAACAGAGCCAAATACAGGCATCCAGAGCTCTTCTATGCTTACCTCTGCAAAATGTGTGAATGCCTCTAATGCGTGCTGATGAATCAGCCAGGTCTGGTCAGCTAGCAGAGAAGCAAACAAACACGACAACTGGGGTACAACTTGCCTCTGAAAGAGGAACAGATATCTATCAGTTCCAAAGAGTTAGTTGTGCATATCTTACCATAATGATCAATTATTAAAGATTCACTCTAAGGTCAAGGCACAGGTTTGTGAAACAGGAGAGTGCTACTGCCCTGTCTGACAAAAACAACACCATGAGGGAGGTGACATGTTCTATTCTTTCTTCTTGGAGGTTCAAACATCAGTCCGAATAACTGGTGAGAAGCAACAAGCAAATGAATAAACCAAGCATCTGACATGCGCTCAGCAAGTCTGGATGAAAAATAAAACTGCTCTAGACCATTAACAAGTTTCCCAGATGATTAAGCCCTGGCACTCCTGTATGTATTTAATGAAATTGATCCATTAACTTTATATTTAAGTAAATAGCATATCTTGTCATCAAAAGACAAGATTATTTCACTAACGCCACAATTATATTTACCTGTGCTTCTTGTGGTATAAACACCTTTCCCATAGAAGAGAGAAAATCCACCATTGCTAGGCGAACATGATCTGGGGGATCCAACTGGAAAAGGGAAGACTGCAGTGCAAATACCTGCAGAAAACAAACTCCAGTGAAGCTCCATTGAACAGACTGCAGGTGAAAACCATCTCACCCTTAAATCTCAGGACACTGAGTTTAGAAAACTGGACTGAAAACAGGAGGAGGTATGCTACACCTTGAATAAAACTGGCTAGTATAAAGCTGCAGTGTGCATTTTAGAAAGCAATGAGCATTCTCTACAGCACATCCGTATGTCTCAATTACCTTAGAGAGTAACGGGAGTCTCAGAAGCAAAGTGCCATATACTTGGTTTAAAGACCAGGAAAGTAATCAAGGAAGAAATAAAATTAGGAACCTCCATGTGTTAAAGAGAAGGCCAGACCATGAAATAACTCATTTGAGATTTCAGTAAATCACAAAGAACTTGGTTTTCATGCAGTAAATTATTCCTAATCTGTAAGGTTTTGTTTTGTGGGTTTTGGTTTTTTTTACCTGAGTAATTGGTTGCACATCTAATGCTTGGACAAAGAATTCCAAAAGGTGAAGTAGTAAACACAGTGTCTGCTGGAGACATGGCTCATCCGAGACCTTCAATAGATCACAAGATGTTAGTAACACTGCATTTTAGCTTATGGAATAACTGCTTAAGAAAGAATTTAAAGTTACAGTAGTGTTCCAAAATTCTTAGCTTAACTTCACACACCTAAAACACCACATCGTAAGCAGCAGCAAATATTATAACAGTCATATAAATACTTCTAGGTAGTCATATTTTACAACACCCTTTTCTTTGATTTTTATTAAAAATACTTCTTATCCCTTATCTCCTTCTTCCACTCACTAATATAAGCAGCTAAAGGTTATCTGAACTATTTCTTTTCACTGATCATTTGCCAAATGTCTCCACAGAATGGCTGAGGTTGGAAGAGACTTCTGAAGGGGCACATTGTTGGCTCTTCTTCACCCCCACTCAGACTTTCTTTTTTAATCCAGAGTATGAACCATGACAATCCTTTTCTTCTTTACTGCAACTGCAGCCATGAACAGGTATACAGTCGCCAGGGCATCGTCTTACCCCCTTGTTCTCAAATACAGGAGGAAGGTTACTAGCTCTATGGGTTTTCATGTGCTAACAAGCTATGTTCTAATTAGATCACCATGAGTTTTGTTCACATGCTAATGAACATTTAAAATAAGCCACATTTGTAACTGGTATGAATCAGAATAAGGTATTTCAGACTTCTTGTTAAGCAAGTCTGAATCTGACACCAAGTAACAGAGTAAGAAGGTGCCAATATATTTAACATTCAGGAAAATTCAAACTCCACTTCCCAGAGCAGGCACCTGCCTAATACACAAACCAGCTGACAGCACATGGGAAGCACAGTTACACTGTGCTTTACACAAATGGTCCAATCCAAGTAAAACAACTTAGTAACAAACACATGATGATACAGCACCAGCCTCCCAGAGACCTCGTGCTTTCATCATTGGAGCAGCAAATTCTCTTACCTGCTTAGCCTGCAGAAAAGTCCAGAACTGACCAAGCACTTCCAAGACAGATGCCTGAAGTTCTGCCTCCAGAGTGTCATCAGCAAAACTGCATGCAGCCAACAGGACAGAAAGGGCAGTATTCTAGTAGGAAAAAATGTATTAGTAAGACCAAAAAAAATTACATTTAAAACAAACCAAACCCCCAGGCTCATATCAAACATTTAAAATGATACAAGATGGCAAGAAGCCCAATGTGCTGCATCAGCTGTACAGTACAGCTAATCCACCAGGCCACTGGCCAATAAAGCTTCCAAAGCAAGGAAACCATCCGTTACTTCTGTGAGTTTCACACAGCGCTGTAGTGAAATTACACTACATTAGCAGGCGAAAGCTGGCAGCAGATACTTCATGTGGAAGTCTCTGGTTTCTCACACTCCTTTGCCCAGGAGACCAGTGAGCATCTTTCAGATTTAATGCTGCATAAAACCAGCCAGGACTCCAAAACTTAAAAATAATTGTATGACATAATATAAATCAGAATTTCTAAAGAAAAATACATTTACTCACCCAGAGAGCTAACAACTAGAATAACTAATAAACCACAAGACCTTTACTGACACCCTCAGACTAGAGGGTCCTAAGGGGTTGTGTACTAGGAGAAAACATTAAAATGAGAGTTCTTGCTCAGGCATATGCCAATTAAGCATGGAAAAAAGCTGCGCAACACACAGAAAAACAGAACTGAGGTGGCAGGAACAGAATCCTTATAGTTTGGAAATCCAGAGTTCACATGTGTTTTTACAAAAAGAATGACATCTCCTTTACCACAGATTGAAGCTCTCCCAGAATGCGGCTGCTATTCAGCCATCGCCTGCACTGTGCGAGCCCTGCCACACAGAGCTGACATGCCACTTGTTTCCTCAGATCAGGATTCAGGGCCTTGAGGGATAAGTGCTGCCACACAGGCAAGTTCTCCACCTCTTCTGGAAGAAACTTATGAGCAAATTCTACCTGCAAACAGAAGTTAACAAGAACTAAACAAACTGGAAGACAATTTGATAATCTGTTAGAAAGTTGAGCAACCAAAATGTACTACCAGTTACCTTTTCAAATATTACATGAGAATAGTTGTGTAAAACCTTTAATTTAAATAAAATAAAACTTCTTATATAAAAACCTTCTAGAACTGCTACCTCCACCATCACATATAGGACATCAGAATGACTAAGCAACTTACTCTTTCAGCTGCTTGAAGCAATGCCCCTAGCAACCAGAAGAAAGAGCTTTAGCCCCTCCAAGGGAAATAGAGAGGCACTAACAGGAAAGGATACTACTCTGTATCTGATGACATGAGAACACTGATGAACGCCAGCTGCAGATGCAAGGACAGGACATACAGTCTCAGCAAATCTGGGAGATGTGCTGTTTTCATACTTGGTCAAAAAAATGACTTCTTCACCACTTAGTAAGACCACTCTTACAAAAGGTGTATGTGCCTCTTATTTTAAAAAGCACACCTGCACAAATTGGGATCTGCTGTGACAAAGTAGCAACAAGTACAATATCAAGTACAGCAAGCAAGCACTCAACACCTTGTCATTTCTGAAGAACTGAAAGAGGGTATTTTAACACAGGCCACTGATTCAAATCTCTTCTATTAAGGACAGAAGATGCTGGTGCTATACTTGCCTGATGATCTGGAGCCATTAAGAACAGCATACGCCTCAGCAGAACACCCAAGGCAGAGACCTGGTAACAGTCACTGGGCCAAGACTTTATCTGAATTAGGATAAAATTAAAATAAAAGATAATGAATCTAATTAAATTAAGGAAAAAATCACCACTCAGCAAATGAATTCTATACAGAACGTTCCGAGAGCTGCTACGTGGGATCACAGCAGTAACAGTCTAAATAAAACAATGCAGGACATGCTGGAAATCCTCAGCATATTGTTTTGTATTTTCACAGTACTGCTATTGCTAATTATTAACCCAAACGCAGTTTGGATTTGGAAAAAAAATGAAATACCTGTCTTTGCTCATTTAGAAAGTTTGCTAGTAGGACTAGGATTAAAACTGGTGCCAAATTGCAAACATCCTTGTAGTTCTTACCAAGTGGGCGATCACAACAACGTGGTGAGCACACAGTTCAGCTGTTCCATATCTAGAATGTGAGAGATGGAAGCTTGTGAGTCTGTACTTCCTGCTCTTTTACAGACTAAATATCATAAATCTTGTCTGAGAGATGGCCATTTCCTTTAACATATTTAAACTTTATATGCACAGACACAATTTACTTGTGAGAACCATTCCAAAAACCAATTATTAAATAATAGAAAAGGTATGTCCCCCTTGCGTGCATGAATGTAAAAATAGCTAAGCCATTTCTGCTTCTAATTTTCAAACTATGCTCTATATCTGAAAAGAATCCAATTATGGGACAATTTTGTCTTTAAAAAAACTCCTCAAGGAATTATATACAACAGAACTAACTGGATCTCTGGAAATCCTGCTTGACCTGTAACAAAAAAAATCTTACCGGGCAAGGAAGCACCATGAGTCCATTGCCAGCAGAGATGTGATCATACTAGAACCCAGCACAGCATCCAGCAGAGCATACTCCTGAGGAGAAAGTATGTATGTAAATTCACGCAGAAACAGACTGCAGGCCTACTATTACTTTTACTCCACTAATTATCAAAAAACCTAGTAGGATTTTCAGCTTATCCAAATCTAAAACGTTTTAAGAACTCATTTTCACACTCTGTCTTCAGCTACACCATCAAGCAAGCAGCTACACCTTTAGTTTTGCATACTTCGATGTATACTATGTACATCCATTTCAGTGGGCTGAGAATCCTTCATTTTTCAAAACATTCCATCATGTGCATCCCTTCTTCACAAGGCAACTCTATGGGTTTGTTGTTTTTATTTTAAAAGCAATGTATTGCCAATGTCCTTGCCAGCTTTATTAGCAGTTTACTGAAAACCAAATAAAACTTGTCCCTCTTTTCGGAAGACAAATTTTATCTGAAAGAGGAATGTAGCATTCAGAAAAAGAAAAACTAAATTAGAGCTATAGTTTTTGTGACTGCTCTTAATTTTACAAAGGTTAACATTTATCTAGAGGTTCTTTTGTCTATGTGCAGTAAAAAGTGAAAAACTTCTAAAACATTATATAACCTTAATCAAAGCCCTGAATACTCCTCTGAAGTAAAAAAATATACTACTTATTATTTTATGGCATGTTATTAGCTGGAATACAACAACATAATCTATTTATTTTTATGTAATTAACATATATCTATTTAATATGTATTTATTTAGTATTTAAATATTAAATGTCACTTTATTACTTCACAGTATAGACTAAAAAATCCAGGTAAATTTAATACAAGTTGAATACTGCAGAAAAGAAGGCGCTGAACTTTTATAACAACTTGAGCTCCCCTCCTCCCAAAAAGAACAAAAATTTCCAACGCCACAGAGGTTCTCAAGAACTTATATGAAGCTTTATTTTCCCCTTTCCCACAAGTGACATTTGCTTTATAATTGAACGCCAGTCATGTAACTGTATCCCAGCTCCTTTCTACAGAACTTCATACCTAAGCATCTCTTCAGAGCTAGATCATTAGAAAGAACTCCTTTTTTAAACAGTATCTATGCATCACAACAGCTGAGAAGGTGATAAGCAAAAAAAAAAATATCTTACCAGCTGAGGAAAGTGTGATGGGAGTGTGGAAGCAATGAAGGAGCACAGGTGGACACAGACATAGTGATAGAGGGTGATGGGAACTGCTGGCTGTCCTGTACTAATCACCTCTGGCAAACAAACAGGGAGAGAAAGCTCGGCAGAACATTGCTGGAAACTGAAGAAGAGAGCTGAAAACAAAGACAGGCTACAAGGGTAAAAGAAAAAAAAGAAGGTGGGGTTTGGTGGAGAAACACAGCTGGGTTACAGATTTGCAAATCCCAAATCCTGCAAGCAACATCTGAAGTACAGAATCTTTGTCTTTGACCAGAAACAATGGCAGTAACTTCAGTGCTTTTACATGAGATTTCCGTTCCTATCTTCCTCTTTTACAAATTCAGGTGATTATTAAGAGAGTTTAGGCATAAAAATGCAAGACAAAGTATCAACAAATTACATACATCTCTCTCTTCCTACCATGGATGTACTCTAAATACCATTCCTTTCCTGAAAAAACAAAGACATTTATGGTTCTGTATCCTTCACTGCTGAATCACTGAACATCAGATCCTGTTTTTCACAGCACAAGGATACGAATCCATAGAGTAAGACATGTTACTATACAGTTGCAAGGGAAACCCCAGCAGCTGAGCCACTCTGTTTGCTCATATAGGCTGATTACTGTAATGAAGAGGTGAAGAACTACAAGGAAAACCTTTTTAGTACCTTTTTCCTGTGTTCCAGAGAGTTTGCACTTCTTCAGGCTGAGTGGACAGCTTGTCCATTATGGTAATCAGGATGAGACACTGGGGGAGCTGCTGCTCAGGAGGGAGACCTGTAGAAGTTTTAAAAAGTGATGCTAGTTGCCTTGGTTGTGTGTAAACTGGCTTTTAAACAAATGACAAAAGTTCCTAGTAAAACAATCAAAAAAATCACAGACAGCTGGGAAAAAAGGAACATTTCATCATGAACACTGTGTTTGAAGTGAAAAATAAATGCAATATACTAAATCAGGCAAAATCTAAAATATTCCAGTTTTACACTGTCACTGCAAGATGCTGCGAAAGAGTTACAATCTAGATGCCTTATGCATCCAGTCTCCTTGAAAGCATGGGATGTCTCAAACACTGAAAACACAAAGTTTTCTTCTAAGTGTGTTAGGATAACCACAAGGCCAGGGTATGCATACGGGAGAGAAGCAAGTCGGCTATCTCAGAATTCTGACACACTGGTCAGGGCAGAAATTGGGGAGGGGGGCGTGTTGTAACAAAAAGATGATCATTTCCCAGTTTGAAGGCATTCTACTTTTCACAGAAAATAATTTAGGAAAAAATAGCTGTCTTCCCCCACCAACAGAAGAGCAGAAAAATTTCAGCTTACTTTGAAAGTTTGTGACAAACGTGGACTGAAATTACACAAAGCAGCAGAATTGGTAAGATTTTTATTAACCAGATTGATAATGAAGTTATTGTAAGTACTTCGGAAAAGATGCATTCAACAGGAACTATTGGTTATAAAATTAATCTGAGCTAGCACACAAGTGATTATATCATAGCACTTTCAAAACAATCAGAGCCAAGCAAATCAGAATACAACTGATAGTCCATAAAGTCAAAATATCAGCCCTGATCCCTCAGACGCTTACATAGTACTATAGCAGTAGTAGCTGTATTTTAAACCCACCTAACTTTTCACTTAACACTTGCTCCATAAAAGGGGTAAAGGGAAGCAGCTGGTTGATGAGAGGGTCCAGAGCCACAAGAAAAACCCGGGATATTTCATCTCGATGAACTTCTAAGATGTTTGGAGCATAGAGACTGGGAGGAAATTTGCTAAGGGGGGCCAGAAAAAAAAAGTTACAATAGCATTCTCAGTAACGTTTTTCAAAAGAACTACAAAAAGGCAAATTCATTATTTCCTTGTTATTGTGAAATAAAAGGCTCCCCATTTTAGAGTATGTATTGTAGCCTGAGAGTTACAACTCTGCATTCACTCATTAAACTAAACACCATA